>NC_055996.1:102371973-103008285 GCF_018446385.1 Zingiber officinale
AGATATCACATTTCAAAACTTTTGTTGGGACTTTTATGTTCATGGATTAGTTGCATAGTCCTATTTGCCGATATACACGAAGTAGAAATCAACGAGACGAGCCAAGAAAATGCATTTGAACGGTGCGAACAATATTAGGGTTTCAAGCTATACCCTGACCCAGCCGAGGATGCCAGGGCGCAAGCAATCAAAGACATACAAAAGCCAAATTCAGAGTGATACCGATAAGTTCGGCAATGCATACAGAATGAACACTCCCACGCGCGAATGAGGCTCTACCTGGCATAAATCAGGAAATCAAAAGCGACATAACGGTGGGACAGGAGTCTAGAAACCTGGCAGAGTTCGCGGCGGGTGGAGTCAAAGTTGAAATCGTTGACGCTGTGCAGCAGGAGCTGGATCTGGCCGGCGATGATAGATGAGGGAAGCATGGCAGGTACGGCGAAGGAGGAGGGCGGAGGATCAGGGCTAGGGTTTCCGATCTGTGCAGAAAGAGGGACGAAAGAAGGGAGACCAATGGAAGAGACGAGAGAGAACGAGAAAGCAAAAACGGAGCCGAAGCAGACGCCAGTCTAAAGAGGGTTTGGTTAGGGATGGCCGGGCAGTAAGATACGAATGCAATTTTCAATTTGTCCCCTATAGTTAAAAATACTACATGTTATCCCTGTAATTTCTAAAATAATATAAATAGAGATGTAAATAAATCAAATCGTTCGAATTAGATAAAAATTCACTTGAATTCGTTTAATTAGATAAAAATTTACTTGAACTCGTTTAATGAGACATGAACAAATTAAGTTCAAATTTTACAATATTCAATTTATTAACTGAACATGTTCATTAAACTTATGAATCTCTTTTAAAATAAAATTAATAATAATTTTAATATTAATTTTATTGATTTTAAATGAAACATATATAAATAAATATTTTCATAAATAAATAAATATATTAAATTTATTTATTAAGAAAAAAATTATAAATTTTAATAAAGATATTATAATTTTTTAAAAATATATAATTAAATTTTTAATAAATATTTAAATTTAAAATTTATATTTATTAAATTCATTTAGACGTGATAAAAATTTGAATAAATTTGTAAATCATAAATATATTCTTTAAATAAGACTAGAGCTCAGCTCGATTATAAATAAAATAAATTTAAATATTCAAGAATTTGACTTCGATTACACTCGTAAATACAAATGTTTTAAGTAATTAATAATTCGGATTTTCCTATCAATTCACATCAATAAATCATTTCTATCACTAAAATGGTCCTCATTCATAGATCCTCTGTACCACTTTTATCAATGGATTGGTAAAAAATAATCCAGAGAATCCAGGCTGTGCAAGAACTGGATGGGCCTCACGTGACATCTCGTTAAGGCCCTCCAAGGCCGAGCTAGTTTTATCCGGTAAACCCTACCCCTCTCTCTTACTTGCCACTTGAGTTACGCCGGCCATGTGCGATGCGCTTCGCATTGCCTTCTAGGCGGCTCTTCTCCCGCCGCCTCTGCACACTGCCTCAAAAGCTCAATAACGTATCCTACCTCTACCGCGACCGTGTCCTCAAGGAGGCACAGTGCTTGCTCACCGACTACCTCCACTCAGCCCGCGCCATCTCCTTCTCCCACGCTGACTCTATCGTCTCCTACGCCCCCTTTTCGCTCTCCGCCCTGGTCTCCAAGATCCCTTTCCCGCCAAACACCGCCGCCAACGACTTTAAGCGCTTCCTCCGCCGCTTCTTTTCCTACCGTCCCGTCAACGAGTACGAGTTTTTCTTCGAGAGCATTGGCCTCTCACCCTCCTCCTCCTCCCTCGCTGCGTCCACCTACCGTAGTTACTTCCTCTCAGATGATGCCTCGCTCCTCGCTGCTGTCTCGGCGCTCGTCGGCTTTGGCTTTCCTTGGAGGAAACTCGGCATCCTGTACAGCGAGGATCCCCGCATTTTTTCGGTAGATGCCAACAGTCTCGTCGCCAGGCTCTGCGCCCTCGATGCCCGGGGTTTCCATCGTGTATGCATCATCAGCATTTGCCTTGCTTTCCCCTCCGCGCTGTGTGCAGAAGCTGACCCTGGCGGTGAGATTGATCTACTGTTTCAGGATTTGAGAAAGGCCTTCATCGACTTTGATCTCGCTGGATTGGTCCCTGAAGACGATGTGGATGTTTTCCTTCACACGTGCAGGAAGATTCGTGTGTTCTATGATCTGGGTGCTACAAAAGGGACGATGGGCGAGCTGATGGGTAGAAATCGGAAGATATTCCTGGAGCTGGACGAGGCGTTAATAGCTCAAAAATTGAAATTTTTCATCAATTTAGGAATGGAGGCTGCTGAAGCTGGGCATTTCATTCTTAAACATGCTGATCTTTTTTATCTCGATTTTGACAATCCTACCATTGTGATGCCAGAGTATCTAAAGTGCATTGGTTTGGATGAGGATGAAGTCAATTTGTTGTGTCGGAAGTATCCTTATGTGATGGGCAAGAATAAATTAAGAAATTTGCCAGCGATGATGAAAGCCATGAATCTGCACAAGCAGTTCCTAGGCAAGATCTTGAATGGGAATCTCCATTATCTCTCTTCTGAATTTGTTCTTGCTACCTCTCATTACACAGCACTAGAGAGTGGGTTTCTGCAAGGTTTGGAAAGGCTGAAACGTGCCAGGAAAGTGCAGTTTCTTGACAGTAAACTAGAATTCATGCAAAGTATTGGATTTGGGGAGAATACGCTCACAGTTAAATCCATGTCACTGATCAATATTAGCGCAAAGGACCAATTGCAGGAGCGCATCGATTGCCTTCTCCAGCTGGGTATTGAGTACTCCATGCTTTGTCGAATGATAATTGCAAAACCAATTATATTGAATCAGTGCAAAGAAATGCTCCATGAGAAGGTGAATTTCCTTTGCAACGACTTAGGTTTTTCATTAGAGTATCTTGATATTTTCCCTGCTTTTCTTAGTTTTGATCTGGAGAACAGAACCAAGCCACGATATAAAATGCTAAAGTGGCTTAAAGAACTCGGCTTGCTCAAGAAGCCTTTTGCCCCTGCTACTGTTCTTGCAAATTCTGAGAGGAGATTCATGGTTAACCTCTATAGTATCCATCCAGCTGCTCCTAAACAATGGTTAGAATGCTTCTCATCCAAAAGCGACTGTCATGGAAATCAAAGAATCTTATTTTTGCCTCGTAATTAGCACAGAGATAGTGCTTGCAGAATCAACAAAGACCATAAACCAGTGTGCTAGTGAGATTCCTCTATCTATCAATTTTGTAGCTGCTTCAATATGTTTTGAAAACAATGATATAACTGCTTGCAAACATTATGGTAACTTTAGTTTTGACAACCATATGTTATAGGCCTCTTTAATAAACTCAAAGCATTTTGTAACTACATATTTCATGCCATCAATCAATCATGATCTTAAGACTTTGCAAAATTGGCCTGTATTTTTGAGTTCTCTTGTTCATATTATCTTGGCCGTGATTCAATTCTTAAGATATTTCACATGAACCAAGGAACCTGGCCTTGAGTCCTTTTCAACTTTTGATCAATAACACGTTGACACTTATTGTGGCAAAAAAAAAAGGCGAATACAAGATTCGAATCCTAGATCTCATTATGGCAACACCTCATGTGCTAGCCACTAGACCCATCTGAGGGGACAAAATATAAAGATAAAAAATTGGTCAACTGATTTAGTATAAAGATTATTAGAAGAAAAAAAAATCTGTTAAGACTATTGGTACCACTTCTAACTTATGTTCCACTAGAAACAAGTTTCTATGGTCAAGTGCTTACACTGATTATTGCATGTTTACAGGCTTTATGCATTCTTATATTTTCTGATAAGATAAGTTGGTTAATTCTGATCTATCTTTAATCTCACTTACCTTTACTCGTCAAACAACTGGCGATGGTTTTTAATTTTGTTAAGCTGTTTATAATTTATGTCTGTCATTCAATATGTATCTTCTTAGTCATTAATGATTAATCAATGCAAGTCATCCAAGCACCGCAATGAACTTTTTTGAATTTTGCTAGATTTTCATTCATATGCACCTTGCTTTTATTGTTGTTGTTGTATGCACCTCATAAGGTATTATTCTATCTTAATGCAGCTCTGACCTTTGTTCTTTGGAGGGCAAGCTACTTCATAGGAATTTATCAAAGCAGCTTTACCTTGCTGAAATAGAAAAAGCATCTTTGTGTCATTCATCTTGATTGTGACTTTTGTCATAGCAGCTGTACCCAAATTTCCGTGATGATCTTAGCATCCATACACCTCAGTCTAAACTGCTATAATATCCTTGCTCTAGTTACTGGAACAGTTAAGCCATCATTGTGCCTGCATCAACTGCTCTAATAGGGTTTATTACATGATGCCAAACCTTGAAGGATACTAGTTCACCTCGATTCCCTTTTTCAGTAGCTTGCTGAGGATCATCTACCTAAGGCAGTTGTCACATAGAAGCGGAACCACTCAAGTTAATGCTCATCTCTCTTTTGCAGAAACAAAGAAACTCAAATTCTATTGTGATTTATCATGTAGAATTGTTTGAATGTTAAGAAGGCCCTTGTGAGGAAGGGTGTTGTTCCCCTTGGATGGTTTTTGTGGTGTTTAGAATTGAATAATTGTTGTAATATACGTGTAACATTGTTTTTTGGTCCTTGATGTGTAAGGACTAAAGGTTGTTCTTCAGCTTTTACAGGGCGTTTCGCCAAAATAAAAGAATTTTAGGGTATGTTTAACCCTGAGGTCAATGATGGAAGAAAAATATCAAATTATCACATTGAGCTACTTTGGTCAAAATTGATGACCATGCGAACGCTGTCGATTTACTGGCACCGAGCTTCCTTCTTTGTTGTCATTGATAAACCCTAGTTTAGCAAAGCAGGCCACGCTTCATGGGCTGTGGGCTAATCAATCCGACATTTGATAAACCCTACAATCCCTCGACTTATCCTCTCTTTCGCTGTCGCGATATCCTTCGGCCCTGCTCGATGCGCTTCACCTCGTCCTCCCGGCGGCTGCTCTCCCGTTTCCTCTGCACGCTGCCGAAGAAACTTGACAACGTCCACCTCTACCTCCGCGAGCGTGTCGTCAAGGAGGCGCAGTGCTGGCTCACCGACTACCTCCACACCACCCGCGCCATCCCCTTATCCCACGCCGACTCCATAATTTCCCACGCCCCCTTCTCCCTCTCCGCCTTCGTCGCCCAGGTCCCCTTCCCTTCGCTCGCTGCACGCGCTCACGCGGACTTGAATCGCACCTTCCGCCGCTTCCTAACGTACCACCCCCTCAACGAGTACGAATTTTTTTTCGAGAGCATCGGCCTCCCTCCCTCCTCCTACTCCACTGCTGCCTCTACCTACCCCAGTTACTTCCTTTCCGATGACGCTTTGCTCCTTGCTGTAGCCTCGGCGCTCGTGCACTACGGCTTCCCATGGACGAAGCTCGGCCTCCTCTACCGTGAGGAGCCCCGCATCTTTTCATCAGACTCCGACAGACTTATTGCCAGGCTCGGCGCCCTCGAGGCCCGTGGCTTTCACCGTGCATGCATCATCGGAATTTGCCTTGCTTTCCCCTCCGCGCTGAGTGCAGATGCTGACCCGGGCGGCGAAATCGATCGCTTGTTTCAGTATCTGAACAAGGTCTTCCTCAACTTCGATCTATCAGACTCCGTCCCGGAAAACAATCTGCAAATCTTCCTCCGCGTGTGTAGGAATATTCGTGTGTTCTATGATTTGGATTCTAGAAAGGGAACGATGGGCGAGCTGATGTGCAAGAACCTTCGGAATATATTTCTTGAGCTGGATGATGCCTTAATAGCCCAAAAATTGAAGTTTTTCATCAAATTAGGAATGGAGGCTTCTGACGCTGGGCATTTCATTCTTAAACATGTTGATCTTTTCAATATCGACTTCGACAATCCAACCATTGTGATGCCAGAGTATCTAAAGTGCATTGGTTTGGATGAGGATGAAGTCAAGTTGTTGTGTCGGAAGTATCCTTATGTGATGGGCAAGAATAAATTAGGGAATTTGCCGGCAACAATGAAAGCCATGAATCTACACAAGCGGTTCCTAGGCAAGATCTTGAATGGGAATCACCATTATCTCTTATCTGGATTTGTTCTTGCTGGCTCTCATGACACAGCATTAGATAGTGGGTTTCATCAAGGTCTGGAAAGGCTAAAATGTGCAAAGAGGGGGCAATTCTTGGACAAGAAAGTGGAATTCTTGCTGAGTATCGGATTTGGGGAGAATAAGTTGACACTCAGATCCATTGCAGCACTCAAAGGCCCAAACGACCAATTGCAAGAGCGCTTCGATTGCCTTCTTGAGCTGGGTATTGAGTACTCTGTGCTTTGTGGAATGGTAAATGCAAAACCCCTTATATTGAATCAGTGCAAAGATACCTTCCATGAGAAGGTGAATTTCCTTTGCAAAGACGCAGGCTACTCGTTGGAGTACCTTGAAAAGTTCCCTGCTTTTCTTTGTTTTGGTCTGGAGAACAGAACTAAGCCAAGATTTAAAATGCTAGAGTGGCTTAAAGAACTTGGCTTGCTGAAGAAGCTTCTCGCCCCATCCACCTTCCTTACACATTCTGAGAGGAGATTCATGACTTTCCTCTATAGTGTTCATCCAGCTGCTCCTAAACAGTGGCTGGAGCGCTATTCATGCAGACGTGACAAAGATGCAAATAAAAATACCTTATTTGTGCGTGTGCATAAAAATCAGGCTTAAAGAATTGGCAAATAGTTTTTTTTCAGTGTTGATGATCACTGAGGCTCTTCAGTGTACATGTAACTTTATTGGAACTTGATTTGTTTCATGCCATAATTCAGCCAACCATTACCTTTGGAATCTGCAGAATTAGCATTTATGGATTTACTGTTGTTTTTCTTATTCTTCTAGTTCTGACTCAATCCCTAAGATATTTCAAATGAATTAAGAGACTTGCCTCAGTCCTTGGAATTTTTAAGTGACTTGGGTTCATCACCTAATACATTGTTTGAAAAAAAATTAAAGCTTGTAGAATATTGGGATCTCCAGTTTTATGTTTAAGAGCTGACACAGGTTGTTGAATATTTACAGGCTTTGTGAATCCTTATTAGTTCGAACAGGTCAGTTAACTTGGATATGCTTTCATATTTCACTCAGCTTTAGTCTTGTGGAGCGACTGGACATAGTCTAATTTTTTTACAACTGTTTATGTCTTATGTTGGCCACTCAATGTGCATCATATTAGTAGTAACTGATCATCTTCTGTGGTGGGAACAGACTATTTGCTGCCTTTTCATACGTGTAAACCTCCTTTTGGAAGGCAAGCTTTCTGGGAAGTAACAGGGTTTATCTAAGCAGCTTGATGTTGCAAAGATACAACCTAGTTGATTGTACCTTTTGGCCATTCTTACAAGATTGTGTTGGATCTCGTGGTTATTTTGATGTGATCAATCAAGTTTAGGTTTGGTCTTGTTTGTCTGATCCCTGTGTCTAAGTGTGCAGGAGCTTAGGAGCGCAGGAAGTCGAGCGGAAGACGCAGCTAGCGAGAAGGACGGCAATGGAAGGGAGGCAACGTGCTCGGTGCGTCCGAAGGACGAGAGAGCTGCGGAAGAGTACACCCGTGGACGAGAAGAACGTGTGCGGCGTTCGAGGGACGTAAAGTCGGGATGGAAGACTGCTCGAGGACAAGACCGGGAACTGGGTTCGGGTGAGCCCTATTCCGGATGGCCGAAATCATTCAAGCGAGCAATACCAGAGCAAGTCAACCGGGACATTGACTTGGCAAGTGTTCGGTCGACCAAACGCCCTTATCGGTCGACCGAACCCTTATCATCAGAAAGTCAGCTGTTGGTGACACGTCAGAAGTCACGACAAGCAGTCAACTATTGATGAAGTGATCGGTCGACCGAACATTCTGATCGGTCGATCGAACTGAAGATAATCAGAGACTTGGTCGAGCGATTTGATCGGGTCAGATCGAGTAGAGACCGTTGGCTGATCGGTCGACCGAACACAAGGATCGGTCAACCGAACCTAAGCTCGATCCACAGAGCCTGCATCCAGATGGAAAGCTGGGAAAGTTCATCAGGTTCGGTCGACCGAACCTAGGGATCGGTCGATCGATCCCTCTCGAGTCAAATCCTGATCCCGAAGATTAGGTGATCTGGATAAGTGTTGGAACCCCTATATAAAGGGGTCTCGAACAGCTATTTAAAAACAACGAAAAGAAACTCTGTACTTTTATTCTTAGCAACTTCTGTGCTCTCAAAGTGTAAAAGGTTTATCCGCCTTTAGCGAAGGAGACGTTTCTAGTGCGCTTTCCAACCTTCACGGATTAACAACCGTCTCGGTTGTAACCAAGTCAAATAGCTGAGTCATCTCTCTTTTTATTTCTGTTATTTAATTTATAATACTCTTGTTGCTTTTAATTTTGAGTCAAAGTTCTTTGAGGAGGGTATACTCTTTGATTGCAGGCAATTCACCCCTCTCTTATCAATCCCGCTGCACCAACAAGTGGTATCAGAGCCCAACAGCCTTAGAAGGACTAATCGTCGTCTGAAGCACAAAGATAAGGACAATGCCCGGCGCGAACATTCATCCCCCAAAGTTCGACGGAGACTTCGCTACATGGAAATGAAAAATGGAGGTATTTTTTAAAACTGAATTTGATATACTCTTAATAATGAAATATGAATATGAAGCACCAAAAGACAAAGAAGAGTACAACTAGACGAAGAAGGAACAAGCAGACTTCATCGCCAACGGAAAGGATGACTTCCACCTGCTCAGTGTTCTGCCGCCTCAAGAGGTAAGTCGGATCGGAAGATACGACTCCGCGAAAGACCTCTAGGAAAAATTCCTAGAGCTTCACAAAGGTACCTCCGAAGCGAAGTTTGCAAGACGCGACATCCTCTAGACTCAGCTTACGACCCTCCGGATGAAAATGGCGAGAAGGTAGCGCAACTCCAAGCAAGGATTAAGGAACTAATAATTCAACTAAGCAACCTTGGAGAAGAAGTAACGAACCAAGACTCGATCCGATACGCACTCAACGCCTTCCCCGGAACTCTAGAATGGGCGTCCTTAGTAGATGCATACTACATCTCTAAGGATTTTGAGGTAAGTGTCGGTGCAATCGACCTCCAAGGTTTTAATGTCAGACAAATATGTTTAAGTATAGAGCTTGATCAAGGGAAGTCCGAGTTGTAGGCTAGGCAAGGAGAGAAATCTCGGTAGATCGTGGAAGCCAAGTGGATAGGTCTGGAGGACTTGATCCCTGGGTAGCCGAATACTGAGTCCTAGTTGTAGGCTAGGAAAAGTCTTTGTAACGACCCAACCCCTCGGCCCCTGGATTTTTGCCTTCCCCAGGATTCGAACTCTAGACCTCCAGGCTAAGTACTAGAGTTTATGAATCCTCGTAGCTAAGTGAGTGGCGCTCACTTGGCTACCAGGATTCATAAACTCTAGTACTTAGCCTGGAGGTCTAGAGTTCGAATCCTGGGGAAGGCAAAAATCCAGGGGCCGAGGGGTCAGGTCGTTACAATAAAAAGGATGGTAACCAGAATACCCTGCTCTATCTTTTTTATTTGTAACGACCCGGCCCCTTGGACGACCCATTTGGCAGCCCTTTGGCGGTCCCTTGGGCGGCCCATTTGGCAGCCCCTTGGCGGTCCCTTGGGCGGCCTAACTAGCGACCCCTTATGTCATCGACCGACGACCCTCGGCCGTGTCGTTACTCACTAGGTCTTCCCACCCCTGGCCAGTGGATTTTTGCCTTCCCAGGATTCGAACTCTAGACCTCCAGGTTAAGTACTAGATTTTATGAATCCTGGTAGCCAAGTGAGTGCCCTGACCAGGGGTGGGAAGACCTAGTGAGTAACGGCACGCACGAGGGTCGTCGGTCGATGACATAAGGGGTCGCCAGTTGGGCCGCCAGGTGGGCCTCCCAAGGGGCCGAGGGGCCGGGTCATTACAGTCTTACTGGATTGGGTGATCAGACACTGAGCTGGCAAAAGTCCAAACAGGTTTGGAGGACCAATGTTTGGCAGGTAAGTTGAGGTATGTAACTGGAGGAGCGACAGTGAGGTTGGGTTTCTAAAGGGAATAACCTTAGGTCGCTGATCCAACTGAAGAAATCGGGAAGGTTTCCAAGTTGAGATCAAGACAGTTCTACTGTGTATATTACTTATGCATTATATTACTCTGCTAACCTTTGTTTTGTAGGAATATTATTTAACTCTGTTTTGCAGATTCGACATGATCGGTCGACCGAACAGGAGGATCGGTCGACCTAACCAACTTCACTCAGACCAGATCAGTTCAGACCAAAGCGAAGCACAGTCCGATCGAAGCTTGATCGGTCGACCGAACCAGGGATCGGTCGACCGATCCAATCAGTATTAATGGAGCGTTAAATGAAGATCTCAGCAGATTTCGACGAACAGGGAAGGAAGCTGTTCGGTCGACCGAACCCTTAAAGAACAGTAAATGCAGAAGATCGAGCCAGCGTCATACTCCAGCCAAGAAGGAAGGGAGCGGGTTTGATCGACCGAATAGAGGGATCGGTCAACCGAACGACAGTGGCACTTATAAAAAGGAGCTCGAGATCTGAGGCTTAATATAACACTATTGATTATCAAAAGGCTCTTCTCCGCACAAGTTGCTCGTATTGCAAGATTCACTACAACTCTTCAAACTACTTCGGAAGTACTGACCGAGCGTCCATTTCTACATCTTGTCGGTATATTATTTATTAAACTTGCATTGTATTATTGCTTCAGTAAGATAGTAGGGTTGTTACTATCTTACTCATTTGTACGATCTGCTTCTTTCCGAGGATCTCAGAAAGAAGGATTATAGTGGATTGTCCATCGATGCGATCAAGGATCGCGGGTCTTCGAGTAGGAGTCGAGCTAGGCTCCGAACGAAGTAAAAGAATTTGTCTCTTTTCTTATTTTCCCCTGCACGATTCTGATTTACAAAGTAAAAGAAAAGTTTTAAAAGAAGCGATATTCACCCCCCACCCTCTATCGCTCGCATCCGATCTATTAGTAAGTACTTTAGAAAATTTGTTTTCCACTTTTGAACTTCACGAATCTCGAGTTGCAGAGCCCAATGAAGTAGAGAAGATTAGTCAGAACATTGCCTTAAAGGCAAAAATAAACGGTTCTGACTCTGAAGCCTCGATCGACGAATCTGATGCGGCTTTATTGGTAAAACATTTTAATAAATTTTTTAATACTAATAAATTTAGATCGCAGACAAAGAGGCTTCAGCGGAATAAAAGGACGATTCGTTGCTACAACTGCAACGAAGAAGGGTACATCAAAGATGACTACCCAAATTGAAGAAAAAAGAAAAAGGAAAGGAAAAGCGACAATTTTCCTCCAACCAAAAGAACCTGAAGGCCACATGGTCAGACTCATCCTCCGAATCAGAGGTCGAAGAATTCTCGGGGTTAGCGCTAATGGCTAACCATCAGCTGGAAGAAGAGTCAAGCTCAGAAATGAGCATAGATAAAGGGGGAGGAACATCAGAAAAAGAAAACTGCGATGAAGGGGGAGCTACGAATATACAGGTAAGTGAGGTACATAATCTCAATCCCAAGCAGTCCTTTAAATTTATTAAATCTCTTTCTAAAGATTTACTTAAATTAGAAAATAAGAACACTGATTTAAATAAATTGCTAGAAAATTTAAAATCAGAAAATGATCATTTGAAAATGCAAATTGAAAAGTTGAAATCTGTTGCATGTTCAAATTTTGTTCAAAAATCTAAATTAAGAATTTTTGGTAAATTAAACTGGTATATTAGAAAACATCAAGGTCAACTTAGGAAAATTCCTAAAACTTATGTATCCCCCAGATTTTTGATTAATCTTGTAGGAAGGAACCTCTATTGAGTTCCAAAATCTGTGCTAAATTAAAATTATTATTAAGGCTGTCAGAAAAGAGATTAAATGTTTAAAATTTCTTTATGAAGCTTTGTCTAAGGAAGTGGTTGTTGCTCCAATAACCAAGAATGTCTAGTGCCTCGCCACGATCTAGAAGTCGAATTATCGAAATAAAATGTTCAATTAACTTTCTGATAAAAGCATTAAAATTAAAATTATATAATGTTTTGAAATTTTTTTAAACATTTCCTTGGAAAATTATTTTTTGACTTAGAAAAATCCCCCGCCCCCGTTTTGCTGTGATCAAAGGGGAGAGTTAAGTAACAAGTTTAGGGAGAGTTAGGAAATTTAAATTTTTTAGTTATATTTTTTTTGTAATTTTTGTGCTTAAAATGTTTGTTTAATAATTTTCTTAAAATTACTATTTGTTTGTTTTTACCCTAATTTAAACTTGAGTTGATGCACATTAAAAAGGGGGAGATTGTTGGACCCCGTGGTTGTTTTGATGTGATCGACCAAGTTTAGGTTAGGTCATGTTTGTCTGATCCTTGTGTCTAAGTGTGCATGAGCTTAGGAGCGCAGAAAGTCGAGCGGAAGACGCAGCTAGCGAAAAGGACGACACGGGAAGGGAGGCGACGGGCTCGGTGCGTCCGAAGGACGAGAGAGCTGCGGAAGAGTACACCTGTGGGCGAGAAGAACGTGCGCAGCGTTCGAGGAACGTAAAGCCGGGACGGAAGATTGCTCGAGGACAAGGCCGGGAACTGGGTTCGGGTGAGCCCTATTCCGGATGGCCGAAATCATCCAAGTGAGCAGTACTAGAGCAAGTCAACCGAGACGTTAACTTGGCAAGTGTTCGGTCGACCGAACGCCCTTATCGGTCGACCGAACCCCTATCATCAGAAAGCCAACTGTTGGTGACACATCAAAAGCCACAACAAGCAGCCAGCCGTTGGTGAAGTGATCGGTCGACCGAACCGAAGATAATCAGAGATTTGGCCGAGCGATTTGATCGGGTCAGATCGAGTAGAGACCGTTGGCTGATCGGTCGACCGAACACAAAGATCGGTCGACCGAACCTAAGCTCGATCCACAGAGCCTGCATCCAGACGGAAAGCTGGGAAAGTTCATCAGGTTCGGTCGACCGAACCTGGGGATCGGTCGATCGATCCCTCTCGAGTCAAATCCTGATCCCGAAGATCAGGTAATCTGGATAAGTGTCGGAACCCCTATATAAAGGGGTCTCGAACAATTATTTAAAAACAACGAAAAGAAACTATGTACTTTTATTCTTAGCAACTTCTGTGCTCTCAAAGTGTAAAAAATTTATCCGCCTTCAGCGAAGGAGACGTTTCTAGTGCGCTTTCCAACCGCCTTGGATTAACAACCGTCTCGGTTGTAACCAAGTCAAATAGTTGAGTCGTCTCTCTTTTTATTTTTGTTATTTAATTTATAATACTCTTATTACTTTTAATTTTAATTCAAAGTTCTTTGAGGAAGATACACTCTTTGATTACAAATAATTCATCATTTTTTATCGGTCCCGCATCAACAGATGGATCCTTGTTCTTTATTTATTTTCATGGATTAGTTATAGAACACTGTGAAATTTGATCTTCTACAAAGAAAAGAGTGGCTGGAATATCCATCTTTCTCTTGCTTCTGATTGGTGAAACGAAGATTCTTTATCCACCTCGCTGACAAAAAAAATGTAAGGCTTGTTTACAACTTATCATAAACTAATTCCTAAATTCTAAAATTTTAAACAATATATATATATTGTATTTTATTACTCTAATTCTGATTCTGTTTATTGAATCAAAGTTTTTCTCGCAAAGATTGTGCAATCAAGGAACACAAGTCTTCAGATTCTGCTGCAGCTTGAAACCAGTCTTTGGAAAATGAGGCTAGTTAAGCAAAGCAGGCCAGGCTTCATGGGCCGTGGGCTTAATCAATCCGACCGGACTTCGCACTTAAACCCTATCTCTCTATTTCTAAATCTGGCCTTACGCATCGCGATTCCTGCCGCGATGCGCTTCGCCTCGCCTTCCCGGCGGATGTTCTGCCGCCTCCTCTGCACGCTGCCGCAGAAACTCAACAACGTGCATTTCCTCCTCCGCGACCGTGTCCTTAAGGAGGCGCGGTGCTGGCTCACGGAGTACCTCCACTCTGATCGCGCCATCCCCTTCTCCCACGCCGACTCCATCGTCTCACACGCCCCATTCTCCCTCTCCGCCTTCCTCTCCCAGGTCCCCTTCCCATCGAACACCGCTCGCGCGGACTTGAAGCGCATCTTCCGCCGCTTCCTCACATACCACCCCCTCGACGAGTACGACTTTTTTTTCGAGAGCATCGGCCTTCCTCCCTCCTCTTCCTCCTCCTCCTCCTCTGCCGCCTCCGCTTATCCCAGTTACTTCCTTTCCGACGACTCCTTGCTCCTTGCCGCAGTCTCCGCGCTCGTGCACTACGGCTTCCCTTGGACAAAGCTCGGCCTCCTCTACCGTGAGGAGCCCCGCATCTTTTCATCAGATTCCGACAGACTTATTTCCAGGCTCAGCGCCCTCGAGTCCCGTGGCTTTCATCGCGCATGCATCATCGGCATTTGCCTTGCTTTCCCCTCCGCGCTGAGTGCAGATGCTGACCCTGGTGGCGAAATCGATCACTTGTTTCAGTATCTGAATAAGGTCTTCCTCGACTTCGATCTTTCACAATCCGTCCCGGAAAACAATGTGGACATCTTCCTCCAGGTGTGTAGGAATATTCGTGTGTTCTATGATTTGGATTCTAGAAAGGAAACGATGGGCGAGCTGATGTGCAAGAACCTTCGGAAGATATTTCTTGAGCTGGATGCTGCGTTAATAGCTCAAAAATTGAAGTTTTTCATCAATTTAGGGATGGAGGCTTCTGAAGCTGGGCATTTCATTCTTAAACATGCTGATATTTTCAATACCGATTTGGAAAACCCTAGCATTTTGATGCCAGAGTATCTCAAATCCATTGGTTTGAAAAAGGATAATGTTGCTACGCTGTCTGGGAGCTTTCCTTATGTGATGGGCAAGAATAAATTAGGGAATTTGCCGGCTACCTTGAAAGCCATGAATCTGCACAATTGGTTCCTAGGCAAGATCTTGAATGGGAATCTCCATTATCTCTCACCTGAATTTATTCTAACTAGCTCTCATAACACATCATCAGAGAATGGGTTTCGTCATGGTTTGGAAAGGCTAAAATCAGCAAGGATGAATCTGTATTTGGACAAGAAAGTGGAATTCTTGCTGAGTATCGGATTTGGGGAGAATGAGCTGACACTCAGATCCGTATCAGCACTCCAAGGCCCAAACGACCAACTGCAGGGGCGCTTCGATTGCATTCAGGGGCTGGGTATTGAGTACTCCACGCTTTGTAGGATGATAAATGCAAAACCCCTTATATTGAATCTGTGCAAAGATACCGTCCGTGAGAAAGTGAATTTCCTTTGCAATGACTTGGGCTACTCGTTGGAGCACCTTGAAAATTTCCCTGCTTTTCTGAGTTATGGTCTGGAGAGCCGAACTAAGCCAAGATTTAAAATGCTAGATTGGCTTAAAGAACTTGGCTTGCTGAAAAAGCATCTTGCGCCATCCACCTTCCTTTCATATTCTGAGAGGGAATTCATCACTTTCCTCTATAGTGTCCATCCAGCTGCTCCTAAGCAGTGGCTGGAGTGCTACTTATCGAGAGGGGACAATGGAAATCAAAGAACCTTATTTATGCCTTGCCGCGGGCATAAGAATCCTGCTTAAAGAATTGACAAATACTTTTTTTCATTGTTAATCATTAAGGCTCTTCAGTGTACATGTAAACATTATTGGAACTTATGATTTCTTTCATACCATAAGTCAGTCAGCCATTACCTTTGGAATCTGCAAAATTAGCATTTATGGATGTATCGTTGTTGTTCTTATTCATATTGTCCTAGTTCTGACTCAACCCTAAAGATATTCCAAATGAATCAAGAGACCTGGCCTTGAGTCCTTGGAATATTTTGATAAATGACACTTATCAAGCATAAAACTAGGCACTACTTGGATGTTTGCTAAATTCTTTTTTTAGACAATCTTTTAGGAAAACAATTTAAAGCTTGCAGAATACTAGTATTTCCAATTTTATGTTTAAGAGCTGACACAGGTTTTGAATATCTACTGGCTTTGTGAATCCTTATTAGTTCGAACAGGTCAGTTAACTTGGATCTGCTTTCATATTTCACTCCACTTTATTCTTGTGGAGCAACTGAACATGATCTAATTTTTTTTCCACTGTTTACGTCTTATGTTGGCCACACAATGTGTATCGTATTAGTAGAAACTGATCATCATCTGTGGTGGGAACAGACTATTTGCTGGATTTTCATACATGTAAACCTCCTTGCGATGCACCTCCAACCTTTGTCTTTTGGATGGCAAGCTTCCGGGGAAGTAACATTATTTTATCTAAGCAGCTTGATGTTGCAAAGGTACAGCCTAGTTGATGTAGCTTTTGGCCAGTCTTACAAGATTGATCCTTGTTCTTTATTTATTTTCATGGACTAGTTACAGAATACTGGTGACATCTGATCTTCTACAAAGAAAAGAGTATGCAGGCGGCAGAGTAAACTCACATAGTCCATAATTTTATGACTCGTGATGAACCACGGGATAGTCTACCAGCCAAGTTGAAGCTCATTTTGCCTCTCAACATTTTTATCCTTTTTGTTATTATTTATTATTATTTTTTTGGGTCTAGTGTTTAGGGACATTTTCATCTTTTAAGCGTACTGATGTATCTTCCCAAAGTTTTATTCCCATCCCCTGGTATTCTGTAAAATTAACATGGTTTAAAAAATCACTTTCAATATCGTGTATGAATTAGTGAAATTGATAGTTATCCACTGTATCAGTTAATATTAAAATCAAGTCAATCTTCGACTCGTGTTATCGAGAAAACAATAATATGTTGACAACGCTTTTGATTGTGATGATTGATAGATAGCTTGACCGATTTATGGAGAGGATAGTGGTGATATTAAGAACCTTGAATAGAGGAATCCAGTTCAACACAATAACTATCATCGAGCAACCTCGGGTCTCAAGAATGTTTATGAGGAGGCGGGCATCGAAGTAGTGGTGATGAAGACAATAAGTTCAATGATGAAGATTGAGAGGAGCCACAAATTAGGGCTTATGTAGAGTGCAATCCAACTCTCAACAACGATGTATATGAGGATATCAACGTGCCCGGCAAGACAGTCGTCAGAGTCAGGAAGGAAGAATAACCCCAAGGTCCTCCACAGCAACACGAAGATCTATTTATCCAATTCCAATGAGGAGGAGGAGGATGTTGTACAAAATGGTCCCAGTTCAAGCCATCCCTCGCGCCCTACAAGTCGTAGTGGTTTTAGTGGTTCTGAACCATTATCTTCTCCTCGCACCCATGCTGCATCACATAAAGTAGGTGCATTGATTGATGGATGTAGAAAACAACAGATGAAACATAGTGATAAATTGATAATGGACATGAGAAAATTGATACATCATTGACTTACAGTGGTGCCCAATCAGTTGCAAGAGCTCATAGTCCTTGCATTCCATATTTAGGCCCGAGAATCAGTGCCCTGTCAAAAAAAACTCATGATTTGGCCTCCTCGAAAGGCATCGCATTGGATACAGTTGAATTTGATGATCTTATGACTTCCTTATCGGGTATTATCCTGTCAACCGCTGGCGAAAATACTACCAAAATCAAAGATTCAGCAAGGAATATATGGTAACCAGAACTCTCCTTTTGCTTCACATTTGGGCCAGAACAATGTTGACAAGCAACTTACCCTCAAAAGTTCTGATCTAGAATATCTAGGCATGCAGGCCTTTCTAAGTCAGCAAAACCTCCTTACCCTGACTCTATTAGAAATTCAGAAGATTCAGTGGATTTGAGAACTTCAGGATCAGGATTGAATGGGTTAATTGAATCTCAAAAATCTCCTGCTAAATCTGACAAGTCACATCTTGAAGCACCTTCTCGTTACATCACTACAAATGGTGTTTCTTCCATGTATGAGTGTCAATGCAGCCTTTACAAGTTTTCATCTCAATGCATATTCAGAAAATCTAGCATTGTCATCGAGTTTGATAAATCGCGTTGGCTTAAGGGATAAATTCAGAAAGTGTTGCTACTGTATCACCAAATGCGTCACCTAATAAGGAGGTAGGGGCTTTACGTGGTGGAACTTTCTCACCTCCAAATTTAGCTGGGCCTGCAGATTTACAAACTCTCAGTAGAAATGGAAATTCAGTTTCTGCTGTAGCAGCTTTTCAGACAACACTTAACGACCCACTTTTTATTGAGTACTTGATGGCAGCTGAATATATCGCTCAACTTGTAGCCAATTGTTTCAATCCATCCCTACAGAAAGGTTATCCAAGTTCTTACACTGATCTACTAGAGATCCCAGAAATTTACTTGGCGTCCTTCAACAACAAAAACCGTATGGCATGACACATCTGGCCAAATCTTCTTCTCTAGTTCATGATTATTATGGGAATTCAGGATTTGCCCTGGCTACTTCATATCCAGGATGTCCTTTAGCAAATTCTATCGCTTCTCCTGTTGGACCTGGCAGCCCTCTTAATCTCAGAGAGTGCAATGTGCATTATTCTTCCAGTTGGTGAAATTTAAGTAGAGGTGTTTTGGGATCTTGGATTTCTAAGGCTGATAGTTGGGATCTTGGAATTCTAAGGCTGATAGTAAGTTAGTTGAAACCTGCGGATATCTTAATAAAGACAAGGCATTTGATATGGTGGATGATCCTGTCTGAGATCTGCAGAGATGACGTGCTAGGTACGGTGGATCGATAGTTGACTAACAGAAGACCTTTCTTTTCCCGGAGTGGTTTTTTCTTTGATCAACGTTAGTGCCTAAAAATTATGGGGGAGTCCCTGGCGAAGACCCTCCGATGCTCAAGTCAGTTATCGTTGAACGAACGAATGGATGAAGAACAGTAAGTACGTATGTGCGAGAGTAGAGTTGCACATGTCAATGAATATACCTTCATCACAGAGAGAACTCCTCTTTTATATACCACCTCACGTAATCTCCACAATCATGAAGTGGCAAAATGTGTCCAAGTTTGTTAAACAATTCACTATAATCATCAGAGAAATCTTTATTTTACCTACATGTATACCTCTTTTGTCGTTTATAACTTCTGTTATTGTCGAGGTTGCCGAAGAATATGTTGTTATTATTGGTCTGCTGATAGAAGACATGATGGTCCTTGAAGAAGTTTCCAGAAGAATATCTCTGACATAAAGTTGTTATTATGATAAATTGTCAAGATATTGTCTGCTGAGTATAATTCGGCCAGTCCTGAAACCTACCACCCTATTGAGATGATGCCCACTGAATACAATCTTGATAGCCTTTAAGTTAATCGCCCTGTTAGGATGATGTTGTTGGTTGAGCATAATTCGTCCGGTCCCTAAGCAGACTAGCCTGTTAGGATGATGTTGTTGGTTGAGCATAATTTGATCGATCCTTAATCCGACCACCCTATTAGGCTATTAGGATGATGCAATTAGTTGAGCATAATTCAACCGGTCCTTAAGCCGACCACCCTGTTAAGATGATGCTATTGGTTGAGCATAATTCGACCAGTCCTTAGGCCGACCGCTTTTATTGAGTTGTTCAGTTGTGTTCTGCATATTCCATTGCTATGTATCATATTAAGCTGCTCAATCACGTTCTACGCAAGATTGAGATATTCGCTTGGGAAATAGTAGAGTGCATCATACTTCCTGAAAATCCGTTTGATAATGTATGTTTTGTTGGAATTTCGTTCGGGCTGTAATATGAGTATGAATGTCATAGGCTTGGTCGTCCCTTTACTTGACTGAGCGTATGATAAGTTATCTGGAGAAGGCCCGCTTCGTTCTACTTACTGTTCTCCAGCGAGTGATCTCTTATGGAGTGAGCTAATTGTTCCGGTCGGCCCTTAAGACCGGCCGACCTCAATCATGGTTGCCTTAAAATCTAGCCTGCCTTGAGACACCAAACTCCCTAGTTCATGTGGCTTGAGGACTTACCATCTCCCTTCGACCGGATTACAACTTGATCTGGTTGAATCTAAGAACCTTAGCACTGGGCAATTAATCAAAGCCAAAAGGGGGAATATTACTCCCTCTCAAGTATAACTATCACATCACCTTGACTTTGATCACCCTATCACCTTAATCATCGCTGCCATGTCACCTTCTGGATCCACTCATCATAACCCGTATCAGTGGATATATAGGAGATTCTCATGTAGGATCAGAAAGTCAATCTTCTAATTAACGTGACAGTCAAAGTTTAAGATATGTCAACCCGAGTGAATGGCTGATTGGGATGTCAGAGATCATCATCCAATCGGATCTCTGTCTCACAGGCCTCTGCTCCCCAATATCCTTCCGCTTGGTTCCTGATCGGATTTCCTACTCCAGGGGCTCTACTCCCCTGCCTCCTCCCAATTGGATTTCCTACTCCTAGAGCTCTACTCTCCTGCCTCTTCCCGATCGGTTCATAAGATCACGGGGCTTTGCTCCCTTATATCCTTCCGCTCAATTTCCAATCGAATTTCTAATTCACGGAGCTTTGCTCTCCTATATCATTTTGATTGGCTCACAGGAACACGGAGCCCTGCTCCCCTATAACCTCCCGCTCAATTTCTGATTGGCCCGATCAACTCTTCAATTCACAAGGTTCTGCTCCCCTCAACTCCCTATAAGATGGGCAGACCTATAAGCAGATTCGTCAGTCCATGTTAAGAGATTGGGCCCCTTTTTTACTAACTAACTCATTATCCCACTATTTGAGCTAGACCCTGAAAGCATAATAGGTCTTTCAACTCAGAAGCTCATTCCACAATTAATGTTGTGCGTGGGATTGTCAGAGACCAGTGAGACCATATCTTTATACAGAATATAGATACCAATAACGTATGGGCGATGAAACTGCACACTAGAGCGGAGATGCGCAGATTTGACATATCCCTTATGCTGATTTAACATTTAATTAATGCATGGATTGTAAAAGTGTTATAAAAGGGTCCTGCACCCATGGTCGCAGGTACATCTTTTGCTTCGCACACATTTTAATTCTTCTATTACTGTCCATCTTCCATATTTTTTTCTACTTCAATGACTTGAGCGTCAGAGTAGCTGCGCTAGGGACCCCTTGGCCTACTTGCTAGCACTCCTTCTTTCTCCTCCACCTTATAATCTTGCATATGATCCTCCTTCTTCTCCTTCAAGGTCTTCTTGTGGTCAACTTCAAAGTCATCTCGTCAAAGTTCCAATTTTCGTTGATTTCAGATGGGATCAAATTTGATGCCATCTGTGAGAATGTACGTCTGATCTGAAATGTTAAAATGGACAATGTCTGAAAGTTCACAATTGTTACCTTATCACAAGAAGACTTTGATTTGCTAGTGATGTCTAAAGAGCAAACACTTGCACAAAAATAGCAACAGTGAATTATGATCCTTCAATAGCACCTGCAGCATCAACCGAAGAAATACAAACTACTTACCAAAGATCCAAGCTAGTGAATCCAACTGAGTTCCTAGAGCTTTGATTCGGAAGCACATAGAAGATGTTAGGGATCTTGTATGGTCGGCTAGAAGGGGGTTGAATAGTCGGTGCCCCCAAATTGATAGCTTCCTACACTTGTTAGTTTGCGCAGCGGAAATACAAACTAATATGAATATAAAGAAAGCTAAAGACAAAGAAAACAAGCAAACCGCTAATACGACGATTTACGTGGTTCGGAGATAAAGCTCCTACTCCACGACTGTCCGTAAAGTGGACGATCCCTATTCATCGATGGATTACTCCCTTGAAGACCTCCGGCTAGCTCACGTAGCTCCTTGTGGGTGGAGAAGTCTCACCACAACTCTTGAGAAGCTAGGGCATTGGTAGACTACTAATAGGGGTTAGCTACCTCTATTCCTTCAACCTTAATCAAGCTCCAAAGCCTTAGTTATATAGGCCACGGGTTGGAAAACCCCGTCTACCAATCGACTGCCAAAACCATCAGTCAACTGCCCTCTGTGGATATTTGATCGTTACAATCCAACGGCTCGATACCAGTTGACTGATCCACATTGGCCAAGCGAACAGAAGCATTCTGTTCGCTCTCAATCGACTGTCCAATCGACTGAACTAGTCGACTGATGAAATCACCAGTCGACTGGTACCAGAATACAACCTCTTAGCACTCGGACCCTCACCCTTACGATTCACTTGACTCTTCATTGCATCCTTGACCTCTTGCCTTCAAGCCTACTTCCTTTGGCTCTTGTCCCTCAGATGCACCCAAGCTCGCGACTCGTCCCAATGTCATCCTTCGTGTATGCCTCGAAGTCGCTTCCCTCAGCCCTTGTCCTTCGTGCATTGTCCATGGTCCCTCGGATGCTCCATCTTTCACTGGATCCGAAGCCATCAACCTGAGTCATATGTGTATCATGCAAACCTGCATAACTCAAATACACATATCAAATACAAGGGTGAACCTAACTTAAACTCTTTGCCCAAACACCAAAACACATGGTCGCACAGACCATTGAGATTGCTCCAATAATGTCTCCTTTTTTTATATTTGATAATACGTTTAAGTTAGGGAAAACATAATAGCAAAACAATATGCTAAAAATAATGGGCTTACGTTGCTAAGGCTACACACTTGAACTTACACTGCCAAATGGACTTACGTTGCCAAGACTACACACTTGGACTTACACCGCCGAATGGACTTACGTTGCCAATGCTACACACTTAGACTTACATTGCCAAATGGACTTACGTTGCCAAGGCTACACACTTGGACTTACACCGCTGAATAGACTTACGTTGTCAATGCTACACACTTGGACTTACACCGCCAAATGGACTTACATTGTCAAAGCTACACACTTAGACTTACACCGCCAAATCAAAAATGCAAACAGGCATTGGAACCTAACCCAAGGCTCCTCATTGAGTTAGGAATTTTAGCACAGGGTTATTTAAGAACCTATCACAAGGCTCCCCTGCACCTATGCTCTCCATTGAGCTAGGAATTTCATGCAAAGGTATTTAAGATTTTCCTAACTAAACCTTACTTCTCCCCCTTTACCTAACATTAAAAAACTCCAACAATATCCCAATTGTCAAAAACTTGATTCATCAAACTGACTCTAAACTCGTGTATTTATCCCCTCTAGGATCTCAAATGCCTATACGAGCTGACTCGGTCAAATTTAACGGTGAAAAATAATTTCAGGCTGGTATCAGTCAACTGCCAGAAGTATCAGTCGACTGCCCTTATCGAAATCAACACACAGAAGTATTTTGTGCTCGATATTGTCTATTACCAATCGACTGGTAACTGTACCAGTCGACTGGCACCCTGATTTCAGCCCAAACAGTATTCTAAATTTTATGGAGATGTCAATTTTATCCATGTCTACTTGGGAAAAATATATTAAAAAATATATCTATCACCAATCCTAATATTGACACAAAACTCAAAATCAGCTAAATAGTTTAATTGAACCTTGACCTAAAGTCTTAGTTTTGGCTTTCTCTTGATGTATTTGCTCATACTAAACCACAATGCATCCCTAGCATTGGTTTATATCGCATCTATACATCCAAAATCAATTATCATGCAATATGACCCCTAATGACATATTTCTAAGCATGAAACACAAACCATGTGTGTCAATTCCTAGGTTTGAGACTCAAGTCTATCTCCAAAACTCTTGGCGCATTCCATGACCAAATCTAAACTCTCAAGTAAAATTCACTTGAGATCCATTTACCATGGGTCCCAATTGACTCTTCGAGCTCCCCCTAGAACTCTTAACCTTGGTCACCTCCCTAGGTGACTCATCCACAATTGCTAGGCCACATCGGTGCATCTCCAGTGACACTTGGCCTACAAACCTAACCTTTTTAACCTTGGGCATTTTGTCCTTGGTTAATTTCTCCTTACCTTTAAATGACTTTCCCTTGCCATTTATTGGCTTCTCCTTGCTATAGTCATATGCAACTCTAGCATAAGACTTTTCCTTAGCCTTGGAGACACTAGATCGGTATCCCAAATCTGATCTATCATTATTATGTCTTTGGCTACCCAACACCATACCTAACCCTCTAGATCCAACATTGAATCTTTTTAAGGTTTTCTCCAACCTATCAAGCTTTACCTTCAACGCTTGATTTTCCCTTTCTAGGTTCCTAAATCTAGAGTCAACATGTCCACCATGGACATTCCTAGATCTACTCATTTTTCTAGGCATATTTGATATTTTTGCCTAGGTTCTCCTTAGGTCTACCATTTCTAGATTTATCATGCATAGGTCTTCTAGAGTTATAATCTACATTTACCCTATTTCTATCATGATATTTAAATCTAAAATTTTGAATGGGCATACAATGATTATCAAAATCATTTCTCCTAGCATGCATGGAAGAATGAAATTTTAAATTACATTTCAAATTAGGGTATACCTCCCTTACTCTTGAAGCTCCCCCTTGACTTTTGCTTCTCTTCTTCTCCCATTTTTTAGATGCTCCAACTTCTTGAACTCTCTCTTCCTTGAGCATCTTGTGTGGTAGTGTCTCATTTCTCCACACATGAAGCATCTAATGTGTTTCTTCTCATTTTTCTTCCTACAACTCAAATTAGATTCTAAGAAAATTGAATTGAGTTTAGGAGATACCTCTTTCTTACCCAATAGACATCTGCTCTTGTAGTGTCCCTTCTCATTGCACCTGAAGCAAATGATGTGGTCTTTTGACTTCACTTCGGTGGAGGTGCTTACTAGGTTGACTTCCAAAACTTCTTCTTCTTCACTTATCTTGGAATTCTTCTTTAACCTTTGAGGATGTCTCCTCATCCACACTTGTGGATGACATTTCCTCATCCTCCTTCTCTTCAGATGTTAAGCATGACTTAACTTCTGGTTGCTCCTCCTCTACTTGAGCTTCCTCATTCGGTTCTTCAGATTTCACCTCTTCGTGTGTAAGCATGAGTTCTTCTCCTAGAACCATCTTTACCTTGCTCCACAACTCATGGGTGTTCTTATATTCACCTACATGACTTATCACGTTACAAGATAAAATTTCAATCAACATTGATATTACCTTACTGTTTACCTCTGACCGTGATGTTTGCTGCTCCATCCAATATCACGGTCGGAGTTTCTTCCCTTTCTTATCTGTTGGGACTTCAAATGGTTCCTTAACGTCCATCATTGTGTCCCAATCCGTCTTGAAGAAGTTCTTCATTTTCACCATCCAAAAGGTGATGTCCCATAAACTTCCTCCTTCATACTTAGGCGGATCAATCAAGCTAGTCATCTTCTTAGCTTCCTCGACGGTTAGTCTGATGGAGAGCGTCTTTGCTTTGATACCACTTGTTGGAGATCTTTTATGACCAGCTAGAAGGGGGGTTGAATAGTCGATGCCCCCAAATCGATAGCTTCCTATACTTGTTAGTTTGTGCAGCGTAAATACAAACTAATATGAATATGAAGAAAGCTAAAGACAAATAAAACAAGCAAACAGCTAACACGACGATTTACGTGGTTTGGAGATAAAGCTCCTACTCCACTACTATCCGTAAAATGGACGATCCCTATCCGTCGGTGGATTACTCCCCGGAGGACCTCCGGCTAGCTTACGTAGTTCCTTGTGAGTGGAGAAACCTCACCACAACTCTCATAAGAACTCTTGAGAAGCTAGGGCACTGATAGACTACTAATAAGGGTTAACCACCTCTATTTCGTCAGCATTAACCAAGCTTCAAAGCCTTGGTTATATAGGTCACGGGTTGGAAAATCCTATCTACTAGTTGACTACCAAAATTATCAGTCAACTGCCCTCTGTGAATATTCGACCGTTACAACCCAACGACTCGATACTAGTCAACTGGTGAAAGTATCAATCGACTGATCCACATTGACCGAGTGAATAGAAGCATTCTGTTCGCTCCCAGTCGACTGCCTAGTCGACTGATGAAACCACTAGTGAGCCGGTATCCGAGTACAATGTCTAAGCACTCGGACCCTCACCCTTACAATTCACTTGACTCTTCGTTGTAGCCTTGACCTCTTGCTTTCAAGCTTACTTCCTTTGGCTCTTGTCCCTCAAATGCACCCAAGCCCACTGCTCGTCCCAATGTCATCCTTCGTGTATGCCTCGAAGTTGTTTCCCTCGACCCTTGTCCTTGCTGCATTGTCCACGATCCCTCGAATGCTCCATTCTTCACCGGACCCGAAGTCATCAACATGAGTTATATGTGTATCCTGCAAACCTGCACAACTCAAATACACATATCAAATACAAGGGTAGACCTAACGTAAACTCTTTACCCAAACATCAAAACACACGGTCGCACAAACCATTGGGATTGCTCCAACAGAAGATTCTACCGAATCCAAGTGGTCCTAAAGATCCTCCACTGGAAATGCACCTCTCCGAGATCCAAAGCAATACAAAGCACTCATTGCTAACAACTCATCTGAGTGCCCAAGTATTCCCTTCTCTCTAAGAATCCTCAAATATAAGTTGTCCCAACATTTTCAACTGCCGCATATCAGACAATATAGTGATACGATCGATCCCGAAGACCATCTCTGTAAATTTGAAAATGTCGTTCTGCTACATTAGTACACAGATGATTTTCAAGTGTCGAGTATTCTTAACAACACTCAGGCTCGACACAAAAGTGGTTTAATTGGCTCTCGTGGTATTCAATCTCATGCTTCAAACATTTCAAGATGAGTTTCCTCCATCACTTTGCTAGAGGTCGAAGATAACACAAGACCACATTAAATTTGTTCACCCTTAAGCATGGACGAAAGAGACATTGAAAGCATATATTAAGATATTTAATCAAGTCGTTATGGATGTCCCCTCCACCACCTCCAAAATACTGGTGAGTGTCTTCTCTCAAAAACTCATCGATGGAGATTTCTTTTATTTCTTGGTGAGGAAGCCCCCTAAGGATTTTAACAGTTTGTTGAGTCAGGCTGTCAAATATGTCAATGTCGAAGACCCATGTCGCCCAATAAAGGAGGCTGCTGCTCTCTCCCCCTTCTTTCAAGCAAAGTGTAAGTGCTCTCCACCCCCTCTACGTCACAGAGAACACTGACCAAGTCATATACTAATTCATGAAGGGAGAGTTGTCTAGCATGTGAAAGTCGCTCAGACCTTGTAAAATACGGCGACAAAATAATAATTAAAAATAAGGTTATTTGACAAATAATCTTATTGAAATTTTTAGGAAATTTTAAGAATTTTCTGGGAATTTTTCAGAGCCCGTTTGATGTATTTTGAGGGGACCAATTATTGGGCTGTAGGAAAAGCCGGTTTGGAATATCCAAAAGTGGGAGTTGATTAAGGAGAGAACTTAGGATTTAATTAGGATAAGCCTAAGTTTATATTATATATTTTATTTTCCTTTTTCTTAAACCTTCCCGTGCCCTAAACCCCTCATGCGGCGCTGAATTCCATCTTCCCCCGAGCCCTCTTCCTCCTCTCAAGTTCCCGCACGCAGTCGGCGATCTCCACCTCCTTGCCCAAGCACCCCACAACCAACAACTTCTTCTCCCTTGAGCCACAGCCGTCGGTTCTCCTTCCCTCAGGCAAGCACCAGCCGCTTTTCTTCTCGCGACCTTCTCCCCAAGCCATCGTCGTTCTTCTTCCCTCTCGAGCCACAATTGCCTGCCCTCCACACGCGAGCAACACAGCGTCGCCATCCTTGTCCCCGACGCCGACCGCAGTGAGCCCTAGCTCCACCAGCATCCTTCTCCAGCCACGACGAGAGTCAGCCAGCGAGTACACAACTCGTAGGTGCGTTAAGTCTTGATCGAAGATGTTTCATTATACCCTATAACCTCTGAAATGCTAGATTGATTTGGATGGTGAATTTAATTCGTTGTTGTGATGCTTCGCTGAGTTATGGGGAATCCTTTATGGATTTAATTTGAAGTGCTCTGCTTAATCAAATTCCTGTCGATTTTGATAATGCTGGATTGATTTGAGGAGTATAGATTCAGTTGGTTCCATGGTGTTTTGGGTTCTTTCAGTTGGTGGAGATTTGAGGTTCCTTCTCCTTGCAACGACTTTGGATTTCTTAACATACTTGTAATTGTTAGTAGATTTGATGGAGATTGTAGTATGCTATTCGTTTGATTCTTTTCTTCTTTAGTTGGGGCTTTTGATTGTTGGCAGATTTAGAGGTTGGTAACTCCTTTCTTTTCGGGGTTGTGATTGGGCGAGGCAGAGTTCGGATGTAGTTCTACGTGTAGTTGATAATGCTTTCCAATGTGTGATAACTCAAGCTAGATAGTTTGTGGCAGAATTCAGATTTAATACTACATCTTATTGTTGATGTTTTCCAATGTGTGCTAACTTAAGCTAGGTAGGTTGGTGTTTTCAATTTGTAACAGTGAGGTTAAGTAGTGATGTAGTGGGGTAGCTTACCTTCCTTCCGGTGGGTTGTTCATGAGTTGTAAGGATGAAGGGGAGCTCTTTGAGTTGGTGTTCTTGATCGGAATTGTGCATTGGGTGTTGGTGTCATAGTTAAGACAATGTGGGGGGATATTAGGTTTGCATTGTTTTGGGCATGCACTGCACGAAGATAGCTGATTGTGTGTGCTGGTGCAGGACGTTGATCGAGACGAGCACTTTGACGTGGGTTTGTTTGGCACGATCTTCCCGATAAAGGCGGGTACTTCTTGCTTTGTTTTCTTTTAGTACTTTGACCTTAGTGCATGAATTATTTTGGATAAGGGTTGTTTACCTTAACTCCACTCTTATTTTTCCTGCGCTTGATACTTCCACGTGATCTTTGAGAAATTCGTTCCATATCTATACAGTCTCTTATTGTTGTCCATGATCAGTAGCAGATAGTAAATATCATATTTGTATGCTTTAACTATTGTTTGTTTATGTACCGTATTGAGCATGCTGGCTTCATGTAACATACCTGTTTCTGCTTATATATATACGATGACTGTTGCATTGTTCGCATCATGTCATTGCATGCATGCCGCATCCTCGGCCACTCAAGAGAGTGGTAGCTGGAGTTGATGCCGCTTGTCCTGTCGTGCCGCACTCGGCCACTCGTGTGAGTGGTAGCTGGAGTACGAGCAGCAGGGGCCCCGTCGCAGATGTAGCTAGTTAGCTACTATGCAACTGTCCCCTCGGCCACTTGTGTGAGTGGTAGCTGGAGTGGTGTACAGTCTGTCACTGACCCGGCCTCTCGACCATACAGGGGTCATGTTGCGGAGAGGTGGGCGGGAGTGACCATCTGTGTATACGCTGTTGTTATTATATTTGGTTTGGCTACTGCTATCTATATATGTTGTTATTGCTTACTTACTGCTGTTGTCACATATGCTGATATGCTTATTTAGGTTGAGATATATTCTCATTGTAGATGTTTAGTCATTGGAAATTTGTATATACCTTGCTTATTACCTCTGTAGTATGAGCAGTACTGTAGCAGATTAGTACCAGTTCTGACCTACTATACCTAGCCTAGGATATGGTTTCAGGTATGAGCATTTATTTTGGTTCTATTATAGTATTTGCTATTCTTCTTATGAGACTGTATACTGTTGACACTCTTTACTTATATGTTATGTTCATGCACTATCTCTTTCCTTACCCGCTGAGTTCCAATACTCACCACCCCACAAAATGGTTTTCTTTCGCCAGGCAACAAGTAGATGAGTCATGGATGCTTGGAGAGATGCCGGCTGCCAGTCCTGGGTCCTACGTCACACTCGAGGATAGTTTTCGTTTTGGTTTTGTTATCATTTGGGGTGGTATAGTGATTTTGTGTATGTGGTTTTTTTTTTTCAATAAGTCGATGTGAATTTTGGGTCAAGTCTATTATGACAGGTATTTTGTTAGTGTCGTTGTTGATTTTACGTTCGTATCATTTCACGTCTTCCGTTGCTATGTGTTTTGGATTCAGCCGTGTAAGCTTATTAAACTGCGTGATTTATTTCATATTTGTCCAGCCGGGTAGGCTGAGTATATTAAACTGTGTGTTCTGTTGTTTATATTTGGTATATATATATTCCAGCCGAGTGTGGCTGAGGTATATTTTGTATGTAGTAATGCTTCAGATTGTCACCCGTACAGGGGAGATGTTGCCGGATTTTTGTTTGACATGGACTCTTCTGGGGCGTGACAGACCTCATTGGCTAAGCCTCGTTAGTGGATACCTAGTTTTTGTACACATCATAAATCCAAAACTTACAACACCAATGACCGTAACCAATATGCCTAGGAACTTCGCCGAATGGTTGATCAACGTCTCCAAGGTCAACAACCCTCTCAAATTGCTCATCAACCAAAGTGACCTCTAGCATTCGGCCCCAACACAACTTATCACCAACCGATGCTCTGTAACAACAAGGTAGTGGAACTTATTCCCCGAATAAAGGCACAGAACCCTCATAGAGCCGACAAGAAGAAAATAGGAGGAACAACTCTAGGGGAAATGTCAATATAATCTCTAGAGGCCCTACTGATGAAGATTCCCATCGGACACAAAAGTGTCATTGTCATTGACCAGAGATTCATGAAGTCGTCTCCCATCTGAGTCAGGCAGAGGGCCCCTATATCAACTTTGGACCACAATATCTTGAGAGGATATATGTACCTAATGATGATGCCTAAATCAATAAGGTTATTATCACCAACCACAATGTGCCTAGAGTTTCTGTGGGCATGGGGATTTTGTAAATATCATCTTCAAGAAGGCATTCGACCTGCAGCAAATTGACCAAGAGGAGCTTCAGACCATGGTGATGGCTCTGTTCTGATTTACCGGGTATGAAGTATAGTCGCTCAGCTAGATCCAATTGACTTTCTTTTGGAGAAGAGCCATTGATGAAAACCTAGAGGACTATATTCATAGTGGCGGATGCTCCACCTGTATACAATGTCATTTTAGAGAGGCCCGCTTTGCATGAATTCTCAGCAATTGTCTCTACTTTCTACCAAAAATGCAAATTCTTGGTAGAAGATCAAGTGGGAAACATGAAAGGAGACCAAATGGTGGCTTGAAAATATTATGTGGATATCATCAAGATGGAGTCACGCAAAGCCAAAAATGTTATATGGATATCATCAAGACAGAGTCACACAAAGTCTCAAGACTCAACAAATGGAGGTGCAAACTATACAAGAAGTGCTCATAGCTCAACCAATTAAGGATCAAGAAGAGATACAAATCCATCCTGATTAGCCCGAAGGTTATACCAAAATTGTAGGTGAATCCTCCTTCTCCTTCAAGGTCTTCTTGTAGTTAACTTCAAAGTTATCTCATCGGAGGTCCAGCTTTTGCTGATTTTAGACGAGATCAAATTTAATTTAGTATTATCTATGGGAATGTATGCCTAGTTTGAAACGTGAAAATGAATAACACTAAAAATTTCTCATCCATCACCATGACCCTGGAGGACTTCGACAAGCGTTACACTGTCATAGTGCAAGAGTGAGAAATCAAAATTTCTTAGGCATCATTCTCGTTCGATCATTGCCCTAGAAGTTCACGAGTGTTCGTCTCAGTGAGATCCTCATTCCCCATATCCTATCTCCCCAACTTTGTAGGTATTCAGGAGTCAAGATATTAAGTTATTCATTCTCTCATCGAATTCTCTCCCCGACTTCATAGATACTTGGGAGTTGCAGGATCAAACCTATTATTCTCTCCTAGACTCCGTAAACAAATGGGAGTCGAGGGATCAAAATATTATCTTCAGTGAGAATCGATATTCTATTCTCTCCCTAACTCGGCGGATATTCGAGAGCTGGGAGATTGAGTTATTCATTCTCTTATCGGATTCTCTCCCCAACTCTGAGGATACTTGGGAGTCGCGAGATTGAGTCTATTATTCTGTCCCCAACTCTGTAAATACTTGGGAGTCACAAGATTAAGTGTATCACTTATCCCTAGCGAGATCAGTATTCTATTCTCTTCCAGACTCTGCAAGTACTTGGGAGTCGGGAGATCGAGTTATTCATTCTCTCATCAAACTCTCTCCTTAACTATGTGGATACATGGGAGTCATGGGATTAAGCATATTATTAATCTCTCCCCAACTCTATGGGACTTAGGAATTGTAGGATTGAGCTTATCACTTATCTCCAGCGAGGATCAGTATTCTATTATCTCCCTGACTTTGCGAGTTTTCGGGAGTTAAGTGATTGAGTTATTCATTTTTTCGTTGGATTCTCTCTCCGACTCCATGAATACTTAAGAGTCGTGGGATTGAGCCTTGATATATTCTCTCCCCGACTTTGCAGACATTTGGGAGTTGAGGGATCAAAATAGTATTTCCAACAAGGATTGGTGTTCTATTCTCTCCCGACTCCATAGGTCTTCGGGAGTTAAGAGATTGAGTTATTCATTCTTTCAGTAGGATTTTCTTGTTGACTCTGCAAATACTTGAGAGTTGTGAGATAGAGTCTTGTTATTGTTGGTGCAATATCCCTTAGGTCAAGGTTGACCTGGTTGACCAAGCTTGAGTCTTGGTTTGGATTTCGATGTTTGACAATGCAAGGTTGATTGAAGAAGAGTCAAGTAGGTCAAGGATGACCGGATACTTGACTGGGAAGTCCTAACTGGGATGTTAGGCAGGAGGAAAATCCTGGTGAGTGAAGTCAGGTGAAAGACCTAGTGAGTGAAGCTAGGCAATTTGGAAGTCCTAGTGAGTGAAGCTAGGCAGGAGAAAAATTCTGGTGAGTGAAGCCAGGTGAAAGACCTAGTGAGTGAAGCTAGGCAATTGGGAAAGTCCTAGTGAGTGAAGCCAGGCAAGAGAAATCCAGATGGGTCAAGCTTGACCAGACATCTGGTGAGAGTCCAAGTAGGTCAAAGGGATTGACCGGATACTTGACACGAGGAAGAAAAGTCCAAGTAGGTCTTAGGGAGTGACCGGATACTTGGCAAGAAGAGAAAAATCCAAGTGGGTCAAAGGGATTGACCAGACACTTGGTGAGAGAGTCCTAGCTGGTCAAGGGTGACCGGATGCTAGGTCTTATGTACCAACAAGTCATGGTTGACTAGATGTTGGTTTAGGGGCCTTTGGGCTTGGTTTTGGGCAAAAACCAAGATCTGGATTGATCAGCCGATTGATCCAGCAGGTTTGGATTGATCCGTGGATCGATCTAGCAGATCTGGATCGATCCACCGATCGATCCGGTGAGTCCCCGCGAACAGAACCCCTCTGGATCGATCGGTGGATCGATCCAGAGGTCCCAATCGATCAGTGGATCGATTGGGACGCTGCTGCTTCGCGCGATAAGCGCTGGATCGATCCGTGGATCGATCCAGAAGTTTTTCCAGAGCACAGAGGCGCTCTGGATCGATCCAAAGCCTCCCCGATCGATTGGGAGCATTCCAATCGATCGGGATTCGACCGTTAGCGTCGATTTAAGCCGCAGGCGTTCATTTCCTTCGGCAGAACTTCACCGATTCATTCCAGATTCATCACAGCTCCTCCCCAGCACTCTCTAAGCTCCTCACCGCCAGTTCTTGAAGGTTCTTGGAGGTTCATCCAAGTCAAGAGGCGAGTTGCAACGAGAAGAAGAAGAAGCTAGGGTTTTTACTGCATCTCTTGTAAGCTTTTGCTTATTCTTTACTACCCTTTCTTCTACTTGTATTGAGAGTCTTGTAGGGCTTCTCCGCCTTCGGTAGTTACCGAAAAGGAGTGTTTATTAGTGGAGGTGTGTGTGTGTGTGTGTGCGTGGATCCTTGGACTAGTCACCTCTTATGAGGTGGATACCAAGTAAAATCCTATTGTTAGCATTGTTGTAGTTTGTTTCTTTGTATTCCGCTGCGCATCACTTTGAAGAAACAAGCAACAAAGCACGACGAGCACACGCGAAGCTATTCACCCCCCTCTAGCTACTTTTCGGTCCTAACAAGTGGTATCAGAGCAAGGTTGCTTTTCACCGGAATCACCGTCGGAAGGGGCAAACATAACAAGCAAAGCTAGAGGGTGAAGAAGTTGGAGCAAATTCATCAAAGTCAAAGAATTCAAGAAGCTCAACTTCAAGATGCAATTCCAAGATGGACTTGGATTTGATACAAGGGTGGCTCCATCATACACATCCACAAGCTTCGATTCTTGGAGATCAAGAATTGAAAATTTCTTGATGATGGAGATAGAGCAATGGTTTGCTCTAATGGAAGGTTTTAAGGCTCCAAGGAATTCAAAGGGCAAAGTTCTCAAAAGGAGCAAATGGAGCCAAGAAAAAATCCAAAGATGTGAGGCCAATGACAAAGTGACCAAGCTTTTGGTCAATCTATTGCCGAGCAACATCTTGGAGAAAATTGGAGAAGTTGAAGATGCCAAAGAGCTATGGAGCAAATTGGAAAAGGCTCATGAGATCCCCTCCACTGTACCTAACCAAGAAGAATCCAAAGAGGGTGACTCATTGGAGCAAGATCAAGAGGAGGACTCCGAAGTTGAGAGATGCTCAACTTCCGAAGAAGAGGAAATCCAAGAAGCTTCATTCTCAAGGAGTGTAATCAAAAGAGCAAGGAAGGAGCATATTCCTTGTTTCATGTACAAGAGGATGAAGAAGAAGGTGAAGCCTCCACCTCTAGGATTGAGGGGGAGCAACTCTTGGTGACACCGGATCAAGAAGAAGGAGAATCCTCCACATCCGGGTCAAGAGAAGAAGAGGATGAAGAAGCTTCCACCTCCACAAGTCAAGATAAATCAATTGGAGGGAAATCGATTTCGGATCAAGAGGAAGCCTCTACATTCATATCAAATGGAGGAGCAAGTGTCACCCCTACACAAGAAGGTATAAATAGTTCAATTAATAATAAGAATCATATTATATGTTTTGAATGTAGGGAACATGGGCACTACAAAAGCAAGTGCCCTAAATTGGCCAAGAAGAAGGGCCAAGTGGCACCTAAGGGCAAGGAGAAGCCAAAGGAGACCATCCCCGGAACAAAGAAGAGCAAGGAGCACATTGTGTGCTTCTCTTGCAATCAAAAGGGGCATTACCGGAGTCAATTCCCTAAGGGGAAGAAGATGGTCAAGGCTCAAGGAGGAAGCTCAAGTCAAGAGGGAGCCTCTAAGGTAAAAAGGAATGTAACTTTTATTGAGCCTATCCCTTTACATTATGGTAAAAAGCATGCTAGTTCTAACTTATATCATTTTAATGCTATTTACCATAAGAATAGAGAGCATGGTAAAATTAAGGAAAATAATGTAGCTTACCATGCTAAAACTACCACACCTAGGATTAGGAAGGTAGATAAAAATCTAGGCAATCACACTAAGGACCTTAGCTACAAGCCTAGAAATAAAAATGCTCATAAATTTAATGGAAAACCAAAAACTAAGGACTTAGTGATAGAAAATCAAGTCTTGAGGTCAAGGCTTGATAAAATGGAAAAGACCCTAAAAAGGATGGAAAATATCCTAAAAGGGCAAAATGAGCATAGCCTAGGTCTAGGAGCACAAAGGTCATCTAATGGCCATAGGGATTTGGGATACAAACCAAAGGCTAAGAAGGATGTAATCTCTTACCATAGGGTTCCATATAGTTATGGAACCAACCCTAGGTCTGGTGGTCAAGTCAAAAATACAAGGGAAGTTATCCCTAAGAGTATTTTTGAAACAAATGTGACTAAGACTTCTAAGAAGTCTAAGAAAGTCACAAAGAAGGTTACAAGGGAAGCAATCCCTAGAGTTGACCTAGAAAATGTGACCAAGGCTTCTAAGAAGCCCAACAAGGTCACTAGGAAGGTATCTAGGGAAGTAATCCCTAGTGAGTACCTAGAACATCCAAGGAGCACCAATAGGTGTTGGGTTCCTAGGAGCATCTTCTCTACCCCATAGATGGGTTAGAGAGTGTCAACTCCGATTAGAAGGGTAGTTAACCTAACTTTGAGGAAATTGACACTCAAGGAGCATTTTCAAGGTTTTTGTCAACCTTTGAAAATGAAATGAAATTATTATTTACTCCTTGAAAGGGTAAAATGTGCCTAATGGTGGAAATTTTTGATTTTATCTTAAATGGCATAAATTGAGAAAACCTAGAGAAATACCAAGTTGGGATTTTGGTATTCTCTTAAAAATTTAAGGCAATCTGGGCCTTGATTTACGTGTTTACTCTTGAGGAAAAATGGAATATGCCAACATTTGAGGACATGCTTAATTGTTAAGTGGCATAAACAAATCAAGAGAAATAGAAATGTCAATTTAGGTTTTGGCATTTCTGCGAAGCATTTAGGGCAATCTAGGTTAACTTTTTAAAGTTAAAACAAGTAGTATATTTAGAGTTTAGCTAAGTGGTTAAGGATACTTAGGTAGGTAATCTAGGTATATTTTATTTTAAACCTTGCCATGATTGTTTGCCCATCATATGCCATGACATCATGTCTATTGTTGCATTCATGTCTTATTATGAAAAATCTAAAAATACCATGTCATGACATTCATACATCATGTAGTTATAGGACATTTTCTTTTGAAAAATTATTTTCTTTTGATGTATGCCATAACATAATCATGCATTATGTTTTATTTCCTAAATATAAGGACAAATGGCATTAGTTAAACAAGTGGCATTTGTTTAACAAGTGAATCAACAAGTAACATCCTTGGTGGATGTTTACCACTCAAAATGCCTAGATAGATATGCATGATCCCTAGAATAGGGCAAAACCAAATTTCACATCTCACAAGGACTATAAGGTGACTTGTATGTGTTTTAGTGCACATTAGATACAAGTGAGATGTTAGGATGATGAACAAAACTCAAGATGTTGATTTAGTGCATTCGTTTGAGGTTTTAAGTTCATCAAAACACATAGTTATGTGTTTTCCCATCATTGGGAAAGCTAATGTACAAGTCATGTGCATTAAGCCCAAGGAACATGGTGGGATATTGGTTTTGAAAATATTTTCAAAATAATTTTGGAAAACCTTGGTGAAGGCTATCTTTTGATAGTAATCACCATTGAATAGTTAGACACAAACTTGAAGAAAACACTAAAGTTTTTGCAAGTTCTCAAGTTTGTGTCAATCTTTGAAAATATGATGTATTTTCATAGAAAACTATTTTTCCACGATAAATTATACCCTAAATATTGTCTACACAAATTTTTACGATTTTTGGAATTTTGTAGAATATTCTAGGGGTTTCTGAAATTGGCTGAAATTGAATTTCAGCAATTTCAGGCCTCCAATCGATCAGTGGATCGATTGGAGTGCCTCAATCGATCAACCGATCGATTGAGAAGGCATTTCTCGCGAGCAGAAGCTCGCTAAATCGATCAGCCGATCGATCCAAGAAGATTGAATCGATCAGTGGATCGATTCAGCAGGGTTCAATCGATTGGAACCCAACTCCAATCGATTGAAGATGCTGATTTTGGCTGGGAAAGCTTATTTTCAGCATTTTGAACCTATTTTAGTCTAGGTAACCATTCCAAACCCCTGAAAATACATGGGTATACATAAAAAGGGTGTTTTCGTGTGGAAAACAAGGATGGATTGGTTAAGGAAGGCTAAGTTGAAGTTTAGGTTGAGGTTTGTTTCAGATTTTGAATAGTTTGAACCTCAAAACTTCTACAATTGGGTTTCCTAAAGTTTTAGGGATTCCAGGTCATTGTTGGTGCAATGACAGAAGTTACCACCATGTCTTTAGGGGGAGGTACTCTTTAAAGACATGAAAATTATTTTTCATGAACCTTGGAAGGTGGTTAACCTTCTGTTTGAAAATGCTCAAGGTTGAGCGTTTGAACTTAAATGGGGAGTGGATAACCTCATTGTTCAACTGGTTTCCAGTGGATAATGCTCAAGGATGGGCATTTGCCTACATTGAGGAAAAAATGTAGGGTTAAGGATAAATGAAGGGTATGGGACTTTCATTTAGGTCATTGGTCTTTGTTAATGCTCAAGGGTGAGCATTGGTGATAATGAAGGGTACGGAATCTTCATTATCGTGTTGATCACAACGAGTAAACTTGTGAACAACGATGAGCAACTCTTCAGGGGGAGAGTTTTTCAACAATAGGGCATTTGTTGAAGTGTGCCCAAAATTGAGGCACGGGTTGATGTGTGCTCAAAGATGGTTTGATGTGTGCCAATAGGGGAAGAATGAAAGGACTTATGAAAGGGGGTAAGTTAGACTTTCATTACCTAGAGGGAGTTTGCCCTCTTAGGGGGAGAATGGAGAGCTTAACTTATGTGTTAATTACCTAGTGGCATGAAGAAGGAGGCTATGGGATTAGCCTAACTTACATGTGGTATTGTAAGTGTTATTGTTGTATTATCAAACATCAAAAAGGGGGAGATTGTTGGTGCAATATCCCTTAGGTCAAGGTTGACCTGGTTGACCAAGCTTGAGTCTTGGTTTGGATTTCGATGTTTGACAATGCAAGGTTGATTGAAGAAGAGTCAAGTAGGTCAAGGATGATCGGATACTTGATTGGGAAGTCCTAACTGGGATGTTGGCAGGAGGAAAATCCTGGTGAGTGAAGTCAGGTGAAAGACCTAGTGAGTGAAGCTAGGCAATTTGGAAGTCCTAGTGAGTGAAGCTAGGCAGGAGAAAAATCCTGGTGAGTGAAGCCAGGTGAAAGACCTAGTGAGTGAAGCTAGGCAATTGGGAAAGTCCTGGTGAGTGAAGCCAGGCAAGAGAAATCCAGATGGGTCAAGGTTGACCAGACATCTGGTGAGAGTCCAAGTAGGTCAAAGGGATTGACCGGATACTTGGCACAAGGAAGAAAAGTCCAAGTAGGTCTTAGGGAGTGACCGGATACTTGGCAAGAAGAGAAAAATCCAAGTGGGTCAAAGGGATTGACCAGACACTTGGTGAGAGAGTCCTAGCTGGTCAAGGGTGACCGGATGCTAGGTCTTATGTACCAACAAGTCATGGTTGACTAGATGTTGGTTTAGGGGCTTTGGGCTTGGTTTGGGCAAAACCAAGATCCGGATTGATCACCGATTGATCCAGAGTTTGGATTGATCCGTGGATCGATCCAAGAGATCTGGATCGATCGGGGATCGATCCGGTGAGTCCTCGCAGAATCCTCCGGATCGATCGGTGGATCGATTCAGAGGTCCCAATCGATCGATGGATCGATTGGGACGCCGCTGCTTCGCGATAGCGCCGGATCGATCCGTGGATCGATCCAAGGTTTTCCGAGAGGCGCCGGATCGATCCGTGGATCGATCCAAAGCCTCCCCGATCGATTGTGAGCATTCCAATCGATCGGGATTTGACCGTTAGCGTCGATTTAAGCCGCATGCGTTCATTTCCTTCGACACATCTTCACCGATTCATTCCAGATTCATCACAGCTCCTCCCCAGCACTCTCTAGCTCCTCACCGCCAGTTCTTGAAGGTTCTTGGAGGTTCATCCAAGTCAAGAGGCGAGTTGCAATGAGAAGAAGAAGAAGCTAGGGTTTTTACTGCATCTCTTGTAAGCTTTTGCTTATTCTTTACTACCCTTTCTTCTACTTGTATTGAGAGTCTTGTAGGGCTTCTCCGCCTTCGGTAGTTACCGAAAAGGAGTGTTTATTAGTGGAGGTGTGTGTGTGTGCGTGGATCCTTGGACTAGTCACCTCTTATGAGATGGATACCAAGTAAAATCCTATTGTTAGCATTGTTGTAGTTTGTTTCTTTGTATTCCGCTGCGCATCACTTTGAAGAAACAAGCAACGAAGCACGACGAGCACACGCGAAGCTATTCACCCCCCCTCTAGCTACTTTTCGGTCCTAACAGTTATATTCTCTCCCAGACTCTACAAACATTTGGGAGTTGAGGGTTCCAGCTATTAGTTTTAGGACAGAAGCTATGACCGCTTGCTTAGGCTTACGGTGAGCTTAAATCCCTTAGCCCAGCGTTAGCAATTCACCTTACACTAAAGACAATGTGTTTCCCATGTAGCTGCCATGCTGCCAGAGAGAATGTGTGTTCCCATGCTGCTGCCACGCTATCAGAGATTGAGTGTGTGTTCCCACACTATTAGAGATAGTGTGTGTTCCTATATCACCACCACGTTGCTAAAGACTGAATGTGTGTTTTTATGCCACCAAAGACAGCGTATATTCTCATATTGCCACCACGCTGCTAGGGACAATACGTGTTTCCATGCCACCACCTTGTTGTTAGAGACTGAGTGTGTATTCCCATGCCATCAGAGACATTGTGTGTTTTCAAGCCACCGCTATCCCACCAAAGACAATGCATGTTCTTGTTGGTCTCTTGCGGCCTATAAGAGAGAGTGAATTGCCTTACACAATTTGAAACTACAAAAACCTTTATCAAATAATTAAGCTTTAGCACAATTACACACTTTAAAGAATAAAGAATGAAATGAAACAAGTACGAGACAAACGAGTTTTTACTTAATTTGCAATCAGAAGATTGTTATTCCAAGGAAAGTCGGCTTAGTAGAAGAATCTCCTTCTCGAACAAAATGTCGGAGGCGAAGAATCCTCGTACACAAAAATTAAGCTCGTAAACTAAAAACAAAACTAGAATTGAAGTACAGAGTGTGTTATTCTGAAGGAGAAGACCAGACCTCTATGTATAGCTCATTGGTCGAGCGGCCTGGGCGCCTGGAATTAAACTTTATTCATATCACAATGTCTACACAATAGGCAAAGATATATTTTATCTGGTTAAGGTACTTGGAATAGCTCCGAGCGCCTGGACCGCCTTCGCATAAGGGCTCCTCACCAAGGCGCCCCCAGCTGACCAAACTGGTCAAGCGCCCAGAGTAGGTCTGGGTGCCCGAGTAGCTCTAGCGCCTGGAGAAGGTCCGCGCTTGGAGTAGCTCCGGGCACCTGGAATTGCTCCGGGCACCCGGACTCCAGTCAATTTCATGTTAACTTTCTGTTCGGGTCTTCTGCTCCGGCTCCGCTCGCTTGAGTGATTTCGGCCATCCGAAATAGGGCTCACCCAAATCCATCTTATGACATTCTTGAGCAACCTTTCGCTCCGGCTTCTCATCCCTCGAAATGTCGTGCACTTCCTTCTCGTCCGCCAGAGTATACTTCTACAGCGCCTCGTCGCTTAGACGCACCGAGCCCTTCGACTCTATTCCGCGTCGTCCTTTTTGCTAGCTGCGTATTTCACTCGACTCCTATGCTCCTAAGTTCCTACACACTTAGACACAAGGCAAATAGACAACATGATCAAATTTGACTTGGTTGATCATATCAAAACTACCACGGGGTACTTACAATTCCCATGTCGCCACCACATTGTCAAAGACTAAGTGAGTGTTCCCACGCTGCCAGAGATAATACGTATTCCCATGTGGCTGGCATGCTGCTAGAGACTGAGTATGTGTTCCCATGCTGCTAGAGATTGAGTATGTGTTCCCATACCACGAGATACATTGTGTGTTCTCATGTCGCCACCATGTTGCCAGAGACTAAGTGCATGTTCTCATATCGGTAGAGACAATACATGCTCCCATGCTACTGCCACACTATCAGAGACTGAGTATGTGTTCCCACATCGCCAGAGAGAATGTGTGTTCCCATGCAGCTACCATGCTGCCAGAAACTAAGTGCATATTCCCATATTGCTAGAGACTGAGCATGTATTCTTATGTGGTCAGAGACAATGGGTGTTCCCATGCCACCGCCACGTTACCATAGACTGAGTGTGTGTTTCCATGCCGCAAAAGACTGAGTCACCTAGGGCTCTGCTCCATATGAGTTTGACTCTTTGGGTTCCACTCCTGCTGAATCTCTGGGCTTTGTTCCCTTCGATACGAAGGGATTTGCTCCCTCCGACTCTTTGGGCTTTGGCCCCTTCGACTCTTTGGGCTCTACTCCCTTTGACTCTTTAGGCTCTACTCCCTCCGACTCTCCGGACTCTGCTCCCTCTGATTTTTCGGGCTATGCTCCCTCCGATTCTCTAGGCTCTGCTTCTAGAGCTCTGCTCCCTCCGATTCTTCGAGCTCTACTCCCAGGGCCTTGCTCCCTCTGAAGCCAAGGGTTCTACTCCCTCTGACTTTCCGAGCTCTAATCCATTTGATTCTCAGGGCTTTGCCTCCTCTAATGCTAAGGGCTCTGTTCCCTCCAACTCTCTAAGTTATCCTTCCTCCGATTCTTCAGGCTCTGCCCTTAGAGCTCTGCTCCCTCTGACTCTCTAGACTCTGCTCCCTCTAACTCCGAGCTTCGCTCCCTCTGATGGTAAGGGCCTTGCTCCCTTCTGTAAGTATCCCGAATAAGTTTTGATGTGATCAACTAGGTTAAATTAGGTCCTGTTATATTTAATCTTTGTGTCTAAGTGTTCAGAAACTTAGGAACACAAGAAGTCGAGCAGAAGACGCAGCGGATAAGAAGGATGACATGAGAAGTAAGTCGACGGGCTTGGAGCATTCAAGGGAGAGAAACTACGGAAGAGTACACTAGTGGAGCGAGAAGGACTCGCGTGACACTTCCGAGGGACGAGAAGCCAGAGCAGAAGACTGCTTTAGGGGAGAAGGTCGGAGTTGGGTTCAGGTGAGTTTAACTTTGGATGGGCCGAATAATCACCCAAGCAACTAGAGCTGAAGCTCGATAAGTCAACATGAAGTTGACTTATCCAAGCGCTTGGACTTGGTCTAGGTGCCTGATCCTGTCCGAACTAGGAGTCAACGGACACTGGGCACGTGGCGCTCCCTGCTGAATCCTCGAATGCTCCGGCGAACCTGCAGCAAAAATCGAGCAAGGAGGGGTGTCCCGGCGACGGCCCTCCGACGCTCAAGTCAGGCGAGGAATAACAAAGGGGTGGCCTCAAGATGAAGACTTTTTTCATACCTCCGGTGAAGAAATGGAGGCCTTATATAGACCTCTCGAAGAAGCCTGGGCGCGCCAATCAAAGCAACCACCTGCCTTTGACCATGCCCAGGCATGGATCTGTCAGAAGGGCCATGCCCAGATATGGATCTGGCAGGAAGATGTCCATGAGGCCATACTGCTACTGTATCAACCTTTCCATGATGTGACGGCAAGATCCTCCATCGTGCGATCTTGTGTACGGCCTAATCATCAGACATGCTTCTGCTGATATCCCATATCCCGAGCCGAGAGCATAGGCCGCTCGGCCACCTTTGTACCCTCGCCCTTATCTTGGCCGAACGGACAACCCGCTCGGCCCTTTGGCCGCAGCCGAGAGGACTCCCGCTCGGCCCTTCGATCCTCCTGCCTTGGCGTCGGAAACTCAAGCCCCTGGATGGGTTGTCTCTAGATCCGCTCGGACTTACTCAGCTGCTCGGCGCGGCCATCAACCGCTTAGTCAGCCCTTCATCGGTCCTCAAGCTGAGACCCTTCAGGAAGTGGGTCCCCCATTCTTACCGCTGGATCAGTGCCCAAACCATATTCGAGCGCCCGGACCTGCTTGGTACCAAACTGGCGCCTCTTTGAGAGATGTTGCTGCAAATAACTATTGAAATCCACATCGGTAACACTGTCCAGGCACCCGGGTAGGGATAAAATTTTATCCCTAAGCCATTGCAAAGTCGATAAAACTTGCACCGCTGGGGGTGCCCGAATCGGGTCCAAGTGCCCGAAGTTGCCATGTCAGCAAACGACTATTTTCGACCAGTGGGTTATAAATAAAGTCTCGGTCCTTTTTATTTAAAAACGCTTAAGTAAATCTTCTGCCTCTTATTCTTTAATTTATGTTTATTTTTCTAACTAATTAACTTATGTTTGCCTTTGTTAAACAAGAAAGTAAAAGAAAGTGTTAAATTTCTATACAATGCAATTCACCTCCTCTTGTTGGCAGTACCAAGACCAATAAGTGGTATTAGAGCCCAACCACCTTAGAAGAACTAAGCGACGACTGAAACAACACTGAGATGGTCAGAGTGAGTATTCATCCGTCAAAGTTCGAAGGAGATTTCACTACATAGAAAAAAAGAATGGAGGTATTTTTTAAGATTGATTTTAAAACTTTGTTAACTATCAAATATAAATTTGTAGAACCCAAAGATAAGCTCGACGATGAAAAGAAGAACATCTTTAGAGTAAGAAGGAGTAAGTTGACTTCATGGCAAACGACAAAACAGAATTATATCTGTTGAGCATTCTACCACCATAAGAAGTCAACCGAATCAGAACCTATGAGTCAACCCAAGAACTCTGGGAAAAGTTCTTGGATTGCACGAAGGGACCTCAGAGGCCAAACTCTCAAGGCGAGATTTGCTCTAGAACCAACATAGCAACCTGCAGATGGAAAAAAGAAGAAGCAGTTGCTCATTTACATGCAAGAATTAAGGAGTTAATTACCGAACTCACAAATCTCGAAGAAATGGCAGCAAACTAAGGTTCGATAAGGCATGCATTTAATTCTTTTTCAAGAATACTCTAGTGGACATCGATAGTAGACTTTTTTTACATCTTCAAAGACCTCGAGGTAAGCACATTAGAAATTTTATTTTCCACTTTCGAATTACATGAGTCGAGATGCGCAAGTCTAAAAAAGGAAAAAGGAGCCAATTCAAAGCTTAACACTGAAAGCTAACTAGAAAGATGACCTAGATTCTAACACATCACTCAATGAAGACGAAGCTGCCTTTATGGTAAGGAAGTTTAGTAAGTTCTTTAAGACTAACAAGTTTAATAAGTCGCAGGCTAAGAAACTTCTATAAAGCAAATGAAAAGTTTGGTGCTACAACTATTAAGAAGAAAGACACATTAAAGACAACTACCTAAAACTGAAGACCAAAGAAAAAGACTAGGACAAATGACCAAGACGGACGAAGCAAAAAAATCTGAGCGCGACTTGGGACAAGACGTCATCCAAATCCAAGACAGAGTAGTACGCCGAACTTGTGCTAATGGTAAGTCACCAAGAAGACGATCAAAGCACCTCAGAGATGAGTATCAACAAAAAGAGAGACACTTCAGAAGAAAGCAGTGATAAAAGGGGAGCGTCAATTAACTAGATCGACTCGGTACATGAGGTACGTTCGCTATCTCTCGATAAATTATATAAATTTATCAAAATACTTTCTAAAATTCATGTAAACTAAAAACAAAAAAATGAACGATTAAAAAGGGAGAATTTAGAATTAAGAATTGCCTTAGCAAAATTATGTCTATTAGAAAATTTTGATAAATTGAAGGTTGAAAAATAAAAATTAAAGGACCAAATAGAAAAACTGAAAAAAGAATTATTCATGCAGACATGTTCAAAATGTTAGAAAATTTCCAAAGCTTAATTGTTACTTTAGATATTACAATGGCCATATTAGAAAAATTTATAAAAATTATATACCATAAAAATTCTGATAAATCCAATAGGTAGAAATTTATTTTGGGTTATTAAATCATCTTTAATATATTAAATAAATTTTTATGTATGCTTAAATATGTGTATAGTTTAATTTATCTTGTTTCATATATCTTCTCTTCAAAATCAATTAGATTTTAATTTGTTTTATGAAAAAGAAATTTGATATTTATCAGTAAAAAATTTTTACTATTAAATAATTTCTTATAAGTTTTTTTTAAAGAAAATCACATTTTAAAACTTAAAAATATTTCACCATTTTTCTTTTGTAAAAACTCTACTTTTTGTGAAAAAACATTATGTTTTTTTATTATAAATTTTTTTTTGACATTTTTTTGGACTATTATCTGATTTATTCTGAATTATTTACTGAAAATATTATTTTTATAATTAAAAATTATTGAGATATTATTTTTAAAAAATATTAATTTTTTGAATAAAAATTAAATTTTATATATTCAAAAAAATTATGATAATTTTTAGATATCATATAAACATTTAACTTTAAAAATTATTATTTCTAATTAAATAATTCATACCGATCAAAATAGATATTTATTTTTCATCAAAATTTTTATTCTAATTTTTCTGTATCTGTTTAACCATTAGAAATTTTTTTTAATATTTTTTAAACCTTAAAAATAAGTTTTAAAATATTTTTGATAAATTTGGTCTTTAATTCTTAGAAATTTAGATATTCAAAAATAATTTTGAAAATTTTTCTTAAATTTGGGTATTGTTTAATCACTAAGAAAAAAATTTTAGATTTTTTTTTTGAAAATTACCCCTATTTTTTTTATGTGATTAAAGGGGGAGAAATTGATGAGTTAAATTTAGGATTTGATTGCAAAACTCATGTTTTAAATTGAAAATTAGAGGGTTAAATTTAAGACTTGATTGCAAATTTTATGTTTTAAATTGTCAATGTATTTTTTAAATAAATTATATGTTTATTTTATCCTAACTTTAATTTGAGTTGTATTGTAAGCTGTCGGGGTAAATTTTGATGTGATTAATTGAGTTAAGTTAAATTATGTTGTATTTGATCCTTCTGTCCAAGTACACAGGAATATAGGAATACAAGAAGTTGAATGGAAGACACAGCAGACGAGAAGGATGGCACGGGAAGCGAGTCGAAGGCATCCAAGGGATGAGAAGCTACTGAAGAGTACACTAGTGGAGCGAGAAGGACACACACGACGCTTCTGAGGGACGAGAAGTTGGAGCGGAAGACTGCTTGAGAGGAGAAGGCCGAAGTTGGGCTCGACTGAGTTCAACTCTGGATGAGCCGAAGAATCGCCCAAGGAACTGAAGCGGAAGTTGGATAAGTCAACGCGAAATTGACTTGTCCAAGCACCTGGACCAAGTCCAAGCGCTAGGACCATGTCCAGGCGCCCTGCTTGGTACCAAACAAGCACCTTTTCGAGAGATGTTACTGCGAATAACTGTTAGAATCCATGTCAGTAACACTTTAGGTGCCCAGACTAGTCTAAGCGTCGAGGCAGGCATAACATTTTATCCCCAAGGCATTACAAAGTTGATAAAAGTTGCATGGCTGGGGCTTGGATTTGGTTCAGGTGCCCGGAGTTGCCACGTCGACAAACGACTATTTTCAATCAGTGGGATATAAATAGAGCCCTAGTCCTCTTCATTTGAAAACACTTGACAACGAACACTATACTATCATTTTCTTATTCTGTAGTTTCTTTTTTGAGCTTTCATTGTCTGTAAGAGATTACTTTGTTTTCACTGAAGGAGTCATTGAGTTACTTTGTCTTGGATTAACAACCTCCTCAGTTGTAAAACAAGTAAATCTTCTGCCTCTTATTCTTTAATTTATATTTATTTTTCTAACTACTTAACTTGTGTTTGTCTTTGCTAAACAAGAAAGTAAAAGAAAGTGTTAAATTTCTTTAAAGGGCAATTCATCCCATTGTTGTAGCTCACACTGAGACCAACACCTTCAACTCTCTGGGCTCCTCTCCCTCCGATTCTCAATGCTTTTCTCCCTCTGATGTTAAGGGCTTTACTCCCTCCGACTCTCTAGGCTCTATTCGTAGGGCTCCGCTTCCTCCAACTCTCTATACTCTACTGCCTCCAATTCTTCGGGCTCTTTTCCCGGGCTCCGTTCCCTTCGATTCCAAGGGCTCCATCAGAAAGCACTCAGCCTTACGATAAACTTGATGATTCTTTCATCCATTCCACCGCAACATCATAGTCTAGTTAGTTAGACTTGCACCTCTTTCTACTAGACTTGAGGGGGAAGCTTGTAATGGAGAGAAAAAGGGGAGACACATGGATGGGGGCAGTTTGGGAATTTTCCTTTTCCTTCTTTAGGGTTGGCTTCAATGGGAAAAAAAAGAAGAGAGGAGGGGGGATCGCTCTTTTCTCCCAACGACCTCGTCATCTCACCCTAACATGACTTCACCGCCTCCTCTCCTCTCACCACTGTCTTTGCTGCTGGCCAAATCATCGGCTCCTCCCTCATGCCTGGCCACCAACTGCCTCTAGGATAAATCTCTCTTATATATATATATATATATATCTCATGGCGCTCCAGGGGGAGGTGATCTCCACCTCCTTTTCGTACCAACCTTGTCACTGCACCTCCTTCGTTGCCAGCCATCGGCCAGGCCTCCTCTCCTCATGAGATCGACCCATTTCATTCTCATGAGGCAACCATCACACCCCTCCTGCCTGTGCCAGCTCGTCATCGCCGAGAAGCCCCTTTCTTCATTTCTTCTTCCCTACGCTACTGCCATGGAGAGAACCCTTATTCTCCTGCCACCTTCAACACAAAGCTCACCTCCTTTGTCATGTGCCACCATCTCCACTGGATCTACTCCCTAGCCGCTGCCGTCGAATCTCCACTAGCCTCACCACTATAAGTATCCTAGAATAATTTTGATGTGATCAACTTGTAGGTCGTTTATTCACCACTTCTAGTCTATCCACCTGATCCAACAATTATAGGATTGAAAAGACACTAGAGGGAGGGGGGAGGTGAATAGCGTTCGACACTTTTTCTACAAGTATGAGTTATAATAAATACAACAAAAAAGGGAAAGAAAATAAAACAAATGCTAACATAAGTAATTTTTTACTTGGTTCGAAGCTTTCTACGACTCATACTCCAAGGCCCACATTCATTGAGTGCTTTCGTTGGACAATCAATATAATATGGAAAGGATTATGGAAATTTAAGTAAAATGTTATAAATAAAAATGTTACAAACAAGTACAGTAAAAGCTTAAGTATCGATTGTCGGAGTAGCTTTTCAGTGTCGTAGAAGCCTTCTCAGAGTAGCATACAAGACAAAAAGTCGTAGCAGATGATCTACTGAGGCTACTGCTCGAAGCCATTTTATAGGACCTCTCCAGGTGCCTGGAACCACCCCCGGACACCTAGAGTGTGTTGACGTGGTTGCACCTCATCGAAAATTTATCTCACAAAATTTATCCACCTCTGAGCGCCCAGACTAGTCTGAGCGCCTAGATTTCGATGTGCACTGGCCAATCAGCTTACATCACCTCAGCCTATTGTCTGGGTGCCTATCCACCTTGTCGGGTGCTTGGAGCAACTTTGGGAGCCTTGTCTGGGCGCCTGAAGTTTCATCTCTTTTTTTCATGCATCATAAGATTAGACCGACAAGCAATAATATGAAAAAAAAAAATAGTAATAAGGCATTTGACAGTCTTTGAACCATCCGATTCTAACTTTGAGTTTTGCTGAAACTCTAACTAGGACCGACACTTATTATTTTCTCAACCGAAAATACGTCCTCACGGGATCTCTCCTCTAGTTACTTACTTCCACTTACCAATTACAGATTTCCTTAATGCCAGGTCCCTTGACCCACCAGGACTTCTTGCCATATTTCAATCAATTTGAACTTCAACCAATCGTCTGGTCCTCCCTGACTTGACTAGACTTCCTGCCAACTGTCTACTCCTCTCTGACTCAGCTGGACTTCTTGCCAGTCATATGGTCTGCCTGATCCAACTTGATTTCATCCTGGTGTCTGATCCTCTAGATCCATCAGGTTCATATCCTGCACACTTGGTAAAATGATTAGATCACAACATAATTTAACTTTAACTTTAGGCATACATCAAAATATGAGTATAAATTTGATCGTGTTAGTGCAATTTGCACTAACAACAACCACTATCATTGTCATCATCAACTCACGCCTCTGCCATCAGCGCTGCCTCCGCTGCCATCGCTGCCCACGAGATGGAGGCCGAAGAATCCCCCTTTTTCCTCACAACTGTTGCCGACTCAACGCAGCTATGGTCGTTACCACTGCCCTCAGCGCCGATTTGGCCACTATCGTCATCCTCAGTGCAAATTTGGTTGTTGCTACAGTTCTCGGTGCAGATATGTCATATGGTCACTGCCACCGCCTCCGACGTAGATCCCGTCACCATCGGAGCACGCCGCTCCCCTCCCAACCAGATCTTGCTGCATTTGGGTCGCCCAAGCCACAACCATCTTTTGAGCCTCCGTCGCCATTTCTGACCTCCTAACCCTAATGCTCTATTTACTCTAAAGCACATATGAAGAATGGAAAGGGATTAATGGTGGAAAATTATCCTCTAAGGAAGGGAACGGAAAGGCGAAGGAAAATAAATAATACGAAAGAAATAGGGGGGAGGGAAAAGAATCCTTCGACAACAACCCGTAATCTGTCACTCGTGTGGTGAAACAGAAGAGGTCGACAGTGAAGAGGGGTGTGACACCTGTGATGGCTAGAGGAGACGGTTTTACGGGGTGCGGAGGCAATCGTGGGGCTAGTGGAGTCGACACTGACGACTCATCCTCTTTGTTTCACGAGCTTTCATTGAGCACAGGGGGCGATGGCCTCTACAGAGGGCCAAGGGTTCTCCATTGATGGCTATCACATTCAGGATATAGCCTACAACCTCTGGAAGCTTCCCTCATACACCTAGTGGATCTCGTACACATTTTTCTCATGAATGTGGTGATATAGGTGGACGATGAAAGTCTTGATAGAATCCGACACAAAGTTAGGGTTGTTGCTGAGCTTAGCGACAACCCCACCTCCTTGGCCTGAGGAAGGAGGCCAGAAGTACCTGGGCTCAAGTGAACCATCATCATACAAAGTTTGCCATGCTTGCGATCCGTGGGTGGGTTAGGATTTGCTCTGCTTCGGTTAATTAGAGTTGGTAGGAAATGAAAGGAGAGTGAGAGGTGATACAGAAAATGGAAGGCAGTTGGTTGTGGAGGTGGAGTAAGGGAGAGGGGGGAGGAGAAGAGGAGGTGTATCGGGCGGAGTGCTCTAGTGAGATGTCTACGGAGAAACTGAACTGAGATATTGACTATTTTGATGCTTGCTTCCGTTTGCTCGCTTTCGTCCGATTTTGAGAGGACGAAAAATCGAGGCAAAAGTAATCCACTAATGGATTGGAAATCTTTCCATCCATTATTTTGTTACATGTAAACATGAGAATGGATATCGATTCTTGTGTAATTAGTCCTTTTCTTCATCTGTGCTCCCGAGTAAATTGGCCATAATAGCCACCTCCAACCCCGCTGATCCAGCTCATTTTTGGTTGGCTTCGTCGACCCAGATATAATGCATCTTCATTCGGCTCTACTGCCTTGATCCAACATTACATCTGATCCCGTCGATCCTAATCTAGTAGATCTACTAGACTCCAAGGGCTCAGCTCCCCACCAGATCTCCAACTCATGTTCAATCAGCCTTGGCATTGGGATGGTCCAGCTCACCCCTACTCCAAGTTATAAAAAGTCACACCCATGTGGGCCAAGGTACGTGTACCTATGTGCACCCATCCATTTTCATTAATATACTACTATTTATCTTCTGCATCTATCCCGCCAAACACTGACTTGAGTGTTGGAGTGGACAAGCCGAGGCATCCCCAGTTGTCCATCTAACACTCTGTTTCCCTTCTCCTATGTTCTAGTAGTCTTGCATTTATCATTAACCGGAGACTTTCTTGCATTTTTGGCTCTCTCCTCCTATTCTTTCCTTGAAGTCCAATAATTTAGTCAACTCAGAAGATAGCTCATCCTCTTTTTCTTCTTGGTCATGGTAACTTGGTTAACATCACTACATCAGCAATATCTCACTGGTATTCCGGCTTTTACCGATTTCAGACAAGATCAGTATTGTTTCCTAACTCACACATAACACTAGGTATAGTTGGTATTTTTCCCGAAAAGATATCAGATAAATTACCTCCCTTACATGATATCTAATATCATATTAATTTGGAGTTGAGTATGACACTATCGAACATATCACATTACAGAATAAGTCTGGGCGAGCATGAGAAATTGTTGGTATAATTGATTCCTTTCCACGGTGATTTTTCTTCTGATGAGGATGTGATTGATAATTCGAGGATAGATTTTCTCTTTCTTAGGGAGAATGATTTGGAACAACATAGTAAACTGATAGATTTCATAATTTATGACTCGAGATGAATTACAGGATAACATACCAGCTAAATCGAAGCTCATTCTGATTTCAAACATTTTTATTCTGTTTGTTATTTTTTGGATGCAGAGTTTACATACATTTTCATCTTTAATAAGATTAGGGGTTTGATTTTATTTAAACAACTATTTAGTTTTTTTATGATATTTTTTATTGATAAGAATTTGTGACCGTGCCATTTATTCTCAAACATCAAATTTAATTATCTCTCTTCTGACATTCTATGAATTAATAGATTTAAAAAATCACTTCACATATTCATACATGAACCACAGAACCAACAAAATCAATAATTATCCATTATGTATCCATCTTCCTCTTGCGTCTGATTGGTGAAACGAAGATTCTGTATTCACCTTGCTACTGGAACCGAAGAAAACTCTGTTCATCTCTTCAGCTGAAAAAAAATATACAAGGTTTGTTTACAACTATCATAAACCTATATATTTTGGTTCTATTAATTTTCTATCGTTTTTAAAGTTCAGTCATTTTAGCTTGCATGATATGATTGGCCTCCTTGCTCCCACAGGAGTCAAGTCTTGAAACATTTTTACGAAAAACTAGGTTTTGGTGCAGCTTGAAACAAACCTTGCTCATCGATTTGGAGTGACTTTTACGCCGATAAATGTGGCTAATTTACTTAGGACATCTTTAATGATTAAATTTCTCAATAAACTTTTTTTATAGTTAACTACAAAAAAAAAATGTCATTTAGTGACGGAATTAGAGATGAAACTATATTTCCGTCTCTATTTTGACCGTTTAATTTTGGCAAACTACAATTTTGTTGAGGTAAATGAAAACAAAAGCTTCAACAAGTATGTGTTGATACAGTCTGACCTGGATGTTATTTTGATGTTGACACGGATTTAAGTTTGTATCAGATGTTAATTAAACTCGGTTTGATTAATGATCAAGGTTGATCAAGTGGAAGGGAAAAGTCCAAGTTGGAAACTTGGCACGTGAAGTCGGAGAGGGCTCGGTAGCTCGTTCTCCGGACTAGGTCAGAGAGGGCTCGATAGCTCGTTCTCCGGACTAGGTCAGAGAGGGCTCGGTAGCTCGTTCTCTGGACCTGACGAAGTCGGAGAGGGCTCGGTAGCTCGTTCTCCGGACTAGGTCAGAGAGGGCTCGGTAGCTCGTTCTCTGGACCTGACGAAGTCGGAGAGGGCCTCAGCTGCCTCCTGACCAGGCCGAGAGGGCTCGTGAGCTCTCTCGGACCTGACAAGTCGGAGAGGGCTGTAGCTCGCTCTCCTGACTCAGGTCGAGATGGACCTAAGTGGACATTCCATGGTACATTGGATCGGCCGACAGACCGTAAGACAGTGGATCGGTCGGCAGACCGATCCAGTGAAACTAAGTTTCCATGGATCGGTCTGGTGACCGATCAGGAAACACTCAGTAGCACACTGAGTGTAATCTGATCGGTCTGTAGACCGATCAGGAAACACTCAGTAGCGCACTGAGTGCAATCTGATCGGTCTTGGAGACCGATCAGGAGATGTATTGCGAAGAGAAGAAGGTGATGTGCGTAGATTATATACTCTTTTATGCATGTTTTTACGCACATTTACATACTTTGAGCATGCTTGATCTATGCATTTTTATACTTCCAGCTTTCCTTTTAGCATATTTACTCTTTTGGTTCGGAGATCTGCTTTTTGTACATTTTCTGTACACAGGAGTCGATTTGGTGAAGAATCTACATCTTTGGGCATGCATTGGAAGAAACGAAAGGAGAAAGCACCGGGCCGTGTACCTCACACGGCCATGCACTGGGATGGAGCTCGGGCCGTGTGGAGTTTGGCACCAACAGAAGAGGAAGATGACATGGCCGTGTGAACCTCACACAGCCATGTCAAGATTTGAAGCCAACCAGAGCAGAAGCCTTACATGGCCGTGTGGATCTACACGGCCGTGTGAGACTTCCAGAGACCAAGCAGGCTGTGGCCGTGTGCACCACACGACCGTGTATCTTTTCCAGAGAGCAGAAGGGTTCTGTCCGTGTGGAGTCACATGGCCATGTTCAGGCAGAGAGGAATCGACATGGCCGTGTGAATCTCACACCGTGTCACGGGCCGTGTGGCGCCCGACCTCCTCTATTTAAACCTTCTTCATGAATTGAAAGGGATCTCCCTTTGGGAGAAAGCAAGATTTGGTGGTTTCCTCCCATTCTTGGGAGGATTTGGCGATTCTAAGGGAGATCTCGACGATTTCGACTCGGGAGCGAGGATTGGATCCAACGAGGCTTCTTCAGATAAGTTTTCTCTTTTCCCTCTTCTTGTTTTCTTGGATTGGGATTCAAGGAATGCTTGTAATCTCTATTTCTTCGGATTTTCTTCCTCGATTCATGGAGTAGATCTTGTATTCTAGGATTAAGGGAGTATTTGTATGATGGATTGATGTAATCTCTTATGGATTTGCCATTTTCTTGTTTCAATGGCATTATCTTGCTTGTATCAATTAGATCTTGAATGATTGATGGTGATTTGTGCTTAATTCTCATTCTTGATTGATTGTTTGGATTTCTTATGGACTTTGTAAAGATAAACTCTCACTCGATCATCCGAGGGATCCACGTGACAGGTGCAAGCCCGTGTAAGGACGTTTGAGAGATAATCTTGAAGAGGAAATAAGGATATTCAAGAGAGTAGGATGGATTTTATGATTAGCTTCTTGTATCTTGATAGATTAATGAGTCGTGGGCTTCTACGTTGATATCCGAGGAAGGCATAGTAATAGGTGCACTTCTGTGTAAGGACAACATAGGTACATGTCTAATTAATCCTATTTAGATACATTTCTCAGTCCTTAGCCGGTTGTCTATTGCAAGAGGGAACCGACAACTTTCTACATGTTTGGCAATTGAGGGATAAGAATTGGTGAACCATTTACATTCAAGAAATCTTACAAAGAAACCGAAACTTCTAGAATCTTCCTTTATCATAACCCAAAACACTAAACTCTTGTTTGTTGATCTTTAATATTAGATTTGTTTACCTTTACTTTGCTTTTGAAACGATTGGATAGTTGTTTAGCTAATTCGCATTGAGACATTTCTAGTGCTTATTCCAGTCCCTGTGGATACGATAATCTTTTATATTACTTGCGACATTTCCGTACACTTGCGGAGAGTAACAAGTTTTTGGCGCCGTTGCCGGGGACTGCGCTATAACATTAGGAATTATCAATTGAGCTAGACTAAACATAACATTTATTTTCCTTTCATATTGCATAGTTGTAACTAATCATTAGATTTCTGTTTTTTTTTTACTTTCTTGTATAACTTTCACTTCTTGCTAATTCTTTGTGTACAAATTCAATTCTACATCTTTGATTCTTTTATTTTTCTTTTTTGTTGAATTGTCAATTGTTATCTTGTTCTTGTGTATGCGAAGATCTAACTTTGCAGGGGAATTCTTTCCTTTTGACCCTGAGATTGACAGAACTTTCCATAAAAGAAGAATTCTGTAAAGGTAAATTGAAGAACAGGAACATTCGAACATGGCAAATAGACCACTCAAGGACTATGCAGCACCCTATGCAAGAGGTTTTCGATCTAGTATTTCAAGACCTTCAGTGGAGGCTAATAACTTTGAGATCAAACCCGCAATCATATCTATGGTGCAGCAGAACCAATTTGGTGGAGGACCTCATGAAGACCCCAATCAACATTTAGAGGTCTTTTATGAAATATGTGGGACCATGAAAATGAATGGAGTTCCTTCAGATGCAGTTAGATTACTGTTATTTGGGTTTTCTCTAAGGGATAGGGCAAAGCAATGGCTGAATTCTTTGGCCCCTAATAGCATCACCACTTGGGAGCAGTGCGAGCAACAGTTTCTTGATAAGTTCTACCCACCAAGCAAAACGAGGAATTTAATTGCAAGCTTCAAGCAAACTGACTCAGAATCTCTTTTTGAAGCATGGGATAGATATAATAGTATGCTCAGACAATGCCCACATCATGGGTTGGAAAGATGGTTAGTGTTGCACACTTTTTATAATGGTATCAATTATCATACCAAAGTGTCCCTTGATTCAGCTGCTGGAGGGGCACTTATGAATAAAAGCTTAGATGAAGCCGAAGAAATCATTGAAAGTGTAGCACAAAATCATCATCAATGGGCAAATGAAAGAAGTGGTGGCTACTCCTCTGTAAACCTAACAATTAAAGCATCAGGGAAGTTTGATGTAGATGCAGTCACTCTTTTGTCTGCAAAATTGGATGCTCTTACAAAGAAATTTGAGAATATGGGGACTAGTGCTAATATGGTCAATGCTATTAGTACATCTTGTGAAGTATGTGGGAGTTCAGAGCATTCAAATGACTCATGTCCATTGGGAGCTATCACTGCACAAATCAATCAACTTGAACAGTGCGATGCAATCATGAGTTACAATCAAAGGCAGAACAACCCATACTCAAATACTTATAACCCTGGATGGAAGAGTCATCCAAATTTTTCTTACAGAAACAATCAAGATCAAGGACCATCTATGGGGGCAAGACCAAATTTTCAAGCTGGGCAACAAAATTTTCAACATCTATCTTCTCAAGGCTTACCAAAGTCAAATGTTGAAAAGATGCTTGAAGAAATTATCTTAAATCAGAATGAAATGAAGCAAGATTTAGCAAAGCTCATTCAGAGAATGGATAATTCTGAAAAGCATCAAAAGATCCAGGATAGTCAAATTGCCCAACTAGCTTCCTCATCATCCAGAGCACCAGGACAGCTTCCAGGAAAACCTGATGTGAATCCTATGGAGCATTGCAATAGGATTGAGCTTAGGAGCGGACGGACCTTGGGAGACTCCCAAGTGACTGCTTCAAAAGGGAAACAAAAAGAAGAAGAGCTCTCTCCTCCTATACCAAATCAGATTCAAGCTAATGAGGAGAGTACCATTGAAGTTGAAGAGACTCTTCCACTGAACCATCAGAGCAAAGCTGTCCCTTTTCCTCAGAGACTTACAATGCTCAAGAAGGATGAAGAATTTGGCAAGTTTCTAGAAAAAGTTAAGGAAATTTGTGTAGAGGTACCTCTTATTGATGCTATTCTACAAATGCCTAGATTTGCCAAATTTCTGAAGGATCTCATGTCAAATAAGAGAAGAAGAGGGAGTTGAGACCATTGCTTAGTGAGGAATGTAGTGCTATTTTGAGAAGAACACTTCTCCAAAACTGAAGGACCAGGGAGCTTTTATATTCCTTGCAACATAGGAAAAGAATTTTTGAAAAGCTTTTTGTGATTTGGGGCAGTGTTAGCCTCATTCCTATTCAATTTGTAATAAATTAGGTCTCAAAAACATTAAACTTACTACCATGGCACTTCAACTTGCCGATCATTCCTGCAGGTACCCTTTGGGTATTATAGAGGATGTGCCGGTAGAGGTGGATGGGAATGTTATTCCCACAGATTTTGTCGTGTTGGACATGGAAGAGGACCCTAGGATTCCTATCATATTAGGAAGACCTTTCCTTGCTACAGCTGGAGCTATAATTGATGTCAAAAATCATAAGCTTTCTTTGGTAATTGGTAAGGAAAAGTTGGAATATGATTTATCTAATATCTCTAACCATGTCTCATCTCTTTTAAATGCTTGTAGCAGGACAAGCATTTATAAACTTGAGGAATGGAATTTCCATCCTCATGGAAGGCCACCAAATGAAGGAGACAATGTGGTGGAAGATGTTGGGAGAAGATCTCCCAACGGAAACGAAAAGTATATCTGTCCTCCAAGGGCGAGGAAAAGGAGCGAATGATTAAGTTTGGTCGAGCTAAAGACCTTAAACAAGCGCTTCTTGGGAGGCAACCCAAGGGTTCTTTTAGTTAGTTTTGATTTGTATTGTAATTTCTTTTAGTTTGATGCTTTCTTTTGATTCTGTTTTCAGGTTAGGTGCAAAATAGAGTCGGGCCGTGTGCTATACACGGCCAGGCAAAGGTTGCAGAGAAGGGAAGTGTTTGGGCCGTGTCATCCAGACACGACCGTGTGGGATCTCCCGAGAGGAAAAAGGAATAGGCCGTGTCATAGACACGGCCGTGCAAAGAATCCTGAGAGGAAAGATGGAGAGGCCGTGTCCCAGACACGGCCGTGCGAGGAATCCAGAGAAGGAAGAGGGGGAGGTCGTGTGGATCTACACGGCCCGTGCAAAGAATCCCGAGAGGAAAGATGGGGAGGTCGTGTAGATCTACACGGCCCGTGTAGGAGAACTACTAAAGTCTACCTCCTACCTCACACGGCCAGATCTTGGCCGTGTTCCGCACACCCCCAACTCTCCAAAACATATATTTCTCTCCCAATTTCTTAAAAACTCCTCTCTAATCTCTCAAGATCTCTTAGATCCGATTCTCCTCCTCTCTAAGACTTGGACTTTTTGTTCTCTTAACCTAAGATCTTTTGTTCTTTGAAGTTTTGTTCTTTGAAGTTCCACAACTCTAAATAATTCTTCCCCTATCTAAACTCATCAAGATGTCCAATATTTTGAAGAGATTACGCAAAGGAGGTGGTGGATCTAGTGGAGACAAAGAGAAGGAGCCATCAAGAGACAAAGGAAAACAACCAGTGAAGGGCAAAGGCAAAAGGACTTCACACAACGAAGGTAATGACAATGAATTCAATATTGTGTTCAGAAATGATGATCAAGTAACTAGATTTGCAATTCTTGTCAATAGAAAGATAGTGTGTACTAGATATATGGACCCAACTGTTCTTGATATGCTTGGAATTAGGGAAGATGTAGATTTGATGATTGGATTTTTGGATTGGAGTGATATTATGTACACACATTTGCCTACATATCCTCGTCTTGTTTTGGAATTTTTAAGTTCATTGGATGCCCATTTTACTAATGAAGATGATTATTTTGGAAAAATCTCTTTTAGATTAATGAATCAAGAATTTCTATGGGCATTTAGTGACTTTAATTCTTGTTTTGGAATAACCACCGGTAGCCCTCGTAGGTTTGATCCAAGGTTTAATTGGAATCATTTTTGGAATGTAATAACAGGGTTAGATCAACCTTATGAGCCTTCAAGAGCTAAGGCCTCCCATATGCAAAACCCCATCTTTAGGTATCTACATAGAGTCATGAGTAAAACTATTTTTGGTAGGGGAGAGAGTGATGGGGTGGTTAAGAAGATAGAGCTTTATGCTTTATGGGCTATGCTTTATAAGGTTGAATTTGACTCTGGTTTCCATTTTGTTCAAACCTTATTGCGATCAGCTAGGGCATCATCGGGATCAATTGTTTTTGGTGGTTTGATTACCCGAATAGCTTGTAATTTAAATCTTGATGTTGATGGGTTGGAAATAATTCATGGTAATGACATGATTGACATTGATACATGTCTTGCTATGAAAATGATCGTTCGGGATGAGAATGGTTTCGCGTTTCCTAGGAGGAGTGGTTCTCCTTTACCCCTTCCTTTTCCTGAACGAACTACTATTCGTAACCCAGCTAATTGGGTAATTTCTGAGTTAGATTTTGAGGATAACCCTTCTATACCTGGAGACACTGAGCCACATAATGAACCCTCGTCATCTGGACATACGCAGCCTTCTAGTTTTATGGAGCCTGCTAGGCATTCTTTTGCATATGGCACGGGATCTTCTAGGTTTGATTTTTCAGATTTTCGTACGTCTCTAGAATCACTTCATGAGAAGCAAGATTCCCAACGAAAAATGTTGGAGGGGCGCTTCTCTTTATCTGATGATCAGTTTAGGGAGGTACAAAATCATTTTCAGTTTACGAGGAATTTTCAAGGTCAAGTGGCTGAGTTTGTGCAGGATTATGATACTGATCAGGCTAGGATGAGAGATTTTATGCAGAGTATGACGCTTACTAGCCAACAAGTTGATGCTTTATATGAGTATCATAGATCTTTGGGTGAGATTCCAGGTTTTCCTAGTTTTCCTATTGGCCAACCACGTCGTAGACCTCCTTTCCCTCGTCCACCTCCACCTCCTCCACCATACTGATTTCATCGGGACGATGAAAAGTTTAAGTCTGGGGGGGTGTCATGTATTGTTTAGTTTGATTTTCAGTTTTTAGTTTTTGATTAGTTTTTCATGTTGGTTCTTATTTTCATTGCTTGTTGCTTTATTTTGCTTGTTTTTGAAATAATCATGGCAAAAAAATTTTGAGAACATCAAATCTTCACTTATATGCTTTCTTGGATTCAAGTGAAATGTTAGCACGATTATTGTCTCGATTCATGATGTTCGCATGATGCTACTAGTAAACTTTGTGTAGTTCTTTTTTCTATCTTGGGAAGCATTAATAAGCTAAGAATCTTATGGTGATGAGTTTTAGTTTTGGTTCAACCTTAAGGATTTTATCTTCACTACACTTGTGCTTGATGCTTGAATAGTTGATGTCATTGAAATAGTCATGATTCATCTTGTTTGCTTAGTACTTGGTTTCCATGGTGATCTCTCAACTTTCATTTTGGTTACTGGATGAGGCTCAAATCATTAAAGCTCATTTGGAAAAATCAAAATATCCCAACATGTGTGCTAAAAGTACATTTGTGAATAAGTTTTGCACAATGCAAACACTTATAAAAAAAAAAATGAACAATAAGGGATATAAAAAACAGTTGTCATGAGTGGAATCTAGCAAGTCACCCCTTTGAGACCGAGTTAGGTTACTGGGGAAATGACTGTTTAGTTTCTCTTGAGATTGAGCACACCTTTAAGACCTTGGGTTAGTTGAGAAATATGAACCAAGTGAATGGTAAGTAAGTGCCTATCACTGGTCACTTGTCTTTCACTGGAAACATTAGGAATTCAAATTTGATGACGACTTGACTAGGACATGGATTGAAACTTGAAGGGTGTTGAGTTACTTTTACACTGCGCACAAAATTCTTATGCTTGAACCATACTTTACTTGTTTCCATGATCAAGCTTGTTAATGAAACTTTTTGATAGAGTTAGGAAAGTGCATTGGGTTTTATGAATTTGTTATAGAACATATGAATTTAGATTGCAGCATTTTGCTTGAGGACAAGCAAAGGTTTAAGTCTGGGGGTGTGATGTGCGTAGATTATATACTCTTTTATGCATGTTTTTACGCACATTTACATACTTTGAGCATGCTTGATCTATGCATTTTTATACTTCCAGCTTTCCTTTTAGCATATTTACTCTTTTGGTTCGGAGATCTGCTTTTTGTACATTTTCTGTACACAGGAGTCGATTTGGTGAAGAATCTACATCTTTGGGCATGCATTGGAAGAAACGAAAGGAGAAAGCACCGGGCCGTGTACCTCACACGGCCATGCACTGGGATGGAGCTCGGGCCGTGTGGAGTTTGGCACCAACAGAAGAGGAAGATGACATGGCCGTGTGAACCTCACACGGCCGTGTCAAGATTTGAAGCCAACCAGAGCAGAAGCCTTACATGGCCGTGTGGATCTACACGGCCGTGTGAGACTTCCAGAGACCAAGCAGGCTGTGGCCGTGTGCACCGTGTATCATTTCCAGAGAGCAGGAGGGCCTTGGCCGTGTGCACCACACGGCCGTGCAGCATTGGCAGAGAAGGAACTGGACATGGCCGTGTGCATCTCACACGGCCGTGTCACGGGGCCGTGTGGCGCCCGATTCCCTCCTCTATTTAAACCCTTCTTCATGAATTGAAAGGGGATCTCTCCCCCTTTGGGAGAAAGCAAGATTTGGTGGTTTCCTCCCATTCTTGGGAGGATTTCTGGGCGATTCTAAGGGAGATCTCGACGATTTCGACTCCGGAGCGAGGATTGGATCCGAAGACAAGGCTTCTTCGTAGATAAGTTTTCTCTTTTCCCCTCTTCTTGTTTTCTTGGATTGGGGATTCAAGGAATGCTTGTAATCTCTATTTCTTCGGATTTTCTTCCTCGATTCATGGAGTAGATCTTGTATTCTAGGATTAAGGGAGTATTTGTATGATGGATTGATGTAATCTCTTATGGATTTGCCATTTTCTTGTTTCAATGACATTATCTTGCTTGTATCAATTAGATCTTGAATGATTGATGGTGATTTGTGCTTAATTCTCATTCTTGATTGATTGTTTGGATTTCTTATGGACTTTGTAAAGATAAACTCTCACTCGATCATCCGAGGGATCCACGTGACAGGTGCAAGCCCGTGTAAGGACGTTTGAGAGATAATCTTGAAGAGGAAATAGGGATATTCAAGAGAGTAGGATGGATTTTATGATTAGCTTCTTATATCTTGATAGATTAATGAGTCGTGGGCTTCTACGTTGATATCCGAGGAAGGCATAGTAATAGGTGCACTTCTGTGTAAGGACAACATAGGTACATGTCTAATTAATCCTATTTAGATACATTTCTCAGTCCTTAGCCGGTTGTCTATTGCAAGAGGGAACCGACAACTTTCTACATGTTTGGCAATTGAGGGATAAGAATTGGTGAACCATTTACATTCAAGAAATCTTACAAAGAAACCGAAACTCCTAGAATCTTCCTTTATCATAACCCAAAACACTAAACTCTTGTTTGTTGATCTTTAATATTAGATTTGTTTACCTTTACTTTGCTTTTGAAACGATTGGATAGTTGTTTAGCTAATTCGCATTGAGACATTTCTAGTGCTTATTCCAGTCCCTGTGGATACGATAATCTTTTATATTACTTGCGACATTTCCGTACACTTGCGGAGAGTAACAGAAGGCAGGGGATCGGTCGTGGAGACCGATCCACCTACACTCTGATTGGTCTCCACGACCGATTAGACAAGCTGTGGACCGATCAGGATATGTCCTGATCGGTCCATGGATCGGTCTGGTGACCGATCCACACAATCAGATTTGTTCGCTATTTCTACGATTCCTCCACTGCATTTGATCTGCCTGATTCATGTGATATAACCCTCTGTGCTGTTAGCTTTTGAGTTTGCAGGATCACAGGTATCATTCCAAGTCTAATTTCAAATTAAGTCCATAAGAGGAATACGACAAATGACCTTTCTGCTGTGATTCGCGGCGCATGGTGCATTTGAAGCATCAACGGCTACTGGTGTGATCTGGCTGCGATCCGCTTGACTCCTGGTGATTGGTTCGAGCTCAGAAGACACCAGTGAAGACTGTGATTTCATTGGTGTGAGTTCAGAGAACCAGGTAAGGAGGAAGAGGGATTGGCTGCAGCGATGATCCTGTGCAGTTTGACCACGATCGGTGACAGCAGAGAACAGGGGCTTAAGAAGCAGTAAAAAGCGAGAGGAAAGAATAACAACAAGAAAGAAAGTGAAAAAAAAAAAAAGAAAAGCGTTCTGTTGATCGTTGAGGTGTGCTAAGTTCTTGAGCTCTCGGGTGAGAAACTGCGATCTGTGAGTTCTCTGTTTCCACTGATCCTCGCGTGGTTGTAAGCGTTAGTTCATTCTTCTTTGCCACCGAGCTCTGTAAGTCTTGTGCTTTAACATATATATTTCTTGAGACTTTGTGGAGAGGTTACTCCACTGAGAAGGAGGATCTTTAGCCGGAATTTATCCGGGGTGCGATCTACCGAAGATCAGGGGTCGTCCACCTTACGGACATGCTGAGGAGTAGGGGCAAGTTATCCCCGAACCTCGTAAATTCGTGTGTTAGTGTGCTTGTTTCCTCTTTGTTTTAGTTTCCTAATTCCGCTGTGCTAACAAGTTTCTTTGTAGAAATTTGTGTTTAAGTTTTTAAGAGACTATTCACCCCCCTCTAGCCATCTAAGATCCCAACAAGTGGTATCAGAGCCTGGTGCTCTTCATCTGGACTAACATCCTAAGGAGCAAGAAGATGGCCATGAAGGAAGGATTCAGCACCAACAGACCACTCTTCTTCGATGGAGCAGATTTCCAGTATTGGAAGAGCCACATGGAGTATTACCTCAAGACTGATATCTCCATGTGGTTCTCGGTCAAGGAAGGATTCACACCACCGAAGGACGAAGAAGATAAGGAACTCGATTCATCAAGGTGGTCTACCGAACAAACTCGTAAAGGGCAAGTCGATGCCAAGGCGGTAGTCACCTTACAATGTGGGATTGCCAAGGACCAACTCGTCAAGGTAGGTCCATTCTCGAGTGCAAAAGATTTATGGAACAAGCTTATCGAGCTCCAAGAAGGAACTCGAGATTCTCGGATAGCCAAGAGGGACCTATTCTTGAATCAACTACAAAATCTCACCATGAAGGAAAACGAAACGGTAAGTGAACTACATGGGAGGTTCAAAGAAATCATCAATGGTCTACATTCCGTAGATGAACGCGTCGAGAATCGCGATCTAGTAAGGTACGCTCTTAAAGCCTTTCCAAGGAATGCCTTGTGGTCATCTATGGTAGATGCCTATAAGGTTTCCAAGGATCTTTCCATTGTTAAATTAGACGAATTCTTTTGTGAAATGGAACTTCATGAACTTGCTAACAAAGGTCAAAGAGAGAAAGGTATTGCCTTAGTTGCAGGACCAAAGAACAAGGATGGAAGAAGAAAGAGGGAAAAGAAGAAGGAGAAAGAGATTTCTTCATCTACATCCTCCTCCGAGTTTGATGATGAAGGCGGATCATCATCAAGCGAGATGGCCAACTTCGTGAGGAGAATTATGAGAAGAAGCCGAAGATACAAAGGAAAAGGTAAACCTAATGATCAAAATATCGATAAGACTAATGTTACATGTTATGAGTGTAGCAAGAAAGGCCACTACCGGAGTGAGTGTCCAAAACTCAAGAAGGAGGAACGGGCCAAAAAGAAGGAGGGAAGAGCCAAGAAGAAGAAGGCTCTCAAGGCCACTTGGGATGAATCTTCCTCAAGCTCATCGGAGGAGGAAGAGAAGAAGGAGAAGAGTACTCGGCAATTGGCACTCATGGCAAGGGAGGAGTCCGAGTCCGAGAGTCCGAGAGTGATGACTCAAGCACTTCAGCCGCGGCTTCATCATCTTCGGATGATGAAGAGGTAACCTCTTCTCACTTAGAAAAATGCTATAAGACTATTACACATTTGTCTACTTTGCTTAAAAAATCAAAAACAGAAAATAAATAATTAAAAGAAGAAGTAGAAAACTTGAGGGCCCTTAGGGAAGATGAGGTTGATGACCTACATCTAGAGGTCCTTGAGGATGAGAACAAGGCCTTGAAGGGTGAGGTTGAGAAACTCAAGAAAATGCTTGAAAAATTCTCAACTAGCTCTAAGACCCTAGACATGATTCTAAATGCCCAAAGGGCGGTCTACAACAAGGCTGGATTAGGATACCAACCTAAGGAGTCTAGCTTTATTTCTTTAGTGTCAAGAACCCAATTTCATAGATCACATGTTTCTAGGGTTCATGAGACTAGGAAGAAGGTAACAAAGGCATGGGTGCCTAAGTCATTCATTGTAGATGCATTAGGTCCCAAGATTTGGGTACCTAAAACATCTATCTTTCGTGTCTTGTAGGCATTGGTAAAGGGGGAGCGTCTATCAACTTGGTTTGTTGATAGTGGATGCTCCAAGCACATGACCGGGGACAAGTCACTATTTTCTACCATTCAAAACAAAAATAGAGGTAATGTGTCTTTTGGTAACAATGGTAGTCTTAAGGTTATAGGGGTTGGAGATATTCATATATCCGAATATCTCCAAATCAAGAATGTCCTTCTAGTCAAGGGGATGACTTTTAATCTCCTAAGTGTCAGTCAATTGTGTGATACGGGTTACACAATTGAGTTTCATTCGAGTCAATGTCTAGTCAAAAACATTGACACACTTGACACGGTACTAGTAGGCACAAGGGTAGATAAAATTTATCAAGTTTCTTTTAAAAGTGCTACTAATGCCTCTACTAAGTGTTTCATGTCAAAAGAAGAAGAATCATGACTTTGGCATAGGAGGTTGGCTCATGTGAACATGAAGAATATTAGAAAGCTGGCCAACAAAGTATTAGTGCGAGGCTTACCAAGCATCAAGTACCAAAAGATAAAACTATGTGATGCATGTCAAAAGGGTAAGCAAACAAAAGCAACTCATAAAGGTAAAAGCACTGTAAATACCTCTACTGTTTTAGATTTACTGCATATGGACTTGTTTGATTGTAGTAGTGTCATTTCTTTGAATGGTAGTAGATATTGCTTAGTGATTATTGATGATTTTACTAGATATACATGGACTTTCTTTTTGAAAAATAAGGATCAAACCATAGATATTTTTATTTCTTTTTGTAGAAGAACTGAAAATGAAAAATCAACAACAATTAAAACAATTAGAAGTGATCATGGTGGAGAATTTCAAAACCATAGATTTTTAGAGTTTTGTCAAGAAAAAGGATATAGGCATAGTTCTCTACTCCAAGGACCCCACAGCAAAATGGGGTTGTGGAGAGAAAGAACCGAGCTTTGCAAGAGGTTACACGAAGCATGCTCAATGAGTACTCACTACCGAGCTACTTGTGAGCTGAAGCTGTGAATACAGCTTGCTATGTGCAAAATCGAGTCCTGATACATAGGTTTTTAGGAAAAACTCCTCATGAACTTTGGTTTGGGAAACCCCCTACAATTAAACATCTTAGGGTGTTTAGTTGTAAGGTGTTTATCTTGAACACCAAGGATCATCTTGGTAAGTTCACGGCTAAGGCTGATGAAAGGATACTGGTCGGGTACTCTCTCTTCAGCAAAGCCTATCGAGTCTACAACAATAGGACTAAATTGATTGAAGAGTCCTCAGATGTAGCATTTGAAGAAATCCCTAAATCGAATGATCAATCAAGGGATGTAGGAGAAATTCAACTTGAACTTAGAAATCTAAGTTTGAATGATCAAAATGAAGAAAGAGTCGAGGTTGACTCTGATGACGATGAGCAAAGGAAACAAAGGGCTCAGGCTGATCATTTGCCTGATACTGAGTCTCTGCCTGTGCCTAGTGAGACCATTCATGAGGCACCGCCAACACCAAGGTAATCTAGGACAGCCTCTAGTCATCCCCAAGACCAGATTGTGGGAGACATCCAACAAGGGGTTAGGACTAGATCATTCTTTAGAAATGAGTCTAATGAGGTCGCCTTGATCTCAGAAATTGAACCAAAAATAGTTGATGAGGCATTGCACGATCCTGACTGGATCATAGCTATGCAAGATGAGTTAGGTCAATTTGAAAGGAGCCAAGTGTGGGACTTAGTTCCTAGACCTAAGAAGACCACCATTATTGGAACTAAATGGGTCTTCAAAAATAAGTTAAATCAAAAGGGAGAAGTCGTAAGAAACAAGGCGAGACTTGTAGCCAAGGGCTATAGTCAAGTCGAAGGCCTCGATTATGATGAGACTTATGCTCCCGTGGCACGATTAGAGTCCATTCGTTTAATGCTAGCTTTTGTTGCACATAGAGGTTTCAAGCTCTATCAAATGGACGTTAAATCGGCCTTCTTAAACGGATTCATCAAAGAAGAGGTATATGTTGAACAACCACCAGGGTTTGTGAATACCGAAGCTCCAAACCACGTGTACAAGCTCAAGAAAGCTCTTTATGGGCTTAAACAAGCACCTCGAGCTTGGTACGAAAGGTTGTCAACTTACCTACTAGAAAAGGGTTTTGTGAGAGGTCAAATAGATCCAACACTATTTCTGCGTAGAGATGGTGAAAATATTTTTGTAGCCCAAGTGTATGTCGATGACATAATTTGTGGCTCAAATAACAAGGATTATTTGAATGAATTTATCACTCACATGGAGAGTGAGTTTGAGATGAGTCTGGTGGGAGAATTGACTTTCTTCCTTGGACTTGAAATCAAACAAACTCGAGATGACATTTATGTCCATCAGACGAAATACACTCAAGAGATGCTCAAAAAATTCAAAATGGGTGACTCTAAGGAAGTATCCACTCCAATGGCGACAAACACTCGTCTTGACAATGATGAGAGTGGGAAACCAGTTGATCTAACGTAATATAGAAGCATGATCAGTAGTCTTCTATATCTCACAGCTAGTCGACCGGATATACTTTTTGCTGTGGGAATGTGCGCTAGATACCAAGTTTGTGCCAAGGAATCTCATTTAACTGCAGTTAAGAGAATTCTAAGATATCTCAAGGGCACAATTAGAGTAGGTCTTTGGTACCCTCGTACTTAGTCTTTTGACTTGATAGGTTATACCGACTCCGATTATGCTAGGTGCAAATTGGATCGGAAAAGCACTAGTGGGGGTTGTCAATTTTTAGGATCATCATTGGTTAGTTGGTCAAGTCGGAAGCAACATTGTGTTGCTCTCTCCATGACCGAGGCTGAATACATTGCCATGGGAGAGAGTGTATCACAATTGTTGTGGATGATTCACACTCTAGAAGATTATGGACTTTCGTATAAGGGAGTGCAAGTGTTGTGTGACAACATTAGCATAATAAACCTAACGAAAAATCCAGTCCATCATTCTAGGACCAAACACATTAAAGTGCGTCATCACTTCATTAGAGATCATGTACCTAGGGGAGATATTGCACTCACATATGTTGAGTCAAAGTCAAACCTAACCGATATCTTCACCAAACCCCTTCCGGAAAATGAATTTAGTCATTTAAGGAGGGAATTGGGAATGTGTTTGGCCCAATAAGTCATTTTTACCACATCATGATCAATAAGGACCATTAAAATGACAAGAGAAATTGGAAAATTAATTTGGGCAACTTGGGAACATCTCACACAAACTATAAGGTTTAACAAAATATTTTTGTTCGCTAGAAATGGGGTGAGATGCTAGGATCAACCAAATTATTCAAAATGTATCATGCATCCCTTGAATAATTAGGTTGAAGAGACATAAATTGAGTATGGGGAAGACCATTACATAATTCATGTGTATTTGGTTCCTAGATCTTACTCATATATTCCAACAAAGGAATCTTGGTTGGACTTTTGCCTAGAAATTATCTAATTATGGTTAATGGTTGATGTGTTGATTGATATTGTTGTTTGATTCATTTCATGACTTTGATTGATAATAAGATAGGTTGTTAAAGGAAATAATAGCAACTTGGATATATTTTGACAAACTTGTAACTACTCATAGCAAGGATATATTTTGAACCGATAGCCTGAGTCAGATTTATTACCTTGGTTCACTATAGATCATAGTTTCAGCAAACAAACAAAACAAACTTCTCTGGTTTTGAAACTTTGAGATTCAACACATTTGTTATGAAGTGTCTGAAACTTTCGAGCCCTAAATAATTCCAAATCATTAGAGCTCATCATTAGGAAATATTCATTGGTATCACTGAATATAATCTGTGGGCTCTTGAGATCCTAGGTTATGAACTTGGAAGTTGTTGAACCAAGTTTCAGAGCTTTCGATACGAATTTCAGAGACTGAAATCACTGATTATCAGACACTGATCGGTCCAGGGACCGATCAGGATGATGCCTGATCGGTCTCCACGACCGATCAGGAGAGTTCCAGACTCATTTGACCTCTGTTCGATACCTGATCGGTCTTCACGACCGATCAGGACATTCCCTGACCATAGAAGGTTTACTGATCGATCCAGGGATCGATCAGGAAACACTGGCACGCATCGACCTTACTGATCCACATCTGATCGGTCCAGGGACCGATCAGGAAGCTCCCTGATCGGTCTCCACGACCGATCAGGACACTCCCTGACCGATCAGGACGTTCCCTGATCGGTCAGGATTTCTCCTGTTCGGACAGCCGTCCGATCTATGATCTGATCACCCTCTTTAACTTTCCCCAACCCTTTCTCCTCTCATTTCACGCCAAAGAACCCTAGCCGACATTCTCCTCAACACTCTCCTCAGTCCCGATTCTTCTCTCCACCTTCTCCGAAAGCTACAAATGCCGCCCAGGTAACTCCTTTTTCCTTCCCGAAATCTGTTCATTGTTGGCATTTTGGTTTCATTTCTCACTGAATCTCTGTATATTGTCTCTTGTCTCGGTTCTTGATTGTTTGGGGCTCCCGTGCACTCTCACATGTCCCAATCATGTCCCATTTTTGGCTTATTTAGGAAGAAATCAGCCGGTGAGGGTACTTCTAAGTCATCTGCTGAGAAATCCAAGTCCCAGGCACCCTCCCGACCTCAACCTTCCTCTTCTTCGAGATTCCCGAACCGACAGTTTGAACAAGCGTTTCAACATAGGACATTCAAGCTACTCCCATGTCGATCTGTGGATCGAAAGTACATGGATGAGTTTTGTCCCTCTATATCCGAAACCCTGGCATATTATAAACTTGACTCGTTAGTCTACCTAGAAAGGGACATCAACTATGACCTAGTATCTGAATTCTACAACAATCTTCATCAGACCAGTGATGGTACTTATAAAACCAGAGTCGCTAAGCGAACTATCGATTTCTCCATCGTAGAATTCTTTGGGTATCTAGGTTGCCGAAGGTGTTCAGGAGATCCTTTTCCCATTTATCCTGATTTACCAGAACAATTACCTCCTCCACTAGATGTATCACCTAACACTATCTATGAGTATTTCTTTGGACACCCTAGACCGGATGGACTGGATGAGTTGGATGTCGAGTTTCCTACTTTTGCAGCTCTGAGACTATCTCCTCCTGACTATATTCTTTTTAAGATAGTCACAAACTGTCTTCTTCCAATCACATCCAAACCTCTAGCAGAGATCTGACCATACCATTGCCTGATGCTTTATGGCTTGCGTCGGCGTCTCGATTTTGATATCATGTCGAGCATCTATTCTTCGATCATCTCATATACTCAGCCTAGCAGCTCCACTGTTTATATGCCTTATGGGCATATAATTACAGATTGGCTCGAGACCCTTCAGATTGATGTCTCTAAGGGTAGGATAGTGAATATGGTCAAACAGGATTGCAGACTTGGGAAACGGGCATTTTTCAAGTCCGGTATCTTGGGACAGAATGGGACTGTTCGATGGAAGGATGGGAGAGGTCTGGGAGAGTTACCACGGGCACTTCCTCGATAGGGTGCTGCTCCTCCTCCTGCTGCTGATGAGGCCGATCCTGATCTGCGCTGGCAGATCGCTGAGCTAGAGAGCCGCTTCGATCAGCACGATGAGCTGCTGTTTGCTGAGCTCCATGGACTGCGTGTTCGGATCGACCAGCGCTACGATGACTTACGCAGTCAGCAGTTGGTGACGCAGTAGCTGCTTCTGGGCTGGATGGCCAACTACCCACCTCCGCAGCATTTCTCGGGTCATCCACCTTCGAGCTCTAGCATGCCGCCTCAGGATTACGTGCCTCCCGCAGATGATGATGAGGTTCCTCGTTGTGAGGACGTTGATTGATACATTCTGTTTGTCACTTTGACTGTCTGTGTTTTGGATGCTATTTTGTTGGATATTTTTGTATGACCTGGATACATTCTTTATGTGTCATTTCCTATTGGCTATTGATATGCTGTTCATATGCTTTGTCTTGATTGCCTCTTATTTCTTTATTACTGTCTCATAATACACTTAGAGGGAATTCTAGGTGCATTAAGAAAAAGACAGTATGGGTTAAGGGGGAGTCTTTTGAGTCTTATCACCCCATTCGCACCTTTTCGGTGTTTGACAAAGGGGGAGAGGATATCTAAGTTTAGAGATGTATGAAGGTTTGATTTTAGGGGAGAAGATAACGGGGAGGATCTTGATTCCCGTTATTGACTTCCTTACATCGTGGTGTATTCATCTTAGGGGGAGGATCTTGATTCCCCTAAAATTATGAAAATAAGAACATTTCTGATCTAAACTTAAATCGTGTTGTCAAACAACAAAAAGGGGGAGATTGTTGATACAGTCTGACCTGGATGTTGTTTTGATGTTGACACGGATTTAAGTTTGTATCAGATGTTAATTAAACTCGGTTTGATTAATGATCAAGGTTGATCAAGTGGAAGGGAAAAGTCCAAGTTGGAAACTTGGCACGCGAAGTCGGAGAGGGCTCGGTAGCTCGTTCTCCGGACTAGGTCAGAGAGGGCTCGGTAGCTCGTTCTCCGGACTAGGTCAGAGAGGGCTCGGTAGCTCGTTCTCTGGACCTGACGAAGTCGGAGAGGGCTCGGTAGCTCGTTCTCTGGACCTGACGAAGTCGGAGAGGGCTCGGTAGCTCGTTCTCCGGACTAGGTCAGAGAGGGCTCGGTAGCTCGTTCTCCGGACTAGGTCAGAGATGGACCTAAGTGGACATTCCATGGTACATTGGATCGGTCGGCAGACCGATCCAGTGATACATAAGACAGTGGATTGGTCGGCAGACCGATCCAGTGATACATAAGACAGTGGATTGGTCAGCAGACCGATCCAGTGAAACTAAGTTTCCATGGATCGGTCTGGTGACCGATCAGGAAACACTCAGTAACACACTGTAGACCGATCAGGAAACACTCAGTAGCGCACTGAGTGCAATCTGATCGGTCTTGGAGACCGATCAGGAGATGTATTGCGAAGAGAAGAAGGCAGGGGATCGGTCGTGGAGACCGATCCACCTGCACTCTGATCGGTCTCCACGACCGATCAGACAAGCTGTGGACCGATCAGGATATGTCCTGATCGGTCCATGGATCGGTCTGGTGACCGATCCACACAATCAGATTTGTTCGCTGTTTCTGCGATTCCTCCACTGCATTTGATCTGCCTGATTCATGTGATATAACCCTCTGTGCTGTTAGCTTTTGAGTTTGCAGGATCACAAGTATCATTCCAAGTCTAATTTCAAATTAAGTCCATAAGAGGAATACGACAAATGACCTTTCTGCTGTGATTCGCGGCGCATGGTGCATTTGAAGCATCAACGGCTACTGGTGTGATCTGGCTGCGATCCGCTTGACTCCTGGTGATTGGTTCGAGCTCAGAAGACACCAGTGAAGACTGTGATTTCATTGGTGTGAGTTCAGAGAACCAGGTAAGGAGGAAGAGGGATTGGCTGCAGCGATGATCCTGTGCAGTTTGACCACGATCGGTGACAGCAGAGAACAGGGGCTTAAGAAGCAGTAAAAAGCAAGAGGAAAGAATAACAACAAGAAAGAAAGTGAAAAAAAAAAAGAAAAGCGTTCTGTTGATCGTTGAGGTGTGCTAAGTTCTTGAGCTCTCGGGTGAGAAACTGCAATCTATGAGTTCTCTGTTTCCACTGATCCTCGCGTGGTTGTAAGCGTTAGTTCATTCTTCTTTGCCACCGAGCTCTGTAAGTCTTGTGCTTTAACATATATATTTCTTGAGACTTTGTGGAGAGGTTACTCCACCGAGAAGGAGGATCTTTAGCCGGAATTTATCCGGGGTGCGATCTACCGAAGATCAGGGGTCGTCCACCTGAGACGGAGTAAATGAGGAGTTGAATGAAAAATGAATTTTCATCCCCACCTCTAAAGTGGCCGGCCACATTTTAGTGTGTAACCCCCATTTCCACTTAATTACAATTAAGTGGAGGCCATTAAGAGGTGTTGTGTAACTCCTATGATGTGGCACATCATGAAGATGTGGACCATTACCATTGGTCCACATCTTGCCACCTCACAATGATGTGGCAAATGAGTAACCTCCACTCATTTAATGTGGCCAACCCACATTAAATGCAATGGAGGCTTGTAACCTCCATGAGGTGGCAAAACAAGATGATGTGGAACAACACTATTGGTCCACATCTTGCCACCTCACTCATGATGTGGCAAAGAGTCAAGTCAAGGTGTGCTAGCACCTATTGTTGGTGCAACATCCCTCAGGTCAAGGTTGACCTGGTTAACCAAGCTGAGTCTTGGTTTGGGTTTAGATGTTTGACAATAAGATATTGATCGAAGAAGAGTCAAGTAGGTCAAGGTTGATCGGATACTTGACTGGGAAGTCCTAACTGGCATGTTAGGCAGATTGAAAATCCTGGTGAGTGAAGCTAGGTGAAAATCCTGGTGAGTGAAGCCAGGTGAAAGTCCTAGTGAGTGAAGCTAGGTGAAAATCCTGGTGAGTGAAGCCAGGTGAAAGTCCTAGTGAGTGAAGCTAGGTGAAAATCCTGGTGAGTGAAGCCAGGTGAAAGTCCTAGTGAGTGAAGCTAGGCAGATGGAAAATCCTGGTGAGTGAAGCCAGGTGAAAGTCCTAGTGAGTGAAGCTAGGCAGATGGAAAACCCTAGTGAGTGAAGCTAGGCAAGGAAGGAAATCCAGATGGATCAAGAATGATCGGACATCTGGTGTTGGGAAGTCCAAGTAGGTCAAAGGATTGACTGGATACTTGGCAAGGAAGGAAGTCCAGATGGGTCAAGGTTGACCAGACATCTAGTGGAAGTCCAAGTAGGTCAATGGAGTGACCGGATACTTGGCATGACGAGTAAAAGTCCAAGTGGGTCAAAGGGAGTGACCGGACACTTGGTGGGGAGTCCTAGCAGGTCAAAGGAGTGACCAGATGCGAGGCATGATGTACCAACAGGTCAAGGTTGACCGGATGTTAGTTAGGGAGGTTTGGGACTTGGTTTTGGGCAAAAACCAAGTGCTGGATCGATCCGTGGATCGATCACGTGGATCGATCGGTGGATCGATCCGATTCTTCCCAGTGACAGAAGCTTCGGATCGATCCGTGGATCGATCGAGGTCCCGATCGATCGGCCGATCGATCGGGACGATGATGCAGCGATAAGCGCTGGATCGATCCGTGGATCGATCCGGTGCGGTCGAAACAGGCGCTCGGATCGATCCGTGGATCGATCCAAAGCCTCCGATCGATTCGAACATTTCGATCGGGATCCACCGTTGCGTCGGGTTTAAAGCCGCAGGCGTGGTCTTCGGTATCTCTTCACGAGCTCTTCTCGGATTCATTCCAGCTCCTCCACAGCTCTCTACAAGCACGTGATCGCTTCTTGAAGGTTCTTGGAGGCTTTCCAAGTCAAGAGGCGGATCTATTGCAAGAGGAAGAAGTTAGGGTTAGGGTTTTCTGCACATCTTGTAAGCTTTTGCTTAACTTGTATTTCCTTTCTTCTTCTTGTATTGAGAGTGTTGTAGGGCTTCTCCGCCTTTGGTAGTTACCATAAAGGAGTGTTATTCATAGTGGAGGGTGTGTGCGTTGGTGTGGATCCTTGGATTAGTCACCTCTTGTGAGGTGGATACCAAGTAAAATCCTAGTGTTAGCGTGCTTGTGTTTGTTTCTGTATTTTCCGCTGCACATCCAAGAAGAAACAAGCAACGCCCAGCAACGCCAAGCAATGAAGCGCATTGAGCTAACCCCTCTAGCTACTTTTGGTCCTAACAAGTGGTATCAGAGCGAGGCCACTCTTCACCGGAATCATCGCCGGAAGGGTCAAGCATAACAAGAAAAGCTAGAGGGTGAAGAAGTTGGAGCAAATTCTTCAAGTTCAAGATTTTATCAAGCTCAACTTCAAGATGCAATTCCAAGATGGACTTGGATTTGACACAAGGGTGGCTCCACCATACACTTCTACAAGTTTTGATTCTTGGAGATCAAGAATCGAAAACTTTCTTATGATGGAGATAGAGCAATGGTTTGCTCTAATGGAAGGCTTCAAAGCTCCAACGAACTCCAAGGGCAAGCTTCTAAAGAAAAGCAGATGGAGCTCGGAGCAAATTCAAAGGGGCGAGGCAAATGACAAAGTGACCAAGCTTTTGGTCAACTTATTGCCTAGCCACATCTTGGCTCAAGTTGGAGAATTCGAAGATGCCAAGGAGCTTTGGAGCAAATTGGCCAAGCTTCATGAAGAGATCCCCTCCACTGTACGAGATCAAGAAGAATCCAGAGGGAGACTACGTGGAGCAAGACCAAGAGGAGGATTAGAGGTTGAGAGATGCTCAACCTCCGAAGAAGAGGAAATCCAAGAAGCTTCATCCTCAAGGGAATGCAAGAAGGGAACAAGGAGGAGCATACTCCTTGTTTCATATTCAAGATGATGAAGCCTCCACCTCTAGGATTGAGGGAGCAATCCTTGGTGACACCGGATCAAGAAGAAGGAGAAGCTTCTACATCCGGGTCAAGAGAAGAGGAGGAAGAAGCTTATACCTCCACAAGTCAAGAAAAATCAAATGGAGGAGAATCAAGGTCCGATCAAGAGGAAGCTTCTACCTCCGGATCCAAAGAAAAGATGCCACCCTACAAGCAAAGGTATAAATATTTCAATTAATAATAAAAATCATATTATTTGCTTTGAATGTAGGGAACATGGGCACTACAAGAGCAAGTGCCCTAAATTAGCCAAGAAGAAGGGCCAAGTGGCACAAAAGGGCAAGGTGAAGCCCAAGGAGACCATCCCCAACGCAAAGAAGAGCAAGGAGCATATTATATGCTTCTCTTGCAATCAAAAGGGGCATTACCGAAGTCAATGCCTCAAGGGGAAGAAGATGGTCAAGGCTCAAAGAGGCATTAGTCAAGGGGGAGCCTCCAAGGTAAAGAAGAAGGTAACATTTATTGAGCCTACTCCTTTAAATTATGGTAAAAAGCATGATAGTTCTAATTTTTATCATTTTAATACAATTTACCATAAGAATAGGAAGCATGAGGGCTTTAAGGAAAAGCATGTGGCCCTACATGCCAAAACTACTACACCTAAGGCTAGGAATGTAGGTAAAAGTCTAGGCAAGAACTCTAAGGATTGTAGATACAAGCCTAGAAACAAAAATGCTCATGGACTTAATGAAAAACCAAATTCTAAGGATTTAATGATAGAAAATCAAGTCTTGAGATCAAGACTTGATAAAATGGAAAAGACCCTAAAAATGATGGAAAATATCCTAAAAGGGCAAAATGAGCAAAACCTAGGGCTAGGAAAGTCAAAGCCATCAAATAGCCATAGAGGTTTGGGATACAAACCAAAGGCTAAGAAGGATGTGCCTAGTTATCATAGGGTTCCATATAGTTATGGAACAAACCCTAGGTTTAGTGGTCAAGTCAAGAATACTAGGGAAGTCATCCCTAAGAGTATTTTTGCAACCAAAGTGACTAAGACTTCTAAGAAGTCTAAGAAAGTCACTAACAAGGTCACAAGAGAGGCTATCCCTAGGGTTGACCTAGAAAATGTGACCAAGGCTTCTAAGAAGCCCAACAAGGTCACTAGGAAGGTATCTAGGGAAGTTATCCCTAGTGAGTACCTAGAGCATCCAAGGAGCACCAATAGGTGTTGGGTTCCTAGGAGCATCTTCTCTACCTCATAGATGGGTTAGAGAGTGTCAACTCCAATTAGAAGGGTAGTTAACCCAACTTTGAGGAAATTGACACTCAAGGAGCATTTTCAAGGTTTTTGTTAACCTTTGAAAATGAAATGGAACTATTATTTACTCCTTGAAAGAGTAAAATGTGCCTAGTGGTGAAAATTTGATTTTAATCTTAAAAGGCACATATTGGGAAATTCATAAGAGCTACCAAGTTGGGATTTTGGTATGTTCTTAGGAAATTTAAGGCAATCCGGGCCTTAACTTTGAAGTGCTACTCTTGTGAAAAATGAAATATGCCAACATTTGAGGATATGCTTAATTTCGACTGGCATAAATTAAACAAGGGAATTAGAAATGCCAATTTAGGCTTTGACATTTTCTTGAAGCACTTTAGGGCAATCTAGGTTTAAGTTGTAAGTTTAGCTAAGGTTTTAAGGATACTTAGATAGTTAATCTAGGTATATTTTATTTATGCTAAATCTTGCCATGATTGTTTGCCCATCATATGTCATGACATCATGTCTATTTTTGCGTTGATGTTTTATTATGAAAAATCCAAAAATACCATGTCATGACATTCATACATCATGTAATTATAGGATATTTTCTTTTGAAAATTATTTCTTTTTGATGTATGTCATAACATTATCATGCATTAAGTTTAATTCCTTGTAATTAAGGACAAAAGGCATTTAACAACACTTATTAACAAGTGACATCCTAGGTGGGTGTCTAATATCTCCAAAATGCCTAGATAGATATGCATGATCCCTAGATTAGGGCAAAACCAAAATCTACATCTCACAAAGACCTATAAGATGACTTGTATGTGTTTTAGTGCACATTAGATACAAGTGAGATGTTAGGATGATGAACAAAACTCAAGATGTTGATTTAGTGCATTCTTTTGAGTTTTAGATTCATCAAAACACATAGTTATGTGTTTTCCCATCATTGGGAAAGCTAATGTACAAGTCATGTGCATTATGCCCAAAGAACATGATGGGATATTGGTTTTGAAAATGTTTTTAAAATGTTTTTGGAAAACCTTGGTGAAGGCTATCTTTTGATAGTAATCACCATTGAATAGTTAGACACAAACTTGAAGAAAACGCTAAAGTTTTTGCAAGTTTTCAAGTTTGTGTCAATCTTTGAAAATATGATGTATTTTCATAGAAAACTATTTTTTCTTGATAATATATGCCCTAAACAATGTCTACACGAAATTTCATAATTTTTGGATTTTTGTAGAATTTTCTAGGGGTTTCTGAAGTTGACTGAAATGGAATTTCAGCAACTATCAGAGTTCCGATCGATCCATGGATCGATTGGAGTGCCTGAATCGATCCATGGATCGATTCAGAAGCCTTCGATAGGGCATGGATCGATCAGCCGATCGATCCAGGTAGTCTGAATCGATCGGTGGATCGATTCGGAAAGGTTCAATCGATTGGAACCCAACTCCAATCGATCCAAGTTGCTGATTTTGGTGGGAAAGCCTGATTTCAACACTTTGAACCTATTTTTAGTCTAGATACTCATTCCAAACCCTTAAAATACATTTGTATACATAAAAGGGTGTTTTCGTGTTGAAAACAAGGATGGAATGGTAAAGGAAGGCTAAGTTGAAGTTTAGGTTGAGGTTTGTTTCAAATTTTGAACATTTGAACCTCAAAACTTCTAAATCTGGGTTTCCTAAAGGTTTAGGGATTCCAAGTCATTGTTGGTGCAATGACAGAAGTTTCCACCATGTCTTTAGGGGGAGGGACTCTTTAAAGACATGAAAATTATTTTTCATGAACCTTGGAAGGTGGTTAACCTTCTGTTGTGAACTTGCTCAAGGTTGAGCATTTAAACTTGAAATGGGGATAAATGGGGAGTGGATATCCTCATCATTTCAAGTGGCAACTCAAGTGGTTGAAAATGCTCAAGGTTGGGTATTTGTCAACATTGAGGGAGAAGTTAAGGATAATGAAGGGTATGGGACCTTCGATATTAAGTTGATCACAATGAGTGAAATTGTGATCACGATGAGCAACTCTTCAGGGGGAGAGTCTTCACCAAATGGAGTTGTTGAAGTGTGCCCAAAATTGGAGCATAGGTTGATGTGTGTCCAAAGACGGGTTGATGTGTTTTATTAGTAGGAGGTTGATGTGTGCCAATAGGGGGAGAATGAAAGGAAGTAAGTTAGGTTTTCATTACCTAGAGGGAGTTTGCCCTCTTAGGGGGAGAATGAAAAGCTTAATTTATGGGTTCATTACCTAGTGGCATGAAGAAGGAGGCTATAGGATTAGCCTAACTTACATGTGGGATTGTCAAACATCAAAAAGGGGGAGATTGTTGGTGCAACATCCCTCAGGTCAAGGTTGACCTGGTTAACCAAGCTGAGTCTTGGTTTGGGTTTAGATGTTTGACAATAAGATATTGATCGAAGAAGAGTCAAGTAGGTCAAGGTTGACCGGATACTTGACTGGGAAGTCCTAACTGGCATGTTAGGCAGATTGAAAATCCTGGTGAGTGAAGCTAGGTGAAAATCCTGGTGAGTGAAGCCAGGTGAAAGTCCTAGTGAGTGAAGCTAGGTGAAAATCCTGGTGAGTGAAGCCAGGTGAAAGTCCTAGTGAGTGAAGCTAGGCAGATGGAAAATCCTGGTGAGTGAAGCCAGGTGAAAGTCCTAGTGAGTGAAGCTAGGCAGATGGAAAACCCTAGTGAGTGAAGCTAGGCAAGGAAGGAAATCCAGATGGATCAAGAATGATCGGACATCTGGTGTTGGGAAGTCCAAGTAGGTCAAAGGATTGACTGGATACTTGGCAAGGAAGGAAGTCCAGATGGGTCAAGGTTGACCAGACATCTAGTGGAAGTCCAAGTAGGTCAATGGAGTGATCGGATACTTGGCACGACGAGTAAAAGTCCAAGTGGGTCAAAGGGAGTGACCGGACACTTGGTGGGGAGTCCTAGCAGGTCAAAGGAGTGACCAGATGCGAGGCATGATGTACCAACAGGTCAAGGTTGACCGGATGTTGGTTAGGGAGGTTTGGGACTTGGTTTTGGGCAAAACCAAGTCTTGGATCGATCCGTGGATCGATCGGTGGATCGATCGATGGATCGATCCATTCTTCCCCAAGACGATCCACGGATCGATCCGTGGATCGATCGGAGGTCCCGATCGATCGGCCGATCGATCGGGCGATCTTCTTCGAGCGATAAGCGCTGGATCGATCCGTGGATCGATCCGGTGAGTAGAAACTCGGATCGATCCGTGGATCGATCCAAGCCTCCGATCGATTCGGAACATTCGAATCGATCGGGATCCAACCGCGTCGGGTTTAAAGCCGCAGGCGTGGTCGGTATCTCTTCACGAGCTCTTCTCGGATTCATTCCAGCTCCTCCACAGCTCTCTACAAGCACGTGATCGCCAGTTCTTGAAGGTTCTTGGAGGCTTTCCAAGTCAAGAGGCGGATCTATTGCAAGAGGAAGAAGTTAGGGTTAGGGTTTTTACTGCACATCTTGTAAGCTTTTGCTTAACTTGTATTTCCCTTTCTTCTTCTTGTATTGAGAGTGTTGTAGGGCTTCTCCGCCTTTGGTAGTTACCATAAAGGAGTGTTATTCATAGTGGAGGGTGTGTGCGTTGGTGTGGATCCTTGGATTAGTCACCTCTTGTGAGGTGGATACCAAGTAAAATCCTAGTGTTAGCGTGCTTGTGTTTGTTTCTGTATTTTCCGCTGCACATCCAAGAAGAAACAAGCAACGCCCAGCAACGAAGCGCACCGAGCGAATGCGACGAGCTATTCACCCCCCCCCCCCCCCTCTCTAGCTACTTTTGGTCCTAACACCTATGTGGTTCGGCCAAGGAAGGAGGAGAGGGAGAGAGCAAGAAGAACTCTAGGAGGAAGAAGAAGGAATGAATGATGGAATAATTTTCAAAATGAAAATTATTCTCCTCATTCAAGTGGCCGGCCACCTTCTCATGTCTAACTCTCATTTCCACATTAAATGCAATTAATGTGGAGCCATTAAAGAGTTGTAACCCCCATGAGGTGGCACTCTAGGATGATGTGGATCAACACTATTGGTCCACATCTTGCCACCTCACTAAATGACATGGCAACAAGTGTAACCTCCTCATTTAATGTGGGCCGGCCACATTAAATGCTATGGAGGCTTGTAACCTCCATAAGGTGGCACACATTGATGATGTGGAGCAATCCTATTGTTCCACATCTTGCCAACTCACTAGTGATGTGGCAAAAAGTCAAGTCAAACATGACTTTTTCTCTTCCTCTCAAATCAAGTCAAACTTGATCAAATCTCTCTCATGGTTTATCTAATCCAACCATATGATTCAAGCCAACTTAATATAATGAATCTAATTCATTAAATTAAGTTGATTTAATGAGTCATAATCTAAATTAGACTCATTGAATACATGAATCAACTTGAGTCCAACTCAATTAGCCCAATTTGGATTACTCTTAATCCAATATGATTCATCAAATAAATCTAATCCTCTTGGTTCATCATATGAACCAAATCTCCATCTAATTGTCCTTAGTGTGTGACCCTATAGGTTCTTGTAACGTTGGCAATGCCCTAAACCCATTTAGGAGCATAAGTAATGAGCGGTATCTAGCAACACATCATTACTACCCAAGTTACAAGAATGTCGAGATCCGACATCACCTTGTGACTACTAATTGTGACTCCTCACAATATATGACAAGTGTCCTTCTATCCTAGACATCTAGATTAATCAATATGAGGCATAGACCGTGTCATCCTCTAATCAATCTAAATCTTGAACTCCAAGTAGACTCACTCGATCAAATGAGCTCAACATCTAATGTTGACTCATTTGGGCATGGCCATGCACTTAGTGGTCTCACTCTATCAAGAATACCGATGTCGCTCCCGTCATATGGGAGGGATAGATCCCATCTACATCACTCACATCCCTCTACATAATTCGTTATATACCCAGTAATCGCCTTTATAGTCCACCCAGTTACGGGTGACGTTTGACGAAACCAAAGTACATAACTCCTTATGTAGGGATCCATGGTGACTTCAGGTCTAAGGACTAATAGTCATACTAATAGCCGCATGAAAAAGTATATGACACTCATATAATGATCCATGATACTTTCTCATGGCGGGTCATTCAGTATACATTCTCTAATGCATACTCATGTGTCAGCTTGATATCTCTATATCCATGACTTGTGAGATCAAGTCATCGAGCTAACCTACATGCTAGTCTTATTGTATTAACATTGTCCCTGAATGTTAATACTCGACTAGGAATGATTTAGAGTAGTGTTCCCTATATCATCTCACTATCGATTCAACCAATCGATTGATATAGGTAAGAACCTTCTACTCAAGGACGCTATTATACTTAGTCTATTTGACACTAATATAAATAAGTATAATAACCAAACAAATGCCTTTATTAATATACAAGAATATGATATACATGAGTCCATACAATCATCAAATGATTGACTCTAGGGCTCTAACTAACAACGGACACGCCGAGGAGTAGGGGCAAGTTATCCCCGAACCTCGTAAATTCGTGTGTTAGTGTGCTTGTTTCCTCTTTGTTTTAGTTTCCTAATTCCGCTGTGCTAACAAGTTTCTTTGTAGAAATTTGTGTTTAAGTTTTTAAGAGGCTATTCACCCCCCTCTAGCCATCTAAGATCCCAACAGTATGAACCTTTCATTTTAGCGGTACAAGCGGGGCAGGTTTTCTATCTTGAATATCTCATGAAGAGGAGAAGAGCTAGTGAATGGTTAGCAGTTTGCCGAACAAAGTCACGCTCTACAATAGAAATGCCCAACTCTATCATGAACCAAAACCATGATGCATTTCAAAATGATACAGTGGAGATATATTCAGTAGATTCTCAGATTCAATCAACATCTCAATTACTTGTATATGTTAATGTACCTTATGAGGAGATAGATGATGGAGAAATATCCAGCAGTGAGGAGCTTATTGAATTAACAGAGTCTAGTGAGGAGGATCTACAAAATGTTAATGATTAAAATTGTTATATCTTCAGATTAAGCATTGTTAAGCTAAATTTTAGACCTAAATATTCATGGTTATATCACTTGTCTTGCTCTATTAGTCATTATTATTTTTTTGATTAAAACTAGTGTGTATGCGTATGTGTTATAATGTAATTCTACAGATATAGACATGTCTGATGCTGGTGGCCAGATTGTTCTACGGATTATCAGGGGTTGGTAAGTATTGGTGTTATTAGTCTTATTCACTGCATCTATTTTTTTAAAACATATTTGGTTCATTTTATTTGTTAAATATCGTTTTACCCCAGATGGTCATAGAGTAGCTGCATACATCACCTCAAAATTTAAAGAGCGATTTAGCCCCGCTGGTACTACATGGAAGCAGGTAGATCCGGATATGAAGCAATTTTATTACAATGAGTTTTTGGTAAGCCATTTTAATTATCATGATTTTGTTATGTTTTTTTATAATAATTTGTGAACATATTATTGCAGAAAAGATATACTTGGGAGACAGGGCACGAGGCAGAATTTTATGCTACCTGGAACGCAGCTTGTGCCAAACTATACAAAGACATACTATACAAAGCAAGACAAAAGGGAATAAAACCATCCTATGTACCTGAGAACATTTGGGATGTATGACGAGTCAGACAGATGACAGGAAAATGCAATGATAGCTCGACCCAATAGAAAGAGTGAGCTGGTTGGCCCTAGTACCGGAGCGACAAAACAAACCGCTGGATCCCGATCGATCGTCGAGCATGCCTTAGACTTGGTGAGTTTTCAATTTTAAAATTCTATAAGAGTTTTGTACCTAGAACATACCGCTGGAAATATTTGCATTCTTTAATATTCAGGAACATGATCTACAGCGACCTCCTACTTGTTGGGAGATATTTACCAAGACACATAAGTCAAAAGACGACAACTTTATAGATCGTTGATCATCGGCATTAGACGTAAGAATCTACACTTGAATATATTTGACTATTAACAATGATTATCTATCATTTTAGTAAATATCTGACAATATTTTTTTTAATGTAAATAGGAAGAAATTACTGCTAGGGTTGCACAGGCGTCTCAGCCTAGTTTAGAGGGAAGTGAGGAGCAGACTTTATTCACTGACCAGATAAATGAAATTTATTATAATGTGGTTGGTGGAAGGAAAAAGACCTTCACCCTATATGGTCTTGGGGCTCAGGCGAGAGTTGTATATGATCAGACAATGACTCCTAGGGCCAGGGGTCGTCCCAGTACATCATCGAATGCGTCCGAATCATCTGCTAGAGTAGACGCCTTAGAGCAAGAAAACGCATATTTGAAGACCCGACTCTTGAGCTTGGAGGCAGAATTTCGAGTAGAGCGGCAATCCCGATTGGATCTTGAGAAAATTGGGCGGGATATGCAGGCCTTCTTGGATCAAATGAGTGCAACGCCGTATCGTTTTGCAAGAGACTCAAGAGCCTAATAATCCCCCTGATCCGTAGATTTCCATAGGTATCTTGATGTTTAACTTTTTAATTTTTTTTTTCACTATTTTTTTTTGTTTCATGAAACTATGCCTAACATTGTATTATATCTTTTTAGGAACATTGATATCTATACAACACCATCATCATATATCCAAACTAGCATTCGGGTATGTAAAATAAATTCATAATATTAAATTTAATATGTTACTCATAATTGTGTATTTGTTTGTTCTATGTTTTATGAATAATCTATCGTATTAAAATTTTTGCAGGATTGATTACTACTCGCTAGCTTAGGATTGAATTTTCTTTGCTACAAGGTGTTGTATTGTGCTTTTAAATTCCAGATATTGTAGTACTATACAATTAGGCGTTTATGGTTAGAGATGTTTGGATATTTATCTTTGTTTTTTGATTGGATATTTAGTTTTAGTTTTGTGCTTGGATTATTGTTATTGGAGATGTTGTAGTAATGTATTTGTGTATTGTGCTTGGATTGGATATTTGGTTCGATATTTACATTCATATATTATTTTGTATTGTCATTGTCTAATTGTGTATGTATTGTGTTGTTTGAAAACCATCGTATGTGATGGTTTAGATTGATATGAAATGTAAACAAGGACGACTGCAGAAACAAAATGTTGCTGCTGGAATTTCCAGGTATTAGAGACGGAATATCAAAATTTTGTCTTTAATTAAAGACGGAATTTCTGTCTCTAATTTCTCTCCGGAAATTACTGTTATTAAGATAACTAGAGACGGAACTTTAATTTTCCATCGCTGAGTGCCCTGAAATTGTCTGAAATGTTGATACCTTGCGACGGAATTTTTTGTTCCGTCTCTAATTAGAGACAAAATTTTAATCTAATTAGAGACGAGATTCTATAGTTAGCGACTGATGATTAAATTCCCGTCGCTAAAATTTTAGAGACGGAATATATATTCCGTCTCTAAATAGCGACGGAATATTAAATTCCGTCTCTAAATACAGTCAGCGACAAAACTCGTATCGACGCAGTGATTCCGTCGCTAATCTAGTTTAGCGACAGAATATTCCGTCTCTAATGCTGCATTTTTTTGTAGTGGTTCCCAATATGCCACATAAAAAAAATGATTAACTAGGCTGGATAACGTCGAGCTTGAGGAGACCAGTCCGGCCCCACGGAAATTTCCCATCGGCCACCAGGGTAAATCGGGAAGCGCTCGCAGCGGGCAGCCCAGGAGCCCAGCATCCTTTAGTTGCGTGCCCCATTTGGAGGAAAAATTTCTGCAAATTCGCCATAGCTAGGGCTCGAACCGCGGGTGCCTAGATGACAACCTAGATGTCCTACCGCTGCACCATAGCCCCAGGGGCCAATATGTCACATCATAAATGTAAAAATCTTTTAGGACATCTCTAATAGTTAGAACTCTAAATGAGTTTTTTTTCATGATTCTAATATGTCACCTCAATAATATGAAAGCTTATTTTTATTCTAATATGTCACCTCAATAATATGAAAGCTTATTTTTATTCTAATATGTCACCTCAATAATATGAAAGCTTATTAAAATATCTCCAATGGTTAAAACTCTAAATGAGTTTTTTTTTATGATTCCATTCATAGCATAAGTTGCATGACTTCATGTATATTACAACAAATTTGAGATAAAAAATTAGATTTGTGTTTTCACTACTGCCTCTACAATGGTTCAAGAATTTTTATTCAGCTTTTTAAATTTTACAAACCTCTCATAAATTTTGCATTGGAGATGTATGCTCTTGAACATCTCCAATGGTTAAACCTCTCAATAAGTTTTTTTGTATAATTTTCAATATGCCACATTACAAGTATAAAAACCTACTATTCTTTCTACAATTAAAAACCTCCGTACAATTCTTGTGTGTGTCCTACATTATAAATCACATATATTTATTTATTATTTTTTTCATTTAACATCTCTATATAATTTTCATTTGATATTTTAATTAATTATGATCTCTAATTTAATTTATTTATAATTTATAATTAATAAATTAATTAATTTATGATTTTAATTTAATTTATAATTTTTATTTAATATTTAATTTACTTATAAATTTAATTTAATTATAGTCATTTGTATATATTTTTTTAATTAATCTCAAATATATTTATTTCCAAAAAAATTACTATTTAAATTATTACTAACTATTTATGAAATAAAATATTATAATTAAATATTTTATCAAATAATTTATTTTTTAATTATTTGAAAAAAGTTAATCATGAGCATTAATAATTAAGGGTGAATATTAATTAATGACTCTACCTTTAGAAGAAAAAATAGATTTGAAAATTTAAATCTCTTCTTGAATTAAAAATTCTAAATCTCTCCTGTACCATCATAAAACTTTTTTTTTATTAAAGTTTTTTAATTTTATAAATCTTCGACAAAGCTTGCATTGGGCATGGGCTTAAAGCTTGCATTTGGACCTGCGCTTAAGTAGATGAGACTTTACGGGCCGTGGGTTTTACCAATTCAAAACAAACCCTACCTCTGTATTTCTGAATCTGGTCTTCCCCGTCGTGATTCCTGCCGCCCATACGCGATGCGCTACGCCTCGCCTTCCCCGCGGCTGCTCTCCCGCCTCCTCTGCACGCTGCCGCAGAAGCTCACTAACTTGCAATTCCAAGTCCGCGAACGTGTCCTCAAGGAGGCGCGGTGCTGGCTCACGGAGTACCTCCATTCCGCTCGCGCCATCCCCTTCTCCCACGCCGACTCCATCGTCTCCAACGCTCCCTTCTCCCTCTCCGCCTTTGTCGCCCAGATCCCCTTCCCTCCAAGCGTCGTTGGCGTGGACTTGAAGCGCATCTTCCGCCGCTTCCTCACATACCACCCCCTCAACGAGTACGACTTTTTTTTCGAGAGCATCGGCCTCCCTCCCTCCTCCTCCTCCTCCACTGCCGTTTCCGCCTACCCCAGTGACTTCCTTTCCGACGATGGTTTGCTCCTTGCTACAGCCTCGGCGCTGGTTCACTACGGCTTCCCTTGGACGAAGCTCGGCCTCCTCTACCGTGAGGAGCCCCGCATCTTTTCATCAGGCTCCGACAAACTTATTCCCAGGCTTCTCACCTTCGAGGCCCGTGGCTTTCACCGCGCATGCATCATCGGCATTTGCCTTGCTTTCCCCTCCGCGCTGAGTGCAGATGCTGACCCTGGTGGCGAAATCGATCACTTGTTTCAGTATCTGAATAAGGTCTTCCTCGACTTCGATCTTTCACAATCCGTCCCGGAAAACAATGTGGACATCTTCCTCCAGGTGTGTAGGAATATTCGTGTGTTCTATGATTTGGATTCTAGAAAGGGAACGATGCGCGAGCTGATGTGCAAGAACCTTCGGAAGATATTTCTTGAGCTGGATGCTGCGTTAATAGCTCAAAAATTGAAGTTTTTCATCAATTTAGGGATGGAGGCTTCTGAAGCTGGGCATTTCATTCTTAAACATGCTGATATTTTCAATACCGATTTGGAAAACCCTAGCATTTTGATGCCAGAGTATCTCAAATCCATTGGTTTGAAAAAGGATAATGTCGCTACGCTGTCTCGGAGCTTTCCTTATGTGATGGGCAAGAATAAATTAGGGAATTTGCCGGCTACCTTGAAAGCCATGAATCTGCACAATTGGTTCCTAGGCAAGATCTTGAATGGGAATCTCCAGTATCTCTCGCCTGAATTTATTCTAACTAGCTCTCATGACACATCATCAGAGAAACGGTTTCGTCATGGTTTGGAAAGGCTAAAATCAGCAAGGATGAATCTGTTTTTGGACAAGAAAGTGGAATTCTTGCTGAGTATCGGATTTGGGCAGAATGAGCTGACACTCAGATCCGCATCAGCACTCCAAGGCCCAAACGACCAACTGCAGGGGCGCTTCGATTGCATTCAGGGGCTGGGTATTGAGTACTCCATGGTTTGCAGGATGGTAAATACAAAACCCATTATATTGAAGCAGTGCAAAAACACCTTCCGTGAGAAGGTGGATTTCCTTTGCAATGACATGGGCTTCTCGTTGGATTACCTTTATCATTTCCCTGCTTTTCTTTGTTTTAATCTCGAGAACAGAATCAGGCCTCGATACAAAATGCTAAACTGGCTTAAAGAACATGGCTTGCTGAATAAGTCCTTTTCTCCGTCCACCATCTTAACATATTCTGAGAGGAATTTCGTGACTACCCTCTATCGTCTCCATCCAGCTGCTCCTAAACAGTGGTTGGAGCGTCACTCATACAGAGTTGACAGAGATGGAAATCAAATAAGCTTATTTTCTTCCCGACCTGTGCCTAAAGATCAGGCTTGAAGAATTGACAAATACCCCTGGACTTCACTCTGTACGTGTAAACTATTCGGAATTCATGATTTATTTCATGACAATTCAGTTGATCCTCCAGAACTAGCATTTATGGATTTACTGTTGAGTTTCTTATTCCAGTTTGCTGACTCAACGCCTATTAGGGCATCCCATAGGGGACTAAATTGTTGGATTTTAAAAATATATCTCCATTTTCAAACCTATTATCATTGGGTGATTTGTATTTTTGGTTTAAATAAAAAACTTAGGGGGTGTTTGGCTGATGGGTTTAGGAATGAAGGAATGGAATGATAGTAAAAGATGATGTTTGGATTGTGGGTTTGGGAATGACAATTTGGGAATGATTTCTAGATTTATGGGAATCAATCAAACCCATATAACTAGGTGGGTTTCATTTCCATCCCCATTCCCATTATATCTCACTATCAAATCTATACCCATAGTCATTCCCATCATTTAACTAAACGCCACCTTAGTTCTAAAATCAAGAATCAAGTTTGTACCAAATTTTTGTTGTCCATTACTATCTAGCCACCATCTTGCTCTCTCTCTCTCTCTATCTCAAATTCCAATGGTTAAAATTTCGATAAAGTCGAGGTAAATATCTCCTTTATGTGTTAGTCATTATTCCAAAAACTAATAGTCGCTCGTGATTTATCTTCTCCGTGTTGGTCCTGGGACGGGTTGACGGGAACGCTGGGAGCGAGCGTATTTGTCTTTTTTTTTTTTTTTTTAATTGCAATGGCTAAAATAATAGGCTAATAAATTTACTTTTTAGGTTTACCATTGGGATACTTAGTAGGTTTATAACTTATGATGTGGGATGTGGTAAAAATGAATTTACTTTTTAGATTTTACCATTGAGGATGCCCTTAGGAGACCTGGTCTCAAGTCTTTGTTAGCTTTCACTTAGTGACACTCATTCATCCTTCATCCTTGTAAATTTGCTAAATTCTTTTTATGCACTGGATTTTAGAAAATAAATAGATAAATTAAGGATTTAAGAATATTAATATCCCCTCATACTCTAACTTGGATGTTTGCTAAATTCTGTTTCCTTATTAGTTCTACTACTTCAGTTAGCTGGGATCTGCTTTCATCTCTCTTGGCTTTAGTCCGGTGGAGCAACTGAACATGGCATGCAATGCTTTTTTTTTCCAATTGTTTTTAACTTATCTTATTGGCTGTATGTTATTTGTAATTAAACAATCATCATCGAACAACTAGAAAGAACTTTTCTGTGATGGGAACAGACTGTTTTTTGGAATTTCATCCCTGTGAAGCTCCTCCGGCCTTTTTCTTTGTTTTTTTTTTATGGGAAGACAAGCTTGCTGGAACTAACAGGGTTTTTATCAAATAAGCTTGAACTTGCCAATGTACAACCCAGTTGATTGCAGCTTTTGGCCAGTCTAACAAGCAGTCTTGATCTCTGTTTTTTATTTCTGCTATCTATTAAATCAAGCAATCTACTCTTCTCAAAATGCCCCTATGCTCAAAGGTATTTGTCATGCTAAAAAAATTTATTTTAAATGCATGCTAAAAGGTTTTGTTTCACACATAATAGTTCTCTTCCTAAACTCATGTTCCATAAGAGCCTCAATCAATTGGCAAAATAATAAATATCTGCAATTCTGTAGTATCAGCTACATCTAGAGCTCATAATATTGATGGATCGTCTCATTGTTGTGTAGTATGAAAGAGAACTTTTCACTTTGGAATCGCCTCTGCGATTTAACATGTAAGTTTTCTTAGTCTTGTATGAATGTATATTAGTGTTGTTACTTTATTTTAAAAATATTGTGATCTATCCTTTTCTCTGTGCTTTTTTTCAATATATATGGAACATTCAAGTTCCCATAGATGTTACAAAGGTGTTGTTTCCCATAGTCTTGTATGAATATATATCGTCTCGCTGTTGTGTTGTTTCGTGTATGAATGTATTGTTTTTGTGTTTCCTAATAAACAAAGGTGTTTGATGTCCAAAGATTCCTAGGATTCAATTCTAATCATGGTACACATTCTTAGCACTCAACACTTTCTTTATATGTTATTATGCTACAATACTCACCAATACCTGCATTACCCAAAAAATTAATACTCGCAAACTTTAGTTATATACCTTATTTAGACTTCTAAAAAAATCTTGTCTTGAGTAGTTTTAACATAAAGCTACTGATAAATTTTAGCTTATTATATTCCTTTCAAATCGAGACCTATTTAATTTGGAACTCTTTTGATTTTTACTATAATTAAAAAAAACTTATTTTGAACATTATTCACTAATCAATAAATTTTAGATGAAAGTCATTAATGGGACTCCTTCGAGTGTTATCATGTCTACCAATTTTAGTTTCACATAAATAGAGTGGGTTTCTAATAGAATTCTAGCCTTGAGCACCTTTGGCATAAAGTGACTAATAGATTTAAGTTCATCAGATTCACTTTAAAATAAAATAAATGTATTATTGATACTCTCTTAAGTCTAGTCAAGCTGAAATTTCCAATTTAACCATTAGTGACTTTTAACTAAAAATTATGATGAATTTAAATTTATCTGTTGGTGCAATATCCTTCAGGTCAAGGGTGACCTGGTTAACCAAGCTGAGTCTTGGTTAGGGTTTAGATGTTTGACAATAAGATATTGATTGAAGAAGAGTCAAGTAGGTCAAGGTTGACTGGATACTTGACTGGGAAGTCCTAACTGGAATGTCAGACAGAAGGAAAGTCCTAGTGAGTGAAGCTAGGCAGAAGGAAGTCCTAGTGAGTGAAGCTAGGCAGATGGAAAACCCTAGTGAGTGAAGCTAGGTGAAAGTCCTAGTGAGTGAAGCTAGGCAGATGGAAAACCCTAGTGAGTGAAGCTAGGTGAAAGTCCTGGTGAGTGAAGCCAGGCAAGGAAGGAAATCCAGATGGATCAAGGATGATCAGACATCTGGTGTTGGGAAGTCCAAGTAGGTCAAAGGATTGACTGGATACTTGGCAAGGAAGGAAGTCCAGATGGGTCAAGGTTGACCAGACATCTGGTGGAAGTCCAAGTAGGTCAGAGTGACCGGATACTTGGCATGACGAGTAAAAGTCCAAGTGGGTCAAAGGATTGACCGGACACTGGTGGGGAGTCCTGGCGGTCAAGGTGACCGGATGCGAGGCATGATGTACCAACAGTCAAGGTTGACCGGATGTTGGTTAGGGAGGTTTGGGACTTGGCTTTGGGCAAAAACACTCGGATCGATCCGTGGATCGATCCGGTGTGGATCGATCGGTGGATCGATCCGATTCTTCCAATGAGCGAGCCACGGATCGATCCGTGGATCGATCCGGAGGTCCCGATCGATCGGCCGATCGGGACGATGCTGCTTCGCGCGATAAGCGCGGATCGATCCGTGGATTGATCCAGCGGCTAGCTAGGCGCTGGATCGATCCGTGGATCGATCAAGCCTCCATCGATTGGAACATTCGAATCGATCGGGATCCACCGTTGCGTTAAAGCCGCAGACGAGCGTGGTCTTCGACATCTTTTACGAGCTCTTCTCGATTCATTCCAGCTCCTCCACGCTCTCTACAAGCACGTGATCGCCGGTTCTTGAAGGTTCTTGGAGGCTTTCCAAGTCAAGAGGCGGATCTATTGCAAGAGGAAGAAGTTAGGGTTAGGGTTTTTACTGCACATCTTGTAAGCTTTTGCTTAACTTGTATTTCCCTTTCTTCTTCTTGTATTGAGAGTGTTGTAGGACTTCTCCGCCTTTGGTAGTTACCATAAAGGAGTGTTATTCATAGTGGAGGGTGTGTGCGTTGGTGTGGATCCTTGGATTAGTCACCTCTTGTGAGGTGGATACCAAGTAAAATCCTAGTGTTAGCGTGTTTGTGTTTGTTTCTGTATTTTCCGCTGCACATCCAAGAAGCAACAAGCAACGCCAAGCAACGAAGCGCATCGAGCGAACGCGACGAGCTATTCATCCCCCCTCTAGCTACTTTTGGTCCTAACAAGTGGTATCAGAGCGAGGCCGCTCTTCACCGGAATCATCGCCGGAAGGGTCAAGCGTAACAAGAAAAGCTAGAGGGTGAAGAAGTAGAAGCAATTTCTTCAAGTTCAAGATTTTATCAAGCTCAACTTCAAGATGCAATTCCAAGATGGACTTGGATTTGACACAAGGGTAGCTCCACCATACACATCGGCAAGCTTCGATTCTTGGAGATCAAGAATCGAAAATTTTCTTATGATGGAGATAGAGCAATGGTTTGCTCTGATGGAAGACTTTGAAGCTCTAACAAATTCAAAGGGCAAAATTCTCAAAAGGAGCAAGTGGAGCCAAGAGCAAATCCAAAAATATGAGGCCAATGATAAAATGACCAAGCTATTGGTCAATCTATTGCCGAGCAACATCTTGGAGCAAATTAGAGAATTCAAGGATGCCAAGGAGCTTTGGAACAAATTGGCCAAGCTTCATGAAGAACCCTCCCCTATACCAAACCAAGAAGAATCAAAAGAGGATGATTCATTGGATCAAGACCAAAAGGAAGAAGAAGAAGATTTGGAAGTTGAGAGGTGCTCAACATATGAAGAAGAAGTCCAAGAAACCTCATCTTCAAAGGAATGCAATGAGAAGGGCAAAGAGGGAGCATACTCTTTGTTCCGTGTACAAGATGAAGATAAAGAAGCCTCTACTTCTAGGATTGAGTGGGAGAGACATTCATTGACACCGGACCAAGAAGAAGGAGAAACTTCTACTTCTGGATCAAGTGAAGAAGAAGATGGGGCAACCTCCACAACACAAGCAAAATCAAATGGAGGATTAAGTGGCATCCCTACGCGTGAAGGTATAATTAGTTCAATTAAAAATAAAAATCATATTATATGCTTTGAGTGTAGGGAACATGGGCATTACAAGAGCAAATGTCCTAAGTTGACCAAGAAAAAGAGTCAACCGGTACAAAAGGGCAAGGAGAAGCCTAAGGAGACCACCCCCACAACAAAGAAGAGCAAGGAACACATTATGTGTTTCTTGTGTCATCAAAAATGACATTATCGAAGCCAATGTCCAAAGGGGAAGAAGTCGATCAAAGTCAAAGGAGGAAGAACAAGTAAAGGGAGAGATTCCAAGGTAAAATCCAATGTATCATTTATTGAGTCTATCCCTTTAAATCATAGTAAAAAGTATGCTAGTTCAAATTTATATCATTTCAATGTTATTTATCATAAAAATAGGAATGTAGATAACTACTTGGGCAAAAACACTAAGGATAGTAGATACAATCCCAAAAATAGAAATATTCAAGGATTTAAAGAAAAATCCAAAACTAAGGATTTAATGATGGAAAATCAAGTCTTGAGGTCAAGGCTTGATAATATGGAAAAGACCTTAAAGAAAATCGAAAATTTTCTTAAGGCCCAAAATGGGCATAACCTAGATTTAGGACATCAAAGGTCATCCAATGGTCATAGAGGTTTGAGAGACAAACCCAAGGCTAAGAAGGATGTAATATCTTATCATAGGGTTCCATACAGCTATGGAACCAACCCTAGGTTTAGGGGTCAAGTCGAGGATACAAGGGAAGTTATCCCTAGGAGTATCTTTGCAACAACAAATGTGACTAAGACTTCTAAGAAGTCTAAGAAAGTCACTAAGAAGGTCATAAGGGAAGCTATCCCTAGAGTTGACCTTGAGGAAGTAACCAAGGCTTCTAAGAAGCCTAGAAAGGTTATTAGGAAGGTATCAAGGGAAGTTATCCCTAGGGAATACTTAGAACATCCAAGGAACACCAATAAGTGTTAGGTTCCTAGGAGCATTTTCTCTACCCCTAGATGGGTTAGAGAGTGTCAACTCTATTTGAAAGGGTAGTTAACTCAACTTTAATAAAGTTGACACTTGGAGGCATTTTCAAGGTTTTTGTTAACCTTTGAAAATGTAAAGAATTAATTGTTTACTCTTTGGAAGAGTAAAATGTGTCAAAATTTGAGGAATTGGATTTAATTTAAAATTGACACATTTGAGAAAAGAATAAGAAATATCAAGTTGGAATTTTGGTATCTTCTTAGGAAGTTAAGGGTAAGTTAGGCCTTAATTTAAAAATGATTACTCTTTGAAAGAGTAAATTGTGTCAAACTTTGAGGAATTATGTTTAATTTAAATTGACACAAATTAAGAGAAACAAAAGAAATATCAAAATTAAGAGTTTGGCATTTCCTTTAGAAAAAAGGGGCAATCTAGGATTTAAATTTAAGTTAACTAAGGTTAATGATACTTAGATAAGTAATCTAAGTATATTTTATTTATGCTAATTTGCCATGATTTTTTACCCATCATATGTCATGACATCATATTTTACATTCATGCTTATTATGAAAAACACAAAATACAATGTCATGTCATGCATACATCATGTAGTTACAACAAATTTTCTTTTGAAAAATTATTGAAAAATTATTGAAAAATTATTCATTTTGATGTATGCCATAAATCATCATGCATTATTTTAATTTCCTTGAAATCAAGGACAAATGACATTGACTAACAAGTGGCATCCTAGATGGATGTTCAAAATTTCTAAAATGCCTAAATAGTATGCATGATCCTTAGTTTAGGGCAAAACCAAACTTTGCATCTCACAAAGAACCATAAGGTGACTTGTATGTGTTTTAGTACACATTAGATACAAGTGAGGTGTTAGGATGATGAATAAAACTCAAGATGTTGATTTAGTGCATCTTATTAAGTTTTAAAAATTCATCAAGACACATAGTTATGTGTATTCCAATCATTGGGAAAGCTAATGTACAAGTCATGTGCATTGAACCCAAAGAATATGGTTGGAAATTGGTTTTGAAAAACATTTTAAATATACTTTGGAAAACTTTGATGAAAACTATCTTTTGATAGCAATCATCATTGAAAAGTTAGACACAAACTAGAAGAAAACATTGAAATTTTTATAAGTTTTCAAGTTTGTGTCAATCTTTGAAAATAGGAAGTATTTTCATAGAAAATTATTTTTCCATGATAGTATATACCCTAATAATGTCTACATGAATTTTTATGATTTTTTTTTATTTTGTAAAATTTTTGGGGAGTTTCTGAATTTCAGCTGAAATTCATTTTCAGGAAATCAAACCTTCAATCGATCACCCGATCGATTGGAGTGTCTCAATCGATCGGGCGATCAATTGAGAGGGGTTTCCCGTGAGCAAAAGCTCACTGAATCGATCAGCTGATCGATTCACTCAAGTCTGGATTGATCTAAGCACTTTCTCCGCGAACAGAAGCTCCGGAATCGATCAGGCGATCGATTGGAATGATTTCAATCGATTGAGTCCCAACTTCAATCAATTGAGAAAGTTGTTTTCGACTGTAAATGTCTGATTTCAACATTTTAAACCATTTTTAGTTTAGGTAACTATTCCTAACCCCTTGACACACATTTGTATACATTTAGGGGGAGTTTTCATGATGAAAACAAGGATGAAGTGGTTAAGGAAGACTAAGTTAAAGTTTAGGTTGAGGTTTGCATTCAAATATTGATACTTAAACCTCAAAACTTCTAATTTTGGGTTTCCTAAAAGTTGTTTCAGTATCTGGCTTCCTCGACTTCGATCTATCACACTCTGTCCCGGAAAACAATGTCGATATCTTCCTCCAGGTGTGTAGGAATATTCGCCTGTTACGTTCTATGACTTGGATTCTAGAAAGGGAACGATGGGCGAGCTGATGTGCAAGAACCTTCGGAAGATATTTTTTTGAGCTGGATGATGCCTTAATAGCCCAAAAATTGAAGTTTTTCATCAATTTAGGAATGGAGGCTTCTGAAGCTGGGCATTTCATTCTTAAACATGCTGATATTTTCAATCTCGATCTAGAAAACCTTTGCATTTTGATGCCAGAGTATCTAAAGTGCATTGGTTTGGATGAGGATGAAGTCGCTTTGTTGTGTCGGAAGTATCCTTATGTGAAGGGCAAGAATAAATTAGGAATTTGCCGGCGACGATGAAAGCCATGAATCTGCACGAGTGGTTCCTAGGAAAGGTTTTGAATATGATATAAACATATTTGAATATGATATAAACATATCTGGACTCTGGATGACTTTCAAGTATGAAAAAATTAGAATCACCTCTTAGACAATTATGTTTTTTTCCTCTTAACCTCTCTTCTTGCTTAGCTTTTTTGATGGAGCAAAGACCTATACACAGAGGACCATTTGTAACATTTCATTTATACATTCCATTATTATGTACATAAGTTGTCTCTTAATGTACTCATTCTCATATTTCAGGAATATGAGAATAATCTTTCATGTTCCTTTAAATGCATTCATTCTCATATTGTATAAATATGATAATTATCTTTTCATTGACCAATATGAATGTATCTATTAATCATAATTGGCCCTCGAGATAAGGTTGAGTTGGTTAGTGTGGAACAGAGTTGCTATCATAGGGTAAGAGTTCGAATCTCGATAAAGTTAAGGGAAAAAACTCTCCTCAGCACTGGCCAACTACGGCTTCCCGATTTACCTCCTCACAGATGGTCGTGGGGCTGACCGTGTAGGGTCGCTGAGATAGCGGATTCCACCTTTTACTATCATTAATTATAATTATGTTTATTTAATCATGCTATTTAATTATAATAAAATCAAAGAATATGAACCATCATACATGTGAGCCATTAATAATAAATAAGCCCCCAGGGCTATGGTGTAGCAGTAAGGGTGCTCAGTTGTCTTCCAAGCACCTACGGTTTGATTCCTAGGTACACCGTATTTGTAGAGATTTTTCCTCCAAATGAGACTTTTGGGTCATCCGCCACAAGTACTTCCCGATTTACCCTGGTGGCCGGTGGAAAACTTCTCTCGGACCGAGCCAGTAACCTAGCCTTGTTAATCAAACTTTTCATTAATAAGAAATAAAATATTATTTCTAATATAAAATAAAATATTATTTCTAATATAAAATAAAATATTATTTCTAACATTCTCCCACATGGCACACATGACTTTATACATTTCAATGCACAAAACATAAATTATTATTTTAAATTGGTCGATCATAAATCATCAGTAAGCATAAACTAGTAAGGTTCATGGTGGTTGTACATAATTAGTTCAACATACTTCCTTCCATGTATCACAATGATCCCATCTGGAAGTTAATAAGACGGAACGGTCGGAATGTTGTAGCTGGAATGCAAACCAAGTCTCTATGACCCGGAAGGGGGAGGGTGTGATGTGATATCTTCTATATTGACCAAGTCGTCAGAAGGTCTCTAGTAAACACTCCAAGTAGATAGCGACTGGATTACCCCGATCCCTAGCACCCCGATGCTTGAGGCAGGTCCCAATAATATATAAGAAGCAGGCTAAATAGTAGAATAATGAAATGCGCGAAGAATAAGAATGGAAAACATACCCTGGCCCAGAGGGCGCCCTCTGGTAGACCCGTGAGTTAGTCGTAACACTGATCGAGTCGTCGTGATCTAGAAGAGTACATGAATGTGAGCCAGATGAGGAGTTGGATTTTGGGGCACAAAGTCAGACGCGGCATGGATCCGGATGATGGTACACATGCTGAAATATGATAGTGGTACGCATGCCGGGATGTGATAATGGCACGCAAGTCGGAATACAGTGTCAGCACATAGGTCGGAACATAGCAACGACAAGCAGGCGGAAATATAGGAACAACGCGAAGGACGGAGATAGGTCGGATCGAAGACTAATGGCAGCTGGAGCTTGGAGGCCTGATCAACAACGTCGGAAATGTATAACAGCATGTATTGGTGAAGTTGGCAACGACCAGAAACTAGGAGGCAATGAAGAAGGCCAAACTAGGTAGCCGGGGAGCAGATCTGATAGAACCCGGTGGCTAGGATGCAAATCCAACTATCGAGGTGGATGATGGAACAGAGAGGTGAGGCATTTGGGTCGGCCGTGGCTGCCTACGGCTCGGGCAGTCGGCTCCCCACGACGAAGGAGGTGATGACCTTGCTGAGGCGATAGCCTATTGAGGCACTGCTCATGTGAAGGAGGTGCGGCCGGCAAAGGCATGGTTGCGGAAGGCAGTGGCACAGTTCATGCAAGGAAGAAAAGGGGCGGCCAACGAGGACGACTACTCGCGTGAGGGGAGGTTGCAGGTAACGGCGTGGCAGCGTCAGAGGGAGGCGGTGCGACAGCGACCTCGTGCATGAGAGGTGGCGTGCATACACGAGAAGATGAGAGGAGTGACGCTGTCTGCGTGATGAACCGGAGGAAGGCCGGAGGCATGCTTGATCGGTGGTAGTGGCGGCTGACGAGAGAGGGGGATGTGGCATGCGTCCGAAGCGGCGACGGCGTGTCTCAGCCGACCCAGAAGCATGGCTGTTTTGGCGACCTCGGCATGGAGAAGGGAGGAGGTGACGACTCAAACACCAAGAAAACACCCCCCCCCCCCTCACGTTGATGAATAGTGCTCCATAAATACTAAAACCCTCAATATGTGAAAAAACCAAAATGCCCTCCCTTATTCCACGTGTCTTCTCCGTTCCTCTCCACCGCATCACACAATATTAGTTATATACTTAACATGAACACAATGAGATATAACTTAATGGTTCATCCATAATATTTTTATGAGAGACAAATCATATTAATAATTGCATAATTCATTCATGTATACACCAATATAGAAAAACAGGATACATATTATGTATCAGAAATAACATTTAAAGAGCTCAAGAGTCAAATACAAAAGAGTATAAACTTAATTATGGAGTCATTAATAATTTTTCATAATATCCATCCTTATGACATGTTTATTAAATGTCTTTGGTGACAATCCTTAAGTTAATGGATTCACAATCATAAGGTGGGTACTAATGTGTTCAATTGACATTTTTTATTTCTGAACTTCTTCTTTAATGATAAAGTATTTTATTTCCATGTGTTTAACACCTTTTGAATACTTGTTGTTCTTAGAAACGAAGACTACTGCGACATTATTACAAAAAAACTTTCAATAGCTTGACAATTCTATCGACTATTCCAAGTTCTGAAATAAAGTTTTGCAGCCATAATCCATGAATGGTGGCCTCAAAACAGGTCACAAACTCAGCTTCCATAGTTGAAATAACCATCATTGATTGCTTCGCACTTTTCCATGAAATTGCTCATCCAACTAAGAGGAACAAATAGCCAAATGTAGATTTTCTAGAATCCAATCATCTAACAAAATCTAAATATGAGTATCCTATTACCTCAAGATGATTGGATCTCCTATAAGTGAGCATGTATTTTTTCGTCTCTTGTAAATATCGCAAAACTTTCTTTACAACTTTCCAATGATCCAATCATAGATTACTTGGATACTTGCCCATCATTCCTACAACAAAATTGATGTCTAGTCTGGTACGAGTTTGAGAATACATTAAACTTCCAATGATAGATGCAAAAGGAATTTGTTCCATTTGTGTGGGTTCTAATTCATTCTTTGGGCATTGTATAAGACTCAATTTATCACCTTTCTGAATTGGTACAATACTTGAAGAACATGTTTCCACCCCAAATCTCTCTAGAACTTTAGTAATATATTATTTTTGAGACAACCCTAACATTCCTTGTGATCTATTACGAAGTATTTCAATTCCTATCACACAGGATACCTCGCTCATATCTTTCATTTCAAAGTTCTCCGAGAATTTCTTAGTCTCATGTAATAAATCAAGATCATTAGCAACAAGTATGATATCATCGACATATAGAATCAGAAAAATAAATTACTCTCACTAACCTTGATATATATATATATATATATATATACTGATCTATGATATTTTTCTTAAATCCAAAGGAAACTATAGTATCATTGAACTTACGATACCATTGTCGAGAAGTTTGTTTAAGTCTGTATATTGACTTCTTAAGCTTAGACACCATGTGTCGCTTTCCTTTAATTGAAAACCCCTTAAGTTGATCCATATAAACCATTTCATCTAAATCTCCATTCAGAAGATAGTTTTCACATCCATTTGATGTAGCTCTAAATTATAATGAGCTACCATTGCCATAATAATTCTTAGTGAGTCCTTTTTTGAGACAGTAGAAACGATCTCTTTGTAGTCAATACTATCTTTCTGAGCAAAACCTTTGGCAACAAGTCTATCTTTGTATCGTTCAATATTGCCATTAGTCATGTTTGGTCTTAAAGATCCATTTACATCCAACTGTCTTTGACCCTATAAGCAATTCAACTAGATCTCAAACTTTATTGTGATCCATTGATTTCAACTCTTCAATCATAGCGTCAAACCACTTAGAAAAATTAACACTTTCCATGACTTGTGAAAATAAAATTAGTCTTCGTCAATACTTAAGTCAAATTCTAACTCTTATAGATAAATCATATAATCATTCAGAATAGCTGATATTCTTTCCCTTTCAGACCTTTTTAATGTTATTGCTTGTGGTTCATCAACATTAGGTTCATTGTGAATAATATCATGGAGTGTTAGGTCATTCATTTATTCTTGTAGGTTGTCATAATGTCCAATAACCATAGGAACAACAACTTGAGAAGAAGTAATGGGCAAAGGTATTTGTACCCTAACTTCTTGAATTTTCATATCACGTGGTTTAACACTCCCACTAGTTTCACCATTCTCAATGAACCTAGCATTCCCAATTTTAACAATTTTCATAGAATGATTAGGGCAATAAAAATTTATACCCTTTAGACTTTTCTGGATAACTAATAAAAATGCACTTGTTGTTCTTAAGTTCAGTTTCTTTTCATGTGGATTATAAATTCTTACTTCTGCCAGACAACCCCAATATGTAGGTTCCTTAAACTATGTTTTCTTCCGGTCCATAGTTCGAAGGAGTTTTTGGAACTGCCTTACTAGGAACCCTGTTTAACAAGTACATAACGGTTTTCAAAGCATACATCCATAGTGATAAGGGTAAATGAGAATAGTTAAACATACTCCTAACCATATCCATTAGAGTATGATTATGCCTTTCTGCAACACCATTTTATTGTGGTGTCCCAGGCGTTGTGTATTGAGCACAAATGTCATGTTGTTCTAAATATTTAGCAAATGGACTAGGACATTGCCCTGAGTTATCAAACTTACCATAATATTCACCACCACTATCAAATCTGATAACTTTTACCTTTTTGTCTAATTATTTCTCAACCTCATTAATAAATACCTCTAAGATATTTACTGATTGAGATTTTTTATGCAATAAATAGACATAGTTATAACACGAATAATCATCTATAAAGGTCATGAAATATTTGTCTCCGCCAAGAGATGAAATATCAAAAGGTCCACATATATTGGTGTGTATAATTTTTAAAAGTTGTGCGCTTCTTGTAGTTATTTTCTTAATTATGTGTTTTGTATATCTTCCCTTAATACAATCCATAGAAATATCAAGATCAGTAAAATCCAAATCATGAAGGATTTCATTCTTTACTAATATTTATAATGATTTTTTGGATATATGACCCAAACGTTTATGCCACAAGTAAGCTGAGCTTCCATCCACTAGACCACATTTTGTTCCAACATTATGATGCAAGGTCAATAGAGTCTCAGGAAACAAATTATTAAGCTTTAATTTTTATAAGTCATCACAAAGAACACCGGAACTAATAGAGTAATTATTCTTAAATAAATTAAAAAGTTTATTTTCAAACTTAAATGAGTGTCCAATTGTATCAAGTTTTGATAAAGAAATTAAATTTCTACTAACAGAAGGAACATAAAGAGTTTGAAAAAGATCTAAATGATATTCAGTGTCTAAAATCAAACGATAAGCTCCAATAATTTTAACCTATGCTCTGACTCGATTTCCCATAGCGATGACCTTTTCATTTGGATTTATGGTTTGGATCGCAAGGAATCCCTACATCGTATTTGAAACATGAGTAGTGTAACCAGAATCAATTCACCATGTATTATAAGGAACATTTGCCAAATTTGATTCGAAACATATAAAAGCACTAGGCTTACATTTCTTTTCGAACCATGCCTTTCGTTTTTGACAATGTTTTTGAAAGTGTCTAGGCTTATGACAAAAATGACACTTATTATTCCTTTGTCCCTTCTTTTGATTTTGAACATATGACACATTTAACTTTACGTGTCTGTTATTGTTCTTTGTATTTTTCTTTCCTGTTTTTTTTCTGGCATTCGAATGACTCATGAGATTAATTAAGTAAACTCCTTATTTCTTAAGCCTTTCTTCCTCTTAAATAAGCATACTTTACAATTCTGTTACATTCCATTTATCCTTTATAGTATTATAATTGATTTGGAATGGACCATACTCAGGAGGCAAGAAGTTTATAATAAACTGCACAAGGGAGTTTCACTCAATTTCATTCCCATCGAATTCAATTTTGTAGTAGTATTCATCATCTGAGTGATATGCTCATGCATGGTATGAGAACCATCAAACTTCATAGTGATGAACATACCTATTAATGTCCCACACAGTGACTTATCAATAGGCTTAAATTGAGATAGATATTCTACAAACTTCATAAATTCCTTAGCATCATCAATTTTAGGGATTATTGGCTTAATGATATCTGCTATAGTCATTCACATAAACATCAAGCTAAGTATGTTTGATCCTTCTCAAACCTTATGGAAAGATACTTATTCACTGCTTCTAGTATCAGTAAGTGTAGCAAACTTATCTGTAAGAAGTGTCAAATCAAGATTCAAAACACCTAAATGGAATTGGATTTTTTTACTCCATTCAAAAAAATTAAGTATATTAAACTTCGTAATAGACGAATCTTGTGAAAGAAGAGTAATAATTGTTGATGCTACAAAGTTATATAGAATGCTCATACTTCAATGCTTTGATTCATAAATCATAATACAAAATTCAGATAAGATTCGTATGAACTTTATGTTGATGTAGTTAACAACAATGATCAAACTTAGGTTTTGATGAATAACAAGTGGATTAAAGTTAAATGTTGTGTGATCTAATATTGTTACAAAGTATGTAGGACTTGACGGGTCTGGAGGACTTAACTCCAAGCTAAAATGCAGTTAGGTCTGTTAGACATAGCTAGTGAGAAGTCTAGATAGGTTAAAGAGTGACCTAATATCTAGCGAAAAGTTTGGCTGGGTTTGTAGGACCTGATAGCTGGTCGAAATCTAGTTGGGTCTGCGGACTTGACAACTGGCGGGAAGACTGGGTGGGTCAAAGGAGAATCAAACGATTCTACATGGTAAGTAAGGTAAGTCACTAGAGGAAGGTTATCTAATGAGGGTGATCTAATGAGGGTGAGTCCTGATGGGACTGTAGGCGCTAGTCCATTTTAAGTCTATTTTGAAAGCCTAAACTGAGATCATGATTAGATCCTAATCTTGGAAAGACATGATCAAATTAATAATGTTATTTTATATTGTACTAACTTTATTTTGCAGGTTACGCATTATTTTTGACTAACTCATTTTGCAGGATTAAAGTAGTAAAAATCAGTCTTGAATGAACAGTATCTGAGGTGCCTCAGCGATTCTCTAAGACGCCCTAGATTAGCCCTTAGAGGCATCTTGGATCAGTCAGAGGCACCCTTAAAGAGATAAGGGTTGCAAACAAGTCTTTGTGGCACCCTTAAAGAGATAAGGGTTGCAAACAAGTCTTTGTGGTGTGAAGGTGCCTTAAAGGCGCCTCAGAGGTGCATTGCAGACATCTCAGAAGAGCTTGGAGGCATCCTCGAGCGGATAGGAACCAAGTTCATGGAGCTAATCGAGTCGAAAATTTTTGAGATCGGAATTTAGCGTAGAGATGCCTCTAAGAAGGATTGGAGGTGCCTTCAACAGTCAATAAAAGAAGGGGTTCAGCCAGTATTGAAGACAGAACTCACTTTCGAGCTATTACGACTCTTCTGCTACTCCGAACAAGCCGTACTGCTGCTACGCTACTACTCTGAGACATCTAACCGCTGTCAGTAGATTAACACTGACACACGAGCGCTCCCACATCTACATCTTTCGTGTTGGTAATTTTAATTAAAGTTGTTTACTTTACTATCTAAAAGGAAAATATAGGTTGTTACACTTTCCCATTTTTCATACTTATATTCAATTCCCTCTTTCAGTGGTTCTGGAAGAGGTTTATAGTGGATTGTCCATCAATACGGTCCGAGGGATTGTGGGTCTTGGAATAGGAGTCGACGAATGCTCTGAACCAAGTAAATCGCTTGTGTTATGTTTCCTTTTATTTTTCATTTATCTTTTCTGTTGCGTACTTAATTTCAAAATAAAAGATAAGTTTTAATAATACACATGATTCACCCCCACCCCACGTGCGTCAATCCTACACTTTAAATGCATATTAAAGTTCTCCTTTGGGTGACACAACAATACACATATATAATCGATGCTTAAATAAAATTGAATATAAAAGGTAATTATATATGCTCTAATCAAACATGTCTATTATATTTGGATATACTAAACATATCTAATAAAGCATATAAACTAACCATAATTATATTCATGATCATAAAATAAAGTAATCAATTTTTGGATGATTCTTAATTATTTTATAATCAATGAACTTTAAATTATTTATGATAAGAGTTACTTATTTTCATCCTAGCATCTCATAACATCACATACTCATGAATAATTTAACATTATTTAATTGTGTCTAAACCTTTTTAATTTGGCCACTTTGGTGACTAACAAATTATGCATAATATAGACATTAAATTAAATAATAATGATAATAACCATTTAAAGGTTCATATGTGTTTAATTTTTAACTTTATGAACTATCAAACATAAACCATGAGTAAACATAATAATCATGCTTAGTGATCTAAACATAATCATACTCAAAGTAAGAAAACATTCATAACTCGCATACTAAGTAAATACATGATGATCATAATCATTTATTTCTGGTGAATAAATATATTTCTAATCATTCACAGATCTAATCATACACAAATAACTGTAACATGCTTAAAACATTATGTTCATTAGAAAGTTGAGATGTCAATAAAAGCATGCATAACTTTTAGTCTCAAAATTCTTTTTACTTAAATACTCGACATGTACAATCATATAAACTTTCTCAATTAAGTTATCATACATGTCATGAATATTCAAAATTACATGTTCATATTTGTACATGTAAATCATAGCGGAAGAGAATATTAAAAAAACATTTAACATAGAATCGATCAAGAGAGAAAAATATTCTTTAATGAAAAATCACAACTTTTTAACAAGAGCTATGATACCACATGTAAGTCTAACATATATATCTTCATGAATGTGAATATGCATATATAAATTAAGTTATTGCATTTTCGTTAATACCCAAGTGTTTGAATTAAATGATTTTCACAATATGATACAAACATACCTTGACTCATGATGACCTTCAAGTATGAAGAAACTAGAATCACCCATTAGACAATTATGTTTCTCCCTCTTGACCACTCTTCTTGGTTAGCCTCTTTGATGGAGCAAATACCTATATATTGGATAGAGGGAGGACCATTTGTGGCCTTTCATTTACACATTCCATCAATGTTTATATAAATTATCTCTTAATGTAATATGTTTGATCATGTTTGAAAACTGAAGAGATGGCAAACTGGGGAGGTGGTTGTGCCATTGACTGAGAAGAGACTTTTTAGTGGAGAAGAGGTTATGATCGGGAGTGGAGAAGGAGCTTCTTCTTCCTCTCTACACACACTGAATTGAGAAGACAACATTAGTGCCCAAAAACTAGGGAATGGAGAGAAGAATAGTAGAATGCATGTGGGAATGGAGAGAAGAATAGTAGAATGCATGCGTGTAAGCAAGGCTACCGTAAGGTGTGCTTACCTTGCCAACGGAAAGGACCCTCTTTATATACCACCTCTTATAACCTCTGCAATTATGAAGTGGTTAATAATGTCTGAGATTGTTGAGTAAGGGAAAACATATATCATTCAAGGAATTTTCTGTTACCCATATGTGCACCTCTTTTGTCTTTTATAACTTACGCCATTAGTGAGGCAGTTAAAGAAATATAATGTCATAATATGTCGGTTGATGGATAATGTAAAGTTACATTCGAAGAAGGCTTAATTGAATGCTCATTACAATAGAGGAATATTCTCTGACAAGCGGTTATTACTTTGACAGGTTGTTGTGATTCTCTGACCATATTGTCTGCAGAATGTATACTGGCTAAATCTATAAATCAACCGATTGTATATTCATCATACCCTTAAACTGCTCGGTTATACACCAAGTGATGTTGGAGATCTGCTATAGAAGTAATATAAAGCTAAGTTCCCTATGTTCGGTCGGCTCTATTCCCAATCGACCATGTATCAAGGTACTTGCCTATGAGAAATAGGGAACTGAGTCCCGAGATATTCAACCAGTACTTTGAGCTAATCATCCATATAATTGATAACTTGCCTTTGGAGTGAGAACCTGAGATCTGAAAATCCGACCGAGTTTATAAAGGGAACTACTTCTCTGAATGTATAAGCGGTGGGCATGCTGAGTTGTGTAAATTTGACCAGAGTTATTACTGACCAGCTATATGAAGGATGACTAGAATGTGAGAAAACCCATAAGGTCGACTCGCAGAAGGGTTAATTAGTCATATGCTGAAAGACTTGTACCAAGTGGAAAGTTAGGTCCCCTTATTTCGTCTAGACGGATGACCAACCTAATCTACAATAGGTCAGATATCCCTTAAACTCGGCCGACTATCGACTATCCGGATATATGATAGATGTCTTAATACAGGAATTAGGTGCTAGGTAATATTGGAGTTATTACAGACCAGCTATATGAAAGAAGACTAGCATGTGAGAAAACCAATAGGGTTGATCAGTAGTGGGGTTGATCGATCATATGTTGAAAGACTTGTACTGAGTGGGAAGCTGGGCCCTCTTATTTTGGCTGGACGTATGACTGGCCAGATCTGCAGTAGGTTAGATATCCCTTAAACTTGGTCAACTATCGACTACCTAGATATATGATAGATGTCCTAATACAGGAATTGGGTGTTAGGTTCCTTGAGTTCGACCGACTTCTGGGTAGTCGTCCTCATTCTGAAGGTCTTAGCGCTAGGCGAAGAGCAAAGTCTTGTTGAGGGTGACACGCTGGCTGCCACCTCTCTTTGACTTTGACTGTCACGCCACATTGACTTTGTCTGTCATGTCATACTCGGGTCTACCCGTAACATCCTGTATCATTAGTCTCCTCTTAAAGTTTAGTTGAAGGAGCTTATAGCTAACTAACTGGACCCAAGTTTGATTTTCAACTGATCTCCCAACTTACTAGTTTAACCATAGGGGTGTGTTCCCGCTCGGCCATTAATGCTAAACTTAATTATATTTCTTGGAAAATGTACATTGGCTGCTAAACACGTTCAGTATTGCACCCTTGATACGCAAGAAGGTATTTTTCGGTGTAATGATTCTGCTGTTGCATCCATCATAAATGCTTATTTATGGGTAGATATCACATGTCCCACTAACACATTCTTTGAAGTGATAGCTTACGCACGTCTCTCCGTATGGATAAATGACACTTCTCCCTCTGTAAATCAATGATCCCTTCTGAACATTCCCTCTATCCAATGGTTGTGGTTGAACTATATTTTGGGGCTTATGTTTAAATACCCTAGACGATGCAGAAACAAATCACTTGCACTTTGTCTTCTTCAACCTGTTGTCCGATGATTTCCCTTGACAAATTTTTCCTTCTTACTATCTGAATCAGTAAGTTCTCTTTCCAGTTCTTCTTTGCTTTCCTTACCTCTTCTCATGGCTCAAGAGTCTTTTGCTCCCTGGTATACCTTTATTCATTCAGATTTGGATAATGTTGATCGAAACATAATCCATCAATAATACGAAATCCCAAGAAACTACCGTATCGTCCTTCCTTCCACCCAAGATCATCCTCATAATCCTCCTACTGGCCACATAACCTTCTTCAAAGATCAATTGTAGGCGGGATTGTGTTTTCCCATCCCCCACTTCTTATGTGACATAAGCCACTACTTCAATATTCCTCTCCAACAATTTGCTCCGAATGCATTCCGCACTATGTGCGGGATGTTTTTTTTATTTCGCCTATATGGCATTCCCTCGACTCCTAGTAACTTTTATTTATTTTTTTACTCTAAAAATCAGAGCCAGAGGTATTTTGTTTCAATATCACCCTAAGACAGTGCTCTTTAAAGAACTGTCTTCTTCAAATAAGGGATGGAAATCTCATTTTTTTTCTTTGTTTAGATGTCTGAGTCTGTGTCTTCGTTGACCGAGTGGCGGTTCGACCTTCCCCCTCTCTCCGACCTTGGAAATTATAAACTTGACTCGGCCTTTATCGTACACTCGAAGAAGCTGAGTGGCGTGTAATTCAAAGTTCCCAAGTTATTACGGGAGGGCTTGCTATTTCTATTCGGACTAAACCTTGTCCGAGCGAAGCTTCCTTGTTCCTTTGGTAAGCCTTAATAATTTAGTCATTATATTATCACTAACTAAGGTATTATTTATTTTATGTAGTGGATGCCTTTTTCGAGGTTTTGGTCTTCGTTCGTATTAATTTGGAGGATCCAAAGCTTGTTCAATAAGAGCAAGCAAACACTCTTGGCTGAACGGGCCCAATAACCGATCGGTCTTTCTGGCGGGGCTTCTAGTAACCAGGTAGCCAAATCCAATGTGGCAGCTGCAACAGAGGGCTTACTGGCTGATCCTCTCCAGTATCCAATGATTCTCCTACAGATGAACTGAGGCCCCTCCAAAGAGGAGATGTAAGAGGCATCGACTTGTCCCTTCTACTCAAGTCCCCGAAGGGTGAGCGTCTCTTGTCAACGTGCCTTCACCTCGACTTGCACCCGTCCGAGAAGCCACCTCAGTTCAATCCTCCAAGTGGACTTTATCTGCCCTTCCCTTCATTGGTCCAATTCGAGAGGAGGCCACCTCGTACTCGGGCGGCTCTCCAGCAGCCTCTGTACATATATCCCCCGCTCTCCCCACCGTTCCTCTTGCTAAAGCTCCACCAACCATAGCTTCCGGTATTGAACCAAAAAGGTTCTACCAATTCTCTGCCACCTACAATCTACCATTTGCATAGGCTATAGCTTCTCCCTCAACTTTCGAATCGATCAACGGCCAAATGCTATTGAGAGGCTAGTTAATAAAAGCCTAGGAGCGGGTTGTGAGCCGACTGGATGAACCTGCGCTAGCGAAGATGATGGATGAGTATTCATATGATTTAACAATGATATGCTCTAACTTTTCGACTACCTTTTACTCCAATTGCCTATGATGATTTTTGTTTTGTAGAAATGGACGGTCAAGATGGGCCTAGCGCATAAATTAGCTCATCTAACCTTGGAAAACAAGGCCTTGAAAAAATGCTCATCAGAGGCGAGCTCCCTTTATGCTCTCGCTCGCTCGCCCTAGGGGGAGTTAAGTGAAAGGTGAACGGCTAAACAAGTTGGAGAGTCAACTCCAAGAGGCTCGATCATCAATGAATGTTGGGGTAGAGCAGGCACAATAGGTTGAAGCCACTCTGAAAACTTTGGAGGATAAGCTTGCTCCAAAATAGTTCATCGAGCAAAAATAGTGGTCGAGTTGGATGAGAAGATTACAGAAGTCCAGCACCTCCATTCAATTAGAGAAATCAAAGGTTACACATATTGCGGAGATGACCACTAAAGAATCCAAGTTGGCTGCCCAAATGCAACTTGCATCCGAACGGTAACAAGTCTGGACGCCCAAAGAGTGGAGTTGGAATCCATGCAGGTGGATTTAGAGGCCAGCCAAAATGCTTTGACCGTCTCTAAGTCTGAACTGGTGGGTTCTTCTGCTTAGCTGATAGCTATCCGGGTAGAGCTAGCTGCCTAACAAGCAAGGGAATATGAGCGGTTTGAGACAAGAAAGACATCCCTCCTCCAATCATGAGACTTCAACTTGCCAATCGCCGACTCCATTACCAAGGCTCTCCTTCTTTGGCTTCTAAACCTCTAGCCCATTTTCTCGACCACTAGTGACTAATCAAAGAACGTTCGCCCGACCTATTCCCGAACATGCTATAATTTATTTTTTATTTCTGCCCTCCTTTGAGCAAATGAAACTTTTGTTACTAAGACTTCCTTCTTATGTAACTGAAATTTTATTAAATTTCGATAACTATTGATCTATGCTTGATTGTCTGAATACTTATATTTCCCCTAAATATCTGTGATGGCTCTGTGCGCTTAAGTGAAGGGTTGTCCTACTCCAATTTTATGTATTGAGTGACTTAGAAGTTCTATTACTCAACCATAGGTGATAAAACTTCAGCAGTCCTACCGGATCTTAACCCGATCGGGTGTAATGTAAAGATTACTCATTGGATCGCTCAATGTTAAGCATGTTTGGCATGAAAGTGAAGGATCGAAGAATACGATAGAGGGGGTGGGGTGAATATCGCACTTTAAAAACTTTTCTTTTACTTGTAAAATAAATCAAAATAAGTAGCGAAAATCAAAACGAAAGCAACACAGATGACACTAGTTGGTTACTTGATTTGGAGCCTAGGTTGACTCTTACTCCAAGATCCCCGATCATTGATCGCACCATTGAGTAATTCACTAGAATTCTTCTTTCTGAAACCTTCGAAAAAAAGTAATTTGTACAATGAAATGTGTAAGATAGTAACAGCCTACTATCTTACTTGAAATAAAGTACCAAGCAACCTAAATAAAAATATACTGACACTAGATGTAGGATAAAGCTCGGTCGGTACTACTTGAATAGAGCAGCAACTTACTTGGAGATGAGTAGTAGACTTGTCGCACGAACAGCAGCTTTGCACAAAGATGAACTCAGAACCGATTGTCTTGATTCATTACATCAGTCTCAGACCTCGAGCTCCTTTTTATAGAATGTCAATGTTCGGTCGATCGATCCTTGGGTTTGGTCAACCAAACCCGCTCTCTTCCTTCTTCACTGAGATCCGATCTTCAGGTATTGATGACATTTAATGGTTCAATCGACCGATCACCTTGTTCGATCGACCGAATGGTGCACTTTCCCCATTCATCGAGATTCTTCATTAATGCGCCTTTAATGCGATGATCGTTCGATCGATCGATCCTTTGGTTTAGTAGACCGATCAATCTGGCTTCCTTCTTTGCCTTAGCTCGATCTGATCTGTGTCACATCTGCTTGGTTCGATCGACCAATCAATGTGTTCGGTCGACCGATCAATCACTTTGCTTCGACTGATCTCTTATCTGAATCAACTTGGTTCGATCGATCGATCCTGGTGTTCGATCAACCAATAAACTTCGGTTCCTGCAACACAGAGTTAGAACAAAAGCTCCTGCAAAATAGAGTTAGCACAGTAATAGTAAGATGCATGAGTAGTAATGAACAGTAACACTATCTTGATCTCAATTTGGAAACCTTCCCGATTTCTTCAGTTGGATCAGCAATTTAGGATTTGTTCGCTTCCAAAACACGACTTCACTGTCGTTCCTCCAGTTGCTTACCGCAACCTACCTGTGAAACATGATCCTCTAGACTGTTTAGACTTTACCGCTTAGCATTGGATCGGCTACCTAGGACTTTCCCTCGATCTTCAGGCCTCCAAACCTATCGAACTTCCCTGCCAAGTGTCGAATCCTCTCGACCCACTTGGTCTTTCCACCTGGCTTCCACGATCTGCTAAGTATTTCCTGCCTAGTCGCGACTAAGGCTTTCTCGGTTGAGTAAACAACCTCCGCACTTAGTTAACTTGTTAGATCACAACAAGACTTAACTTGAATCTTTGACAACATCAAAACTCAGGTTTGATTTTGGTACACCTTGCACCAACACACAGCCAGTCGGACTGTAGTTCATTACCACACACTAAAAAGATTCGATCGGTTCTCTTGTCAATCAAATAGGTGACAAGGGCTACCCTCAAGATACAAGAAAGGCAAAGCCATAAAGGCTCAATTGACATTAAAGCCGACCAGGATTTTAAATTACTTACACACAAAAACAAGGTTTACTTTGATACATGCTTCGACGCTTCAGAATAATAATTTACCTATCACATCTATTATAAAAGCATGCTTCCTATTGGTGATACGTGTGTACACACCCCATTCCTCTGATCGGTGCACAATTTTCCATACGCCGTCACTTCACCTTCTCATCTAACGGTCTTGGAATTATCTCTCTTTTTATTACCATGATCCAACGGTACCACTTAAAAAGGGGATTTGAAGGGTTTCCTTTAAAACCCTAACGTCTTCGCCCTCAATGTGAGCAAACCCCTTGTTTTTACGAACTCCAGTGAACCCATGTCTTCATTCATCTTCCCTTGGCCTTACTCCTTGCTTTCTACCATGGATACTCCTGGCACATTGTGCACACTTCTCACCTCGAACTTTAATGAGGTGGATATCGATGACCCACATTTTACCTATAGGGTTCCCACTCATATACACATAATCATACCAACCGAGCAAGAGCGCACCTATTTTCCTCTCAAAAGCTATTTAACCATTTTCAAAGAGAAAATCTTGGCAGGTCTATGTTTTTATATTCCACCTTTCTTTCCTGAGGTGAGCCAATATTTTCACATTCCCCTTTATCAGCTAGTTCGTAATTCTATCCGCCTCCTGTGTGGCGCTGCTATCGTTTTTTGTTTGTTTGGGGTTTCTTTGTCCCAACACTTATTCCACTACTTTTTCTACCCTCAAAAAGTAACCGAGGGTGTGTTTTGCTTTCATGCTCGCCCTAAGACTGCTTTATTCGATAAAATCTCTCCTCAAAGTGAGTGGAGGGTAAATATTTCTTTATCAGACTCCCCACTTTCATATGTTAGACAATAGTTTGGCAACAGCATCCCCCCCCCCCCCCCCAACCTTGGGCAATCTCAGCATGGACTTGTCTTTGTATAAAGTCATAGAGAAACTGAACGGTTTAAAGTTTGATATTTCCAGGCCACTTCAGGAGAGGCTATTATATATCTTTGGGCCGAGTCCTATTAAAATTGAGTTGGACTCCTCTTTTAGTAAGAAATATTTTCTTTTTCCCATTATTTTATGAAAACTCCCTTATCCTATGGTATTTAACCTTGTTTTTATAGCGGAAACTATTTCCAAAACCTTCCTTTCCAAGAGTGTCAAGATAAGGGAAGATACGGTAAACCAACCAGGCCAAGCACTTTTGAAAAAGCATAAGGCAGAGCAAATAACTTCATCTTTTGGTCACCCCCTATTAACAGCAGCTTCTCCCCAAGTCTATGGACTTGGATAAACCATTTTCCTTTAGGCATAAAAGGCGCTAATCAGATGCTCTTATTTTATCCGAACGATCATCAGACGAGTGGGCTATCGTTGATATGATCCAAGCTCCTTTGCTCGAGTAAAAGACGGAGCATCCTCCACCTAGGCCCATCATTTTAAAGCCGCCCGGTCCCACTTCTGCGCCTTCTGAGTCCGTGTGAGAATCCAAGATGGTCGAGATAATACAAAAACCTTCTTCATCAATTCGTTTGGTACTGCCAACGGCTAAGGCTCTGAGCGCCTCCTCTTCAAGACCATGCTTCCCATGAGTTCTATCAGATTGAACTATAATATGCTAAGTCTGAGATGGTAACTTATAAAGTTGGGGAGGATGGGCGTTTTGAGATTAGGCGAAAAGCCTATCTCGAATCCCATGAGTTCGGCTAGTAATTTATTACGCGTATTTCAAGGAGACTGACCCTTGGAGCCGAAGGAGCAGCTCAACAATTGCAAGAGGGTAGCTATTTATCAACAGAACCTCCCCAATGATTCATATATCGACAACACTCCTCAAAGAGCTCTCAAAGGACCTCTTGAGTCAATTTTATTTAATGTATGACATAATTGTCTTCATGCCTTGTAATTACTGAAAGGAACATAATTTAAATGTTAAACATGTATTAATTATTATTAAATCATACCTGTCATCTTATATATATTCACAGTTTCATGAATACCTTCTTTAAAATATGAAATCTGAATGAACACATTCTTATAAGCGACTATCATAATTAAATTGAGCTGAATAATAGGTTGGGTGGGATACCGACACCAAGAGGAATAATCAGGCCAGAAGGAATAATGAAACCCTTGTAATTCGAGTGGCCTAATAAAGCCATGAGAAATTTGTCAGAGCGATATGAATAATGTGCATGCAAGAGCATACTCGGTTAGAATATGCCTGGAGGCTCAGGCGTATGGAACTTGGCACGAGAGCACGCTCACTTATAACCTAGCCGGATGCACAGGAGTCTAGGATTTGGCATGAGAACATGCAAACTTATAACTCGGTCGGATACACGGGAGTTTGGGACATGATGTGAGATCATGCTCACCCCTACTCGGGAGTCTAGGACTTGGCGCGAGAGCATGCTCTCTTATAACTCGGTCAGATGCTCGGGGGTCTAGAACTTGGGGCGAGAGCATGCTCTCTTATAACCCGGCTCGATGCTAGGGAGTCTAGGACTTGGCGCGAGAGCATACTCACTTATAACTTGGTCAAATGCTCAGGAGTCTAGGAATTAGGGCAAGAGCATGCTCTCTTATAACCCAGACAGATGCTTGGGAGTCTGGGACATGATGCGAGTGCATGCTCGCATATAAGCTGACCTAAGCAGCATGGGAGTCTGGGACTTAGCGCGAGAGCATCCTCGATTATAACCCGGCTGAATGCTCGAGAGTCTAAAACTTGACACGAGAGCATACTCGTTTAAAACCCGACTAGATGTTTGGGAGTCCAGGAATTGGCGCGAGAGCATGCTCTCTTATAACTCGAACAGATGCTCAGGAGTCTGGGACATGACATGAGAGCATGCTCACATATAATCCGGCCTAAGAAGAATGGGAATCTAGGACTTAGCGCGAGAGCATGCTCGCTTATAATTCAGCCGAATGCTTGGGAGTCTGGGACTTGGTGTGAGAGCATACTTACTTATAACTAGGTCGGATGCTCAAGTATCTAGGACTTGGTGCAAGAACATGCTCGTCTATAATCCGGCTGAATGCTCAGGAGTTTGGGACTTGGCACAAGAGCATGCTCGCTTATAACTCGGTCGAATGCTCGGGAGTTTGGAACTTAGCACGAGAGCATACTCGCTTATAACCCGATCAGATGCTTAGGAGTTTGGGACTTGGCTTGAGAGCATGCTCGATTATAATTCAGCTGTATGCATGGGAGTCTGGGACTTTGCGTTAGAGCATGTTCGCTTATAACCTATCCTGAACAGCACGGGAGTCTGGGACTTGGCGCGAGAGCATTCTCGCTTATAACTCGAGCGGATGCTCGGGATTTTAGGACTTGGCGCGAGACCATGCACACTTATAACCCGGCCAGATGCTCCAGAGTTTGAGACTTAGCGTGAGAGCATGCTCCCTTATAACCCGACCGGATGCATGGAAGTTTAGGACTTGGCACGAGAGCATGCTCACTTATAACCCGGTCGAATGCTAAGGAGATTAGGATTTGGCGCAAGAGAATGCTCGCTTATAACTCGACTGGATGCTCGGGAGTTAGGGACTTGGCGCGAGAGCATGTTCTCTTATAACCCGGTCAGATGCTCGGGAGTTTGGGACTTGGTACGAGAGCATACTCACTTATAACCCGGTCGAATGCACGGAACTCTAGACTTGGTGCGAGAGTATGTTCTCTTATAACTCGGCCTAAGTGGCACAGGAGTCTGAGACTTGGCACGAGAGCATGCTCACTTATAACTCGACCAGATGCTTGGGAGTATGAACTTGGCATGAGAACATGCTCGCTTATAACTCGGTGATGTGCATAGATTATATACACTTTTATGCATATTTTGACGCTCATCTACTTGTATTTCATGAAAATAATCTATATTTATTACACTCTATTTCAATATAATACATATTTTCACTTTTTAATCAGAGATATGCTTTTTGTGTATTTTCTTGTTGATAGAACATGATTTGAAGCTAAAACAGAGCTTAAATGGAGTCTAGAGCCTCTAAAAGGTTCGGGATGTACCTATGAGACAGCCATATGACAACCAAGTCTTTGGCATGCTCTGACCATGTGGATTTCACATGGTTGTGTCTATAAAAAGTCGACTATGTGAAATTTTCTACACTACAGACTGAAAGTAAAACTATCATAACTTTTTGCTCGATTAGAGTTATGTACTATTTTTTAAATCAAAATATAGATAACTTTAAGATCTACAACTTTACTAGTACTTCAACCAAATAAAACTACATCTTGATGGTCTAAAAGATGTTTTCATAAGACACATCCATGTAGTGCCATGCTAGGGACGCGTGGAATCCACACGGCCGTGTAGATTTTCCAGAGCGCAATTGGAGCGGGGTCATGCCTTTTGGAACGGTCATATATCATCTCCAGGAACCAACTTTACTCAAGTCATGTGCCAATTCTAGTAAACAATAGGCTTTAGCCTTACCAAAGGGGCATGACCATGGCAAGGGGCGTGCCAGCCTATAAAAAATGGTTTCTTCCCACTTTTCAAGAACCTTGAATCTTAGGGGAAATGTTCTCACCCTTGGAGGAGCCTTAGGGTTCATCCTCGCCGATCTTCACTGATCTGACCACCTCCAGAATAAGAGAACGCTTCCAAGGATGTCACACTTCAAAGATAAGCATCTCTTCTAAAACGAACCTAACCACTTACCCACAACTAAATCATACAATATCAACAATACACTAAGAGGAGATTTACTCGAAGGTGAACCATAACCCCACACTAAACTTTGCATCATATATTTGTCCAAAGTTTTAAAAGAAAAATTAAAAAAAAAAAAAAACATATCTCCCATGAAAACATTTGTGACCTCCTACCAATGCAAACCAATAAATAGTCTTTATCTCATGCTAACATAACAATCGAAGGAAAAGAACTAATAACCAGCACTTAGAGCCCCTGGATAGTGTGTGATGCATTCAACCACATCTCCTCAGCTACTCCGCCTCCGTGTCCCCCACCACATTCGAGATGGCACCTTCCCCACCTGTAATTATGATAGGATGAGTCAATAGACCCAGCAATCATATTCCACTAGTAGATATGTGACATGGATAGAAAAAAAAATAGTATAAAAACAAAAACAAGTTTCCAATATTAGCGAACCTTAGCATAAGAATGAATGCAAGTTTCTAGTAATGGCAAAACATAGAATCATGAATAACGAGGTGCCTAGATTTAATTGCATAGTAAAGAAAAACTAAGCATAGAGCATAACATGGCATAATGAATAAATGCAAGTTTTTAGTACTTTGGGAGCATGATTCCTATCTGTACTACAAGTAACCATTTGACTTTACATAATCGAATTTCATGAGCTAGGCCTCCTTTTGCAGTACAGCTAACCCATCGTGAGCACCACCAGTAAGAACACAATTGGACCACGGTGAGGTAAGACCCCCTTTCGGTTTCAAGGCAACGTGGTTATATGAGCGTAACATGTTGAGTGTATAAGATGAACATTAGGTAGCATAACACGAAAATAGCTCATCTGTATTAAGATTTAGGCAACAGGTAAGAACATTCTTTCTCTTAAAATAAATCTAAACAATAACATAAACAACATCATTTCTCTTAAAAGAAATCTAAACTATAACACATTTACTAGGAATAAACATGTTGGATAGGTGGTGACCATCATTTGAGCTCATTCTTTTGATTTGTATTCATGAACCATCATGAGGTATCTCTTAGGAGAATCTAAGTCAATTACCCGTAGTCAATCTACATGTCCCTAACATTCAGGTTTGGAAAGGCCCTCCCTGGAGCTCATCCTAGACACCAATCCTGTATAGTCGCCACTCATGCCCATGTGCATCCAAATAACCATGTGAGGAAAGGAACACAACTTCACAGTGCATATCTAATCTAAGTATCACAGAGAAGTAGGGAAACATTAGCCATTACAACCACCAAAAATCGCCATGCCAGTGAATCTACCTCAGTATTAAACCAACAGAAAGATAATTAAACAACACACTAACTAGAATTTAAATGCACCATTATTCCTGCCCATCAACATGTTAAAGTGTATACTAAAAGTCTAACTTTTTATAAATATTTATTTTGAAATAAGGAATCACATTGGTCAAATATCTACATTTATATGCTAAGTGTAGTTGTTTAATTAATTTATATTGTAGATAACATGGTGTGTTTTGTCATACACAGAAGATCATATTATCAATTTTTTATAAATTATAAACAGTAGTTCACAACTAAGATGGATAGGAACAAACCATTGGAATAGTCGTAGTGTAATTTGGTATTCGTTTATCTTGAATATAAAATTACACTAGTACACTTTGAGTATATTGAGCAGCACCATTTAAGGTAAATTCTTTTTATACTGACTGTATAAAAGAACAGGACCTTTGTTATTATAAAAGTATGTGCTCTTAATTATGATATAATAACAAGCACATATGCTCAATATTCATTTCTTTAATTTATCAAAGGGTGTGATTTAGTTCGATAAATCAATAGGCCCGATAAATTGGGAAATGATATTATTTATATGGTGTGTTGTTGATTATAGAATGAAATTGTGTCCTAGTAATCTAGGTTGATGATGTCCCCAAGAGGAGCTCATAATGATTGCCATGTAAACCCTGCAGGTAGACTTAGTCCGATATGACGATGAAGTTGAGTGGTACTACTCTTGGAGCTAGATATTAATTAAGTTGTCAGTAACTCATTTAATTAGTAGGCATTCTATATCTTAAACACAGGAAGATTAACACACTCATGATAAGAAGGAGCCCATATAGTAATATAGGATTGGTGCGGTAGTTCAATAATAACTCTTTAGTGGAATGAGATATTATTGATGACCTCGAGTTGGGTGTTCGGGGCGAACACGGGAAGCTCAAGTTCATCGGGAGACCAAAACTAATTCCTCCTCTCGGTCCCTGTCGTAGTTTCTTATTTATAAAGTCTTATACCCACCTTCTTACCCATCCTTAGGTGGTCAGCCAAGCCAAGCCAAGCTTGGAGCCCAAGCAAGGGCCGACCAAGACATGGCTTGGATGGGTTGAAGTGTGGCCGACCTAGCTTGAACCCAAGCTTAGGTGGCCGGCCACAATAAATTAAAAGGATTTTATTTTATAAAAATCTTTTCTTATATGGAAGTCATGATTTTAAAAGAGAGTTTAAAATTTAAATCTTTCCTTTTATAGTTTTCAACAAAAGATTAAGAAAAAGGTTTGATATCTTTCCTTATTTGTAATTAAAAGGAAGATTTTAATTTTTGATAAAACTTTGCTTTTTGTAACCACCCTCATGATTTTAAAAGAGAGTTTTAAAATTAAATCTTTCCTTTTATAACTTTCTACAAAAGATTAAGAGAAACATTTGATATCTTTCCTTATTTGTAGTTAAAAGGAAAATTTTAATTTTAGAGAAAATTTTCCTTTTTATAAATCATTCACATGTTTTAATAGAGAGATTTTAATTTATAAAAGTTTTCTTTTATAACCAACCATGAAGGAAATTTTTAAAAGAGAAATTTTTATTTTAAAATTTTTCCGGAAACAAATTACGAAATTTTAATTTTTGTTTAAAAATTTCCTTATTTGGAGGACAATGAGATGGACGGCCATTAAGGGTTGAAAAGGAAATTTTTAATTAAAATTTCCTTCTTAAACATTGGGAAGGAAATTAAGGAAGTTTAATTAAAACTTTCCTTATTTGTCAAGACCAAGGAATATAAAAGAGAGGGTAGAGGTGCCTCACCTCATAACACAACAAGATATCCTCTAGTATTCCTCTCTTCCTTGGTGGTGGCCAGCTCTCTCTTCTTCCTCTTCCCCTATTCTTCTTCTTAAGTGGCAGGCGGCATCATCTTCTTGGAGAGATCTTGGTGGTCGGATTTTGTTTGGAGAAGAAGAAGAGATAGGAGACATTGTTTCTTAGCATCCCTTGGAGCTTGGTTGGTGGCCGTAAGTTCTTCATCTCTTGAAGATTGGTGGTGGCCGAAACTTGCTTGGAGAAGAAGGAAGTTTGGGTAGATTCCCGTCTCGGTAGATCGTCGCCCACACAACGTCCGACATAAGAAGAGGAATATGACAGAAGATCGTGAGGTCTATAAGCTACAAAAAGTATAACTAGTTATTAGTTTCCGCATCATAACTAGTTCATCCTTTTGTTTAGATCTTGAAATACCAAACACAAGAGGCTAACGTTTCTAGGTTTTAAATTTATGATTCGAGTTTGTGTTTCTTTTATTTTTTTTTATCTTGTGATTCGATTGTTCTTAATGGTTAAACCTAGGGTTACTATAAGGAGATTAAATATTGAATTTCGTTGAAAGGCTTTATGTAGGAAGTGGTGGATGCTCCCATAACCAAGAAGGTCTAGTGTCTCGCCATGTTTAACCTGAAAGCCGATCTCTGAAATAAATATTTAATCAAATTTGTAACATAGGTGTATTTGGATTAATAATGTTAAGCATCGTTTGCGATCCAAGTCTAAACCTCTAAGAACAGATAAATTGAATTTGGAATCAATAATGTTAAGTTCTATTTGCGATTCCTAATTTAATTTCTAAAGAACACAATAGATTGTTAGGAAAGGTTCAGGACTTATACAAAATTTTTGTACAGGGGAACCGGTATAATATTCCGAGTAGCAACCAAAACAACACACTAACCAAAATTTAAATGCACTGTTATTCCCACCCACCACATCAGCAAATTAGGACATATTTAACTGCTTGTGAATAGACTTAATTTTGCATACATATTTGATCTTTATGTTGGTTGCTACTCGGAATACCGTCCTAGTTCCTCTGTATAAAAATTTGTACAAGCATAGAACTATCCTAACTACCCATGTGCTCTACTAAAGTTAAATTTGGATTGCAAACGATGCTTAACATTATTAATCCAAATTTTTCCTTTAGAAGTTAAACTTGAATTGGGAACGAAACTTAACATTCTTACTTCAAGTTCAACCGATGTGATCTTCCTAAGTTAAACCATATTACAGAAGTTGATCAAATATCTATTTCAAGGATCGGCTTTCAGATCAAACGTGGCGAGGCACTAGGCCTTCTTGGGTATGAGATCATCCACCACTGCCTAGACAAAGCCTTTCAAAGAAATCGAATATTTAAACTTCTCACGGTAAACTAGATTTAACAATAGAGACCTCAATAGAAACACATTATCAAAACATGAAATCGAAACAAATATCGAAAACAAAAATGATAATTAAAATCGATAACCTCTTGTGTTTGGTTTTACAAGATCTATACAAAAGGATGCACTAGTTATGATGCGAAAAATTATAACTAGTTATACCTCTTGTATCTTATAGACCTCTTGATCTTCTATTGTATTCCTCTTCTTATCTCGGACATCGTGTGGGCGACGATCTACCAAGACGAGAATCCACCCAAGCCTTTTTCTTCCTTCCAAGTTTCGTCCACCAATTTTCTCCAAGAGATGATGAAGTTCGGCCACCAACTTTCCTCCAAGGGATGCTAGACAAGAGAACCTCCTCTTCTTCTCCTTCAAGCAACTGGCCATCAATGGATCTCTACACCAATATGTTGTCGGCCACCAAGAGGGAAAACAAAGGAGAAGAGAGAAAGAGTAAGGGTCGGCCACCACCAAGGAAGAGAGGAGAGGAATAGAAGATGTATTGTTGTGAGGTGAGACACCTTTACCCTCTCTTTTATATTCCTTGGTCTTCGCAAATAAGGAAAGTTTTAAATATAATTAAAACTTCCTTATATTATTTTCCAATGACTAAAAAAGAAAGTTTTAAAACAAAAAATTAAAATTTCCTTTTCTTCTTGTCATGGCCGATCACATGTTTGTTCTCCAAGCAAGGAAAGATTTTAAACAAAAATTAAAATCTCTCTTTTAAAAATCTCTTTTATGGATAGTTCTAAAAGGAATGTTTTATAAATTAAAATCTCTCTCTTTTAAATCTCTTTATGGATACCTATAAAAGATAAGATTTAAAATAAAACATGGTTTCAAGAAAAGAAAGTTTTATCAAAAAAATTAAAATCTTTCTTTCATATTATAGATAACTACAAATGAAGAAAGATTTCAAATTTCTCCTTTATTCCTTTGTAGACAGCTATAAAAGGAAAGATTTTAAAATTTAAAACTCTCTTTTAAAAACAACATAAAAGGAAAGTTTTCAACAAAATAAAAATTTCCTTTTATTTCCTTTTATGACCGATCTAAAAAAAAGAAAGTTTTATATTAAAATCATCCCTTTAAATCCTTTTAATGGATCTCTATAAAAGAAAAGATTTTATAAAATAAAACTTCCTTTTGAATTCAATGTGGTCGGCCACCCTTGCTTGGGCTCCAAGCTAGAGTCGGCCATAACTTGAACCCATCTAACCTTGGTTTGGCCGGCCCTAGCTTGGGCTCCAAGCTTGGCTTGGCCGGCCACCTTAAGGTGGGTAAGAAGTTGGGTTTGGGTGGATATAAGACTTTACAAATAAGAGGCTACAATAGGGACCGAGAAGAAGAATTGATTTTGGTCTCCCGATGAGCTTGAGCTTCCCGTGTTCACCCCGAACACCCAACTCAAGTTCATCAATAATATCTCATTCCACTAAAGAGTTATTATTGCACTACCGCACCAATCCCATATTATAATATGGGTTTCTTCTTATCATGAGTGTGTTAGTCTCTCTATGTTTAAGATATTGAATACCCACTAATTAAATGAGTTACTGACAATTCACTTAATTAATATCTAGCTCCAAGAGTAGTACCACTCAACCTTATCGTCATGTCGGACTAAGTCCACCTGTAGGGTTTACATGACAATCCTTATGAGCTCTTCAAGGGGAAGGGGGCATCATCAACCTAGATTACTAGGACACAGTTTCATTCTATAATCAACAACACACTATATAAATAATATCATTTCTCAATTTATCGGACCTATTAATTTAACGAGCTAAATCACATCCTTTGATAAATCAAAGAAACAAATACTAAGTATATGTGCTTGTGATTATATCATGATTAAGAGTACACATTTCCATAATAACAGAGATATTGTTCTTTTATATAGTCAGTATAAAAAGATACTATCTCAATTGGTCCTGCTCAATACACTCATAGTGTACTAGTGTAATTTATTAGTTAAGATAAACTAATACTTAATTACACTACAACCACTCCAATGGTTTGTCCCATTCCATCTTGGTTGTGAGCAACTGTTTATAATTTATAAGGATCTGATAACATAATCTTCTGTGTATTTCTTCACACCATGTTATCTACAATATAAATTAAATGGACAACTACACTTAGCATAAATGTAGGCATTTGACCAATGTGATTCTTATATGTTTATACGAAAAGCTAGACTTTTAGTATATATTTTAACACTTTAGGCTTGTTCTAGCTTCTCAATCCTATTATACAGGGAAACGTGAGGAAGATGCAAACTACAAATATATAAATTGGCTATAGCTTAATTGCAACAAAATTAGTGGAACATAAATTAAAGAAAAAGCTTGAAGAAAATCAAGAACCTTTTGAATGTCAAAAATAACATTTCTATTCAATACGTTATTTCCATTTGGTCTATCACTTCAAATACTACAAACAGTTGAAAAAACATAAATTTCTGAAACCAAGAAAGAAAATGACAAGCAAAGATGATTCCCACAATACAAAACAAAGAAGCATACCTCTATTAACTCACCTCCTAGCGCATTCAACAAAATAAAACAAAAATCAAAATGAAGTACCACGAGATCGCTGAGAAACCAAAACATGTCCTCAAATTCAAAGTAGGAAACGAACAAGATTTAGCACCGAAATAGGGACAACAATCGAAGATCTTTCTAGCCAGTCAAGAGGGAACCGTCATCCACACCTACAAGGGGAAGATACTTGCCTCTCTCTTTCCATGGTGTCGCTGTTGGTGCATAGGAGGAAGCACCGGCTGGCTTCGGTTTGCTCCAGCAAAAGTGCGGCGTCGCAAGGTTGACGCAGAATGGAATTGAGCAAGGGGTATATGGCGAAGCAATTAAAAGAGTTAGGGTTTTCTATTAAACTTTAGGCATATATATCCAATCAACCCCTAACTTAATTGGGTGCTCAAATAGGCTTCTATCGGCTTAACAGATCTATCTACTTAAAACATGTAATAAGAATTCGTTTAAAATTCTTAAACATTCCTAAAAATTTTATGAGTTAATTTCCTACTTAACAATTTTTTTTAATTTATTTGTTTTTTGTTTATTATTACTATTATTTTAACCTGGCTTGTGAGACCTTATAACTCTCCCCTCCTTAAAAAAAAATTCGTTCTCGAAATTTGATTTACCATATAATTCAGGGTAGCAGTGGCGCATGTCTAACTCAGAATCCCAAGTTGCTTCCTCCATAAGCTGATTCCTCCACAAGACCTTTACCATTTTGATTTCCCTGTTCCTCAACTTTCGGACTTGTCGATCAAGGATTTGAATCTGTGTTTCCTCGTATAACAGATTTGGCATCCATTGCATGGGATCATGACAAATCACATGAGAAGGGTTAGAAATGTACTTCCGATGCATGGAAATATGGAACACGTTATGAACTCTTGAAATGTTGGGTGGTAAGGCAATCCGATATGCTCGAGTTCTGATTCAGTCCAAAATCTCAAAAGGTCCAATATATCTTGGACTGAGTTTTTCCTTCTTTCCGAATCTCAATATCCTATTTATTGGCGACACCTTCAGGAAAACGTGGTCTCCCACTTCAAACCCAAATCCCTTCGTCGTTGATCGGCATAGCTCTTCTGGCGACTTTCGTTGCCCGCATTATATCTCGGATTGTAGTCACTAGTCTCACTATGTGAGTCACAATATCTGGACTCAACGTCGCCCTTTCCCCTATCTCGTCCCAATGTAGTGGAGTCCTGTACCTTCTTCTATACAATGCTTCATACGGAGCGATACCTATAGTAGCTTGATAGCTGTTGTAAGTGAACTCCACCAGGGGCAATCTGGTCCCCCAGTTTCCCCCGAAATCAATCACATAGGCTCAAAGCATATCTTCTAGAATATAAATAACTGGTTCCGATTGACCATCTGTCTGAGGGTGGAATGTCATGCTAAAGGTGTGCTTCATACCCAACCCTCGGCGCAAGCTTTCTTAGAATCCAGAAGTAAATCTTGGGTCTCTGCCTAACATGATTCAGGCCGAAATTCCATGTAGATGGACAATTTTACTAATATATAATTTTGCATACTGTGTCATTGTGAACGTAGCCTTTATTGGTAGAAAATGGGCCGATTTTGTCAGTCGATCCACAATAACCCATATGGCATTGGATCCTCTTGGTGAGGTTGGTAATCCCACCACAAAGTCGATAGCTATATCTTCCCACTTCCACGTGGAATCGGAAGCAGTTCTAGTAGTCCCGCTGGCCTCTGATGTTTGGCCTTCGCCTGCTGACAAGGTACTCGTGGACTACTTTGACTATGTCTTTCTTCATGTCCGGCCTCCAATACAGTAGTTGCATATCTTTGTACATCATCGTACTTCCGAGATGGACAGAGTATGGAGTGGTATGTGCCTCTATTATAAGGTCTTCTCTAAGTGTGCCCACCTTAGGTACCCAGGTGCGACCCTTGTATATCACAATCCCATCAACTATCAAGTAGGTGGCGTGACCGTTAGCTTCATCTCTACGTTTCCATTCCACCAGTTGTGGATCTGATGCCTACCTCATCCGAATCTGGTCACGCTGGTTCGATGTAACTGTTAGTGTGAACAAACTAATTTGCTTGCTTGGTATAAACACTTCCAAGCTCATCTGTTGCAATTCTGATTTCAACTGTTTCTGGGTTGTCAATCGCGGCAACGTCGTGGACTTGTGACTCAAGGCGTCTGCCACCACGTTGGTCTTACCCGAATGGTAATTAATGTCATAGTCATAGTCGTTCACTAATTCCAGCCAGCGTCTCTATTTCATGTTCAATTCCTTCTGGGTAAAGAAGTATTTTAGGCTTTTGTGATGAGTGAAAATTTCACAACGTTTACCATAAAGGTAGTTCCTCCATATCTTTAAAGCAAAGATGATTGTTGCTAGTTCTAGGTCATGCATGGGATAGTTTTGCTCGTGCACTTTTAACTGACGTGAAGCATAGGCGATGACCTTCTCATTCTGCATCAGCACAACCCCTAAACCATTCCTGGAGGCATCTGTGAACACCACAAACCGCCCAGTACCACTTGGAAATGCAAGCACCGACGCTGTCATCAATCTTTCTTTCAGCTCCTCAAAACTCCTCTCGCACTTATCTGTCCATTCATATTTTACCCCTTTCTTGGTCAGCGAAGTTAGTGGTAAGGCAATCCACGCAAAGTTCTGTATGAACCTTCAATAATAACCTGCCAACCCTAGAAAGTTTCAGATTTTAGTGGCATTCCTTGGAGTTACCTAGTTCCGGATTGCTTCTACTTTAGCTGGATCCAATTCTATACCTCTTTCCGAGATGATATGCCCCAAGAATGTAATTTGTTCTAACCAGAAGTCATACTTATTGAACTTTGCGTATAAACGTCTATCTTTTAGCGTCTGCAACATTGCATTCAAATGTTGACGGTGCTTTTCACGACTACGGGAGTAGATTAATAAATCATCAATGAAGACAATAACAAATTGGTCCAGGTAAGGCTAGAAAATTCGATTCATCAAGTCCATGAAAGCCACTGGGGCGTTGATAAGCCCAAATAGCATAACTAAAAACTCATAGTGGTCGTATCTAGTTATGAATGCGGTCTTATGGGCATCCTCTTCTTTCACCTTTAATTAATGGTAACCGAACCTCAAATCAATTTTCGAGAATACCGCTGCACCTTATAGTTGGTCAAATAAGCCGTCAATCATGGGTAATGGGTATTTATTTTTAACTATAACTCGATTTAGCTCCCAATAGTCGATGCACAACCACCTTTTCAGGGCATGCTTTAAGGAGAGTGCATGTCTCGAGGAGCGTGCACGCGCTTCCCCGGAGCCCTATATAAAGGGCTCTAAACTTCGACGGAGGTATGCATAATCTCTACTGTAGCTACAGTTACTCTGTCATTTTGCTTCCTCGTTTCTTCAACATCGCCGGTGTTTAACTTGAGCGTCGGAGGGCCATCGCCGGGAAGCCCTTCCCGGCTCGGCACTGACTTTGCTATGGCTGTAGGCTTTATTGACGAGGAGTCCACTAACGGTCAACGGGAGCGCCACGTCCCCAGCATCCATTGCCTCGACTCTTAGACAAGATCAAATTTGGCGCCATGTCCCCAACATCCACGTCGCCGCTCGACGACTGCCTTCACCAATCGTCAAGCGGCGACATTAAACCCCTGTCTTCACCAACCGTCAAGCGACGACGTTAAACCCCTGTCTTCATCAACCGTCGAGCGACGACGTTAAACTCTTGTCTTCACCGAACCGTCGAACAACGACTTTAAACCTGTCTTCACCGAACCGTTGAGTGACAACGTTAAACCCCTATCTTCACTAACCGTCGAGCGGTGACGTTAAATCCCTGACTTCACCGAACCGTCGAGCGGCGACGTTAAACCCTTGTCTTCACCAACCGTCGAGCAGCGACGTTAAACCCCTATCTTCACCAACCGTTGAGCGGTGACATTAAACCCCTGTCTTCACCGAACCGTCAAGCGGCGACATTAAACCCCTGCGTTCACCGAACCGTCGAGCGGCGACATTAAACCCCTGTCTTCACCAATCGTTGAGCAGGATGTTAAATCCCTGTCTTCACCGAACCGTCGAGCGGCGATTTTAAACCCCTGTCTTCACCAACCGTCGAGCGGCGACGTTAAAATCATGTCTTCATCAAATCGTCGAGCGATGACGTTAAACCCCTGTCTCCATCAGCGGTCTAGCGGCGACCCTAAACCCACGACTTCATCAAATCGTCGAATGACGATGATCAAGCGCGAGTCCTCATAAATGGTAGAGCGGAGATCTTAAACCTGAGAGGTAGAACCCGAGCCCGAATATACTATCCGCTTGGGATGATATAGGCAAAAACTTTGCTAATGGCGAAGAGAGCACGACAGAGCGGTGGTTATGCTGACCGGAGGGATTGAAAGCGAGCATACGAGCAAGGAAAAATTTATAGAAAAAAGATCTTTCATTAAGAAGAAGTGGAGCAGTCGAGCGGCTGGCATACAAACATACTTCAAAAAATTTACTGCAAACTCTTTGCCTCACTCAAGAAAATCGAAGACATCATCAGGCATTGAGTCGTTGAGCTGGTTGCGATTGATGGCACTATTAGTCAGGACCTCGGGAAGGTGACCGTTCTCCTTAAGCTGACCGATCGTCCCATCCATAGCCAATTCAAAGGCATGGACGATCTGACGGATGGCCTTGTTGGTAAATGGGTCTGAGCGGAGGTACTCCTGCTTCATCACTATAAATTGGCTCGGCTCTTCTTGTTGGTAGACCATCAGGGCAGAACGGGATGCCTCTAGTGCATCTTCATCATCCTTGAGCTTCTTATTCAGAGACTCCTTTCAAGCCGCTTGGCAGGCCCGCTCGGCAGGCCCGCTCGGCGATCAGATAGTCCTCGACTTCTTTAAGCTTTTGGGTAAGCCGCCGAGCCTCCTAGTTCTTCAATTCCAAGTCGGCGATAGCTCGTTGTTTCCTTATGGAGGCCAGTTCTAGCTTTCTGTTGTAGGTCTTCAACTGTGTCTCGATCTGGCCCAGCGTAATAGCCTGATCGGCCGACTTCTATTGCTCTACCGCGAGGAGTTGTTGGGCCTTCTCCAGATCGGCCTGCAACTGGGCGACCGATGGCCCCTGGGAGGAAGAGGTGTCACCAGAAACCTTGAGCTTCTTCAGCTCCTCCTCCACAAAAGCGAGTCGTTGGCACATGGCCACGCTCTCCACCCAGTACTCTAGATAAAAAGACAAAGGTCAAGCGCCGATCGAAGGTAAAGCGTAAATTGATAACTGAAAAATGTACTCCCGTAGATATTCACACATGGCTGTTGCCGAGCTGCCCGGGAGACATCGTAGCCGCTCGGGCCCTCGCCTCCTACTAAACACCGACGAGCAGCCCGCGGATCAGGTTCTTGTGTTCGAGGATGGTCGGACGGGCACATTGCTCAAGATAGTCCTCCGTCGGAAGGTTGATAGTCACTGTCACCGATCGTCGCCCGCTCGAGTCTGACGAGGAGGAAACCGTCAGACCCGGAGCGACGGTCGATGCCGGATCGATCCTGGACACCAGGGGTCTTCGTAGGGCTCAGGGTGGCGGCAAAAATGAGACTGGAGGAGCGGCAATGGCCTCCAATGGCAGTCAAACCAGAGATGGTGTCCGATCGGACGAAGTGGCTTCCACCGTTGGGACAGCCATAAGTGCCAACCCGCTCGGTGGTACCCATGATCGAGGTGGCGGATCGGGAGGTGTTTTCCGTGCGACGCCTCTTGCGCCTAAGGAGGGGCACTCCATCAGAAGACTCGGAGCCTTCGGTCCAATCAACATGTTGTGTATCAGGGGTTGGAAGCAGATCACCAACCACTTCAGCAACTTCTTCAATGCTTGCTATCTGAATGGCGGTAGGGGTCTCCCCGTTCTCGGCTTACGTGCCTTCATGGGAACCGATCGGTGTTAGGCCAAGGCTCGCCATTTCCTTGGCAGCGGTCGCTTCGATCTCAGCATCCTTCAGCTTCGTCAGGCCGGTCGCGCGCGCTCACATCATGATTTTGACTGCAAAAGGAAAAAAGCAAATCAGTTAGACTCAAAAGAAAAGAGCCAAGAAATTTCATACCTAAGTCACTCGGGAGCCTCGTGCGGATCAGACTTAGCCCAAAGATGTACATAACACCCTCCAATAATAGCTTATGGATGTCGTACTTTTGACCGGCCAGCATGTTCGCTGTATGAAGATAATCCGGTCGGTGCTTGTACTTCTTCAGGTCCGGTTGAGGTGGTAGTCCGACCTGCCATTGGGTCCGGAAGCTTGGCCGTTCAGGAAGTCGCATGAAGAAGAAATACTCCTTCCAGTGTTTATTCGAAGTAGGCATCTTACCAAAAAATACTAGACCGATCCGAGACTGAAAGAGATAGGTCCCCAGCTCGGACTGCTTGGGGTACTAGAAATAATGAAAAACTTGAGGGGTTAAAGGGATGTCGTGCAGTCGGAACATGATGACAATGCCGCATAGCAGACGAAAGGAATTGGGTACTAGTTGGGGGAGAGAAACGCGGAAGTAATTACAAACTTCAAGGATGAAAGGATGGATTGGGAAGCGAAAATCGACCACAAATTGGTCTCTAAACAGACATATTGTGTCGATCGACGGATCATTAGGTCGGTCAGACGAAGAGGCCAAAATGATTTTATGGTCGGGGGATTTCGAAAGCGTTTCGGAGGTTCTCAGCGTCGCCCTCGCCAAACCTAGTCTCCATGGTGGTGTACCAAAGACCAGGAGCGGGGTCGGACGGCCGGAAAGAGCTCACCATCATCGGAAAATGAAAAACAGGAGGTTCGACGGAAGTTTAACGGAACAGTAAGCAGGAAACGCAAAATGAACACTAGGAAAACTGCAAGGAACGAAGAGGGATGCGAGCGATTGGAGAGAGGAAGGAACGAGAGAGCTTACAGGAGAAGAAGAGGTCGCCGCAAACAGGAGCGGAGCGTCGCTAGAGCACCAACGGCACAAGAACTCACCGACGGCCTTCGCAAAAACGCAAGAGGAAGAAACTGACACCACGGCTTTATAAAGCTTGAGCTCGACTGACCGGGGTCGTCCGATCCAAGTCACAGAAGCCGGAGCACAGATCCAGCCGTTGAATTCAAACCGCTAAACGTCATATCCACGTCTGCCACTTCGGACTTGCGATGAAGGCAGCGGTGACACATGACACACACCTACAGGGCAGTTTTTAATGAACGCCATTAACATACGTGGGCACGTGCTCGACTTTAATGGAGATGATTTGCACGAATTCCGAAGGGATTCAAATGATGTCAGTAGTGACCGCTCTCGACCAAGGATAGAAACAGTAAATTTCTCCATGTGCGAGTGGCGAAGTATCAATCAACCTCAAGGAGCAACCTCAGGGCTGTCCGACATCCTCGGGCAGACCGGTCGGGGTCCAACCAGTATCACGGTCGATCGGCCAACCGATCTCTAGACTAGCTCGTCCAGTCAATCGGACTTGCAATCTCCTTCGACTAGACTTGAGGGGGAAGCATGTGATCCAGTGATAAGGAGGGGCCCTGGTCAGCAGGGTGGTCAATGACATGATGGAGGTCAAAGTCAAGCTAGTCAGCGCCCCGATATTATTGTCCGATCGGGCAACCCCCTTTTCCGACCGGGAGGAAGAATCGCCGAACCTACTTGAAGCAGATGTTAGCACAGCTCGACCATGTACCGAGCTTCCGGTGCTCAAACAAACAAGGTATGTGCCGGGCGGCCAGCCAGCTCAGACTCATATCGGCAAAACGTTGATGACTAAGCAGACTACATTCAGACACAGCTCCGACCTACATAACATGGAGCCAGGAAAATGGGATGTTGGCCGAGCTGCCATTCCGCTCGGCCTAAGGACAAGACCCGTCGAACGGCCAAGGGCTGGCCGAGCGGCCATCTCGCTCGACCCACTAATAGACAAAAGGAGAATCAGCCGATATCCTCATAGAAACTCGCGCCACCGACAGACAGCATGGACAAACAGAAGATCGTACGGCGGAAGCTTCCACTGTCCTATCAAAGATATGCTCGAGTCGTTAAGGTATGGTGTCAGGGACATTTTTCTGACACGTCTTTTCAGGATATGCTTTGAGGAGTGTGCACGCCTCGAGGAGCGTGCGCGCGCTTCCCCGGAGCCCTACATAAAGGGCTCCAAGCTTTGACGGAGGTATGCATAATCTCTACTGTAGCTATAGTTACTCTGTCATTTTGCTTTCTTGTTTCTTCTACATCGCCGGTGTTTGACATGAGCGTCGGAAGGCCATCGCTGAGGAACCTCTCCCTAGCTCAGCACTGACATTGTTGTGGATGCAGGCTTCATTGACGAGGAGTCCACCAACGGTCAACGGGAGCGTCACGTCCCCAGCATCCATTGCCTCGACTCTCAGACAGGATCAATAAGCGTAACATGTTGAGTGTATAAGATGAACATTAGGTAGCATAACACGAAAATAGCTCATCTGTATTAAGATTTAGGCAACAACAGGTAAGAACATTCTTTCACTTAAAAGAAATCTAAACAATAACATAAAGAACATTCTTTCTTTTAAAAGAAATCTAAACCATAATACACTTACTAGGAATAAATATGTTATATATGTGGTGACCATCATTTGAGCCCATTCTTTTGATCTGTATTCATGAACCGTCATGAGGTATCTCTTAGGAGAACCTAAGTCAATTATCCATAGTCAATCTACATGTCCCTAACATTCAGGTTTGGAAAGGCCTTCCCTGGAGCTCATCCCAAGCACCAATCCCGTAAAGTCACCACTCATGCCCATGTGCATCCAAATAACCATGTGAGGAAAGGAACACAACTTAACCATATTTAACACACTAATATACATGCACAATTCACGTATCGATGTAAAGGATCTACACAGTATTTCAACGGTGCATATCTAATCTAAGTATCACAGAGAAGCAGGGAAACATTAGCCATTACAACCACCAAAAATTGTCATGCTAGTGAATCTACCTCAGTATTAAACCAACAGGGAGATAATTAAACAACACAATAACTAGAATTTAAATGCACCGTTATTCTTGCCCGCCAACACACTAACCAGAATTTAAATGTACTGTTATTCCAACCCACCGCATCAGCAAATTATGACATATTTAACTGCTTGTGAATAGACTTAATTTTGCATACACATTTGATCTTTAGGCTTGTTCTAGCTTCTCAATCCTATTATATAGGGAAACGTGAGGAGGATGCAAACTACAAATATATAAATTGGCTATTGCTTGACAGCAAATGCTTTTGGGTTAGGACGACTCAAACAATTTTTTTTTTGAAGTAATTCATGCATTATCAGTAAGCTATTACTCATTTGTTTAATTGCAACAAAATTAGAGGAACATAAATTAAAGGAAAAGGTTAAAGAAAATCAAGAACCTTTTGAATGTCAAAAATAACATTTCTATTCAATACGTTATTTCCATTTGGTCTATCACTTCAAATACTGCAAACAGTTGAAAAAACATAAATTTCTGAAACCAAGAAAGAAAATGACAAGCAAAGATGTTTCCCACAATGCAAAACAAAGAAGCATACCTCTGTTAACTCACCTCCTAGTGCATTCAACAAAATAAAACAAAAATCAAAATGAAGTACCATGAGATCGCCGAGAAACCAAAACATTTCCTCAAATTCAAAGTAGAAAACGAACAGGATTTAGCACCAAAATAGGGACAACAATCGAAGATCTTGCTAGCCAGTCAAGAGGGAACCCTCATCCACACCTACAAGGGGAAGATACTTGCCTCTCTCTTTCCTTGGCGTCGCTGTCGGTGCATAGAAGGAAGCACCGGCTGGCTTCGGTCAACCCCTAACTTAACTTAATTAGGTGCTCAAATAGATTTCTATTGGCTTAACAGGTCTATCCACTTAAAACATGTCATACGAATTCGTTTATAATTCCAAAGAATTCTTTAAAAGTTTTAAAAAATTTATGAGTTAATTTCCTACTTAACATTTTTTTAATTTATTTGTTTTTTTATTTATTATTACTATTATTTTAGCCTAGCTCGGGAGACCTTACATCTTCTCTCTATATCCATGTATTGAGTTGTAGTTTGCTTCTTTCTTCGTCTTTGGATTGTAATCCCCTGTAATGGAGTAGATTCTCCAAATCTAGGATGTAGAAAGTAGTTATAATATGATGTATGTGTAGTATCGATGCGTGCTAGAGGGGATGAATAGCACTCGTGGCTTTTTCACTTGTTTCATAAAATACAAAATAATACACCGGAAAATAGAAAGAAACAAAAGAACACGCGCTAACACTTTTGGCTACTTGGTTTGGAGCTTGTGATGACTCCTACTCCAAGGTCCACGTTCGTTGATCGCTTTCATTGGGCAATCACTATCAAGTCGAATAAGTTACAAAAGCGAAGATATAATTGAGTACAAGTAACTTTGCAATTTAAACAATACCAACGACTTTCAGATACTGATCTTGAATGTAGTCGTCATCGAAGCAGAGTTCGGGCGTCATAGTGGTTCTCGGAGCAGCGTACGGAAGTAAATGATTGTCAAAATTCGTTATCTGTATTTTTCTGTCTGAAGTACTGGTCGAGGCCCCCTTTTTATAGCCAAGCTAGACTTGATCTAGATCACTGATCTTGGGATCAGGTTTGACTCAACGCTGATCAGTCGACCGATTCAGGTGTTCGGTCGACCAAACCTTTTGAACCTGCCCAGTTTCTTGTCCAGATTTTGCCACTTCGGATGAGCCTTCATTCGGTCGACTGATCCCGCTGTTCGATCGACTGATCCCGCTTTCCTCACAGGCTTATTTGGTTCGATCAACCCAATCTGATCGAGTCAACGTCTATCCGTCGTTCAGTTGACTGAACCCGAGGTTCGGTCAACCGATCCCTTGGTCGAACCCGATCAACTCGTTGGAAATCTGATCTGTTTGCTTGGAGGTTCGATCAACGGATCCGGATGTTCAGTCAACCAAACAAGGCATAATTTGACCTTGCAAAAATGTTAGTCGTCTTGCAAAACAGAGTTAGAATAATAGTAGATAATATGAAATTTAACTTTTGACAGTCTCCGGACTGTCCTGTTCTGACTTTTGGATTTCCCGGAAACCCTAAGTTGAACTGACACCTATTGTTCCCTCTTCAGGGAATACGTACTCACCTACTCCTCTCAGGAGAATTTACTTTTTGCCAGATCGGTCCTCCGGAGCATCTGGACTTTTGCTTAGAGTCCGAGACTCTAGGACTTTTTGTTGAATGCCTGCTCCACGACCCGTCCAGGCTTCTACCTTGTCTGCGACCGCCAGGATTTTCACCTAGAGTGCCCGACTCTAGGATTTCACCAAAAGTGCTCAACCCACCAAGACTTCACTCAATCCGTGGGATCAGGACTTTGTGTCTAACCGCAGCTAAGGCTTTCTTTTATCTAAGGTTACCTCCCCCTAAGACCTAGGTTTACATCCCCCAAGGGTTTTTCACCTGCCTAGAATCCACTAGGACTTTTACCTAATAATACTTAGGACTTTCCTACAAGCTCAATCACACTTGTTAGACAACAAGTAACCTTAACTTTGGACCCTTTGCCATAATCAAAACTTAAGTTCGATCATCTGGTGCTCCCTGCACCAACAGTATGAACTTGTATTTGGATATTTTCCTATGCAATAATGTGTTTACCACTTGTTCTATGTGTTATAAGCATTTTATTTGTTTGACAAAATGTGTGAATGGTATAAATATGTATGTTGGTTAAACCTAGGAAAACGTACCGGTTCCACTGTACAAAATTTTTTTTACAAGTGTCGAACCTTTCCTTAAATAACCTATTGTGTTCTTTAGAAGTTAAATAAGGAATCGCAGACGGAACTTAACATCATTGATTCCAAATTTAACTTATCTGTTCTTAATGGTTTAGATTTGAATCACAAGCAGAACTTAACACTATTGATTCAAATCTACCTAGGTTATTAATTCCATAAATATTAATTTCCAAAATTGGCTTCCAGGACTGCATGGCGAGGTACATGGCCTTCTTGGATATGGAGCAACCACCACTGCCTAGGCAATGCCTTTTAAGGAAAGTTAATATTTATTTCCTTAAATAACTCTAGGTTAACCAAAAGGAACAATCGAATCACAAATTCGAAAAAGAAGAAAACACAAAATTGAAAAATAAATTTGATAAACTAGATCTAATTGCCTCTTGTATTTAGAATTCATACAAAGAAAAATAACTAGTATGATGCGGAAGAAAAATACTAGTTATACCTTCTCTTTGTAAGCTAATGACCTCGAGATCTTCTGCCGTATTCCTCGCCTCGCCTTGGACGTCGTGTGGGCGACGATCCTCCAAGATGAACACCACCCAAAAGCTTCCTCCTTCTTCTTCTAAAATCCGGCCACCACCACCACCAAGGAGAAGAGAGCAAGGGAGAGGAAGAAGGGAGAGGGCCGGCCACACCAAGAGATCACCCAAGCAAAAGAATAAGAGTTGTGTCTCATGAAGCCCCCTCACCCCTTCTTTATATTACTTGCCCAAGGCAAATAAGGAAAAACCTTTTACAAAAAATAAAATCATCCAAGAGTTTTTCCTTTTCCCTTTTTATTTTTCCTTTTCTTTCCTCTTGATTGAATCAATCATCAATCAATGGTTGAGATCAATCCTATTTGGTTTAGGATTGAATTTGGTTTAATCCTATTGGTCGACCCTTGCTTGGGCACCAAGCAAGGTGGCCGGCCACAATTAAAAGGAAAGGAAAAATAATTTTTAAAAATTTTACAAGAAGAAATCCTCTTATAAAATTTACAAGCTCTCTTTCCTAAAGTATGAGTTAAAAAAGGAAAGTTTCTAAAAATTAAAACCATGTTTTAAAATTTAAAAACTCTCTTATAAAATTTTATTTTTTTAACATGGTGATAGAAAATTTAAATTTTAAAACTTCTTTTCCTTTTTTTTCTTAAACCATAAGGATGGTTAAAAAAGGAAAGTTTTAAAATCTTTTAAACTCTCTATTTAAACATGTGGTCTAATTCAAATAAGGAAAGTTTTAAAAATTAAAATCTCTCTTTTAAAACTTATAGTTTTCTACAAAGAGAAGATTTTAAAAATTCAAAACAACCCTCCCTTTTTGAATTATTATGGCCGGTCCCTACAAGCTTGGTCACCAAGCTATAGGGTCGACCCCTTCAAGAGGATGTGGCCGGCCATTGCTTGGTCACCAAGCAATGGTCCGGCCCCCTTCTTGGACACCAAGAAGAGCCTTACATTTGGATGGACTTAAGGCTATAATGAGGCTACGACAGGGACCTAGAGGAGAAATTGGTTTTGGCCTTCCGATGAGCTTGAGTATCCCGTGTTCGCCCCAAACACACAACTCAAGTTCATCGATAATAACTCATTCCACTAGAGAGTTATTTCCGCACTACCGCACCAATCCCAAATTACATTATGGGCTCCTTCTTATCATGAGTGTGTTAGTCTCCCTGTGTTTAAGATTATGAATGTCCACTAATTAAGTAAGTTACTGACAACTCACTTAATTAATATCTAGCTCCAAGAGTAGTACCACTCAACATTATTGTCATGTCGGACTAGGTCCACCTGCAGGGTTTAACATGACAATCCTTATGAGCTCCTCTTGGGGACATTCTCAACCTAAATAACTAGGACACAGATTCCTTCTATAATTAACAACACACACTATAAGTAATATCATTTTCTAACTTATCGGGCATATTAATTTATCGAGCTAAACCTCACCCTTTGATAAATCAAAGAAATAAATATTAAATATATGTGCTTGTTATTATATTAGGATTAAGAGCACACACTTCCATAATAACTAAGGTTTAGTTCTTTTACTAAGTCAGTACAAAAGAACATACCTAAATGATCCTACTCAATACACTTAAAGTGTATTAGTGTAATTTATTAGTCAAGATAAACTAATACTTAATTACACTACGACTATACTGATAGTTTGTTCCTTTCTATCTTAGTCGCGAGCAACTGTTTATAATTTATAGAGAACCGACAACATGATCTTCTGAGTATGACACCACATTCCATGTTGTCTACTATATAAATTAATTGAACAATTACATTTAATAAATAAATGCAAATATTGACCAATGTAATTCTTTTATTTTAACAAATAAATGTTTACAAAAGCTAGGCTTTTAGTATACACTCCAACAATGTAGACGTGAGAGATTTGTCTCTATGTTAAGGTTAATATTAGACTGGATGATCGGGGGATCCTTAGTAATAGAGGATACACATTCGACCAAACATATTATACCCTTAGTGACAGAGGACATCGATACTTATGCACTTTTTAGAGTCAAAAGATCTTAACATAGGGACTAATCTGTAGAGGGTTGGTCACAATGTAGAGGAGATATCGTGAATTGTAAGATTATGGGACATAGTGATAGGGGGTATCCCTTACTTTCCATAGTATTCCCTTAAAACAGAGATTAATGTTCTATTAGGGGTTTTAATTAGAGTTTTAGGAGTTTTTTCCAAATTAATATTAGGAAGTGATTGTGTAATCTAGGAACGTATGACCAAGGGGTCCTAGTGATAGGGATTCTCTCTTAACCGGACTTCCTAAATTTCCTCTTTACTTAATGACGTTTGAACTTGGGTAGACTTTCTGGTGTAATCTATGTGGGGGTTATGATAGGCTTTAGTTAGAATCTCTATACGAGTGTAAGCATGGAGTTAGGTAGATGAACAATACATAGGAACATTAACTAGTATCGTAATGAAATTGAAATCCTAACATCTATTATCCATCCCCTTCCAAAATCATCTCTTATTCCATCTCTCTCTCATTCTCCTTAATCTTTCTCTTACACCAACCTTCCGTTTGTCTAGGGAATTCGTTGTACAAAATCAACTAGTGCTTAATCAACAATTCCTATGGGTTCGACAATCTTTTATATTATTGACGACGTAGTCATGCACTTGTGGTTCGTAACACTTGGTTAGATACTAGGGAGCCTAGGACTTGGCGTGAGAGCATACTTACTGATAACCCGGCTAGATGCACTGGAGTCTGGGACTTGGTACGAGAGCATGCTCACTTATAATCAAGCAAGATGTTCGGGAGTACATGGGACGTGGGGCAAGAGCATGTTCACTTATAACCCGTCCGAATGCATGGGAGTCTGGTGCTTGCCACGCTCAGACGGAAGAGATAAATCACGAGTGACTACTAGTTATTAGTACAGTAGATAAGACATGGAGGAAGACATGCTCACACGCGCTACTCCCATGATCAAATATGATAATGCCCTATATTTTAATCATCGTACCGCCCATAGGGACGATCTCCTTCACCCTCCCGATACTGAAGGCTGTGTGAAATTTGATCATCTACCGAGAAAAGGGTTGCTGACATATCCTCAGTTGTCAAGAGGTGATCAGTGGAGCATTAAGGGTGCTCCTTTTACATGTGTCCCGTGCATTATATCTCCAGACCTTTTGATAAGCTCTTGTCATTGATTGTATCAACGTTCATCAACATTAATTCAAAGCCAACATTCAGCTAACTTAAAGATGGATCGTATAAAATTAAAAGTAGTCGTCATGAATTTGGATGCTCGATTAAAAATGTGTGGATCTGTGTGTCACATGTTGATCATTTCAAATTTACCAATTTGCAAGCTTCACTACTTCGCCATGCATGCACGCATCGTTCGTCCATATATATTGTGTATATATATGCTCGATCGATCGATCGATCGATCATGGAACCGGATGCCGAGGGATGTACATTCTGGCCCATAGATGCTTGCCTTTGATCAACAACTTGGCCGTCTGTTGCCCGTTCAAAACCATCGCGATCATCGAAGCGCTCCGGAACACCAACCGCCCGTACATCGGCAGCTGCCCTGCCTGCGCTTTTTCGATCATCACCGTCTCCAGGCACGGCCCGTAGTTCCTGCGTGCGCATATCGATCGCAAATTAACGTACAAATTGTATATACTTACGCAATTTGAAATCGACACGAGAAGAATTAATTAAATTAATGCTTACGCGCTGAAGAATTCGACAATGTCCTCTCTGGAGATCGGGTGCCCCCTCGAGAACGTGATGAACATGGACCTCTGGTCCTCTGCTGTTTGGTTGGCCTGATCCGGCGACCAAGGCTTGGCCATCGGGTTCAGCGGCGGCGCCGGGGACGACGGCGCACCTTGCACCGCGCTCGCGCCGCCGCCGCCGCCGCCGACGTCGTCGAGTATGACCTGACAAACGTTGTGGAAGAAATGATGGATGCCCTTCACGGCGTGCTGGCGGTGGTAGTCGAAGAATCGCAGGTCCATCTCCTCGGGGGCCATGAGCGAGGCCGTGAGCGGGATCCCATCGTCGCCATCCCCACCCCTCCCTCCGTCGCCGACGAGGAGGCGGCCGAGGCAGGCCTCGGCCTCCGCGACGAAGCCGAGCACGACGTTGGCGTCGTGCACGGAGGAGACCCGGCTGATGAAGTCGTGGTGCCCGATCGACTCGAACCAGAGCCACAGCGCCATGACCAGCTTCATTCGCTCCCTGTCCTGCCGGAGTTGCTGCACCAGACGGCCGTAGAAGTCCCTCTCTACCTTGTGGAAGAGCTTGAGGCCGAAGGGGCACAGATTTGATCCGGCCATGGCACTGAAGCGAGAAGAAGAATGTTAACCTTTGAATAATTATATGTAGCCAAGAATTAAGGAGGGGGTGACGTGGCAGATTAGGTCTGAGTGGCCATTTGGTGCATGGCGAGCAGTGGAATTAAATTTAACATGGACAAATTACAGTGCGCAGCACAGGGGAAGAGAAGAAATGTCAATGTGCATGGGGGAGCATTTAAGTGGAAGGTAAAGTAGGAAGTTTATAAAAAGGATGCTAAGGCAAGTGTTTAAACTTTGTCTTACTTCTTTCCTTAAATTTCCTTAAATATGTGGTAGGTCGGAATAAATAATTTTTCTTTTTTAAAAAAAGTCATTATTTTATTTGAATGGCGAAGTTGACATAGATATATATACATGTTTACGATTATTGTGTTCCAACGGTCAAGTTTAAATCAATCAGATTGTGCGGCCGCATGAGATGGCTTAATCTTAATTTATGTGATTTTCACCTCAAACATCTTTCATTTTAGTTTTAGGATTTAGGGTTTTAAAATTTAGAGCATTCATATTAATTATATTTCTCTATAATATTTCTAAAATTTAAAATAAAACATCTATTTTATTAAATTTAAATAATCATTTTTTACTACATTACATTAGCTATCCCAAACTTTTTATTACCTTTTTTTTTATTATTATTTTCTTATCTCTTTTTTATTTTTTTATTATTATATTTGTAATAGTAGATAGTTTAATTAGAAAAAGATGGGAAAAAAAAGATTAAAAAGAAATATTTTTTTTAAATATAAAGTTTCATTTTCTATAAGCATAAATCTAGATTTAGATAATTGAAAAGAAATACGATGTAAGTAGAGTTTTTTTTTACTACAAAAATGTAAAATTTAGATTAGCAATTGATTTTACACAGTCCACCTAAATGTAAATTATATATAAAGGGGCCTTTATAGGGAATGTTACGAAGGCATCAATCAATTGTTGTATTTTTAGTTATTTTGTTGTAATATTTTATATGAAAAATATGAGTCAGCTGCCAAAGATTTAGGGTTTATAATTAAGGTGGCTATCAAAAGAGACTATTTTTATATCATAAATAATAAGCGGGGAGAATAGGGGTGTGTTAAATCCCTAACTAAAGGGCTCAATTGTTCAAATATATTAATTTTATTAAAATATAATTATTTTACGTAATTTTTTTAATTAAAAAGGAAAATAAATTAGTTACAGGTTGACTAAACAAACTAATTAAATTACTCACTTTGATACATGTTGATTGAGAAATCAAGGTAATGATATAAGGAAAGCAATAATTATAGTTAATTTGAATAGCAAGAGACCTATTACCTATTGATGGGTATATTTTGAGAGCTTTTTTATTTATTTGCAAATTTGATAAAAAAAAAAATTATTGACGAACATAATTTCTAAATTTTATTTATGAATATTATTCATAAATATTTCACTATCTAGGTTGATAAAGATTAACAAAAGAAGGCCTATATGTTGATGTGGGAAGTATCCGACGATCGAATCTGAGTTTTGATAATGATAAAGAGTTCAAAGTTAAGATTATTTGTGACCTAATAAGTTTGAATGAGATTGCAGGAAAGTCCTAAGGGTTCTTAGGCAAAAGCCCTAGTTGTGGTTAGGCAGGTGGAAAATCCTAGGGGATGATAACCCTACATTCTAGGGGGTGGTAACCCTAAGCGGAAAGTCTTGGCGGGTCGAGAGCTTCGAGCAAAATCTTAGAGTCGAGGACTCTAGGTTGAAATCTTAGTGTCGCGAACCGGGTGGAAGTCTGGGTGGGTCATGGAGCGGATGTCCAGCATGAAGACCAGAAGCTGAGCAAAAGTCCAGTTGGTCTGGAGGATCAATCTGGCAACAGGTAAACTCTCCTGAGATGAGTATGTGAGGATGCGTTCGCCGTTGAGGGAACAATAGATGTCAGTTCGACCTAGGATTTCCAGAGGAAATCCGAAGTCAAAACTGGACAGTCCAAAGGTTGCCATCTTAAGTGTTTAATATTATTTGCTCTATTTTCCTAGCTCTGGTTTGCATGAAACTAACAGTTCTGCAGGGTCGGACTCAGCCTTGATCGGTTGACTGAACGACCTGATCGGTCAATCGGACCCCAGTACACAAAGGATCAAAATCCAACTCTCGGTAAAGGGTTGACCAGAGGGATCGGTCGACCGAACCTCGGGATCGGTCGACCAAACCGAAGATAGGCATAGACCTAGTCGAGCGAGTTGATCGGATCAGATGAGGCAGAGACCATCGGCTGATCGGTCGACCGAATAAAGGGATCGATCGATCGAACGCAGGCGCTATCCAGAGAGGCTGCATCTGGACGGAAGGCTAGGCAAGTTCAGCAGGTTTGGTCGACCAAACCAGAGGATCGGTTGATCGATCCGTGTCAAGTCAAGGCTTGATCCCGAAGATCAAGGGATATGGATCAGGCTTGAAGTTGCAATAAAAAGGGGTCTTAGCCAACTACTTCAAACAACAATTCTACAAGCAATCTTCGAAGCTGCGCATTTTCATTTGTTCCCTCCAAAACTGTTTCTGAAAAATTTATTTTCATCTTTTTACCATTGGTCGGTATTAGCGAAATATCGCATTTTCAAAAATTGTAATAATATTTTTTTTATATTTTTATTAATATTTTATTTTTATTATTATTTTTTCTTTCCAAATTAGTAAATTACTATTTTTATTTTTCTCCTGCATTACTAATCCAAGACCAAGTCTTGTAACATTTGTTATTATATTGTTTGTGTGCGAGGTTCTTAATCAATGGCCTACCAAGAAGGTTACAGCACAGCACACCCACCCCTCTTCTCCGACGAGGATTTTGGCTAATGGAAGGGTTGAATGGAGTATCACCTCAAGACGCAAGTCGAGATGTGGATAATCATCCAAACGAGCCTCGAACTCCCACTTGACGGCGCTAGGAAACTAGTATCATGTGAGAACTGGGACACAACCTTAATGAAGAAAGTAGAAGCCAATGCAAAGGCGACCTGCACTCTCCAATGTTGCTTAACAAAAGAGGAGCTAAACCAGCTCGGCCCCTTCAAAAGTGCAAAAGTAAGGCACTTCTGATACTAAGGTAAGTAAACGTGATTTAATATTAAATAAATTGTATAATATAAAAATGCAGGATGGTGAGTCAACGAGCCAGCTTCATACTTGCATACAAGATCCACTGAATGGACTTCACGCGATCGGGCGGAAAGTGGAGAACTACGACGTAATAAGGTATGCACTTAATGCTTTTCCGAGGAATACCTTATGAGCATCAATGATAGATGCTTACAAAGTATCCAAGGACCTTTCTTTAATTAGGCTAAACGAGTTATTTTCAGAATTTGAATTGCATGAACAAACTAGTACACGTCCGGCCGAGAAAGGTATTGCTTTGATTGCAGATGCAAAGCAGAACAAGAGAACCAAAAATCAAGTGTCGAACTGAACCCGAATCGGAAGACGAATCGGATCTCGAAGACGAAATCACCACTGAACTAGTCAAACTAGTTCGGAAAGCACTAAAGAAGAAGAAGATGACTCAATCGAACACGAAGGCCAAATCTGGAGTTACCTGCTACGACTGCAACAAGAAGGGACACTACAAGCCTGACTGTCCAAACCAGAAGTACGGAAGAAGAAGGCCTTGAAGGCAACATGGTCCAAGTCATCGGGGAGAGTCAGATGACTAAGAACACAAGCAAACAAGCTTCCTCACTCTACCAGTACAAGCGTACATTGCCGAAACCAAGTTCGAGTTAGAAACCAACAGCGAATCAGAAATCAAGTTCGAGAGAAGCCATGGATCGGTATCTATTTCCGAAGGGCCTAATCACATTGTAAGCTCTCTAATTTCTGGTACTAACGTAGATGACTTACAAAATTTAGTTTCATATTTATTAAGAAAGTTGGCCAAATCCAACATCCATGTTAAGTCACTCCAAAAGGAGGTAATAGTCCTTAAGGAAGTGACTAACTCGAGTCCTTTGACTGAGCAAGTTAAGGAAGAGAATTTCAATTTAAAAACTCAAGTCAAAGAACTCAAGGACTCATTAGAACGGTTCACTTTGGGTTCTAAGAACCTTTACCTAATTCTTGGAAAACAAAGGGTCGTATACAACCAAACTGGACTTGGATATAAGGCCAAACAAAGATTTAGATCCTACTTATCATTAGTAAATTGATCAAATAGAATCTTAGTCCAAGCATAGGTCCCCAAGTCTAATCTGATTAGTCAAGTTGGACTCAATCAATATTGGATTCCCAATGATCAAATTCATTACCTTGATAAACCTTATCGAGGCTATGATCCAGGGGGAGCCAATAAAAAGATCATTTTTATTATAAAATAGAATTATCTGATGCTTGATTTACTGCTTTTTATTATTCATGCTTAGACTATGATAAATAAGGACTTAGGCTTGATCAACACTTGACTAATTAGACCTAGGAGTTTTAGAAAAGAAATTAAATATTTAATTTCCTTGAGAGACTTTGTCTAGAAGTGGTGGATGATCTCATACCCAAGAAGGCCTAGTACCTCGTCACAGTTTGGAAGTCAATCATTGAAATTGATCCTGTCCGAATCGCTGAACCAACGGACGCTGGGCACGTAGCGCTCCCCTGCTGCTGCTGTGGATCTCCGACTAAATGCACGATGCTACGACGATCCTGCACAGAAGTCGGGCCGGGGAGGTTCCCGGCGACGACCCTCCGACGCTCAAGTCAGGCAAAGCTCACAGCAAGAAAGTGGCTCCAAGAATTATAGAATGCGTAAAAAAAAAACCTCTCTCCGGCGAAGGTCTGCGAGCTCTTATATAGAGCTGGGAAGGAGTGTGTGCACACTGATCGAGGCACACACGTGTCCTCAGCCCATACCCCAGTATGGGCTTGTCAGTGAGCTTACCTGACCCATACTGCTACAGTACCAGCATGTCCCTGATGGGACAACGGAACCTCCTGACATAAGATTCGGAGTATGGCCTGAACATGTTTGCTGTCAAAGAGACGTCCCTTGTCTCTCTCCCTTGCTCCCGACATGGAGTCCGGGCGGCCGGCTTCATAAGAGTCCGGCCGGCCGTATATGGTGATTTACTTGGGGGATTCTTAATAGCGTGTTCTGTGGAGACCAGTAGCAGTATGTTTCCTTGTCTTTGGCCGAGTGTGCCGTCCGCTCGGCCCTGCAATCTGTCCACTGAGCGCCGGAACCCTGACTTCCGTCAGGGCGCCTTTGACCACCGGCCCGACACCGGCTGGCCGGCCGGTCGGACCTACCCTTCTCCGGCCGGACACCGCCCCTTTGACTTCCACGTGGCGTTGACTCCACCGGATGGGGGTCCCCTGTTCTTACCACCGGATCAGAAATAAATATTTAATTGACTAACTGTTAAACCTTAGTCTAATTCAAATATAGATCAATTCTTAGATTTGAATTTAAATTGAAGATTAAATTAATCATCTCATAAAACTATTAAGGTTCCGTGATTGAAAATTTAGAAAATGGTGAGATGGACGTAGGTTTAAAAAGTAGTTAACCAAATCCAAATTAATTAAACTCAATTCAATTAAGTTAACTCAATCAAAAGCTTAATCAATTTCAAAACTATAATAAATTACAAAACTTTAATTAATTTTAAAAGTTTAATTAATTTCACAAGCTTAATCAATTTCAAAATTATAATTAATTACAAAACTATAATTAATTTCAAATGTTTAATTAATTTCAAATGTTTAATTAATTTCAAAAGTTTAATTAATTTCAAAAGCTTAATCAATTTCAAAATTATAATTAATTACAAAACTATAATTAATTCAAAACTATAATTAACTTTCACAATCTAATTAATTTTCAAATATTAATTAACTTTCAAATCTAATTGATTTTCAAATTATAATTAACCTTTGAAATTTTAATTCTTTCCAAATGCTAATTAATCCTTAAATTTTAAATTTACACTTATATTTTAAAATTTAAAATTTGAACTTATTCAAAATCCAAACTTATATTTCAAAATTTAAAATTCAAAGTCATTCAAAATTCACACATATATTTTAAATTCTCAAATTCAGTATTTTTTTTAAAAAATCTAAATTAAACTTAAATTATGTTTGAAATATCATAAATATTTTTCAAAATTATAGATAAAATCATCTTCAAGATTAACGTAACTCCATCTCACACAAACTCAAGGATACCTAGAAGGGATGAGATGAAAAATTAGGAAAATAAATAATAATTTTTATGTTTTACATGCTTGAACTCTAGGATACCTTAAAACTCAAAACACTCATTTTTTGCGTTTATCTTTGAAAGTTAAAATATTCTTTTTCAAATTACAAGTATTTTTAAAAAATAAAATTCAGTTTTTATTTTTTTTTCTCTTCTTTGTGTTTAAATAAAATTATTTTAAAGCTAAAGTATTTTTATTAAAAGTTTTTTTAAGCTAAGTGCTTAACTAAGTTTTTTTTAACTAAGTATTTAACTAAGCTTTTTTTGAAAATCCTTTTTAATCTGAGTATTTAATTGAGCTTTTATCCACATCTCTTAAAGTTAAGTACTTAACTAAGTTTTTTTTTTTTAAAAAAAAAAAGCTAAGTATTTTTGAAAACATTTCTAATTTAGCTAAGTATTTTTCAAAACAATAATTTTCAAAGCTTAAGTTTATCTAAATTTTTTTTGAAAAGCTAAGTCATTTTCAAAAACTAAATCTAGCTAAGGTTTTGGTAAACCCTAAATCACTTTCAAAGCTTAAAAATTTTCTAAGTTCTTAAATTAAAGTCTACTTTCAAAACTACAAACTTGCCAATATTTTTTTTCTCAAGTAAGCTACCTTTCAAGGGGAGCAAGAATTCCTTATCTTTATATCCTTCTCTCTATTTAGTATTTTTGATATATGACAAAGAAGGAGAGAAAAGTGAAAGTTAAGTAATTAAAAAGTGAATAAGTGATTAAGGGGGGAGCTACAACAAGTTGTTCTAAATATTGCATCTTTTTAATTGCACTTGATATTGAATCTTGATATTGCATCTTTTTAACTCGTACGCATTTATGTTCTTATAATCAAGTTATGTTTTACTTAACTTTGAATTTTGTTGTCATAATCAAAAAGGGAGAGATTGTTTGTGCGGGAAGCATCCGACAATGGAACCTGAGTTTTGATAATGGCAAAGGGTTCAAAGTTAATATTATTTGTGGTCTAACAAGTTTGAATGATATTGTAAAAAAGTCCTAAGGGTTCTTAGGCAAAAGCCCTAACTACGGTTAGGCAGGTGGAAAATCCTAGGGGGTGTACTGGCAACCCTAGGTCCTAGGAGGTGGGAACCCTAAGCGGGAAGTCTTGGTGGGTCGAGAGATTCGGGTAAAATCCTAGAGTCGGGGACTCTAGGTTGAAATCCTGGTGTTACGAACCGGGTGGAAGTCTAGGCGGGTCGTGGAGCGGACGTCCAACATGAAGACAGGAAGCTTCAGACGCTGAGTAAAAGTCCAATTGGTATGAAGGATCAATCTGCCAACAAGTAAACTCTCCTGAGAGGAGTAGGTGAGAACGCATTCCCTGTTGAGGGAACAGTATGCGTCGGTTCGACCTAGGGTTTTCGAAGGAAATATGAAGTCAGAACTAGATAGTGCACAGGCTGTCAACTTAATTGTTTAATATTATTTTCTCTATTTGCCTAACTCTGTTTTGTAGGAAACTAATAATTTTGTAGGATCGGATTCAACCTTGATTGGTCAACCGAATGACCTGATCGGACGACCGAACCCCAGTACACAAAGGATCAAAATCCAGCTTTTGGTAAAGGGTTGACCAGAGGGATCAGTCGACTGAACCTCGGAATCGGTCTACTGAACCAAAGATAGACGAGCGAGTTGATCGGATCAGATGAGGCAGAGACCATTGGTTGATCGGTCGACCGAACAGAGGGATTGGTCGACTGAACGCAGGTGCTATCCAGAGAGGCTGCGTTTGGACGGAAGGCCGGGCAAGTTCAGCAGGTTCGGTCGACCGAACCAGGGGATCGGTTGACCGATCCGAGTCGAGTCAAGGCTTGATCCCGAAGATCAGGGGATCTGGATCAGGCTTGAAGCTGCTATAAAAAGGAGTCTCGACCAGCTACTTCAAACAACAATTCTACAAGCAATTTTCGAAGCTGCGCTCTACGCGGAAATGACTCAACGACGCTCAGCTACTGTTCCAACAATCGACGACTACTTCCATAATCTTTATTGTCAGTATAATCTTTTTAAGTTCGGTATTTGTAATTAATCCTGTAAAGATTTCTCGAACTTATAGTGATTGTTCGTCGAAAGTACTCTCACGTGCAGACTTGGAGTCGGAGTCGCCACAGGCTCCGAATCAAGTAAATCATTGGTGTTTGTATTTTGTTTGTCTCTCTCTTATTTCCGCTGCGTATTATTTTGAGTTTACTCAAAACGAACAAATTAACCACGAGCGCTATTCACCTCCCTAGCTCTTTTCAATCCTACAATATATTTTTAAACTTATTAATTTTATTTAATGAGTTATCTAAACGTATTATTTAATTGGCATTTAACTTTTACTAAGTTGATTAAATTCATTTAATGCTTTGAAAGAGAAAAATAATTAAATAGGAAGGGATGCATTTTTTATTACATAATTTAACTTCCATTTCGAAATTTTATATTTTATAAAAAATAAAAACAAATATATTTTTATATTTCGAATCCAATTAGAATCCTATAAAATTCTGCTAGAAATTAATGATTTTGTTTTGTTTTTTTTTAAATAAACTATCTCTTTCAGCAAGTTTTATCTTCAATGTAAACATTTCATATTATAGAAAGACCTTTATAAGTGATACAGTGGTAAAGAGGGATCCTATCTCGTAGAGATACCCCGATAGAGAGGAAAGTTAAGATGGTAAATGTTTAAATATCATCGGCCGATCGGGCGAAGATATCTTGACAGGGAAGAAAGATGCCCATTCCAACCTCGCCTCTGACTTGGATATATGCGCCGAACACCCAACGCTTAATGAAGTAAGGGGCGTCGGACGGAGGAGAAAATGATATGCAGAAATCGGCCCGAGCATAGTAGGACTTGGCATTGGCATAGCGGAACTTCGGCCGAGCGACTATCCTACTCAGCCAGACACCAAGATTCGACATTGGCAGAGCAGAACTTCGACCGAGCGACTATCTCGTTCGGCCAGGCGGTAGGACTCGACATTGTCACATTGGATCTCTGGCCGAGCGAACGAGACACAAGGAATAGTGAGGGGACCTGCCGAGCAGACAACCCGCTCGGCCTAGCAGCATACTCTCTCTGGTATCTAGCGACATCCTTTTGGGAGTTAGTGCCGCCAACACCGAGCATGGACAACCAGAATATCGTACGGCGGAAACTTCCATTATCACTTCAAAGATATGCTCGGCCTGTCAAGGAAAACTTGGGGAAGTGTAATCGCTTTCAGGAGTGTGCACGCGCTACAAGAACTCTATATAAAGGGGAGTCCAAGCATCAACGGAGGTACATGATATATGTAATATTCACGGTTTGTGCTACAGTATTCTTGTTGCTCCGCCTTATACTTCATCGTCGGTGACTGACTTGAGCGTCAGAGGGCCAACGCCGGGAACCCCGTCCCTAGGTCGGCACTGACATCATCTGTATTACAGATTAGAGTGGAGTTTATAAGTGGTCAATGGGAACGTCACATCCTTAACTTTCCATCTCTTTAACTTTTGAACCTGATTAATAAGCATTCCCTTTCAAGTACTCAAATTATTAGCATATTAGTATTTTTTTTGTTATTTAAGAATAAGATACAATCAAATATAAAAATATTATTTAATGTAGTAATTAAATATTTAATATTTCATTAAAATATTAAAATTTATGTTTCTCTAAATTAACAAAGAAAGAGAAAAATTAAACCACTTTATTTAATATTCTGCCTTTAGACTTCAATGACTTTATATCTCAGTAGTTATACATTGGTAGCTTAATTTTTAAGTAGGAGAATACTTAGGATGCGTTTCTGAAGATATAATCAGCCTTGCAATCAAGAGTATATTATAAAATTGATTATTTTATTGAGTATACTTTTAAATCTTTAATATAATCTTTATTATAAAAAATAATAAATTTTTATAATCTAAATTAAAGAATAATAACATGTAATCTGAATTATATTTTAATTTAAAATTTAATATATTAAATATACCCCTAATTTATTTCTTGTACCAATAAATCATCGTCCGTGGCCACGTCTTGATTATAGATACACAAACTAATATAATAATATAATATTAATTAAATTATATTACATTATATTATAAATTTGATTGCATTATTATCACTAAATATCAAAAAATATATCTTTTTTAAAAAGATAGATCCACTCTTTTGGTATCGATCCTACGATAAAGAGAGATAAATATAGATATCCAAACTATATGTACATAATAAGATAAACAGTAAGTCACCCATTTATGAGAATCGACCCCTACGTTACACTAAAAATATCAAACATTTACTATCTGCGCTACGGCGTGCGGCTAACTTTCTTTGAAAAACAATAAGACTTATTCTCGTTTATCTAAAAAAACAAACGAGTACGGAGGAGATTCACACACCAAACTCACATGAACACCATCCACACTACTACTGTTATCCATGAGGACTAGTGTTCAATAAGCAAGCAATTGTCATGGAGACTGAATGACCAGCAAATCCTAATGATCTTGAATCTATTCATCAAACTCCAAGAACATTCTATAGGCGTCTCTTTCTGGGGAGTAGTATTGCTGAATCAATCCATCCATTTGAAAACCAAGCTTTCTGTAAAGTAAAAGAGCAGGACTTCTAGCAGGATCAACATGAAGACAAACCCTCTGGATCTTTCTTGTCCTGCACTTTTCAATGGCTGCTCTCAGTAAAAGCTCTCCATGCCCTTGCCTTCTGTAGTTGTCCTTCACTGAATAATCAAGAACAAGCACCAATGCCAAAGCAGACATTTTGATCCGATTTCGTAAACAACTGTTGCTTAGATTCTCACAAACACAAACCAAAACATCATTTTTGGGCCAGAAACACCTACCAGCAAGTTTGGTGATGGAGGCAGAGAGGGAAGATATCCAGGAGTACATGGCGTAGCCAATGATCTCTTCATCTTTGCCCTTAGAGATCTTGAGGTAGATGAGTCCGTTGTTCTTCTTCCGCAGTTCGTCGTGGAAGGATTTGGAGAGGGATTCGTGCTTGGGGAAGATCTTTCTCTCCAATCTGGCGATCTCCTCTACGACAGAATCCGCGTCTTTGCGGGGATCGAAATCTGAGATTTCTGTCACCGCCGCCGGCGCCGGCGCCTCCATGCTAGGCCAGCTGAGTTAGAACTCGTCTTCGACGGGCAAAGAGCCGGCGGCCGCCAGGCCTGCCGCCCACTTCTACGCGGTTCCGCGCCCTAGCGGTTTATGCGGACATGGGTCGTGTGATCCAAATTCCAATCCATATGTAAACAATTTCGGCCCAATTGATGGATTTTGTCGAGTCCATATATTTTGTATAAATTATTAGTAGTAAATATTTTCGTAAATAGAAATCATTTGTAAAATGTAAAAGTTATATTATTTTACTTAATTTGTAATTTTATTAAATCATGCACTTGAATTTAAAAACATTTTACATTTATTAGAGGTGTAATTATTTTCTAAAATATCTCATCCATTTATTACGATCTCATAATTAAAATAAAATATTTATTTTATTTGAATCGAATTCATAGGAACTTCTAGTCTCTTCTCTCCTCTCCTCTTTTGAGTTTCACTAAAAAAATAAGCCTCCTATTAGTCGGATTGAAAAGTTACCATCATAGTTTGTAAAATTGTGATCCTATGTAAAATCGATTTAGAGTCAGAATCGGATCGTAGAATCGTACGATCCTACCAAAACCTCTTAAAATCTTATCATACATGATTAATAATTAGAAAAAATACCTAAAAACTCATTTACATATAAATAAATAACTAATTATATATATATATAATCATTACTCAGCACCTTAAATTACATTACTACATGTATAAATTCAACTGTCATTCTCACATAGTAATAATATTTATATTTTCATATTATAGAATGAAAGAATATAAAATTTCTATTAATACAATAATAATAACAACACATTTAATGTCAAAAATATTTCCTTGATTTATAAGATAATTCAATTTAAAAGTCAACAAAGCACTTAACGTATATAACAGAAACTATTGAATCTTTTGATTCAAATATGAAAACTAACTTAAAAATAATTAAACAAATGTTTAAATAATTTAAACCCCTAATAAGATGAAAAAAATAAAAAAAAAAACATAAAATCTTCTAGACATCCTAAAAGGATTTAAATGATATTTTTTAGGTTTGGAATATGATGGTTAAGGATAAATTTTGAAATTTATTAAAGATCTCTGAATGAGCTTTGATTTGATATATTATAGGTCTCGTGGTTCAATCCGAGTCAAAAGTTATGACCTTTCAAAACTTTCACCGATCCTGCTCCGATCCGGTTCCGATCCTACCTATTCTGTTCCGATCCTACCGATCGTGTTGCGATCCTACGGCAAAAACGATTCTGCACAATCCTGGATCGATTTTGGGCTTCCGGATCGTAAGATCCTACGATCCGGATCGCGATTTTGCAAACTATGGTTACGACCTCTACAAATATTTTTTAAAAAAGTACTCCCGATTATCTAATTGTCAAAAAAGGATTTTTTTTTCAATTTTTTTTTTAAAAAAAAAACAAATAACATACCATATAAAAATAAATAAATTCAATCGAAAACAAATTATATATATTAAAAATTTCTTTATTAATTTATCAAAATTATTTAAACTTCAAAATTATTTTATAACGATGAAAACCAATATAAAATTATTTTAATAATGATTAATTAAGTATCATAATGTTGTAACACTATTATACTGTTGTAATAGGTCAATTAGTTAAGGGCAGAGTCCCCTATTGTCCTACGCAGGTTTTAGCTTGGGTAAACATGTGAGAGAAAGGAAGATAGCCAGGTTTCAATAAGCCCAGGACTATAACATTTCTAATTTTACCATTGCAATTACGGGTTGCTATACAATTTTTTTATAGTAAATTTCACCATGTTAAAACAATTTTAATGAAGTAATTTTAAATAAGTTAGTAAAAGTTGACAATTGTTATAATATGAGTCTAATCTTTGATAAGATGCGTTTGTATACCACATAAATAATTTTTTTTCCATACTAGTCAACATTATAGTATAGCGTTTACTAGATCAATAGCTATTACATGTAATTATAAGATCAATAACTCCTAAAAAAAAAAATTCCTTCCACTCAATGGTCGACTATAAATTGGTAATATAATTTACCTCATTGATATAGTATAGGGGACGGATTATAATCATTTATTATTATAATAAATATTAAACAATTATAGCAATTATCTCTAATAAATACTAGTCAAGATTATTATATTGTAATAATTATAATTCACAAATACTATAATATAAATAATTTATTTTTATTAAAACTAATCAGTATTATATTATATAAGTTATATGATCTTAATTATTACCATTATACAATTATATAGTTATAGTAATTGTGAAATTATAGTTACCATATATACAGAATTGTAACGGTTATGATAATATTAAAAAAAATAAATTGAGGTGAAATGCGATGTTAATTTTATAATAATGTGATTTTTTATGATATTTTTAAGGGTATTAATCCTAATAAAAGGAAACTAAATGGACCTTTCCTTCCTCTTTGAATAAGGGTCTCGCTTTCCATTTCCCTTTTTCATCTTTGCTTCGGGATTTCCGCTTCCAAGAGAGTGCGAGAGAGAGGGAACACAGATGGCGGTCGCGGAAGCTTGGGAGACGGTGAAGAAGGCAATCGAAGCATACACCGGTCTATCGCCGGCGATCTTCTTCACGGTGCTGGCGATAGCCTGGGCGCTTTACCACTCGTTGGTGGGGTTCCTGGCGCCGCCGCCGCCGCCGCCTCGCTCGAGGGAGCGGGAGGAGGAGCCCCTGCCGCCGCCTCTCCAGCTCGGGGAGATCACCGAGGAGGAGCTCCGAGTCTACGATGGATCCGATCCTAAGAAGCCGCTCCTCATGGCCATCAAGGCTCAGATCTATGACGTCACCCAAAGCAGGTTCGTCGCTTGCTCGATTTCTTGATGTGATTGATATGGTCTTGGTGGATTATTTTTCGATCTTGATTGTTGCCCCTTACTTCCTGAGATTTCTAGGGTTCGAAATTTTACTACCTAACTATTTATTTCTTTTAGGGCATTAGATGTTGGATCAATTGGATGACATAGAACTTCAATCTTAAACGGTCTATTGTGATCGTATAACTATCATGGCATGTTATTGTCGACTCCTGCGACTACCGTAAATACCGAATAAAACTCAATAAATGGCAATAGTGATTTTGTATGTGGTTGTCTCGTCGAGAACTTTGGCACCCAAACCGATGGGAGTATATCGACTTAGATATGCGGCATGGGGTTTTATTTGAGCAATGAACTGGATAATCTGGACAATTGAACAAACATATCCGTGCTAGAACTTCATTATTAACTCTAACCAGGATTTTGCATTATGGAAATTGCAGGAAATTGTATCCTACTATGCAAATCAATTAGTAGAATATTTTTTTACTAAACGCTAGTTTTGGAGGTAAAACCACAGTTGGATTTCATAATCAGCATCCATACTATGCAATGCTAATTCCTATGTCTTTTTTGCGATTCCTAAATTATGGAAACTTAGTTTGGACGCCATTGGGTGAAAATATATCTCTACTTGTTGAAACAATCTAAACCGTTTTTTTTTTTTTTTGCGTGTGAAAAAATGATGAATTTTCAACTCAAAATTAGTCTTTAGCTATCACGAACACTGTGATGATTTGCCTGATTTATTTGATTTCCTATCCCGCTTCAATTAAATTCTTTTTTACATCATTGCATCACATCACGTCACAAATTTTCACACCATATCACATTCGATTTTAGTGCATATTGTTCTGGAACTCTATTCTATAGGCTCAGTGCATGAAAGACTAAGTTTATGCAGTTTGTCGAATGTATATTCTTTTCAAGACTATACTTTCCCTTCACAAGTCACGACTTAGTAGCCGCTTTCTATTCCCTCTCCAAAATATCAGTTCACTGTATCTTTGTTGCTTACCATTCACTAAAAAACCAACCTGAATTATGTTCAAATTCTTTGACCGCTCCTTTCGGTGTAGAAAATGACTTTTGGTTCTTAGTTGTTGCATGTTTTGCTAACCGTGAGCACTAAGTAGTAGCCTTTGGCCTCCACTAACCCAACCTTGTGTTGCTCTGTGGCTAATCGTATCATCTGAACCAACACATTTAGAAAAAATATTCACTTTTCTGCTCGCTTCAACAGGATGTTCTATGGGCCTGGTGGGCCGTATGCTTTATTTGCAGGCAAAGATGCAAGTCGTGCATTGGCAAAGATGTCATTCGAACCAACAGATCTGACCAGTGATATCTCTGATCTAGGTCCTTTCGAGCTTGAGGCTTTGCAGGATTGGGAATACAAATTCATGAGCAAATATGTGAAAGTTGGGACAGTCAAGAAGGCAGTCCCTGAGTCTTCTGACTGTGGCCCTTCTGAAGTAACTGAGGGCACACAACAGGATGTATCCTCTGAAACAGGTGTGAGCAGAGAGCTGCCTGCAGAAACCAAGGAGGCTGATCTTGACGCAGAGCCACAAACGGAGAAGGTTGTGAAATCAGATCATCATGAAGTCGTGGAGCAACTGGCAGAAGTGAATAGATCTGAAGCTGACGACGGTCATGTAGAGGTGAAAGAACTCGGTAGCAGCAAAGATGCCAAAGATTGATTCCCTTCGCCGTTATATTAGCTCTTTCGCGACTCCCTCCACCTTTGCACTAGCATTAGACAACTTGTTATTTTGGGTGCATGATTTTTCATACAATCTTGTTGCAGTTTCCGTGTTGACTCGTATATGCTCTATTTGCGAATAAATGTTGTCTAGTTGCTCTCTTTTCGTAGTGGAATTTGAATGCCGTGGTTGTTCCTTTTTGTTTTTTTTCTTTCGGCTTTGGAGATCAAATAAAGTGCACTTGTTTCTGCTTGGATCCGTAGGTTCAAGCCTGGAATACCTGCAGGGAAGAGCAAAATTGAGCTGGATAAAATGATCCAAATAGAAAAAGTTTGTTTCGTGTCATAGTAATGATTAATTTTGAAAAAATGTTATGTATAAGGGAAAAAATTTAATAAAAATTTTAAGGATGAGATAAAAAAAAAATATATATATATATATATATATATATATATATATGAAATGATGGGTCATATGATTAATTTTGTGCATATGATGGCTCTTAATTTTGAGAAAGTGACGGCGTAGCACGCCAACTAAAGTATTTTTTAAATGTTAGCTTCCTATTAAAACCTCTACCCGCATGGTATTTTCTAAACAATCTGTATTGGTGCGTCATATAGAAATGTACGTTATTCGGAAATTATGCTATTGACTTTTCTCTGTCATCGAACACCGCACCGACTGCTTGCCTACTTCTACAAGTGACAAGCAGTAAGTAAAGGAGTAGACAGTCACTTCCATCCCGCATGGATTTATTTACTCGTCGCTTTCCTTGACGCCGACACAGGCACTCCACAGTAAGTCCAAGCAGAGCACGTTCAATGCACGGGGACAAAGGCCGGTTCGAATCGTTCGACCTTCAGTTACTCCCTCTGAACCAAAGCTTTTTCTCACATTCAATGCGTCAACTCTGCGCTTAAAATCTAGATTTAGCGTTCCAAGGATCAATGAAGAGATAGTCCAAAGACAGCAGCATGTACTCTGCTGTGGAAAATATATGCGCATTGATCTTGACTCTTGAGAGAGCGAAAGCTAACAAAACTCATCATTTCACTTGTTCAGTTCAAGTGCAACGGAGAAGACAAAGGGATCATTGTCATTTATTGACAGAGCAAGAGCAAGAGAGTGCAGTATCCAAAAATGTTAGAGCAAGATAAACAGTTCGTATGATTTTTCTTTTATATATATTTTTCATAAAGTAATCGAAAAAATGTTGTAGAAATAGAATTTAAAAATAAGAATGTAAAAGATAGTTACTAATATAAATAATTTTTTTTATTTGGAGCCTTTAACGACTTATACTCTAAGAACCACACTTTAAGAGTACTTTCGTTGGATAATTACTATTAGTTTGAATAAAATTACATAATTGAAATACAAAAATTATAAAGTAAAGTTACTGACAACAAAGAGAATTAAAAGAACTTGATCGTAGGTTGTCTAAATAGCATTTGAGCGTCGTTGAGAGCTTTCAGAGCAGCGCATAAGTATAAAAGTCATAGAAAATTGTTATCAGATATCGTTGGCCGAGACCCTTTATATAGCACTATTTTGGGTGCATGGACCACCTCCAGACCCCTGGACCGATATGGATACATCTCGGCGAAAGCTTATCTCTGAAAATTTATCCAACTCCGGGCGATTGGAACGGTCCGGGCGCCTGGACCTTGATGTGTATCGACCAATTAGTGAACGCCACCTCAGCTAGTCGCCCGTTGGTTCTCCCGGACGTCAGGGTGCCTTGATTGTGTCTGGGCGCCTGGATCCCCTTTTTACAGCCTTTTGATTTCCTATATCACAAGGTTGACACAACAAGTAAAACATTATAATCGAATTTGACATTCTCGGGATTGTCCAATTCTGACTTTCGGATTTCCATGAAACCCTAAGTCGGACCGACGCCTGCTGTTCCCTCTACAAGGAGCGCATCCTCACCTACTCCTTTTAAGAGAGTTTACCTGATGTCAAACTGGTCCTCCAGACTGTTTGGATTTTTGTTTAGTGATCTTGGCTTGGGAGTTCTGTTTGACGTCCGATCCTCGACCCGTCCAGACTTCCGCCTGATGTCCGTAGCCTCAGAGCTTTCACCTACTATCCACGACCCATAGGATTTTTCGCCTAACATCCTCGATATGCTAAGACTTCCGCTCGGTCCCTCAAACCATGACTTCCTTGTCTAACCACAACTAAGACTTTCCACATATTTGCCTAAACTCACATAAGACTTTCTTGCACACTCAATTAGACTTATTAGAACTAAAATAATCTTTAACTTTAAATCTTTTGTCATTATTAAAACTTGGGTTCGATTATCTGATACTTTCTGTACCAATAATCTCCACTTTTTTATTATCACAATACAGTTCAAGATTAAGTAAAATATAACTAGTTAAGAATACTTGAAGACCTATACAAGAAATAATTTCAATTACATTTTCAAAGTTTAAAATTTCTAAATATAAAAATAGAACTTAAAAAATGTTCATACGTTCAAAGTTAAAATTTCTCTCTAACAAAATTTTAACATTAAGCGAAAAACTTTTTTTCTTTTTAAAAAGTGTTTAGCTTTGAAAATACTTACTTACTTTTGAAAAACTTTTTTTCTTTTTGAAAAATACTCCGCTTTGAAAATACTTAGTTTTTTAAAATAATTTAAACAAACTAACTTAACTTTTAATCTTTTTCAAAGTTTTTCAAAATAAGTTAAACTAACAACTTAACTTTTAATCATTTTCTCCCCTTTTAACATATATCAAAAATAATTTATAAAGAAATATAAAAAAACTATTCCTCAATTAATGCCTTAGTTAAAAAGAAATTTAAACAATTTGAAGATACAAGTGCTTAAATAATTATTTTGTTTAAGAGAAAGGAAAAAAAATTACAAAAGTAAAAATTAGCTAAAGTTAATAGCATGAGTATAACTTTAGAGTCCAATCATGCAAAAATCAAAATAATTTTTGTTAAAAAAATATTAAAAATAATCATTTACTTTCTTTAAAATAAATGTTTAACCTTTAGCTATTAGTTGTTTACCATAAGATAGCAGTGTTCACTTTGTTAGTCAAGTCAAGTAAAATATCCAGTAAGTTATCGACTTAGAAGGATTTACAAAATTTGATCATTATTAATTGGTATTTTTCACCCAAATTTTATGTTGATGCACTATATAAGTATATGAAAATATAGTCAATACCTTAAGCATCTCACACCATTCTAAGTGTTCTCAATACACAATCAAAATAATCATAGTGTGCTTGTGAGATGATAGTTACCTAGAACTATATGTACATATCCCGTAGTAGTTTTTGATGTGGTCAACCTAGTTAAGTTAAGTTTGTGTATTTGATTCTTGTGACTAAGTGTGTAGGAACTTAGAAATATAAGAAGATGAGCGGAAGACTCAACTATTGAGAAGGGTGGCATTGGAAGGGAGTCGACAAATTTGGTGTATCCGAGGGATGAGGTGCTATGGAAGAGTACACCGATGGACGAGAAGGACATGTGCAATGTTCAAGGGACGAGAAGCTGAGAAGGAAGGCTGCTCAAGGAGAAGGTCGGAGTTGGATTTGAGTGACCTCAACTTCGGTTAGCCGGAGCATTACCCATGTGAAAAGATCGTCTAAGGCGCTGATCTGCCTCATGGAAGGCGCCTTCGATGAACAGTATCGAAGGGCCTTCTAGCCTATGGAAGGCGCCTTCCAGTGACCGTTAGCTGAAGATAAAATCTTATCTTTAGCGATAAGATTTCTCTGATTGAAAGCGTCATAAACCTAATTAAAGGCGCCTTCTATCTTCGGATAGAGTTTTCCAAGGATTATAAAAAAACTCCTAGAGTTAAGAAATATTCAACAACTCTTGTATTTATTTCCTAGCATATTTCTGAGCATTCAATGAGTATAAGACACTTCTCCACCTTCAACAAAGGAGACTTTATAGTGCTTTCATTTGTCTTGGATTAACAACCACGTAGGTTGTAATCAAGTAATTTTTCCGCCTCTTTCATTTTTCAGTTGTTCAATTAATTTATTATAATTGTGCTATTAATCTAAGTTGAAAGATCGGGAAAGACTCATTTTTTTTTTATGACAATTCACCCTTTTCTTGCCGACCTACATGGGTTAATAAGTGATATGAGAACCCAATCGCTTCAGAATGACTAACCGTTGATTGAAGCATATAAGAGATGGTCGGAGCTAGCATCTACCCACCAACATTCGAGGGGGAGTTCACGTTTTGGAAGAGACGAATGGAGGTATTCTTTAAGATAGATTTTATATTTTATTAATAATGAAATATAATTTCGAAGCACCAAAGAACACGAACGGAGAAGAACTCGAAGAATACCTTTGGACCAAAAAGTAGCGTGATGCATTTATGGCAAACAGTAAGACTGAATTTCATCTTATAAGCATACTATCGGTTAAGGAACTCTACAAAATTGGCAACTACAAGAGTGTAAAAGAACTTTGGGAAAAGTTCTTGAAGTTCTATGAAGAACCAAAAGAAGCCGAATCCAACTCCTCGATGAACATCAAATCGTCATTAGAAGAATCAGAGAACAAGGAAATTGCCAGAATAACACTTATAACCGAATACCTACCTGAATACAAAGAAAGCTTGTCTGAGATGAGCATGATAAAAGGGGGAGTATCCAACTTCGAACTGTTGGACCCTGTGGTTGTTTTGATGTGATCAACCAAGTTGGTTAGCTCCTGCTTTGTGTTTGATCCCTGTGTCTGAGTGTGCAGGAACTTAGGAGCGCAAGAAGTTGAGCGGAAGACGCAGCTAGCGAGAAGGACGACACGGGAAGGGAGCCGACGGGCTCGGTGCGTCTGAAGGATGAGAGAGATGCGAAAGAGTACACCGGTGGACGAGAAGAACGTGCGTCACGTTCGAGGGACTTAAAGCCGGGACGAAAAATTGCTCGAGGAGAAGGTCGGAAATTGGGTTCGGGTGAGCCCTATTTCGGTTGGTCGGAATCACCCAAAAGAACGGAACTTCGGAAGTCGAAGCAAAGAAGCAAGCTGGAAAAGCTGCCAACTTGGAGGCGCCTCCATAAGGCATTGGAGGGGCCTCCAGCTTGAAGGCGCCTTCAGTCCTTGTTGAAGACGCCTTCAACCAGGTCAAACTGACCGTTTGCATTCGGATAGAGTTCTATCTGATCACTCACTTGGAGGCGCCTTGGACCTTCGGGATAGACTTTTCAGGGGCTATAAAAGGACCCCTGGACCTAGGAATTAACAATCAATTGTTCTTTCAACTCTGTAGTCATTCCTAGCAACTTGTCTGAGCTTTCCATTGTATAGAAGGCTTCTCCGCCTTCAGAAAAGGAGATCTTTTCAGAGTCTTTTCTTCTGCCTTGGATTAACAACCGTCTTGGTTGTAACCAAGTAAATTGTTGAGTTCTTTTTTCTTTATTTCTGTTAAGTTTAATTTTTAATTATTGTTATCTTTTTGAGTTGAAAGACGAGGAGGGTATACTTTATTTTTTCAGACAATTCACCCCCCTCTTGCCGGCCTCCGCTGCACCTACACGAATATGATATGGTAAGTGAGGTATGTCTTCTACCTCTTGATCAACTTATTCTGGAATAACATTAATGTCAAAATCCTTATGTAAACTAAAATTTAATAATAATAAATTTAAAACAAAAAGGAAAATGATGATTTGAAAGGAAAAACAGTTAATGCATGTCCATTAGAATTGTTTGATAAAATTAAATTTAAAAATAATAAATTAAAAGAACAAATCGAATCATTGAAAAATAACTATGGGGTTTAACTCCAAAAGATTTATGAAATTTAAATTTTAGAAATTATAAATGACTCAAGTGGTAAAGCAGGAACTATAGGGGTCAAATTAAAAAAAAAATTGTATAAATTATGTTCCACTAAAATTATTGATTAATCGCGTAGGAAATAATTTATATTAGATTCTTAAATCATACTTAGGATAACTTAAGTTAATTTTATACATGCTTTAAAATTTAATATATTTTATCTTTCATATTATTTAAACCAATTATTTAAATTCCTACTTTTCATATTTAGAGTTGGAAATTTTTACTACGCTATTTGATGATTTGATCTAATTTTTTTTAAAAAAAATTTCGTTAAATTATTTTCTATAAATTTATTAATAAAAATGATATTTTAAAATTTTAAATTATTTTGTACACTTATTTTTAAAAATTTTATTTTTATATTATAAAACATGATATTTTCTATCATAATAAAATTTTTTGATATTTTTTGAATTTTATTTTAATTATTACAAATTATTTTCTAAAAAGTGAATTTTTAATATTAAAAATTCAGAAAAATAGAAATTTAGGAACTTTGATTTTTTGTTAGTATTATACAATATGTTTTTCATTTCCAAGAAAATTAATAGAATTTTTAGAGCAGAAAAATATATTTTTAAATTTATCTTCAAAAATTCTGTTGTTTTGATAAGATAAATTAATTTTGTTCGATAAACAAATTTTTTACTATAAAATTTTTTCTACTAATATAGATTATTCTGTTTAAGTTTAACAAAAATTTTTAGGATTTTTTGAAATCGTAAAGTAATTTTGAAATTATTTTTGTCAAAATAGAAGAGTAATTAGTAATAATAGAATATTTTTGACAATTATTTCTGAAAAATATTAACCAGCTAGTAATTCTTATAATGTACCCCTAGAAAATTATTGTACAATTTTTTTAACTATTTATTTTATTTTTCTCAATTTTTTGATGTGGCCAAAAGGTAGAAATAGGTACAAATTAAGGGTGAGTTAGAGATAATATTTTGAAATTTTAGAATTTTTATCCTTGTACTTAATGAAGTTTTGCAATTTTTTTTTATAATTTCAATTTACTTTATATAATCATGTTATTATATTTTATTTAACTCTAACTTTAACTTGGATTGATGTACATCAAAAAGGGAGAGATTATAAGTATCCCTTGGTAGTTTTTGATATGGTTAACCGAGTTAAGTTAGGTCTTATGTATTTGATCCTTGTGTCTAAGTGTGTAGGAGCTTAGGAATACAAGAAGTCGATCGGAAGACGCGGCTGGTGAGAAGGGTGACACGGGAAGGAAGTTGACAGGCTCGATACATCCAAGGGACGAGGTACTGCGGAAGAGTATACCGATAGATGAGAAGGACGTGAATGACGCTCGAGGGGCGAGAAGCCGGGAAGAAAGCCTACTCAAGGAGAAGTTCGGAGTTGGGTTCAGGTGAACTCAACTTCGGTTTGCCAGAGCATCACCCACGCGAAGAGATAAGCTAAGGAGCTGATCTGCCTCATGGAAGGCGCCTTCCATGGCTTGGAACGCGCCTTCGATGAATAGTATCGAAGGCGCCTTACAACTTATAGAAGACATCTTCAAGTGACCGTTAGCTGAAGATAAAGTCTTATCTTCGACGATAAGATTTCTCTAATTGAATGCGTCTTGAACCCAATTGAAAGCGTATTCCATCTTTGGATAGAGTTTTCTAGGGACTATAAAAAAATCTTTTGCGTTAAGAAATATTCAATAACTCTTGTATTCATTTACTATCATATTTCTGAGTATTTAACGAGTGTAAGAGACTTTTTCTCCTTCAACAAAGAAGACTTTATAGTGCTTTATTTGTTTTGGATTAGCAACCACCTAAATTGTAACTAACTAATTCTTCTGTCTATTTTATTTTAGTTGTTCAATTAACTTATTATAATTGTACTACTAATTTGAGCTGAAAGATCAGGAAAGATTAATTTTTATTTTTCAGGGTAATTCACCCCTCACTTATCGGTCTACTCGCACCAATACTATAAGTACATATTTTCTAAGGAAAAACTTAGTCTAAGTCTATATCTCAATTTAAAAACATTTATTTTGGAGAGATAGAGTTTAAAGTTAAGAACATATTAATTTTAAGAACAAAAATTTTGAAAACATATTTTTAAATTAGAAATTAAAGACTTAAAGATAGGTAATTTATAAAATAACCTATACTACTATGTATATTCCTAACTATTTTTTAAGTGTACTGAATTTAAGTTTCGGTAAGAATTTAATGAAGATATCTACTAGGTTTAATTTCAACTTTAGCCACATGAGCACAATGATATATTGGATTTTTTATTAAGTTGATTGAACTTTTATTATCACTTGATGCTTTTGTATTCTAATTGATAATATTTTAAAGTATACATCAAGTTGAGTTATACATTCCCCTATAATTATTTATTCTACTTCGGTAATGAGTAATGACAACATAATGTCCAAGCTCATTAACATATAAATTAATATAAATTAATTATTTCTATTTAGTTTGTATCAATATAGTCCGGTCGAACTTTTTTTAATGACATCGACTAAAATTAATTAGTTTTAATTAATGGAGTTGTTAAGTGTAATCAAGTAACTTATGTAAATTGGCTAACTATTTTTTAGTAGACTTTTTAAATTAGATCGAATAATTTTAAGATTTAGGTTATTGTATGACGTAATTTGGTTAGATAATAATAATAATAATAATAATAATAATATATAAAGAAAACATAATTTTAATTAAAATTACTGGCATTTATTTTAATTCTAAAAATTATGAAATGCTGGCTATGGGGTTCGAACCTTAGTTTGTATCAATATAGTCCGGTCGAACTTTTTTTAATGACATCGACTAAAATTAATTAGTTTTAATTAATGGAGTTGTTAAGTGTAATCAAGTAACTTATGTAAATTGGCTAACTATTTTTTAGTAGACTTTTTAAATTAGATCGAATAATTTTAAGATTTAGGTTATTGTATGACGTAATTTGGTTAGATAATAATAATAATAATAATAATAATATATAAAGAAAACATAATTTTAATTAAAATTACTGGCATTTATTTTAATTCTAAAAATTATGAAATGCTGGCTATGGGGTTCGAACCCATGCGCATTAGAATGCAGAAGATCTTAAGTCTTCCCCCTTAACCACTCGGGCAAACCAGCAACTGTGATTACAGAATTAAAATATAAGACTTAGTAATATTTTCTATAATTGAGAATATTAGTTTTTACCCTTCTACATTAAACAAATTAAATTAAATTGTTAAACTCTTTCTCCATCCCTACTTTAATATTGTCAACAAATAATTGTTTTTTTTATAAACATTTTAATTCAATTATAATTTACATGGAATTTTTTCATGTATAAAAAATTGATAATTCCACATAATTAAGCTAAAAATTAAGATTTATGCTTAAAGGGATTCACTTTGTCACGTTTCTTTATTTTTATTTTTATTTTTTTACTCCGAAAATATGGTGCAGTGGTAAGGACGCTCAGTTGTTTTTCAAACACTCATGGTATTCCCAACTACGACGTATTCTTAATTTATTTTGGTAATTATTGAAAAGTTTTCGTGAGATCAGATTAATCATCTATATTTAACGTTATTCAATCTGATTAATCATTATATTTTATTTTTTTATCTTTGTTTGCTTTAATTTCTTTTTTTTTTATTACTTTTGCCTTTTACCTTGCCTCTTCTTATACTCTACTAGCTTTTTAAAGATGAGATAAAATTACTTTAATCTTTTAAGATGAGATGAGTTCATATTTATAAATCTAATTATGTTTTATAATATTAACGCCGATAATCATGAATCATCTCATGAGTTATTCATTGATTAAATTGTTTATTTAGTTTACAATGTTTTAAAAATAATTTATAGTACATCAGTCGGCATTTATGAATTAAATATACGAGGAGAAAAGAAAGCACTTTGCTTGTGACTGTGCATCCTCTAACAGCAACTTGACTTGCAAGATAAATTGCCAATACACTGAAACTTTTTTCAACTTCAATTATTTCAATGACAAATAATTAAAATATATCGTGCCACACTACTGATGATGGTTAAGGAGGATCTATCGAAGTTGTTGGCTGGAATATTCCTACAAAGAAAAAAAAACACAAATTTCTGTTTCAATAGAAATTATTTAGTGGTAAGTTAGATTATTTAAAGGATTTTAGTATAACAACATTGTTAAAAAGAAATTTAAACTTGTCACTCTCGAATTACTTTATGATCTAAACTCGACGGTCGTATCTGAGTGTGGTCTAGATCGAATTAGTCGATTCAATCGCCTTCGACTACATGGTTAAGAAACCCTAACACTGAAGCATCCATGCAAATGCACCACCACACATGGACAGAAAAGGTGTCGTTTGAAAGGAACACAAGGCGTGGGAGGAGGTTGTACTATTGCTTTACATGAAGATGAATAATTGAAGGCCTACACAAACTATAAAATCTCTCTTTTGAAAAGGAAGAACAACATCACATGGATACAGAGACAAACACACATGGACTCTGAATTAAGCACATATATATTTCTTCCACTTTTAATTTGTATCTGATCCAGGGGCATGGCTGTTATCGAATCGATGATCAGTAGTAAAGGCTTTGAAGTTATTGTCAAAATTTTGGATAGGGTTTGATTATTCATGACTATCTTTATATATATATATATATATATATATTATATTTTATGAAGAATTCCTGAAGCGATCGACCACCAGCATATGACATTTTCTAGCTCTCCACCTCACACTCGCCCATCAGCCTCTCTACCTAATTACAATACAATTCGTCAATTCTCACTCTATCTTCTCTTCCAATTTTTCCACCTTCTATCCAATCTCTCGCCTCCTCTCCTGTGAGTGACTGAATTATTATACAAACATCAACTAACTCTTTCAGATCTGCCTCTCCTTTTTCTCTTTTAATTTGCCATTTTTTACTCCAAAACATTTCACTTTCCTGGTCGCCATTGCTTGCTCACTTCACTGATCTCCACCAATGAAGAACTGAACAAACCATACCGAATCAAACATGTTCAAGGCTGCAGCAGCTCGATGGAGAAGCAACGACAAGAACAAGCTCAAGGTCGTCTTCAAATTCCAACTGCAAGCGACCCAAGTAAGCGCGGTCGATCGGTACTTTATCAAATTCCTCCTGCAATTCTGGCACTCACATTGTTGAATCGTGCTGTTAGATTCTAGTTTCCGGCACTGCAGCAGGGCTGTCGGTGAGCTTGGTGCCTCTCGACGTCGGGAAGCCGACGTCGGCCGTGAAATCGGAGAAGGTCTCTGGGGGGTGCTGCAGGTGGTCGAGCCCAGTTTATGAAACAGTGAAGTTGGAGCGTGATCCCAAGAGTGGGAAGATCCACGACAAGTTCTATAAGTTTCTGGTTTCTGAATCTGTATGAGAGATTGTTTTGATCATCATTAATTTTTTAGATCGGATCTTTTGGCTCCTGATCAGTTTTCTGCTAATAAACCATTCTTTTTGTGTTTTTTTCAGGGATCAACCAGATCTGGACAGCTTGGAGAAGCCATTGTTAACCTTGCAGATTATGTTGAGTTCTTTAAGCCTTGCTCTCTTTCCCTGCCTCTCAAGGCCGGAACCCTTTTGCACGTAAGCATTTATTGAGCTTTATGAGCAATTTGCTTCTCAGTTCTCAGGTCGTCATAATTATCGTCAAGTTGCATTCATTATATTAATTCCAACTATTTTGGGATGACTACATCGGCATTTGCGGCTTTAGTTTATCTCTTAATTAGTCGTGTTCTTCAATCTTTTCATGAATTTGGTTTGCTTGAATGGCAGGTTACCTTGCAGAGAATGCAGGGCGAGGGAGAAATAAGGTGAAAACAGTCTAAAGAAATTATTTGCATACAATTTTTTCATCTTTAATTTGACAGGCATTTTTCTTCTCTTGATCTTCTTCTTTTGATGATTAGGGAAGCTGAAGAAAATGGAGATGCAACATCAGGGAAACAAGGAAGAACCATGAAGAACCAATTGATCGAGGAAGAAGTCAGAGCTTCTAGTCGCAAGAACGATACTGAGCCCATGAAAGAAAGGGTGAACCTGTCGCGAGATCTTTCATGTCCTGATTGCGTTTCTGAATCAGTCACACTTTTATCTGAACTTGACTTTTGTTCTTCACTGCGATTTTCAGTTTCAAACTTACGATGAGTCTCTCAACCTTGACGCTGCATCAGTGGCTAGTTCCGAGAGCAGCTCAGACCTCATTCATGGAAGCATCCATCGAGACTCCGCGGTGCTCAAGATCAGCTCGGGCGATTCGTCCGGGTCGGCAAACAGCTCGAGCGAGTCAGGATTCGACACCGTCGATAAACTCCGCAGAGAAGTCTTTCTCTTGACGAGGAAGGTGGAAGTGTCGGAGCTAGAGATTCAGACCATGCGAAAGCAAATCGCCAAGGAAAACAGAAGGGCGCAGGAGCTTTCTCAGGAGATCAGCAGCCTCAGAGAGGAGCGAGACGCCCTCAAGTTGTCGCGAAAGGAAACAAGCGAGCCAGACCTTGATGTAGAAGAAGATCCCCTGTCCATGGTGGAAGAAATCAAGCAGGAGTTGGAGCACGAGAAGAATCTGAACTCGAGTCTTCGCTTGCAACTGCAGAAGACGCGCGAAGCTAACTCCGAGCTGCTACTTGCAGTTAGGGATCTCGACGAGCTGGTGGAGCAGAAGGATCGAACTACTGACACCAGCCTCGCATGCTCGCTCAACGACGAGATCGAGCTATATAAGCGAGACCGTGAAAACTTGGAAATGCAGATGGAACAGCTCGCTTTGGACTATGAAATTTTGAAGCAAGAAAACCATGACATCGCTTCTCATCTCGAGCAAACGCGGCTGCGGGAGCAACTAAGAATGCAGTACGAATGCTCAGCGCATTCAGCAATCATCGGCGACCTCGAGTCCCATGTCGAATGCTTAGAGAGGGAGATTCGGCAGCAAGCCGAATCATTCGAGTCGGATGTAGAAGCCATGGCGAACGCGAAGACTGAAGAAGAGAAGAAGGCCCTGCGAGCGGAGGGAGCCCTGCGCAAAGCGAACTGGAACGGCGCCCGAATAGCCGAACGCCTTCGCGAGGAACTCACCCTGCTGTCTTCGCAAGCTTCGTCTGTGTTCTTCGAGAACGAAAAAATAGTCAGGAAAGCACTGGAAGAAGTGAGTGAATTGCAGTCGCAAAGAAGGAATTTGGCGAAAACGTTGGAGAAGAACAAGGAAGATTCGGTATCTCTACAGAGACATTACCAGAGGAATCTCAGACAGCTATTAGATCTTTTACGTTTCAAATCAAAAGAAGCAGAAAGACTGCAGTTGCAGATCAGGAATAAGAAGGAAGAGTTTGAAAGTTGTAACAACTGTCTTGAATCGAGTTTGGAGGAGATTGAAAGGCACAAGACAATGCTTCAAAACCAGAATTCAGAACAGGAAATTCTAAAGAAGGAGATTTCATCGTTGAAGGAAGAAATAATAGAGGTGAGGAATAGAAGAGATGAAAAGGAGAACATGATTGCGATGCTGAACCAGGAGCTAGAAAACCTTGGCTTGAAGCATAAATCACTGTCTGAAGGAGAATTGAGCAAGATGGCTACCGTAGAAGAGAAAAATAAATCAATGGAAGCTGATCTAAAGGAAATGCAAGAAAGATATTCTGAAATAAGCTTGAAGTTTGCCGAGGTGGAAGGAGAAAGGCAACAGCTGGTGATGACAATTCGAACGCTTAAGAATGCCTTGAAGAATTAGATTATGATTTCTCTTTTCTTGTAAACTTTACCAAATGAGTGTTAATAGTGTTCATTGAAGAAGTCTTTATTTTTTTTTTTGAAAGTCCAATTGATTCTTTTGTTGGAAAGACTTTAGATTGCCATTTGGTTTGCTTAAATTTCATGAAGTTGTAATATAGATGTGATTGACCTTTGTTTAAGTGTTTTGCTTAAATTTCACGAAGTTGTAATATAGATGTGATTGACCTTTGTTTAAGTGGATTTTAAAACTCCTGATTTATGTAGGCGTCTATGATTAATAAACTTTGATTAAGGGCACATAATAATAGGTTACAGAAACTTACCTCAATGCCTTTGCTTATTTGTTCGGTTATCACATATTCACATATAAAGATATAAACGTGTAAGCGCCTGCTCCACAGCAGCCATTTTTTTTATTATCCTCCTCGGCTCCACCAACCTCCTCTCGCGCATTCTGTCGAGCACCTCCACTGCTTTACCCGCCCCCCCTTTCAACGCCAGGACGACTCCGATGCCGGCGACGACGACGGCGATCTCATCCATACGGATTCAATAAATGGCTAAGATTCCACTTCCTCCCCATTCCTTCCCCTTCCGCTCTTGTAATCCCAACCGCCTCCTCTTTGCCCCAAGAATCCCACTCACACCCCGCGCTCCTCACATCCTCTGCTCCAGCTCCGATCCGCCGACCGATGCCGAAGCCCCCTCCCTCGTTCGCTTTCTCCGCTCGTTCCCTGACTGGACCGACGCCGTGAAGGAGCTGGGCGTGCGGAAGCGCCGTCACCTGTACACCCCCGACGACTGGCGCGCTCACCGCAGCTCCAGCCGCCACCTTCGCCACCTCCTCTCCAGCCTCTCCTCACGCGTCATCCTCTCCCTCATCCCGCCTGTCTCCGTGCTCACTGCCGTCGCTGCCGCCGTCACTCTCTACAACTCCGCTGTCGCCAACGCCTGGTTACCTCCTGGGTTCTTTCCCCAGCTCCGGTCGTCCGCGTTGCCGTATCAGCTCACGGCACCCGCCCTGGCGCTCTTGCTCGTCTTCAGAACCGAGGCAGCCTACTCGCGGTTCGAGGAGGGGAGAATGGCGTGGATGAGGATCATGGCCGGCGCTAGCGAGCTAGCAGGGATGGTGATGTCGACTAGGGGTGCGGAGGAGGATTCCATAGTGAAGCACTCCTTGTTGAATTACATCATGGCGTTTCCCGTGGCTCTCAAGGTCGAATACTCTATACATTATTATTTCTCTTTCAAAAATGGTATCTTTAATGTGTTCGAATACTTAACTACCACCTTTTCCACTAAATGGACATACTATGTTTGCACCCATATCGCTCAAATCAGAACTAAAGTTATAGACATGGAAAATTTAATATTTTTTGTTCTTTTTACAAAGAATGATTAATTACACTCACTGATTGCAGTATTCTGGGTTATGTGAATTTATTGTTTCCTTTGCTTGCCTGAAGATCCTGCGTCGTCTTCATCTGAACAATAAGTTTTGTTCTGGTGTTTTCGCCCTTAATGAGTGGGCAGCGACTCTTAGTTACTCGTTTTTTTTTTTGGAAAACCCTTCTTAGTTGCACTATGCTTTGTATATGTAGGATTGAAGTTATTGTATCAAACACCTGTACAGACTTCATGAATCATGAGTTTCTTGTTGATGCATGCATTCTAAGGATTTTCTATTTTACTATGGTTAAGGCATGGGAGGTCTCATGGTAGGTAAAGAAGGCCAATGCCCAGTGGTGAAACTGAGATTTTTTCTTAGATAGAGCCCTAAATAAATATGACTAAGTTTATCTTTGCAGTCAATAGGTTCTTCACACCCTCCAACTTGTTCAGCCTATATAGAATATTCATATCTAGTTCCTTGAATACATTCGGCTCATCACTCTTTTGAATTGTCTAACTCATTTGATCCTTTATATATTGCTGGGCCTGCACATGTCTGACTTGTTCTATTTGTTTGATGCATTCTACCCATTGGGTTTTTTGAACCACTACCAATCCTAAATCACTTACACTAGAGTACTATGGGTCCCTTGCCTTTTATTATCTATTGTTGATGAGCATAGTTCTATTGGTTGTGGTTGATATTTTATAATTGTTGAATCTTGCTAAGTTCCTAATTCATATGGTACAACAACTTCATCTTTGTGGCAATGCTTCCTTTATGGTAATTCATTCACCACGTCAATTGGCTTAAACAGTTATTTGTGTTCATCAGCTAATATGTCTGTGAATTTATATTTTACATACTTCAGTTTCTAATATTTCATGTTTATTGGGATTCAAAACTGTCGCTTTCCCTGTCCAAATAAATAGATTCGCTCAGCTTAAGTTGACATAATCATACTAAATTTAACTTAACACTGCAGTGTCATGTCATTAGTGGCTCAGATATCGAAACGGACCTGAATAATTTACTCGAAGTTGAAGATCTAGCTGTAATTTTGAGGTCAAAACATCGTCCGCACTGCATCATAGAGTTTATTTCACAGAGCATTCAGGTCTTACATATTGAAGAACAAAAACGCAACCTCTTGGTATGTTCTTGTTCAAGATGTGTTTGTTATCCTCATGGGGAAGCATTCTTGATGTAATCACCTAACGTATGCTATGCTGTTAGTGATAACATATTTAATCTATTAATGAGGGGAGAACAGTATCTCCTCCCATCGCTCCAACTATCGTACTGCCAATATTTATGTGTTTTTTTTCTTGTTTAAAAATTTATACCGGCGTATGGTGTGTCGTTATTCTTTTATCTCTGTTAATAACTTCATGTACAGTAGTGAGTTAACATGGTGCAGGGAAAATATAGTCACCAGTTCTCATACTATAGACAATAAATTCATAATTGTCTCTTATTAATGTAGGAGTCAAGGCTCTGCTGTTTCCATGAAGGGCTTGGTGTTTGTGAACAGCTCTTGGGTATTCCTATTCCTTTATCTTACACGCGGCTAACATCAAGATTTCTGGTCCTGTGGCACCTTACACTTCCTGTGATACTTTGGGATGATTGCCAATGGATGGTTATTCCGGCCACCTTCATAAGTGCAGCATCTTTGTTCTGCATTGAAGAAGTAAGCGACACATCCTCATGAATTATAGTTTCAATGATCTATGGAAGTGATGATTAGAACTTTCATAGTTAGTAAATTTGAAGTCATTGTGCCTGACCTCTTCTCAAGTTAAGGTTGCATCTTAGTACCAATTAGAAATGTGCATTCTCTTAGGACACAACAAAAGAAAAGTAGCAACTCTTACCATCAAATTTGAAATACCATTACAATGCTGATCAGATTTCATTGACTGGCTGAAAGGGTTTTATTTCAGTCTCTATCAGTGTACTGTGTGTCAATGAGTTGGTGTTGACGATACAAATAACGAGGGGACGAAGAAGACAAGGAAATAGATGAAAGGAGAGGAAGAAAAGACACCTAGGATTCTGATCATCCATTGCTCCTTGAGAACTTTGCTTCCTTGTGCTATGTCACAGGGGAGGCGTCCTTTCTTCCTGCAAACTTGTACATTGTAGCTCTGTCGCTCTGTGACGTGCTTCCAGATGCGTTTTGGGTTGGAGCCATCGTCTTGCTGAGGTTCCATATCTTGGGACTATGGTGGAAACAATAATTAGTCCATGCATGCAATCAGCCAGGGTTTCATATGATATGAGATTATTAAGAAGCATCTGATTTCCAAATAGACACTATATATGATAATATATGGCTTAGCTAAAATTCCGAAGGATACAACAATGCATGGAACGACTAAAAAGCTTCTACTAGTAGCATGTCTCTACTATTATCCACAAGATGATGCTATAAAACCAATAGAGGTAGTCCTCGAAGTTTATTTGTGTCAAATTCTTGTATATTCCAAACCAGTTAGATGGCATTAGGTTCAAAGAGTGACGTTTTTTTTCCTCCTGTGCCATTTTTTCGAAGTTCCTGCTGTGGCTCATATTCATACTTACCAGGTAGAAACTCTTTCAGGTCGGTGTGCTTATCGAAGAGCCATTCCCAATGCTCGCACTCGACGAGTTATGCAAGCAGCTCCAGAACCGCATCCGAGAAGCAATAGCCACAGAGAATTCTGTACATGAACGACTGCTCTGCAAGACAAAGGGCCGTCCAGACGGGCATTCGGTGAACGGATGGCCTAACTCCAAAAACGAAGAGGGATGAGAGCAGGAACACGGCGGGGTCGTCTGTAACTATTCACCCCAATCATGGATGCAAAAGTAGATGGCACCTACCATTCAATGACACATTGAAAGCTTTTTCAGGGCTCGCTTTATAACAACGCCAGTGGTCGTTATCTTTTTCAAGTGTTCGCGCATTGGAAAAGGATGAGAAAGCCGGGTTGATGCAATTACCAATGGAAGAAGCTTAGCTTGCAGGAACACAAATGATGGAATGACAAATTTCAAACTCCTCAAAAATCTATAGGACAAGAGGTGTAGACAGTATATGATAGTTCGATTGCTAGAATATGGACAAGAGTGTCCGTTCTACCCTAATTATGGATCACAGGTCTGTAAATACTCTTCTATATCGAACAAAATTTCAAGCTGTTCTACTTCTTATGTTTCTATCTCATTTCTCTTAAGATTTTGGTTTGTTCAGCTTGTTCAATCCGTCCCTTATTGATAAAGACTGGCGCTATAGTACGAAATTAGGCATTTTTCTTGATTTGAAAAAAATAAAATAAAAACAGACTTGCAGAAAAGTGTACAAACACATGCGAAACGCTAACAAAGGTCTTTCCTTCTAAAATTTTACCTGAGTAAACAAGGAAAGGAAAGGAAACATCTTTGAATTATTGCGTCTCTTTTCTCCCTTGTCCTGGTAGGTATTTTCTTTCATTCACGTGACCTATAAATTGTACACAAAAGTACTTATAAAACAAATGATTTTTGACTCATTTAAAAATGTTTGTATAATTTAAACATAAATTATCTAGCCCGGGTTAATGCAATTCGGATCCTCTGTCCCGAAATTTCTTTGTCCCCATGTCCCACTGTCGATTAGACGGTCCAGATTATATCTTAAGGATGTCTTACACATCACAAGGATACTGCACACATTTTAAAGATACCATGATGTCTTGAGATGTAATCTGGACCGTCTGATCGATAATGAGACATGAGGACAGAGAAATTTTAGGACAGAGAATCCGAACTAGGGTTAATGATAACGATTTTTTAATTTTCAAATATTTAAAAATTAAGTTATATTCAATGAATTAATATAAATTTTTATTAATGACGGTCTAATAACAAATAAATCGGATTGATAATTTTATAGTTAATTAGTATAAATTAGATATATATTGAACGTCAATTGAAAAATAAAATAAAAAAAATAAAAAAAACATAAGTAATCTAGTATTTTTCTTGACAAGAAATCACGATGACGTGGCAGATGTCCTCAGAGTCGTAGCCAGCTCCATTATTGCGTTCCCGTGCGGCGGAAGTCCGCTGTCTCATTCCAGACAGCGAATACCGTGGCAACCAATGATTCATTTGTTTGGAAAAATATCCCATATATATTATTTATTTTCTTTCCATATTGTGGCATTTTATTTTACGGGAAAAAAAAGTTCGGTAATTATCTTATCATCACTCACTGTGTCCACCATTTTGCCTCCCTCACCCTCTTCTCTCGGTAGAAGTAGAAGAAATTGAAGCAAATTTGCGAGCAAGAATGATAAAAATGGCGACTTTTTCTTCTCCTTTCCAGTTCCGCCTCTTGTTTCGACGGAGTTCTCGTCTGATCTGTGGACTGTGGGTTTGATCGCCTCATTTATGAGTTATGACTGAATCGAGCTCTGCCATCTGTGGCTACTGTGACCACTGCTCCGCACAGAGAGAGAAGCTGGGAGGAGAGAGTGAGGGAAGGCGAAGACACGGAGGTAAAGCCTTTCGAGTACCGCTGGGGTCTTAATTGCGCCTATCCCTCTTCCTCTGAAGCTTGCATCGATCCCTTGCGGCTTCTAGGTGGGCTGGTTCTCCCTATTCGCCCCCGGAAAAAAGCAAATTTTGGATGCTTTCCCCCCTCCTGCTATTAAAGAGGGCTGACAAAGTTTGAGAAAGGTGAGGCCTTTTCTTGCTTTTAGTGATCCGGACGAGGGCGAAATGGCATTGAGCTAGGGTTCCACTTCAGGGCTCGCCTTTGTTGATATTTGCTAGGTTGATTGGAACCAGGAGATTTCGGCATCCGTGGTGTTATCTAAAAGCTGCGTTTTTTTTTTTTTGGTTCATCTATGGATGGACGGGAGGCCATGGCGATGCCCGGCGTGGTGCCGTATTACCTAGCTCATAGAGGAATTCCTAGTTCGCTTGCAGCCTCGCAGCCTGGATTGCACTTGGCGGCACATAGTCTGAGCATCCATTCCTCCGGCGTCGGTTCGGGGGCGTTTCAGGTGGAGTCTCCGCCTGCGGCCTCGGCCCACGGCGGCGGCGGCGGTGGTCTGGGCGAAGGTGGAAGCCAAGTGGAACCGGTGAAGCGGAAGAGAGGACGGCCAAGAAAGTATGGGCCAGATGGGACTGTAGCTTTGGCGCTATCGCATAGTTCATCGTCTGCTCCCTCTGGCCCCGTCGGAATCGGGCCTGGGTCAGCTCCGGGGTCTGGCACTCCGGCCCAGAAGCGAGGGAGAGGGCGGCCGCGTGGCTCGGGGAGGAAGCAGCAGTTAGCATCGTTTGGTGGGTTGAAAATCTAAACTTGCCTTTCCTAAATGCTAGAAAAAACTAGCTTTAAGTTTCTGTCTTTATGATCTATGAACTTTTCTCTTGATGTTATATAGAAATATAGTAGAAGAAAAAAAGTAAAGTGTTTAGACAGCTTTTGATTTACTTAAAGTGCTTGAAAGGCTGATTATTTTAATCGTTTCACTAAACTCAAAAGGCTGATTATTTTAGTTGTTTCACTAAACTACTGTTCAGAATTTAAAATATTCAAGTTGAGATTATAAACCTTTGTTTTGTAATGTTTAGAAAACAAGTGCATTTGTTTAGCTGCTGAACTATGACGATTATATCCTAATGGACTAGCACACAACAATTTGATTTCCCCCTCACTATGTTCTTCACTTGTGCATTTAGTTTCATTTAGTTGTGTGGTTGGAGATTGGTGTATTGTTTCACAAACTGAGAAATTATCTCCTCGGTGTGCGGCAGGGGAATGGGTTGCTGGTTCAGCTGGGATGGGGTTTACTCCGCATGTCATAACTATCGCAGTTGGAGAGGTATGCAATTTGGAATGTGGTTTCTTCTCGGGTTACTCCGAAGTGTAGTTATTGCTAGAAATGACAATATTACCATTTTTTTTTTGTCTTAGCAGCATACTACTTTGACCATGTAGGAGTACTGTAACAATTCATTATTATGCCACTTTTTGTTTCTAAGTTGAAATGCTACGAAGGTCACAGTGAAAGATCTCTTTTTCACTGAAACAATGAATTTCTATGCTACATGTCAAATCTATCACAGTCGGAGAGGTATGAAATTTGGAATTGGGTTTCTTCTTAGGAGTCACCAATGGCATATGGTTCTGTTTGTGCATCTTTGTTGCTGTAAATCGACACACTACATATGTTTTTCTCAACGGCATATTACATTGACCATGTAGTACTGAAACAATACATTGTTGTGCCTCTTTGTTAATTGACATGCTATGAAGGTACCTGGGAATGCTTGCTTTTTCCACTGAAACAATTAAGCTGAATCACATCCTATTAAGGATTAGCATTAAATATTAATTATGTATTTACAGGTTACACAATTACAGAATGTGAAACTTATTCTGAGATGTTTAAAGACTAGGCGTCTCACTGTTTTGTAAATTAGAAGCTCATATGTCATGGCACTACATTTCCACACCAACTAACTGAATATTATAGGCTGACATTTGTTAAGAAGCTGCAATATTTAATAGTAATCTCTGATGCACTATGCAGGACATTGCCACAAAGATAATGTCATTTTCACAGCAGGGACCAAGGGTTGTCTGTATCCTCTCAGCAAATGGTGCTGTCTCCACTGTGACCCTTCGACAATCTGGAACTTCTGCAGGCACAGTTACTTATGAGGTTAAAAAAAAATTATTTTAAGAGTTTTTTTTAGCTGTTTTCCAGATTGCAGTGTTTTTTTAGCTTTTAACATTGTTGGCACCTTGAATAACTGATTCAAACTTAAAATATGTATTTGACTAGTCTTTTTCGGCTATATACTTGATCTTTTTGTTCAAAGTAGAAATATGATGAATTTGTTTGGTATTCATGATGGTGGTAGGATGATACCAACACCTTATGACACGGCTAGTCAGTCCCCTTGTCGACTGAGCTAGCTGTTACCTAATAGTGCTGATAGAACTTCATACAGCTACACTATACTCATTTTTCTATTGACATGAAAAGATAGTAAACTTTATGTGCTGTCCACACTGGAATAAAATATTTTTATTTCACATATTTAGATTTGAATGGTTAATTAAGAAAACTAATTAATATTTACCCTTATTTTTACAATTCCACATGCTTCAGTAAAACTTCTTTCTCTGGAGATATCAGCTGAGGTACATTAGATATGTGGTTTTAGAAAGTAGTTTTTTGTAGTTGGTTAGCATACCATAAACATGGTGAGTTCATCCATGAGATGCTGTAAATTGCTCGTGTCCTCGGAGCCACCTTTGCTTTGAATTTATTACTCTCCATTTGTTGAAGTGTAATGCAAAAGAAAGGGCATTCGGGACCTGTGAGCATTCAAACACTAACAAGTTTCAGAATGGCTCTTATGAAGGTTCTTGATAACTTATTATTAAACTTATTATAGAATTAAGATTGAACTTAATGATTTGGCGACTTGTCTTAAGAAGACGTTTGATCACCTCAAAACAGGAGATTTTGTACTGTCAGAAACCCCAGTCTTTACTAAGACTTTTTTTTTTGGCTAAAGCAAACCTAATTCAGTGGTTTGAACCTGATCAGGGCCGTTTTGAAATACTTTGTTTATCTGGTTCATACATGATGACTGACAATGGAGGATCACGGAGCAGAACCGGTGGACTGAGCATCTCTCTTTCAAATACCGATGGTCGGGTAATTGGTGGCAGTGTAGCAGGAGTACTTGTAGCTGCCACCCCCGTACAGGTTTTCCTTCTCGACTAATAGTTTTCACAATAACAAACTGAATTCATCTCATGATGGTTTGCTTAACTCATCTGTCTTCATCAGTTGTTCTATTACATGATTACATATGCTTCTTGTGTATCTGGAAATTAAATTGCTAGTAGTAAGTTTTCATGCTCATGTCAGTGCGGTTCTATGCTCCGGATGTTTGTTCCCTTGTGCTTTTCTTTCCACACTGTAATTTTCAAATGCCGTCCAACGGTTAACACTTTTCTCAATATGCTCCTCGATGTTTTATTAATGTCAAAATTCCCCTTAAATCTAAAACATGAACCTTGGGGGTAGGGGCATTTTGATGATACAACAACAACAACCAAGTCTTTTCTCACTAGGTGGGGTCGGCTGTCGGGGCATTTTGATGATAATAGGATAAAACCACTCGTCCACACATGATGTAATACTTTTTTTTGCCTTTTGCAGGTAATCGTAGGAAGTTTCATTTATGCAGGACCAAAGGCGAAAAAGAAAGCAAAAGCTAGCAGTGAAACAAATCCTGAAGTGGATCAAACTACATTTGTTAGTCTTCCTAATCCAAATCTTACGACTTCACCAATCATCAGGGGGTGGCCTGGGCCGAGGCAGTTGGATATGAGGAATGCTCACATCGATATCGACTTGACTCGAGGGTAGATTATCGTAATCATTGTGGCAATATGTTGTTAATACATGTTGTCAAACAATGAATTGTTCATTAGACTTAAACATGGAAAGAGATTCGTAAGGGTTGCTAACATCATCATGTCTTCAGTTCCATGGATTGCAAATGTGGATGCTTTAATATATTAGAAAAGTTTGTTTTGCCTTTGGAGTTGTATTTAAGAACTGGTTATATATTACGATGTAATGAGTTGCAATGCTCGTTTAGTGATTATATTTATGTCCATTTAAGACCTTGTGTTTAAAGATACTAACACTGTTGAGTTAATATCTTTAGAAGATTGTTAAGGACATCTAGCCAAATATGCTGATAAAAAGAAAGAAAAGAATTTGCAAGTCCACTTGGTACTACTCTTTCAAGCTAAAGAATAAAGGTGTGATGTTCAATTTTATTAATATTAGAATGCCTCATAATTTTTTTCATTTTACTATTAAAATATCGCTTATTTATTGACAAATGAGTAATTTATGTGATAATTTTAAAGGGTAAAATAGCTATTTTAGTTTTAGATAGAGTTATTTGGACAATAAAATACAAATCTGGGGTATATTTGAAAATTAATAAAACCTTAAAGATGTTTCAAACAAGATTTTAAAAATTAGAAGCGTTTGAAAATGGCCCAAAGAAAAAAAAATAGTTAAAATTTCCATAGTATTAAATATTAGGGTAATTTTTTAAATGGCCCAACTTTAGGATTTTTTTTTTCTTCTGAAACTCCTTTCGTTAGAAAATCCATCTTTGTTATTGATCTTGTCCGGAAGTTGAGTCGGATGAAGACGGGTCTTATTGTGCGGAAAGTTGACGAAAAGTCGCTGAAGAGTTGAATCTACCGGGTGCCCCTGGAAAGGTTCGCACGGGCGGCTGATAGAGAAAGATGACCAGGAAGATGACGCTGTCGCTCTGCGCACACTCAGACGAGTCCATGCACCAGTCGTTAGAGACTAGAAACCAGGAAAAAAGTCCCCGGGTCAGGCCCTCCGACGCTCAAGTCAGGTACTTTTTCCCCAGAAATCAGAGAGCAAGGACGAAAAGTAAAGACTAGTGAGAAATGACGAGTAAGCGTACCTGCGTAAGGGACAAGACATCCCTTTTTATACTGCAACGGAAGTTTCTGGGCCTGACGGGTGTCAGGGAATGTCGGCTATCAGACTTTGTCTAGCGGTGGATGACAGGTGACACCTTTTCATAGGCTGGCGATGGAATCAAAAGGGGTAATGAGCCCTGACTGTGAGAATATTCTCTGACATGCTGATTATTTTCTGACATTCTCTGGCAAGTGGTTACGATTTCTTGGGTTGCTTGTCTTGTAGCGTCTGGACGACAGGTTTGTAGTTTGAGATCTGTTCCTCGACCTACCCTTCCTGATCTGCACGTTAGGTCTGTGTCCAGACCTGCCTGTATGCCTGTAATCCTTGGCTTGTATGTTCTGACCTGCTCGCCAGGTCTGTGTCCTGACCTGCCTGTATGCCTGTAATCCTTGGCTTGTGCGTTCCGACCTGCACTCCAAGCCTATGTCCAGACCTGCTTGTATACCTGTAATCCTTGGCTTGTCCATCCCGATCTGTACGCTGGGTCTGTGCCAGACCTCTGATCGTTGGCTTGGATATCCCGACCTGCACTCTGGGTCTGTGTCCAAACCTCTGATCCTTGGCTTGGATGTCCCGACCTGCACGCTGGGTCTGTGTCCAGACCTTTGATCCTTGACTTGGATGTCCCGACCCGCTTCTATTTGTTAATTTTCCATGGCTTGTGCGTCCCGACCTGTACGCCAGGTCTGTCCCAGACCTCTGATCCTTGGCTTGGATGTCCTGACCTGCACGCTGGGTCGGTGTCCAGACCTCTGATCCTTGGCTTGGATGTCCCGACCCGCTTCTATTTGTTAATTCTCCATGGCTTGTGCGCCCCGACATGTACGCTAGGTCTGTGCCAGACCTCTGATCCTTGGCTTGGATGTCCCACCTGCACGCTGGGTCGGTGTCCAAACCTCTGATCCTTGGCTTGAATGTCCCGACCTGCACGTTGGGTCTGTGTCCAGACCTCTGATCCTTGGCTTGGATGTCCCGACCTGCACGCTGGATCTGTGTTCAGACCTGCTTATATCCGCTGTTATTCATGACTAGTACTTCTCGACCTGGTCCATGGGTTGGATCCTTGACCACTATCAGGGCCAGTCTTTGTCCGACATATTATCCCATCTGTTGACCGTCCCATTTGCCGAGACTCCGACCCTATCCATGCAAGCCACTTAAACATATTGTAAAACATCAAAAATGAGGAGATTGTTGGTGCAACTTCCCCAGGGTCAAAGTTGACTAGGTTGATTAAGCTTGAGTTGGCTCAAACTTGAGTCTTGATCCTTCAGTTTTGATGTTTGATAATATATGGAGATTGCTGGTGAATTGTCCATATAGGAGATTGATGGTCAAAGGTTGACTAGAAGTCAAGTAGATCCAAGTTGATCGGATACTTGACTAGAAAAATCTTAAATAGAGGTTAGACAAGGGCAAGACCAATGAGATGGTTGACAGAAGAAGAAAAATCAAGTAGAACATGGAGGACTAGACACTTGGTGTGGAAAGTTCTGGTGAGTGAAGTCAGACAGATGGAAAGTCTTGGTGAGTGAAGATAGACAAATGGAAAATCCTGATGAGTGAAGCCAGGCAGATGAGAAGTCTGTTGGGGATCGGACGGCCGGCTTGAAGGGGGGTTGGATAGACGGCGCCCCCAAATCGTTGCTTCCTACGTATTCGTTAGCACAGCGGAATACAAAGAATACAAATACGAATACTAAAGCTAATCTAAAGACAAGGAAAGAACAAGCAAACCAATGACACGTTCGTTTAACGTGGTTCGGAGATTAGGGCTCCTACTCCACGGCTTGTCCTTGAGGTGGACGATCCCGATCCTTCGGTGGATTACTCCCCGGCAAACTCCGGCTAGCTCACGTAGCTCCTTGTGGGTGGAGAAACCTCACCACAACCCTCACAAGAACTCTTTTGACGCTAGGGCACAAGTAGACTACTAATAGAGATTAACCACCTCTATTTCGTCAACTCAAACCAAGCTCCCAAGCTTTGGTTTTATAGGCCACGGGTTGGAAAACCCCGCCTACCGGTCGATTGCTAAAACATGCAATCGACCGCCCTCTGTGGAAATTCGACCGTTACATCCCAACGGCTCGATTCCACACTTACCGATCGAACAGAGCCATTCGACTGCGCAGTCGACTGCTAAAACATGCAGTCGACTGCTACAGTACTGCTACAGTAACGCTACAGTACTGCTACAGTAAAACCCTAAAAACTAGGATTTTACTCCGAGTACAATCTCTCGTGCACTCGTACCCTCACCCTTATGACTCACTTGATTCTTCCTTTGCAGCTTTGACCTTTTGCCTTCAAGCCTACTTCCTTTGGCTCTCGTCCCTCGGATGCATTCAAGCCCGCGGCTCGTCCCCAATGCCATCCTTCGCGTATGCCTCGAAGTCGCTTCCCTTGGCTCTTGTCCTCGCTGTCTTGTCCACGGTCCCTCGGATGCTCCATCCTTCACCGGACCCGAAGCCATCAACCTGAGTCACATGTGTATCCTGCACAACTCAAATACACATATCAAATACAAGGGTGAACCTAACTTAAACCCTTTGCCCAAACACCAAAACACATGGTCCCGTGGACCATCGGGATTGCTCCAACAATCTCCCCCTTTTTGGTGTTTGGCAATACGTTTAAGTTAGGGAAAACAAATAGCAAGTAAACATGCTAATACAATGGACTTACGATGCCAAGGCTACACACTTGGACTTACTCCGCCGAATGGACTTACGTTGCCAAGGCTACACACTTGGCAACCGCCGAAACAATGCACAAGGCTTTTTAAGAACCTATCCCAAGGCTCCCCCTACACCTAAGCTCCCATTGAGCTAGGATTTTCCACATAAGGCTTTTGAAGGACCTATCCCAAGGCTCCCCCTTTACCTAAGCTCTCCATTGAGCTAGGATTTTTACAACGGGCTTTTTAAGAACCTATCCCAAGGCTCCCCCTACACAAAGGTACTTTCAGGTTTTCCTAACTAAACCTTACTTCTCCCCCTTTGCCTAACATCCAAAAAGTTCTCCAACAATATCCCAATTATTGAAAACTTGTCATCCAAATGACCCTAAACTCATGTATGTATCACCCATGGATCCCATACATCTATATGAGCTGACCCGGTCAAAATCTAGTGCTGAAAACACTTTCAGACTGGTATCAGTCGACTGCAAGAAGTACCAGTCGACTGCCCCCATGAAAACGAGCTTACAGAGACATTCTGTGCTCGTGAACAGTGTTACCAGTCGACTGGTAACTGTACCAGTCGACTGGTACACTATTCATGAAAAAATCAGCCTTTTCTGGCCAACTTCAGAAATGCGCCAGAAATTCCACAGACCTCCAAAAATCCCCAAATTTTGTGGAGAGGTCTATTATATCAATATCTACTTGGGAAAAATATATATAAAAATATATCTATCACCAATCCCAAGATTGACACAAAACACAAAACTAGCTAAAAAGTTCAATTGAACCTTGACCTAAAGTCCTAGTTTTGGCTTCCTCTTGATGTATTTGCCCATACCAACCCACAATGCATCCCTAGCATTGGTTTATATGGCATCTATACTTCCAAAACCAATTATCATGCAATATGACCTCAATTGTCATATTTCATGCATGAAACATAAACCATGTGTGCCAATTCCCTAGGTTTGAGACTCAAGTCCGTCTCTAAACCACTTGGCACACTCCATGGCTCCTCTAGACCCCCAAGTAGAACCCACCTGAGATCCATTGGCCATGGGTCCCAAATTGACTCTTTGAGCTCCCCCTAGAGCTCTTAGCCTTAGCCACCTCCCTAGGTGACTCTTCCACAATGGCTAGGCCACATCGATCCACCCCCGGTGACACTTGGCCTACAAACGTAACTTTCTTAACCTTGGACACCTTGTCCTTGGTTAATTTCTTCTTACCATTAAATGACTTTCCCTTGCCATTAATTGACTTCTCCTTGCTATAGTCATATGCAACCCTAGCATAAGACTTTCCCTTAGCCTTGGAGACCTCTCCCTTGCCATGATCATTTGCCACCCTAGCATATGAACTCTCATTGGCCTTGGAGGGACTAGATCGGTATCCCAAGCCCGATCTATCATTATTGGGTCTTTGGCTACCCAACATCATCCTTAATTCCTTAGATCCAACATTGAATCTCTTAAGGAATTGTTCCAACTTATCAAGCTTTCCCCTTAAAGCTTGATTCTCCTTCTCTAGGTTTCTAACCCTAGAGTTAATTTGTCCAAATTGGACATTCCTAGACCTACCCTTCCTAGGCATGTGTCTCCCCTTCTTGGGATTAATGCCTTGGGTCTCCCTAGGTCTATTGTTTCTAGATTTTTCATGCATAGATTTCCTAGGGTTTTGATCTACATTAACCCTATTCCTATCATGATATTTAAATCCAAAATTTTGCATGGGTAAATTATGAGAATTATTCCTAGCATGCATGGAGGAGTTTAAATTTGACTTCAAATTTAAATTAGGGTTTACCTTACCCTTTACCTTTGGAGCTCCCCCTTGACATGAGCCTCCATTCTTCCTCCACTTCTTCTCCCACATCTTCAATTGCGCAAGCTTCTTGATCTCCCTCTTCTTGGGGCATTTTGTGTGGTAATGTCCCTTCTCCCCACACGTGAAGCATATGATACGCATCCTTTTTCCTTGGATTTCTTTATTCCTACAACCCTTGTTAGTGTTTAAATTAACTTGAACGGGTTTAGGATTTACCTTCTTCTTTCCCATAGGACATCTACTCTTGTAGTGTCCTTTCTCATTGCACCTGAAGCAAATGATATGGTCTTTTGACTTCACTTCGGTGGAGGTGCTTGCTAGGTTGATTTCCAAGACTTCTTCTTCTTCGCTTGTCTTGGATTGTTCTTCAACCTTTGAGGATGTCTCCTCATCCACACTAGTGGATGGCATTTCTTCATCCTTCTCCTCTTTCTCCTCGGAAGTTGAGTGCTCTTCACCTTCCGATTGCTCCTCCTCTACTTGAGCTTCTTCATCCGTTTCTTCGGATTTTTCTTCTTCTTGTGTATGCATAGGTTCTTCCCATTGAGCTTTCTTTATCTTGCTCCATAAATCGTGAGCATTCTCGTATTTACCTACAAGGCTCATTACGTCATAAGGCAAAATATCAATTAATATAGATATTACCTTGTCGTTTGCCTTTGACCGAGAGGTTTGCTCCTCCGTCCAATGTCGTGGTCGGAGCTTCTTCCCTTTCTTGTCCTTCGGGACTTCAAACGGCTCTTTGACCACCATCATGGTGTTCCAATCCGTGTTGAAGAAGACCTCCATCTTCATCATCCAATATGTGATGTCCCATAAGCTTCTACCTTCAAGCTTTGGCGGTTCAATCAAGCCGGTCATCTTTGCTTCCTTGGCGGTTAGTCCAATGGAGAGCGGCCTCGCTCTGATACCACTTGTTGGGGATCGGACGGCCGGCTTGAAGGGGGGTTGGATAGACGGCGCCCCCAAATCGTTGCTTCCTACGTATTCGTTAGCACAGCGGAATACAAAGAATACAAATACGAATACTAAAGCTAATCTAAAGACAAGGAAAGAACAAGCAAACCAATGACACGTTCGTTTAACGTGGTTCGGAGATTAGGGCTCCTACTCCACGGCTTGTCCTTGAGGTGGACGATCCCGATCCTTCGGTGGATTACTCCCCGGCAAACTCCGGCTAGCTCACGTAGCTCCTTGTGGGTGGAGAAACCTCACCACAACCCTCACAAGAACTCTTTTGACGCTAGGGCACAAGTAGACTACTAATAGAGATTAACCACCTCTATTTCGTCAACTCAAACCAAGCTCCCAAGCTTTGGTTTTATAGGCCACGGGTTGAAAACCCCCACTGCTAAAACATGCAATCGACGCCCTCTCTGGAAATTCGACCGTTACATCCCAACGGCTCGATTCCACACTTACCGAGCGATCAGAGACATTCTGATCGCTACCAATCGACTGCTAAAAGATCGACTACTATAGTAGCGCTACAAGATCGCTACAGAACGCTACAGGATCGCTACAATGAAACCCTAAAACTAGGATTTTACTCCGAGTACAATCTCTCGTGCACTCGTACCCTCACCCTTATGACTCACTTGATTCTTCCTTTGCAGCTTTGACCTTTTGCCTTCAAGCCTACTTCCTTTGGCTCTCGTCCCTCGGATGCATTCAAGCCCGCGGCTCGTCCCCAATGCCATCCTTCGCGTATGCCTCGAAGTCGCTTCCCTTGGCTCTTGTCCTCGCTGTCTTGTCCACGGTCCCTCGGATGCTCCATCCTTCACCGGACCCGAAGCCATCAACCTGAGTCACATGTGTATCCTGCACAACTCAAATACACATATCAAATACAAGGGTGAACCTAACTTAAACCCTTTGCCCAAACACCAAAACACATGGTCCCGTGGACCATCGGGATTGCTCCAACAAAGTCTTGGTGAGTGAAGCTAGGAAATTGGAAAGAATCGGCGAGTGAAGTTAGGCAGTGAGTAAGTCCTGGTGAGTGAAGCCATATAGTAGAAAATCTAAGTGGATCAAAGGATTGACCGGACACCTGATGGAAAGTCCAAGTGGATCAAAGATTAACTGGACACCTGATGGAAAGTCCAAATAGGTCAAAAATTGACCGGACACTTGGAACGAGGAGAAAAGTCCAAGTGAATCAAAGGATTGACCAGACAATTGGTGGAAAAGTCTCAGCGGGTCAAAGGTGACTGGATGTTAGGCAAGGAATTCTAGGACTCAGGTTTAGGAACTAGGGTTGCTAAATCGATTGGGACAATCGATTTAGCAGATCTTATGTGATTAAGCTCTAGCTTAATCGTTAAGGCTCAAAATCACGAGAAGAGAAGGGTGCTGAATCGCTTAGAGTAAGCTATTCAGTAGACCTTAAGCGATTAAGGTAATCGCGTAAGAAACTTTCAATTCAAACAGAAGCTAAGGTAAGCAATTAAGCAGGGAAGCTTAATCTCTTATAGTGTTTCTCGTGATCGAGCGGAAGGGAGCGAAATCAATCCGGCTAATCAATTCCACCCTTCTTAAGTGATCAGGGTGATCACTTAAGGTCCTTTCTATGAAGAAATAGAAAGGTTGGTAAGCGATTAAGCAAGGTTGCTTAATCGCTTACGACCCTTTTGTAATCAAACAGAAAGGGGCGTAATCGATTACACCCTACTTAAGTGATTGGGGTAATCACTTAAGGTTCAAAAATATAACTATTTTGAGCAGGTTGCTGATGTGGTAATCGCCTAAGAAATCCTTAAGTGATTAAGGGAACTTGAAGAGCCCTAGAAAAAGGATTGACACGAGCACCGTTTCAGAAGTTACACACACACCTTCTCACTGATTCTCATAACCAATTCTTGAGAGCTTAGGGTTGAAGTGCTGCTACATTTTCAAGCTTACAAGAGGCTTCTACATCAACAAGAGACTAAGCAAGAAGAGTTTTTTTCACTTATAATCTTGTATTTACTTCTTGCATTGTATTGTATTCTTGTTGAATGTGTTGAGAGTGTTGTACGAGATTTCTCCACCTCCAGAGTGTTTCCGAGAAGGAGTGTTTTTGATAGTGCAGAGTATGCTTATGTGTGGATCATTAGATTAGTCACCTCATCTTGAGGTAGATACAAAGTAAATTCTTTTGTTAGTATTGGTGGCGTATATGCTTCAATTTTTCGCTGCAAGATCATCATCAACAAAGGGAGCAAACTATTCACCCCCTCTAGCTCCCAGAGTGTCCTAACAATATGGTGCATAATAGAGGAGCCCTATACAATGGAAAAGTCAATAGTCAAGGCAACATGACGGTTAAAAGTAAAAGATGGGTGGTGGTCAAGGACGGGAAAATCTTGGCCTGGTCCAAAAATGAAGTAACAGTCGAGGTCGGGAAGTTCTTCTGGGACTTAGTTCTCCCACCTCATATGCACAACTCTTGATATGCTCATTTCCTCTTGGGCACCGCTTCAGTCTACACCTAGTCGATTTCTTAGGTGGCCAAGCCCCCAGGGCTTAGTCCTCTCATTTTCCTCCTGGGCACCACCCTAGCCTACACCTGGCCAGCTTCTTAGCTGGTCAAGCCCCGAGAATTCAGTTCCCTCATTTTCTCCTGGGGCATTGCCCTAGTCTACACCCGATCGACTTCTTAGCTGATCGAGCCCCAAGGCTTAGTCACCTCATTTTCTTATGGGCACCGTCCCAATCTACATTTGGTTGGCTTCTTAGATGGTCAGACTATTGTCGTGAGACAATATTGTTAGGGAATCACAACCACTTGTCAGAGAATAACAACTATCCATCAGAGAATATTTTAATACTTTGCCCCCTGCATAGCGCAGAACCTTCCTTTACCCAATAGAAGCCCGCCGTACTTCAGCTATCACCTAACATACCCCGACACCCAACATTCTTTGATGCTTTATCATCACGGAGGTTATGAGAGGCAGTATAAAAAGGGAGGTTCTCTCCGTTAGTTAGGTACCTGTATATATACACGTCTACTACAATACTACTGTTCATTTTCTTCTTTCTGCATTTTTCACTTTGTGCTGCTCTTGATTTTAGTATTGAAGGATCTGCGCCAAGAACCTCTTCTTAATTCTAATTCTAACCCCCATATCCTTTTTCTATGTGTATATAAGCTTACGGGTACCATTGGCTACTTGTCCTCCACCCCACTACGTTAGGCGGGCTGTCAAGTCAATTGAATAGTTAATTTGGTTCAATTATTATTTCAGTAGTTCCTTATTAACGGAGGAAATATTTAAATAACATTCATAAATATTCGAGAAGATATTAAATATTAGGGGGCATCATAAACTATCTTTATTATAACATTCTTCTTTCTTTCTCATCTTATTAATAATAATAATAATAATAATAATAATTAAAAATGAATTTATTTTTATTATGATTTAAAGAATAACAAATTGCCTTAAAAATCTTGGTACGTAAACTCAACTTTTTCATGAGTCACTACATTAGTAAAAATTTATTCTTATTCTTTTATATATTTTATTTATTTTAACTTTTTAATATATACCGATTTATTTAATTACTCTCATTTTTTAAGTAAAAAAAAATTAAAATAAAATATAATTCTTTTAAATTCAACACAATTTAATTAGAACTTAGTATATTTTATATCAAGTTGATAGTTCTGATCAGTTCTCTATCAAGTTGATAGTTCTGATCAATTGAGAACTGAAACCCTCATTGATTTTTTATAGTTATAAAAAGTTTAAATTAAGATATAATTTCTTCTAAATTTAGCATCATTTAATTAGAATCAAGTATATTTTTTATCCAATTGAGCATGACTAATTTTCCTCCCACCAATTGATTGTGAGTTGTACCAATTGATTGAGAGTTATACTAATCGATTGACTTAGGCTGAATCAATTAGAGTTAAGTCAATCGATTAATATAAGTTCTCAATCGATTGGTTAGGTAGAAAATAGTTGTGTACAATTTGATAAAAAATATACTAGATTATAATTTGAATGTGGAAGAAATTATACTTCATTTTATACTTTTTATATTAAAAAATGAGAATAATTACGTAAATTAGTATGTATTAGAAAGTTAAAAGAGAATTAAAGTAAAGAAAAGTTTATATATAGGGAGTGAAGATAAATTTTTTATAACAAAAGGGCTGAAAAGAAAATTAAGTTTATATATAAGGAGTTTAGGACAATTTATCCGCCAAAGAACATTCCCTTTCAAAAAAAGAAAAACAAATAAAGCATGTCTTATGTCAACAACTTTGACCAAATTCATTATACTCAATTCGTAGTAGGCATTAAAAATACCTTCTTAAATATTTGACTTTCTTCCGAAAAATTACTGTGCGTTAAGATAAAATATCCTTTATGATTTGTCTATTTTCAACTTTTCTCCAATTATAATGTTAAACAAAACTGCTTATAACAAACTTGAAATTGTTATATATGAAATATATTTATATTAAAATATTTATTAATTTAATTAACTTCATTAAAATTATAAAATTTTTGATCCAATTATTTAAAATACAAAAATAAAAAATATTTTTGAAAGACAAAATAGGATTATCTTTTTATTTTTTTATGAAATTATTATTATTATATTTATTATTATAGACACCGGCAATATCAAGTGGTTCCCACTGGCCATTCACGTGGAAGCCGAGAAAGAGCAGCGAACCCTCGTCGAGGCTTCACTCCCAAATCCCCGATCCCTTCTCAACTCTGGCAGGATTTCATCTCCTCGACGACTGATCACCGCCGACGCGCTTCAACCCTCGATTCTTTACTCGGTGTTTTCTCCTTCGGTAGATCTTCTCCTCGCGTGCATGCCCCAGATCACCGGTTTCACTTCCCCCGAAATTCCATATCTTCCTCTTGCTTTCCGTGGTCTTGTTTGGTCCCGGCGATATTTTAATCTAGAAAAATGCTTCCTTGACCCGCTCGTAGTTTTTTTGCTCTGTTTTTGGCTTGAAACCCTAGGTTGAGGATATAGAAAGAGTTTCGTCCCGAACAGAATCGGGTCTTTTCCTTCTATTTGTTATGAGATGCCAATGGATTCGCACGCTTTTAAAGTGCACTGGCTTCGTGTCGAGTTTTTTTTTTTTTTTTACCCCTTTCTCAACTGTGATACTATAGATTTACGGCTTTAGTTTTCTTTTGTAAGGAAATCAATGCCCGTGGTAATTGATGTGCGGTGGAAGCTGTGATTTCCCATCACATTTCTGCAGATTTTCCAATGAGCGCTATGTTGAACTAGGAACGATTAGGTGCTTATTTATCTTTTGGGATCAGAGGTATTACTGTGGCAGAAGTATTGATATATTCTGGCGTCACATTTATCTTGTGGAACATTTTAAATGGTTATCTTGATTTCTATTGCCAATGTTTTTTTTTTCTTTTTCATGTTCTCTAGGCTTTATCAGCTTAATTTTAGTTGTCTCTAGTTCCTTATCCGATTGTGAGATTTATTTTCCCCTCAAAGAAAGGGACTATAATGTTATGCTTATTTGCGTCTAATGAGAACTAAGATTTCTGACAATCATCTATCTGTATGAATATTAACTCAAAACTTGGAATTGAAAATGATCTAGGTGAAAGCAAAACAGTTTAGATGATAATAACTTTTGTTTGGTTGAGCTGTACTTTTTTCTTATCCACCTTCTTCTATAACACTTACCTTTTATCTTTAAAAGGTCATCATGGAGGATGTGAATGCAAGCTTGCAGCCAGAGGAAACAACTCAACCGAGTGAAGTTTCAGCTTCTGAGGTGCAGTCTGCAAGTGTCTTTAATAATATGTTTTACAGACTGAACAAGATCATTCGTGCCATTGATATAATCAATTGCAGACTTAGAAGCAGTAGCAACTCTGAACATCAAAGCTTAATCGTTAATGCAGTGTTTATGTGCTCTTTCTATGGTAAACTTTTATGCACATTCTTATCCTGATTTTTGCAGTTTCACAACCTTACCCTAAGGTTGGAGGCCCTTGAATACTCAGTACGCTATCTAGAGGATAATATGAGGACCCGACTTTCCGCTATGGAGGAGAGAGTGGAGGTGTGGACTGTGGATTTCACCTGTTAGTTTTATGTGCTGAGTCTGAACCATTTCTGATCGTCTTAATATGTTTGTTTTTTTGGTAGGAACTGATGAGAAGGATGGATGGGTATAATGCCCTACACAGGAACTGGTCACAACATGTATCATGGGATGTGCCTACTGTGGCACTGAATCAACCAGGAACCCTAACTTCACCACTTGCAGCACCAAGGCAGAGGAAAAAGAAAGGAACCTTGATCGCAAAGAGAGTGATTCGCCGGTACCGGAGGCTTGTTAAGTCCAGTTGGGATAGTAAGACTTGCATAAGGCGTCTCATCAAGAAGATACATAAAAGACGATGTCAAAGAAGTTGAAGGATGCCCCGAACCAGTCATCATCATCATATTTGTTCCAATTATTTGCGATTGGCTACGGGAATACTGCCTGCGATGTCTATGTAAGACTATACCGCTTTGGATATCCAAAGTATACATATCGGCCATGCTAGCTGTGTTTCCCTTCTATAGGATGTTGTTTGATTCAACCTCTAATTTTGATGTGCTGTCTTGAATATAGACAAATCAGTGAGTTATTGACATCAGCTTAGGGTTTATTATTGATCCAACTTGTTCAAAATTTATGATTATTGTATCTTTACTTGCACATGCCTACATCTAAGAAGACTAATCTTGATCCTTGTGGAAGATGATGAACAGCAATAGCTTGTACAAACTCATAAGTCGCCACTCATGAGTTTGACAGTAGCACCATCTAGGATGTCATCCAAGTTGACTTGTTTGATTCTCCTTACTCATTTGGTTTGGTTGCCCCTTTCGGCACCTCGGAAACCATTGAATTATCTTTGCCCGATCAATATGGTCTATTTGTTTGATTGGTCCAAAGTATTTAACTTGGTTTTAGGCTTTAGAATAGGCATGAGATATTATGTGGTAGAAGTGGAGGTAGTCTCGTTCCCACTCATGCCATAGAATGAATCACATGAACTCACCATTCCATTTGAAGAATCATTTTGTCCAAACACTGCATTAGATTGTGCTAAGAATGACATTCCTTTCAACAATCATAGTCTAAAAAGTTACGGATCCATCACAGAGAATGACAAAGAAGACATTGTTATTGTTACAAACCTTGGATCTTATTGTCAGGTATAGTATGCAAGAGGAGAGGAATTAAGAAGAATGATGAGCCCTTCCGATATATATATTATCACTCCAGAATGATGGAGATTGGACTTCTGACCACACTCCTCGTCGGAGAAACCCATCTCAATTGTCCTTCGACAGCCGGTGGCGATGCCCCATAGTCATTCCGCTTGAAACTGATCCTGAAGCTCTTCTTCTCGTTAACCTTCTCGAAGGTTAAGCTTCTCGGAACTACACGTGCAGAAACCACATCGGGCACGTCCAACTTTGCATAGTAAGTCGTTGTTGCCTCGCCGACGTTGGTCACGGTCCTCGTGAAGGTCACTGTCCTTGCCTCGTTCGTCGGCAATCGGACGGTGATGGAAGGATAGTTGAGTTCTCCTTCTGGGATGCTCTTGATCAACGAGCAGTTGACTTTGCGATGGACGATGACCCTCAAGTCGGAGACACTATAGCCAAGGCCGCAAAGGTATGGATAATAGTCCGTCGGAGAGATGTCGTAGACGAGTCCTGGGTTAAGGACCTTTAGAGGCATGACGTGGCCGGCTCCCACCGCGAAGAGGTCAGCTGGAAGGTTCCTCTCATCAGAGATGGGGTTGTTCGTGTTATCTTTTATGTAGGTCGTCGTCATTATGGCGGATTTGATAGCTGCGGGTGACCAGTCGGGATGGACTTTCTTGATAAGGGCAGCGATGCCGGAGAGATGGGGGCAGGACATGGAGGTGCCAGAGATGACATTGAATTTTTGTGTGTTCCAAGCGGCGAGGACGCTGACACCGGGGCCAGTGATGTCGGGCTTGAGGATCCCCGGTGTATTTTGGCTAGGCCCACGGGAGGAGAAGGAAGTTATTGCCGGAGAGTTGGGCACATGGGTAATGGTGCCTTTGAAGACGATGGTGGCCGTCGGGAGGGAGGATGAGTTGATGTAAGCCTTGATCTTAAGTCCAAAAGCATATGGAATGTGCGATGCTGGTAGTGCGTGGAGATCGGCAATAGTACTATAGCTGTCTTTCGGTGCATTGACAAGCACCATGCCGGCACCACCGGCTTGCTTGACTATTTCCCCCTTCTCGATTCGCCCGTTGATGCCGCGGTCGCAAAGCACAATCTTTCCCTTCACGTCAATACCGTCGAGGGAACCATTGAGACATAAGGTTGAAGCACCGCCAGGGAACACGAGAGGATACTTTTTCAATGAGAATCCCTGCGGTTGGTAGATGCTCTCGCCACGGAACTCGCTGCCGTCACCGAGCTTTACGGTGGCCAAGAACTCACGGTCCATAGTGCTAGCGGCCACCGTGAGTAACCACGGTGCCTCATTGGATAGGGTGGAATTAGACGGTCCCGAGTTGCCGGCCGAGCAACTGACGAAGACTCCCTTGCGCATGGCGTTAAAACCACCAATCGCAACTGGGTCACGGTAGAATGGACTAGGGTCACCACCAAGTGAGACTGAGAGCACATCGACACCGTCCTCCACTGCGGCGTCCATCCCAGCAAGAATGTCGTGCCCCTGACACTTGTCATTCGAGCAAACCTTATAAATGGCGAGATGCGCGAGGGGGGCCACTCCAGCAGCCAGTCCCCTGGCTAGCCCGTACACGTTAGCGCGTTTCACAAATGCACCGGCAGCGGTGCTAGACGTGTGAGTACCATGGCCGTCGTTATCAATAGGTGAATCCGTCGATCCGTTCTGGGACCGATTATAGTTGACGAAGGACCGGGCGCCGATGAGCTTATTGTTACAAAATTGCTCGGCCGACAATGACGACATGTTCATGAAGTCGCAGCGGCCCTTCCATTTGGCTGGAGGAGGCGACATGCCATGGTCACTATACGAAGGGTGGCCAGGGGTGACACCGGAGTCGAGGACGCCTATGATGACGCCTTCCCCCATGTTGGTGGTGTTCCACACGCTGTGAGTGCGGTGGCGCAATCCCAAAAATAGGGGCGTGTGGGTGGTCAACGGACGATAAACCAAGCTCGGAACGGCACGCACGAACCAGTCGACCTTCGACATGGCCGCCACATCCCTCTCCGTCAGCATCGCCGAGAAGCCAGTCATAACATTCCGGTAGGTGTGTATAACCCGTGACGCCGCATCATCTTCTTGGATCTCTAATGTTCTAGCTAGAAGGAAGGTGTAGTAGTCTCCAGAATCATACGCTGAAACATCCGGTTGAACTTCGACATGAACAATGTAAGCTTTAAGCTCTTCATCGTCGGCCGCCCCTCTGGTGGACAAGAGAAAAGAAACAAAGAGAAAGAAGAAAAAGATGGAGGTCATTGGTGCAGTAATTGAACGTCACTCTTGTCCTTGTGGATGATTTACAAAAGAGAATAGGTGATTATTTATAGTATCCAATTAGCAACGATTTAGTGTGTGATTTGTTATTTTTGGTTTAATTTGACAACAAATTAGTAAAATTTACTGTAATTGTCAAAACCGACATGTCATTTTAACCGTCATTCTTGTCCTTGTGGATGATTTACAGAAGAGAAGAGATGATTATATATAATTATAGCAACCAGTTAACTATTCATTGAATGATTCTATAATTTTCTTCGATTTTGCAACGATTCATTTTATAATTTGTTATTTCTATTTAATTTGACAATAAATTAGAAAAAATTACTATTAATTAATTGTCAAAATTGAAGCATTATGATCTGTGGGTTTGAAAATAAAATAAGAAGGATTAATTAGAGTACTTTAGAATTTAACTAGAGTACTTTTCAAACTTCCTCATGGTTTAGTTTTCTTTTTAAAATGTGCTCTTATTTTTTTAATGAGTCAGGTGTGTAAATTTTGCTAGATTAATTTTCTTAGTTCACCTATTAGGTAAGTCAAAAGCACAATTTATCTACATTTAGAAGTTAATCACTAAGTTATTTATCTCATTTGATATTTAAGTTATGTTCCTCTAAATGTTTTACTGCACCATATATTTTTTAATTGTTCTGACAATAAAAAGGGAAATTCATAGTCACATTTCTTGCCATCCATCTAGCAAATTGGACTGAAACAGCCTGGTTCAAATCAATCGATCTGCAACTCACAATATCATTCCATTTTTCTTTTAAAAAAATATAACCCAAAATAAAACCAAATCCAAAACAGAATTAAAACGTAGAACCAAAAGAAAAGAACTAAATTCCATAACACAAAATTCAGAACCCATAATTAATAAAATCGTAACATAGAGACTAAAATTTAAAAACTCAAGAATCAAAATACAAAATCCAAAATTTAAAATACAAAATTAGAATCAAAATAGAACTGAATCCGAATATTAATATTCGAGTTTTCTCATAACCTCATGAATTCTAGAATTTTAAAAAAATCGAACAGTGAAAAAATAACCTTAAGCACAAAGATTTAGTTTTATCATATCCATGGCATAACAATTAAAAGAACTGAAAAGTAATAATGTAATCTGAATGCAGCATAATAGTCATGGTTGGTTGTAGAGCGTTGTCCTCTAGATCTCGAGATCGTGCGGTTGTAATTTGCCCTAAAAATGGATCAAACATGATAAATTTCCTCCAAAATATTTGTGGTTATCGCCGTTTTTTTTGTATTCTTCGGAGAAATACGAAAACTTAGAAAAACAAAGTCTATCCTAGGTTTTCTTTCGATCCTTAAGGATCAAATATTATTTTATGTTAGCAAAATTGAATCTAGCATAAAAATACTAAATCGATGAAAAACCTAACTTCATTGCCATAGCATATCATGAAACAACCGTAGCTCTAATACCAATTGATAAGATTAGAGTTTTTTCCTAGCCATAAGAATTCTAGAAATAAAAAAAAAAACTCAAACAAAGAAAAAGCAACCCTAAGCACAAAGATCTAGTTTCATCATATCCATGGCATAACAAGTAAAGGAACTGAAAAACAATGATGGCTTGCTAGAACTAGAGTTTTCTCCTAGCCATGTGAATTCTAGAAACCAAAAGGACTGAATAGAGAAAAAAAGCACAAAGATCTAGTTTCATCATATCCATGGCATAATAATTAAAGGAACTAAAAAATAACAATGGAATTTGAATGTAGCGAAATAGTCATTGTTGTAGAGCATTATCCTCAAGATCCTACCATAGAAGGAGGAGAGGTCTTCCGGAGGAGCTAGGGCGATGAGGTCGCGAATTCTTAATGGTAAATGAGTTCTATCATTATAACTAATTCAACGTGGATCAATTTGATATATAAAGGATCTGCATCCATTATCAGCCTATCATTAATAATAAATGTGGGTAATGGGTTCTACACCTACAAATCCACATCTAATAGCCAAAACCCGAATTAACTTAAGTCAGACCACTTAATGAGTTTGAATTCCTAATGGTATAAATCTGCATGTCTCAAATCACATGTGAGTCCACTAAAAAGAAGATAAAATCCAACGGTTATATCATGAAAATAAATAAATATAGACATGTATATACGTATTTGGGATGATAAAACTAACTAAATAGATTAACATTTTGATTTAATTTAACTCTGAATAATAATATAACTAATAATAATAGGTTAATGAAAATGTAAAATAATAAATTATGAATGGATAAGAATATTTTAAATTTTCTTGTAATTTTTGGAATTTAAATTAAATTTATGGATATTTTAATGGGATCATTCCATTAGGATTTTAGAAAGTATGTTTAGCTACCCTATTTAAGTTGTGAGATTGAATCAATTTATCTTAATTTCATAACCTAAGTTTTCAGCACTCACATCACCCATGCTCGAGCGTTGTTCTGCCACATGCCTAACCCGGTGTTGCCAACCGCTTACAGGCAGCTGATGTCGACGTTGTGCTTTCCCTTCCTTCTTCATCTTCTCCCCATTGCCACCATCAACCATCACTCTGTTTGAGCAGTCGCGTGCTGCTTATGCTAGCCGCTGCCTCCAGTTTTACCTGCTCTAGGCCTCCTCTTAACTTCGTTCAAGGTTACCCCACATGATATCCAGTTTGAACTATGACTCTGATACCGCTTGTTAGGACAAAAAGAATTCACATATCTCTACAATGATAATATATTGTCCACTCCAGGCATTAGCTCTCTTGGATTTATTTTTAGGCTTTACCCAAAAGGTCTCACACCAATGGAGATATCTTTTATCTTTTTTAAACTTATGATCTTTCTCATGTATTTTTAATGTGAGACTTTGATTGTATTCCCAATAATTTATGTTGATTAAGTAGCATTTACTTGCTTACCATTGTTAGACCGTTGGCAGCTGACAAAGGGGAGGGAGGAGTGAATAGCTCTAAAAATGAGTTAGACAAATCTCTTGCTTTTGAACTTAGCAAAGATACAATATTAACTAAAGCAAGTAATTAATATAAAAACAACAACTTAAAGAAAGGTAAGAAGGCTAAGGGTTTTACTTGGTTACAACCTAGGTGGTTGTTAATCCAAGGCAGTTGAAAAAACTTCACTAAAAATTGACTCTATAAAAATGGAGTAGCCTCTTACAAACTTTGAAAGTTCAAGAATTACTAAAGAAATCAATACAATAATTGTTGTTTAACTTCCTATCTCCAGGGTACTATTTATAGCATTCTGGAAAAAGTTATCGTTTACTGACGTGGCATTCGAGGTGCCTCGGATCAGTTGGAGGCGCCTCCAGTTGGATAAAAGCAATATCCATTGTGCAACAGTCAACCAACGATTTTGCTCAAATGGAGGCGCCTTAGTTGATCGGAAGTACCTTAGCAATTGTTCATCTAAGACACCTCTAGACAACTTAGGCACCTTGGGAACTATTAATCCGAGGTGCCTTAGGTCCATCGGAGGCACCTCGGGGCTTGAAATTGGCAAAAGCATTATCGATGATCGAGACGCCTCTAATCCACTTCGAGGCACCTTGAGCACTGTTCATCCGAATGGTCAATTGCAATATTGACCATCCTTTTTCGTGTGCTTGCTTGGGAGATGCTCCGACCATCTAGAGTTGAGCTTACCTGAACCCAACTCCTACATTTTCCTCGAGCATGCTTCCTCCCTGGCCTATCATCTCTTGGATGTGTCGTACACGTCTTTCTCGTCCACCAGTGTACTCTTTCACAAATCATTGTCACTCGAATGCACCAAACTCGTCGACTCACTTTCCATGCCATCCTTCTCTCTCGCTATATCTTCCGCTCGACTTCTTGTATTCCTCAGTCCCTGCACACTCAGATACAAGGCATTAAATACACAAGTTCTAACTTAACTCGGTTGATCACATCAAAACTATCCCATGGTACTTACAACCATGACTCCAATCTATTTTATTTCTTGAATTAATACTTAGTAATTTCTTGTCCTTATTTTTCTCTATTTGATATCCATATAGGCTCGTTATTATCCATGCTATTTATGGACATTTATGCTTATGGAGATGCTTGTTGCTATCTCTATCATGAAAAAATTTTCAACACTTAATCTCTAAAAACCGAAGCTTTCCAATCCAAATGGTGGAGGTGCTTGTGTGTCATACTTGAATCCATCTTGAAAATCCATTTTGAAGTTGTGCTCTCTTAATGATGAGTCCTTTGACTTTCTGAAATTTAGGACTTCAACTTTCATTTTCTTCTTCTTCCTCTAGCTCGTTGCTTCTTCCTGCAATTAGTCTAATGAAGAGCTACTTCACTTTGACATCGCTTATTAGGACATGTAGAGAGATAGAGGGGATGGGGGTGAATAACTTCTATCGCTTCTTTGAACTTGATTTACAGCGGAAAACTTGAAGCAATGTTAACACCTTCATTTTACTTAGTATTTACCTCCTTGAGGTGACTAATCCAAGGGTCTACTCCTCACTCTCACAGATGCACTATGAAAACCTCCTTCCCAGAGATAGAGAAGTCTCGTACAAGCTCAAACACTAGAATACAACCAAGAAACACAAACTAGGTTACAATGGAAATTAAAAATGACTTTACAACATGAACTTTGCTTTGTTTACTCTTTTCTTGCTTTGGATTGCCTTTTGGTAGTGGAAAATACAACAACACTTTTTCTCCAAACACCCAAAAATTGGCCGAAACAAATCTTCTTCAAATCTTTATTGTCAAACATTGAAACAAGTCTTCTTCAAATCTTCTTCAAATTGCTCTTTTCTTGCTTTGGATTGTCATGTTAGCTTGACTATTTAAAACCTATAGAATGACTCTTTTCATCCATTGAATCAATTGGTGAGTCATACCAATCAATTCGACAGCTATAATCTATTGCCCCAATTGATTCTGAAGCTTTATATTCTCGTGAAAATACTGTCTAATCAATTGCCCTAATCGATTGATATTTGTCTTAATCGATTGCCCCCAATCAATTACAAGGCTTTCTGTTTGCGAGAGAATTACTATCCAATTGGTTAGCCTAATTGATTGACAGAGCTAAATCGATTGTCCCATTCAATTCCAAGCCTTTTTGATCTCATGCAAAAACCCCTTAATCGATTGGTCCAATCGATTAATGTGAGGCTTAATCGATTCCCAGACTTACTATGATTCATGAAAAGTATTTAATTGATTGACCTTGGGATAATCGATTGCTCAATCCTAAGCTCTTAACCCGAATTTAGGGTTCTTTTGTCTAACCCTCAAGTCATCCGTGATTCGTTGGGACTTCCCGTTTCATAGCGTTTGGTCAACCTTGACTTGTCAGGCCTTCTGCATCAAGTGCCTGGTCAATCCTTGCCCACTGACTTTCCATCTCTTGCTAATTTTCCGTTGGACTTTCAATCACCAAGTGTCCAGTCAACCTTTGACCCACTTGGAGTTTTCTCTTGCTAGCCTCGCTAGAACTTTAACTACCTAGTTCCCAACTAGGTCTTCATTGTCTAACTCTGCTAGGACTTTCATTGCCTAGTTACCAACTAGGTTTTCACTGCACAACCCTGCTAGACTTTCACTGCATAGTTTCCAACTATGTCTTCATTGCCTAGCCTTGCTAGAACTTCCACTGCCTAGTTCCCCACTAGGTCTTTCCCATTGCTTAACCTCTAGTTAGGACTTCCCATTGCCTAACCTCTAGTTAGGATTTTCCTAGATAAGTATCTAGTCCACCCTTGACCTACTTGACTTCTCTCTCACTTATTGTCAAACATTGAAACTCAAGATTGAGTCAACTCGAGCTTAATCAAACTGGTCAGCCTTGACTCGAGAACTATTGCACTAACATATGTACTACCAATTTATTGTTATACTTTGTTGAGAAAGTTAGTAGCGAGTTATGTTGTTGTTTATACTTTTGCTAGCAAATGATTATATTAGTGTTCTTACTTTGCAGTAAGTATTATTATCTGAGACTTCTTCCTATGATCTCCTTACACTATGTAGTTAATGTACTATCTTTCTTATACCCGCTGAGTCATTATACCCACTACCCTGATTTCTTTTTTCAGGTTAGAAGGTAAAGGATATGTTGTGTCACTTAGAAATCTTGGTTACCGATCCCACTAGAGTTTGGATTCTCTTTTGAGTTGTTTAGTTTATTTTCTGTTGTCTCTATGTTATAGGTTTTATTTCTATATTGAATTTTTGAGTTTTGATTTTAGCTTGTTTAGTTTAGTATATTCACATGTTCATGCATACATACAGACATTATCTTTTAAAAGTTAGCAAGTTTTTATTTTGCATTGATGTCTATCTTGCAAGAACCGAGTTTGGTATTGTATTTCTCATATTATCACTAGAGGACAATGTCCAATTTGGCGGACAAGTATACCCTCGGGTTGCACTTCGCCGTTTCCTCCGGTCTCATCTCCTGACTCTGATATTCCTATTGCACTTCGAAAGGGTATGCGTTCCACTCATAATCCTTCTCCTCACTATGTTTCTTTGAGCTATCATCGTCTTTCTCCATCCTATTATTATTGTCTGTCTTCCTTGCCATCTGTTTCTCTTCCAAAGACTGCAGGTGATGTCTTTGCCGATCCAGGATGGAAACAGGCTATGCTTGATGAAATGAGTGCCTTACAGAGCAGTGGGACTTGGCACCTCGTTCCTCTACCTCCAGGGAAGTCAGTGGTTGGTTGTCGATGGGTGTTTACGGTAAAAGTTGGTGTCGACGACACGGTTGATCGGCCTAAGGCTCGTCTCGTCGCTAAAGGCTATACTCAGGTATTTGGATTGGATTATAGGGACACTTTTTCTCCTGTTGCCAAGATGTCTTCTGTACGTCTTTTCCTGTCTATTGCTGCAATTCGCCATTGGCCCCTTTATCAGTTGGACATCAAAAATGCATTCTTACATGGTGATCTGCTCGAGGAAGTCTACATGGAGCAACCTCCGTGTTTTGTTGGTCAGGGGGAGTCTTCTGGTCTTGTATGTCGCTTGCGGAAATCTTTATATGGTCTCAAGCAGTCACCCAGAGCATGGTTCAGTAGATTTAGTACCGTAATTCAACAGTTTGGCATGACTCGGAGTGAGGCTGATCATTCTGTCTTTTATCGTCACTCATCTTGTCACGCCCAGAGGAGTCCCTGTCCGAGAAAATTTCGGCAGCATCTCCCCTGTACGGTGGACAATTTGAAACTTTTCTACATCCTCACATACCTCAGCCACAGGCGGCTGGAATAATAAAAACAATAAAAATACAACCACACATTCCACGCAGTTTATATAACAGTAAACAGAAAGATAATACCCTGACTCGAAATCAACCCTACTCCACTACACTCGTAAAGCTCAAATTCGATGAACTCACCTCTTCTGCCGTCCAGGCAGGCATATAGTAGAATAAATCCAATTCCAAATCCATTGACATAATAAAATCCATACAATGTCCATAAGTAAAATAATCCAAAACATAACAAGTTCAAAACAGTCTAGAACAGAAAAGAAACCAAAAGAAAACCAATCATATCCTCGAGGTCTGTAGGGACCAGCAACTGGAACTTTCTCCTGACAACATCAACCTAAAAATATCAACAATGGAGGCGGGGTGAGTCCAACACTCAGCAGGTACAATTGATATGCAAAGTAAGAAATAACACCTAGCACTAATCATGCGTACAGTCTCCTGATAAAAATAAAGATAAATGCAAACCGAAGTAGACAGGAGAGAATCTGTACTAACCAGGACCCGGTATAAGGACAAACAGTCTGAAAGGTATAGAAGACCTGTATGCATGTCAAACATAGGTATCCAAACAATATGCAGCATATAAATGCAGCAAACACAATCACAAACAATAAATGCATTATGCATATGATGTCAATGTCATGGTCACCCCTGATGCCAGTCATCCAACTCATAACAAAAGTGGGGCCGAGTGGGTAGAGCTGTGACAACCGTGCACTCTGCATCACTACCCCTGATGAGTGACCGAGTGGACGGGATGCTGTCGGAGTACACACGTACTCCTACCCCAAATCATAAATGGGGGAGCGCAATGCTCTCATCTCCCGGTACGCTATGACGGGGAGGGATCTCTAACGTGCTACACGCTGCGCCACACTACCCATGAGCGGACCAACGGAGCACCGGAAGAGCCAAACTGACGTGTTATCACGCTGTGTCACGCTACCCATGAGCGTCACAACGGAGCACCGAACAGTGATGAAACTGGCAATGTGCTCAACAATAATGGAGCAATCTATCGCACAGCATGCGATCATGCAAATGGTGCATGTCACTAAGCATGGTAATATACTAAACCAACCTCTGGACATATAACAATGGGCACCATAGTGAATAAATCATATCAAGATATACAGATCAATAAGGTATCAAACCTAGGTCCTGAACATGTGAAACATGGTTATATCACTACCCATGAGCATGAAAAATCAGTTACGAGATCAATACGAGATGCAAAAAAACAACCAATCAAACAAGTAACATGTATTGGGCAGTGATTAACGAACAAATAAGAAACACAATTAATGCAACATGTTAATTTCATTACTAAGCATATCAAAGACAATAAGTCAAAAGTACTCGCCTCCGAAAATAGAAAGGTCCAATCTGACTCCGAGATACTCGTCTCGCGTCAAAGTCCTGTGTTAAATCGTACAGTTTAGCTAATTTAATTATAAACAAATAGCTAAACTAATTTCTAATCCACTGACCCGTTAGGGTTAGTTTCATTAACCCCAACTACACCGTTATACAACTTCTAAACCTAAATCAATAATTATTGCTAACACAACTAGCAATAATCTAACACAAAGATCAAAACCATAAACCTTACCTCAAATCAACCGGATCAAGAAGGAGGAAGTGGTGATCGACAACAGCAACTTTCCACAGCAAACAACCTACTGTTGATGCTGGAACCAAGCAAATCCACAGATCTCAACAGAATGGAACAGAACCTCCTCTTTGCTGAATTCTTCCCTACCATTCGGATCAAGGTGAGACCAAGAACACCACAGAACATCATAGTAACCAAAACTCACCTCAATGATCTCAACCATACATACTCAATCAATCAAAATTATTGAAATCTAGATATTTCTCGTCCCTGCTTACCTTGAGGATCGCTGCTAGGACACGGGAACACTGGCGAGATGGTTGGCGTCGGCGCTGTGCCGAAACGCGGCAGAGAGGAAGAAGGGCACAGAGGAGTCGGCCACGCAGTGTGCAGCGGGGAGGAGCGGTGGTGGTGGCTCACGTGAGGAGATCGGCGAGGCAAGGGATCGGCGTTACTCTCGTCTGCCGGCGTCGGCTGTGGTGATCGGGCTGGCTAGGGCACAGAGAATGCCGGCGGCACCTCCGTGGGCAGCGACACGGCTAGGGCACTAGTGGCCAGCGCTAGGAACTCCACGGCAAAGGCTAGGGCTCCGGTTGGTCGACGGTGGCGCCGGCACTGGGGCACTGACGCGCTTGCGGTGGATCGATAGTGGCGTCGGTGTGCTCGGCTAGGGCACCAAGGGGTGCGGCTCAGGAAGAAACCGCCGGGCCGGCGGTTAGGGCAAGGATCCGGAGGAAGGCTTGGCGTCGGCGCGAGTTCGGCAGGGAGAAGGAAGTTTAGGCACGGAAAGAAAAATAAAATAAATGAAAAGAAAAGGAATATGAAATAAATATTTCCTCGCTTAAATGGGTCGCCTAAACAGGCTTTTCTCGGGTCCCGTTTTCATTCCCGTTAACTCGTTCGTACGAGCTCTGAAAAATTCCCAAAAAATTTTCAAAAATTCCGGAAAATTCCCTTATTAATATTCGTATATTTTCGGTATTTTACATTCTCCCCCACTAATAAAAATTTGGTCCCCAAATTTCGTTATCTACCATCAGCAAATACTAACAACAGGTAAAGCGTATAAATGCTGAACAGTAAACTTAATCACATACCTCGAGTGAAAAGGTGGGGATATCGAGCTCGGATCGTATCCTCGAGCTCCCAAGTAACCTCCTCATCTGAATGATGCTGCCATCCGACTTTAACCAGCCGGATAGTCTTGTTCCGCAACTGACGCTCTTTCCGGTCGAGAATCCGTACCGGAACCTCCTCATATGTAATGTCAGGCTGAACTGGAACTGGAATATCTGCCAGCACATGCGTCGGGTCGGGCACGTATCTCCTCAGCATCGACACGTGGAACACATCGTGAACGCCTGCCAGGGACGGTGGTAGTGCCAGTCGGCAAGCTACTGCTCCGATCCTCTCCAAGATCTCGAAAGGGCCAATGTACCACGGAGCTAGCTTACCTCTGAGGCCAAATCTCTTCGCCCCTTTCGTGGGTGAAACTCGCAGAAATGCATGGTCGCCAACAGAGAACTCTAGTGGTCTTCGTCTCCGATCAGCATAACTCTTCTGGTGATCCTGCGCCTCTGACATCCTCCGTCTGATAGTACGGACCAACTCTGCATCCTGCTGAACTCTATGAGGTCCCAACATCTAGGCCTCGCCAACCTCATCCCAGAGGACGGGTGTCCGACAAGGTCTACCATACAACGCCTCAAACGGTGCCATCTGAATAGCCGAATGAAAGCTGTTGTTGTAAGCAAACCCTACTAACGGCAGATGGTCCTCCCAACTGCCTCTGTAATCCATAACACATGACCTCAGCAGGTCCTTTAAAGTCTGAATGGTCCGCTCTGACTGTCCATCTATCTGTGGATGGAAGGCTGTACTAAATCGGAGCTGCGTGCCCAAGGCCTACTGCAGACTCTGCCAGAAACGAGACGTGAACCGGGGGTCTCTATCCGAAGTAATAGTCAACGGAACATCACGTGATCTGATGATCTCCCGGCAAAATAGATCTACCAATCCATCCAGGAAATCAGTCCTCCGGATCGCTAAGAAGTGCGCGAATTTGGTTAATCGATCAACGATTACCCAAATCGCGTCATGGCCTCGTCGTGTCCTCGGCAACCCTACCACAAGTCCATGGTAATGTGATCCCACTTCCACTCAGGAATAGGAATCCGCTGAAGTAACCTTGCAGGTCTCTGATGTTCAGCCTTCACCTGCTGACAGACAAGACATCTAGCTACAAAATCCGCGACGTCTTTCTTCATGCCGTTCCACCAGTAGGAACGCCTCAAGTCTCGATACATACGGGTCCCGCCTGGATGGATCGCAAATCGAGAGTGATGAGCCTCCTGAAGTAGCTCCTGTAAGACCGGATGAGACTGAAGTACGCATAATCTGCCTCAGAAGTGAATAACACCCTCCTCGTCTCGTGTGAACTCGGTCTGCTGCCCGGAAGCTATCTGGCTGCAAATAAATTGCAAATACTGATCAGCAGCCTAGGGCTCTCGTATCCTCGTCCTGATCAACGACTGAGCACCCATGGTAACCAGAGTACCCTGCTCTGTCAGTCCTTACCCCTCAAGGCCCAAACCGGAGAAACCTTAAATCAAGTCTGTGACCACAACTCGGTGGCAAGCTAAAGTCCCTCCGGACTTCCTGCTAAGCGCATCGGCAACCACATTAGCTTTCCCCGGGTGATAGCTAATGGTATAATAAAAAATCCTTCAGGAACTCCATCCATCTCCTCTGTCGGAGATTAAGTTCCTTCCAAGTAAACAGATATTTGAGACTCTTATGGTCAGTGAGAATCTCAAATGTAACGCCATATAAATAATATCGCCAAATCTTCATGGCAAAAATAATGACGACTTGCTCCAGATCATGTACAGGGTAGTTCTTCTCATGTTCCTTCAATCGACGAGAAGCATAGGAGACTACCATATCGTGCTGCATCAGAACAGCGCTCAAACCCTGAACAGATGCGTCGGTGCAGAGGATATATCCGTCCTCTCCAGAAGGCAAAAATTCAAAATCGGAGCCGACACTAGTCTCCGCTTCAGCTCCTAAAAACTGGTCTTGTCATCTTCAGTCCAAGTGAACTTCACACCTTTTTAGGTCAGGCGTGTCAGTGACATAACTATCCGAGAGAAACCCTCAACGTATCTCCGGAAATATCGAGCCAAACAAAGGAAGTTGCGAGCCTCTTCTATAGACTCCGTCTACTTCCAACGGTAACAACCTCGATCTCCTTTGAAACCACGGTATACTCCTACTGGTGACCGTATGTCTCAAACATCTCACAGAAGACAATCAAATTACGCACTACTGATCTTCACATCTAGACGTTTCCATCGAAACATCTCTAGAACTATGCAAAGATAATGTGCGTGATACACCTCAGATCAGGAATAAAACACCACGTCGTCAATAACGATAACGAATTCTGATCCAATATCCTAGGGATACCCAAATCATCTAGTCCATGAAAACATCTAAGGCTCCGCAAGCCCTAATGGTAAAACCAAGACACATAATGTCCGTATCGCCGACATTCCCAATCCATAAGATCCTCGACAATAAACATATCTGATCGCCAATGATATAAATCACCAAAGAATAGATCCTCCAGTGTGAGAGCAACGCTCCATCACAGAAAATACCACATATGTGGGAGCAACGCTCTACCTCAAGAAATTCTCAATATGTAGGAGTAACACTCCACTACAAATAATCTATAACATGTATCTGCAATAGATATGGGAGCAATGCTCCGCTACAAGCAATCCAAAATATCTATATGTGGGAACTCCGCTCCACCACAAACGATCCATAAGTGTCCAAGGCACCTAACTATCCAACTAGAGGCTGCACGAGATCACTCAACCACATATCACTGTAGGCAGCCAAAGGTATAAACAACCTAGTAAACAAATCAAATCCATAGTCAACTCTATCATCATCCTAGTGGGTTGGTCACCCACTAATAGGAGAATTAGTTGACAGGGTTATACAACCAATAACATAATGTAGACACTCAACATTCTACATTCAACATAGGTAGAATCATCATGATGCTACCCACCATACACCTGGTACACATGCACACACAACATATGTATAATCGACATAATCCTCCAATTTGTACACACCAAACACACTCATAGCAAAGGTATAAATCAGTGTGATACCTCCAACAATACCTATCAAACCCGTGTGCATATATCAACATAGGTATAATCAACAATACACCTCAACAACACTCACATGACATATGTACACTTATGCCAAGAGTATAATCAATGTAATACTTCCAACAAATCATAATCGACATGAGTTTACTCTCAAAACAATCATATAATAAACAAGATACCTCAAATATTACACCCAACACATCTGCACATATCACAACTCAGATTAGATCGATAAGATACATCCAATAAAACACTCAAACATATGTGCACATTCCACAACATAATTTTTTAATTGACAAATACCTCCAATAAACAATCAGACATGTATGTCTAACCACTCAGGTATAATCTACTAGAAACCCACAATAATCATATGTATAAAGGTATACGACCCAAAAGATAAAGTCAGAATTCAAGAACATCAAGACACTCTCATTTTTTATCCTCAAAAATATCAGCCCATATAATATCAGATGAATAAGTCTCTACTCCCCATGAGAGCAAGTTAACATTCAAAACATCAAATCATTATTTATCAACATAGTCCAATATCAGAGGAAGTAAACATCAATTTTATCATCCTGTTAACTAACCACAACTAACCAGATTTATTAAAATCTCATAGGCACTCTAAACCATAAACTCTCTAGCACCCGATTTATAATCTGATCACCAACTATAAACATCAAACCTGTAAATATCATACATGACACTCACTATGTCACTATCAACAACAACCCAAATAATAGATCATCAAAATAGTTATCCACTAATAGATCATCAAACAACCACATAACATTTACTCTCACAAATCATTAGAAATCAACACATCACAATATCTGATCTCCCAATATCCCTCAACCTCAAATCATTCTCAACAATGATCAAACATGATAACTCTCCAATGACCAATTTTCATCGTATCGGATACCCTAATATCCAAAAGATACGAGTATAAAAACTCTACTGGCTAAGTCCACAGGAATATATAGGTATCATCCATTACCCAGCTAACAATAGCAGAGGCTGATATGTGCCTCCATCTCCTAATTGTAGTAACAGAAGCTAAAACTACTGATGGTATGATATGAAAAATCACCAGAGACTATAATCCTTGATCTCTATTAGGGTCGACCAAGATTAGTGGCTAACCCATCACATGTAATATGGCTACAACAACCAGACAGGTAATAAAGATAAAGTGCTAATAGATGTCCTAACTATCATAAAATAAACATCATACCTATTTGCCGTCTGGAGATGTTCCATCGCTGTCCAGTCCCCAACTTTTGACCTCAAAATTCCAAACGAGAAAATCGCCGGAAATCCATATAAATCCGAAACATAACCATAACGGAAATCCGTATAAACCGAAATAGACATCCAAAAATCCAGAACACCAAAAGCAGGTATCCATAACCTGCTCTGATACCAATAAATTGGTATCAGATAAATCTCGAAAATCCAAAATACAAAAATCCAACAAGTATCGCCAAACTTGGCGCTCTGATACCATATCAATAGGTATCAGGTTATCCCAAATATCTAAAATACGAAAACAACGATCGTAAAACCTGGGCTCTGATACCACTAAATTGTCACGCCCCAGAGGAGTCCCTGTCCGAGAAAATTTCGGCGGCATCTCCCCTATACGGTGGACAATCTGAAACTTTTCTACATCCTCACATACCTCAGCCACAGGCGGCTGGAATAATAAAAACAATAAAATACAACCACACATTCCACGCAGTTTATATAACAGTAAACAGAAAGATAATACCCTGACTCGAAATCAACCCTACTCCACTACACTCGTAAAGTTTAAATCCGATGAACTCACATCTTTTGCCGTCCAGGCAGGCATGTAGTAGAATAAATCCAAATCCAAATCCATCGACATAATAAAATCCATACAATGTCCATAAGTAAAATAATCCAAAACATAACAAGTTCAAAACAGTCTAGAACAGAAAAGAAACCAAAAGAAAACCAATCATATCCTCGAGGTCTGTAGGGACCAGCAACTGGAACTTTCTCCTGACAACATCAACTTGAAAATATTAACAATGGAGGCGGGGTGAGTCCAACACTCAGCAGGTACAATTGATATGCAAAGTAAAGAAATAACACCCAGCACTAATCATGCGTACAGTCTCCTGATAAAAATAAAGATAAATGCAAACCGAAGTAGACAGGAGAGAATCTGTACTAACCAGGACCCGGTATAAGGACAAACAGTCCGAAAGGTATAGAAGACCTGTATGCATGTCAAACATAGGTATCCAAACAATATGCAGCATATAAATGCAGCAAACACAATCACAAACAATAAATGCATCATGCATATGATGTCAATGTCATGGTCACCCCTGATGCCAGTCATCCAACTCATAACAAAAGTGGGGCCGAGTGGGTAGAGCTGTGACAACCGTGCACTCTGCATCACTACCCCTGATGAGTGACCGAGTGGACGGGATGCTGTCGGAGTACACACGTACTCCTACCCCAAATCATAAATGGGGGAGCGCAATGCTCTCATCTCCCGGTACGCTATGACGGGGAGGGATCTCTAACGTGCTACACGCTGCGTCACACTACCCATGAGCGGACCAACGGAGCACCGGAAGAGCCAAACTGACGTGCTATCACGCTGTGTCATGCTACCCATGAGCGTCACAACGGAGCACCGAACAGTGATGAAACTGGCAATGTGCTCAACAATAATGGAGCAATCTATCGCACAACATGCGATCATGCAAATGGTGCATGTCACTAAGCATGGTAATATACTAAACCAACCTCTGGACATATAACAATGTGCACCATAGTGAATAAATCATATCAAGATATACAGATCAATAAGGTATCAAACCTAGGTCCTGAACATGTGAAACATGGTTATATCACTACCCATGAGCATGAAAAATCAGTTACGAGATCAATACGAGATGCAAACAAACAACCAATCAAACAGGTAACATGTATTGGGCAGTGATTAACCGAACAAATAAGAAACACAATTAATGCAACATGTTAATTTCATTACTAAGCATATCAAAGACAATAAGTCAAAAGTACCCGCCTCCGAAAATAGAAAGGTCCAATCTGACTCCGAGATACTCGTCTCGCGTCAAAGTCCTGTGTTAAATCGCACAGTTTAGCTAATTTAATTATAAATAAATATCTAAACTAATTTCTAATCCACTGACCCGTTAGGGTTAGTTTCATTAACCCCAACTACACCGTTATACAACTTCTAAACCTAAATCAATAATTATTGCTAACACAACTAGCAATAATCTAACACAAAGATCAAAACCATAAACCTTACCTCAAATCAACCGGATCAAGAAGGAGGAAGTGGTGATCGACAACAGCAACTTTCCACAGCAAACAACCTACTGTTGATGCTGGAACCAAGCAAATCCACAGATCTCAACAGAATGGAACAGAACCTCCTCTCTGCTGAATTCTTCCCTACCATTCGGATCAAGGTGAGACCAAGAACACCACAGAACATCATAGTAACCAAAACTCACCTCACTGATCTCAACCATACATACCCAATCAATCAAAATTATTGAAATCTAGAAATTTCTCATCCCTGCTTACCTTGAGGATCGCTGCTAGGACACGGGAACACTGGTGAGATGGTTGGCGTCGGCGCTGTGCCGAAACGCGGCAGAGAGGAAGAAGGGCACAGAGGAGTCGGCCTCGCAGTGTGCAGCGGGGAGGAGCGGTGGTGGTGGCTCACGTGAGGAGATCGACGAGGCAAGGGCTCGGCGTTACTCTCGTCTGCCGGCGTCGGCTGTGGTGATCGGGCTGGCTAGGGCACAGAGAATGCCGGCGGCACCTCCGTGCGGCAGCGGCACGGCTAGGGCACTAGTGGCCAGCGCTAGGAACTCCACGGCAAAGGCTAGGGCTCCGGTTGGTCGACGGTGGCGCCGGCACTGGGGCACTGACGCGCTTGCGGTGGATCGACAGTGGCGTCGGTGTGCTCGGCTAGGGCACCAAGGGGTGCGGCTCAGGAGGAAGAAAATGAAGGAGATGAAGAAGAAGTGGGTGGGCGGCGAGGAAGAAACCGCCGGGCCGGCGGTTAGGGCAAGGATCCGGAGGAAGGCTTGGCGTCGGCGCGAGTTCGGCAGGGAGAAGGAAGTTTAGGCACGGAAAGAAAAAGAAAATAAATGAAAAGAAAAGGAATATGAAATAAATATTTCCTCGCTTAAATGGGTCGCCTAAACAGGCTTTTCTCGGGCCTCGTTTTCATCCCCGTTAACTCGTTCGTACGAGCTCCGAAAAATTTCCGAAATTTTTTCAAAAATTTCAAAAAAATCCCTTATTAATATTCGTATATTTTCGATATTTTACACATCTACTGGTTTCATCTACGTAGTGGTTTATGTTGATGATATTGTCATCACAGTAGTGATCATCTTGGGATTTCACAAGTAAAACAACATCTTTTCAAACATTTCCAGACAAAGTATCTCGGCAAGCTCAAATATTTCCTAGGGATAGAAGTAGCACAGTCTAAAGATGAGATCATTATATCCTAAAGGAAATATGCAATGGATATTCTGGAAGAAACATGAATGTTAAATTCAAAGATAGTCGACAATCCCATGAATCCTAATGTGAAGCTCCTACCAAATCAGGGGGAGCCTTTTTCAGATCCTGAACGATACAGGCGATTAGTAGGGAAACTGAGCTATCTTACTGTCACTCGTCCAAATATCTCATTTGCAATAAGTGTAGTAAGTCAGTTTCTCAACTCTTCGTGCAAAGAACATTGGGATGTCGTGACTCGCATTATTCAATATATCAGGGGTGCACCGGGAAAGGGTCTTCTATATGAAGACAAATGACATACTCGAGTTGTGGGATATGTTGATGCAGATTGGGCAGGATATCCCTCTGATAGAAGATCTACCTCTGGGTTTTGTATTTTTTGTCGGAGGAAACCTTGTTTCTTGGAAAAGCAAAAAGCAGAATGTTGTGGCAAGATCTAGTGCAGAAGCAGAATATTGAGTTATGACTATAGCTAGTCAAGAACTTATATGGCTAAAACAGTTGCTTCAGGAACTAAGATTTGGAGAGGTTACACAAATGACACTCATGTGTGACAACTAGACTGCTATGCATATTGCCTCAAATCCAGTCTTCCATGAGAGAACAAAGCATATTGAAGTTGACTGTCACTTTATCAGAGAAAAAGTCATATCTGGAGAACTATATACTAGTTTTGTCAACTCACATGATCAGCTAGCAGATATATTCACTAAGTCACTAAGAGGTTCCCGAATTGACTACATATGTAACAAGCTTGGTGTATATGATCTATATTCTCCAGCTTGAGGGGGAGTGTTAGAATATGTAAATATATAGGGGTATTTTTGCAATTTGTGTTGTGTTATCTTCTTTCCTATATAAAGGGCCTTACTCGTGGTACCCATGACACGAGGTTTTATTTTAACAGTCACTAGAGGACATTGTCCAATTTGGCGGATAAGTATACCCTCGGGACATGACATTAGGAATCTCTCACTTAGATTGCATATGATTTGTATACAATATACGATAAACCTTAGTTGATGTCAACAACAATGTCAAGCTTTCTGGATATAGAATAACCTTGTAATCAATATGGTCCATTAACCTCATTGGTATAAGACTAAAGAGGTTATAGTTACTATATATAATAGTAAGCACAATACCAATGCTATTAATGACATAGATCAATATGTAGATGTGTAGCATGAGAATTATAAGAAATGTTATTAGTACATGTCAATTTCTAATTTATCCTAATGGCGACCCAATATATATATATCATCACTTGACGACTCTAAACTATTTCTTTAACCGCTAAAAATTTGATATTGATGTGTTTTAACTCCGATAAACTGTCGTTGTTCTTGGTATAAAATTTTATGACTTTATTATTATAGTTGATTCTCAATGGTCTGTCAATGCCATAATGATCAATGCTGTTATGAAATTCTGTAGCCAAATTCTATGATTGGATACTTTATAGTATGCTATCAACTCTACCTCTATAGTAGAAGTGGATACACTACAAGAAAAAGCTAAAAGACAACGTTTTTATGCGTTGCTTATGTGGCTGAAAAAGTATTGTTAAAAATACTTTTGTTAAAAGTATGCTAAAAGACAATACTTAAAAAACGTTATTATTTTTTGTAAAGACAACACTTTTGAAACGCTTAAAAAGCGTTATCATTTTTTTTTGTATGGACAACGCTTTTACAATGTTTAAAAAGTATTATCTTTTTTAAAATACAACCGTTTAACAAAAGATAAATATATTCAAATCGTTGTCTATTATATTTACATCACAAATTACTTAATTAAATCCTTATAAATAATGCCAATTAAAAGATCATAAAAGCATAACTGATCAATCTTCTTATTATTGAATTAAAAATGCATCATATAATTTAAACAAAAAATATGTACATAATCCATAAATTTTGGATCTATGTTAAATCTATATAAAAACAAAAACACTTCTTAGATTGAATCTTTTTGGTAATATTGCGTCTTCTTGGAGAATGATCACAAGTCCTACTTGCTTTGAATCAATGAATCTGGTAATATTGCATCTTCTCATAGAATGATCACAAGTTCGATCTTTTCATCTTTACTTTGAATTTGGATTTAGTCATAAGACGCTATAGTGTGTTTGCAAAATTACCAATCGCTATCAAAACAAGCAATGCTCCACAAATGATGATCTGGAAAAGGAAATCAACGAATACAACGATTATATGGTGCATTTGATCAAAGAAACAAGTTCACAGAGAACTCTTGCCTGCCAGTCCCGGGTCACACGCCAACAATAGCTGTACATAGTAGTAACAAGCCAACATTTGCTTCAAATCCCTAGAGAAAAGAAGTTAATGATAGGGCAACACTAGATACTCCAGAGTTTCTAATTGAATAATTGCGTAAAAGGAGATCATTGTGTGAATTGCAAATTGACTTGTCATTTCCAAATTTATTAAGTCATTTTCCATGATCATGCAATAATTTGAGATAATTATAGAATTTATTATAGAATTTCCAAACGGTTGGTCCCAGTATTTCATGATCAATAATTTGAGATAGATATGAGCTTGTAGAACTCATAAAGCAGTGACTCTTGGAGAATTTGACAAGTACAATTTAGTCCATCCCAAACAAAAGCACTAGGGGAACATGGAACTCCCATCCAATTCCTCTGGATCTGATACCACTCCTTGATCGCTGTCATGGCATTGGCATCAACTATAAAAAGAGAGAAAAATAATCAACAATGGAAGCTAATGACATTGCTTGGAAGAAAAAATAGAAAACAAACACTAAGTATCTTAGTTGCAGCACACCCTAATGCAAATACTAACCAAATAATCAGTAAAGTCCATTGAAATAAAGATTAATCTGGTTAATATTATATATACCTTTCAATCCCAGCACTCATTTCCAATACCAATTATGGAGGTCTTCAAAATTTTTGGTGTTTTTTTCCCTTAACAGGAAGCACAGGGCTGTTTGTTGTAGTTGGAGCTCTCCCAAGGCTAGCTCTTGTGCTCCCAGAAAAAGGATTTGGTCAATTAGGTCATTTTTTCCCTTATAGTTCTGTGTTTTGAAAGACAGTTTTTTTCTCTTCTGATGTTGATCTGAACTTTATTGACAGGGATGATCCGGTAGAGAATTTTTGTCTATGCCAATCAATTTTCTCGTGGATTCTTTATCATTGACCTCTAGAACTTTATTCTTTAATGGGAGGCCAAAGGGTTTGCATTTTATTCTCTTAATCTAAAGGGAGATTGCCATGACCAGCACATAGCACGTTAGGCATTATAATATCTAATCATCTTGAAATGGTCAGCACTTTCTACAACATTAAATTCCTTGCAAAATGTCTTGTATCTATGTAAATATTTGGCATCCTTTAAAATTGAAAAAGTGATACATGGTTTATGCAGGATGCATGTGATCCTGTCTGAGAGTTGAGTCGATGGACGTTGGGACGTGGCACTCTCTGCTGACTCCGCGTAGACTCCGGGCTGACGTGGTCTCCGGTGAACCTGCAACAAAACCGAGTCGGGAAGGGGATCCCGGCGACGACCCTCCGATGCTCAAGTCTGGCGAGGGGAAATCGAAACAGCACAACGAGGCCAAGAGCTACAGTAGATGAGAATGCATACCTCCGTCGAAGGTTGGGGGCCCTTATATAGGGCTCCCTAGAGGCACATGCACGCTCTTCGAAGCGTGTACTCTCCTCAAAGCATACCTAGAAATGGTCGTGTCAGAAAAGTGCACCTCACGCCATACCGCAACCGTCCGAGAATATCTCGGACATGACAGTGGAAACTTCCACCGTACGATTCTCTGTCTAGTCCAACCGTTGACCTTGCTATCTGTCTCCTTTGTCCTTTTTTGCGTCTTGTCTATTCCCGGGTCCGGCTAGGCGCCCAGGTGGTCGGACACATAGGCGTGCCGAATTGAACGGGGAGACCCCCTAGTTGCTCAGATGGGTATACGTTCTTTAGTTGGTCCACAATTGAGCCGAGCGGGCGAGCCGCTTGGCGCAGCAATTCCTTGGTGGGCAGATTGAGCATTGGAAGCCCGACCCATGGTTGAGCTATATTCACGCCGGCTCCGGCGACTCCTGGCAGATCGGACTTTAGATCTGGCCGATCGGACTTTATACCTCTCCGCTCGGCGAAATCTTTAGGTTGGTCATGACCTCCACGCGCCGTTGATCGTCGCCCATGTGAGCTCCTCCCTACGCTTAGCACCGGATCACGTGCCTCCCCCTTGAGTCTAGTCGAAGGAGGCTGTAAGTTCGACTAACTGGACTGGTTTAGTGTTTTTCTGGCCGTTCGGCAGCGATAGTAAAAGGATTGAGGTGGGCTTGGGCGACCCGCTCGGTCGAACCTCCTTTAGCCGGTCGGCGAGGCATGCGCTTGTACTTATTTAAATATTTTTGCTACGCGTTCGAGTCCACTTGTGGTCAGAAGCTATCGTCATCGAGATCCATTTGGAATTTGTGCAAATCCTTCATATTAACAATGAGCACGCGACCACGTCGGATAATGGTCTTCCTTAAATGCTGCCTAGTAACCTGGTGACACGTGGAAACCCCGCCGTCATCGTATGGCAAAGGTGACAGCATCGTTGCGACACGCGATTGTTCAAATTTCACGGCCGGATGCAAGCCTCGATTCTGGTGACCTAAATCGGACGGTTCTGGCTGGCCGGGCTAAACGTTTATAAAACCGCAACGCCAACTTCTGGTCCATCGCTACTGTCTTCGTGCTTTGGTGATTCCTTTCGCTCCCAAGCTCTCCGGCGAATTGTTCATTCGGCGCTTCGGCGAATTCTCAACACCCTTCCCCTTGCGCTTTGCTTCCCTAGTAAGCTTCTTCATTGCTTTACATTATCGCCTTATTCCTTCGTTTTGGTTCTCTCTTTGTTCCTATTCTTGCCGGTTCTTCTCTGTTGAACCACCTGAAAAAACATCGAGTTTTTCCCTCTCCGGTCATGGCCAGTTCTTCTGCCCCCTCTCCCGGCCTTTGGTATCAAACCATGGAGAGTCGGTTTGATTCGGGGGATGCCTTTAAAATGATCAATACCTATGACATCTTTGCTGACCACAAACTGACTTTGACCGAGTCATCCGACCGGTCTCATGACCCGCCGGCCGACACTGTTACCTTCTTCCGCGACCAGTTCATAGGTGGCCTTAGGTTTCCGATCCACCCATTCATCATAGAAGTTTGCAACTATTTTCATATTCCTCTCTACCAGCTCGTGCCCAATTCCTTTAGGCTGCAGTGCGACGTAGTTGTGCTCTTCCGAGTGCACAACATTCCCCTTAAGCCTCAAATTTTTCATTATTTTTACTACCCCAAGCAATCCGAGTTGGACACCTTCTTGTTTCAAGCTCGGATCGGCTTAGTTTTCTTTGATAAAATGCCTACCTCCAACAAGCATTGGAAGGATCATTTCTTCTTTCTGAGTTTTCCCGAGCCGCCACCCTTCCTAACCAAATGGAAAACTTCGTTGCCGACTCCTCCCGACCTAAAAAGGTACCGGACCGAGCCCGCTTTTCTGCACGTGGCTTACTTGCTAGCCGAGCTAAAGCTGGACATCCATAAGCTGCTGCCCGAAGGAATGATGTAGCTATTCGATTTAAGCCCGATCCAAACGCGACTTCCAAACGACCCTGGTAAGGAATAACCTTCTCTCCTTTTCTTTGCGTCTAACTGATTTCTTTTCTCTTTCTTGCGGCCGAGACCATGATGAAATCGGTGGTGTTCGGCATGCTGAAAAGCAAGGCCGCCGAGATAGAGGCGGTTGTAGCGCAGGCGGCAGAGAAACTTGGCCTCACCCCGATCGGCTCGTATGAAGGCGAAAGTGAAGAGGCGCAAACGACGGGCGAGGCGTCTGTCGCTCGGATGGTTACCACTGATGCAGCCGGGGAGATCGCTCCATCAAGTGCGCAACCAGCCTCTTGGCCTGAGGAAGCCAAGTCTACTGACGATGAACTTCCGTTGGTTGGGCGCAAACGCCGCTGAACGGGCACCCCAACCCGCTCAGCCACCTCAGCCGTTCACGTGTCCGAACAGATGGGCGATCCTCCTCTAGCTCCAGCGTCTATGGAAGCGCTGTCGTCCTACCGGACCCTATCTCAAGGAGACTGGCCTTCCGACCCTGTCGTTGCTCAGCCTCTCAGCTCGCTCCCTCCAGCTTGCCAGATAATCAAACGATCTCTCATTCGCTCTGAGCCGGTTGGACAATCTTCTTCCCCTTCCGCGCCCGCTCAGTCTACTCCGAGCCGACACAGAACTATCAAGGCTTTGCTCCACCTACCGACAGAGGAATATTTGCAGAAGGTCGAGCAGCCGTCGAGCCCCGAACACTTGATAACCATTCGGGGACCCCTCGCAAAAGTCTGGGAGGACGCCCGAGTGCGCGTGGGCGTGATGCCCCCTGGGCTGCTCGACAACAGTTATCTGCAACAAACCACCGGGGTAATTCTCCCGAGCCTTTATTTTTACACCCCCGTTCGGCACTAACTATTTTTCTTTTGACTGAGTTGCAGCATTGGGTGGAAAGTATAGCGGTATGCCACCGCTTGGCTTTTCTTGAAGAGGAGTTCAAAAAGCTCAAGGTTTCAGGCGGGGCTCCCCTTCAAGGCTCCTCTTATGCCGAGCTGAAGGCAGATCTGGATAAGACCAACAAGCTATTGGAGGCCGAGCGGCACAAATCTTCTGGCTTGCAAACTATGGTGGACCGGCTTGAGACCCAGGTCTAAACATACGACAAGAAGATCACTTTGGCCACCAACAGGAAGAATCAGGCCATCACCGACCTGGAGGTGAAAAATGCTGTGGCCCGGGCGCTTGAGGCGAAAGTCAACGAGTTGACCGACCTGCTTACTGCTGAGAAGAACAGACGTTCGGCGGAAGTGGCCACTCTTCAGAGTGATCTGAAGACCCTTCAAGACGCACTAGAGGCCTCCCGAGCTACCTTCAAAGAATATCAGGATGCCGAGCCGAGCCGGGTGGCTGTCAAGCAGCAGAACTACATCTGCTCGGAGAAATTCGTGGAGAAAACCTGAGCTTGGCTTGTCCACGCATTTGAGCTAGCCATTACTGCCACGACCGACTACCTGAAGACCAAGGGTCGGTTGCCTGAAGAATTCTCTATTCCCGTCCGCGATCATGCTGACCTTCTGACCACGATTCTGGATGAGATTTTTAATTACTTAGAGTGAAGTCGTGGATGTATATTGGCCGTTCGGCCTATTTCACTTTTTGTACTCGTCGCTCGGCTAATTTGGGTCAATGAACCTTCTATGGCCCTTCCTTGGTTGCCCGTCCAACCGTCGTGTGTAGTCGAGCTGTCTGACTCTTGTGAGTCTTTGCCTCTCAATTTGCAAGTTACCGCTCGGCAGTCGAGTACAAGACCATCACTCTTCCGTAAGTTTCCTTAGGATTACGCGATGCCAAGGCTGGACCCTCCAGCTATCGCTCGGCGATCTACGAGCCGGGGGTTTATAGTCGCCAGTCCGACTCTAAAGTTTACCGTCGCCGCTCGACGGTCTTCTAAGCGGAATATTTATGGTCGCCGCTTCGACCCTAGAGTTTAATGTCGCCGCTCGACGGTCTTCCGAGCGGGGTATTTATGGTCGCCGCTTCGACCCTAGAGTTTAACGTCGCCGCTCGACGGTCTTTAGGCCGGGGGGTTTATAGTCGCCGATTCGACTCTAAAGTTTAACGTCGCCGCTCGACGGTCTTCCGAGCGGGGTATTTATGGTCGCCGCTTTGACCCTAGAGTTTAACGTCGCCGCTCGACGGTCTTCCGAGCGGGATATTTATGGTTGCCGCTTCGACCCTAGAGTTTAACGTCGCCGCTCGACGGTCTTCCGAGCGGGGTATTTATGGTCGCCGCTTTGACCCTAGAGTTTAACGTCACCGCTCGATGGCCTTCCGAGCGGGATATTTATGGTCGCCGCTTCGACCCTAGAGTTTAACGTCGTCACTCGACGGTCTTCCGAGCGGGGTATTTATGGTCGCCACTTCGACCCTAGAGTTTAACGTCGCCGCTCGACGATCTTCAGGCCGGGGGGTTTATAGTCGCCGGCTCGACGATCTTCAGGCCGGGGGGTTTATAGTCGCCGGCTCGACTCTAGAGTTTAACGTCGCCGCTCGACGGTCTTCAGGCCGGGGGGGGTTATAGTCGCCAGTTCAACTTTAGAGTTTAACGTCGCGGCTCGACGGTCTTCAGGCCGGGGGGTTTATAGTCGCCGATTCGACTCTAGAGTTTAACGTCACCGCTCGACGATCTTCCGAGCGGGATATTTATGGTAGCCGCTTCGACCCTAGAGTTTAACGTCGCTGCTCGACGGTCTTCAGGCCGGGGGGTTTATGGTCGCCGGTTCGACTCTAGCTCGGTCGTTCGGCCATAATTTTGCAAAACCTTTTTGATTCCTCTTCCTGTGGTCGAGGAAAATAAAAGATGTTAACAAGTATATCACATATTACATTGGCGCATCTTTCATCCAGCTCGGTATGGCTAGAGGTGGCTTGCATTCCACGGTCGCTCTAGCTTTCGCCCGTCTTCGTCCTTGAGGTAATAGGCTCCCGACCGGAGTTTTTCCACAATCTTGAAGGGCCCGACCCAAGGAGCTCCCAGCTTAGTGACATCACCAACCGGCTTGACTTTCTTCCAAACGAGGTCGCCGACCTGAAAAGATCTAGGAATTACACGCCTGTTGTAGTTTTGCTTCATTCTCTGCCGGTACGCCATTAGTCGGATGGCGGCCTTGGCTCGCATCTCGTCCACCAGGTCCAGCTCCAGGCGCCTCCGCTCGGCATTGCTATCGTCATAGTGTTCGGTCCGATCGGATTCTATCCCGACCTCAACTGGGATGATGGCCTCTCCACCATATACCAAGTGGAATGGGGTCATGCCCGTTCCTTCTTTGGGCATTGTTTGGAGCGCCCACAATACACTGGGCATCTCATTTACCCAACTCCCGCCGTTGTGGTCGAGATGAGCCCGCAGAACTCGCAAGACCTCCCGATTGGCGACTTTAGCTTGCCCATTGCTTTGGGGATACGCGACGGAGGTGAAAGCCTGCTGGATGTCGTACCCCTTGCACCACTCCTTGAGTTGTTGGCCCAAGAACTGCCTTCCATTGTCTGAGATAAGTCGCCGCAGGATGCCGAACCGATAAATGATGTGTTGCCAGATGAATTTTTTGACCATCTGCTCGGTTATTTTAGCCATTGGTTCGACCTTGATCCACTTAGAGAAATAGTCGATCGCTACTAGTAAGAACTTCCGTTGTCCGATCGCCATTGGAAATGGTCCCACAATGTCCATGCCCCATTGATCGAACAGGCAGGACACTGTGGATGTCTTTAATTCTTCCGCGGGACGATGTGAGAAATTGTGGTACTTTTGGCAGGATAAGCACGTGGCGACTGTCCGGGCGGCATCCTCCTGTAAAGTTGGCCAAAAGTAGCCGACCAAAAGAATCTTTCTCGCCAACGATCGGCCGCCCGGATGCCCGCCGCATGAGCCTTGGTGTACTTCTTGCAGAATATAGTCCACATCCTCCGGGCCAACACATTTAAGCAGAGGCCTGGAGAACGCTTTTTTGTAGAGCTGGTCGCCAATGAGGACGAACCGACCAGCTCTCCTTATGAGAAAATGCGCTTCCAACCGATCGAACGACGTTGCTCCTGACTTCAGAAATTCTGTTATAGTCGTCCGCCAGTCATTTGGAAATGTGAGCCCCTCCATCCGGTCGATGTGGGCGACCAGAGATACTTGCTCGATTGGCTGCTGGATGACGATCGGTGATATCGAGCTAGCTAGCTTAGCCAACTCATTCGCAACATGATTCTCCTCTCGGGGGATCTTCTGGATGAGCACCTCTCGAAAACTGTCCTTCAGTTTTTTGAAGGACTCTACATAGAGCTTGAGCCTGACGCTGCTTATCTCGAAAGCTCTCGAAAGTTGTTGAGCAGCCAACTACGAATCGGAATGAATCAAGACCTTGCCGGCTCCCACATGCCTAGCGGCTTGCAGGCCTACTATCAACGCCTCATACTCTGCTTCATTATTGGCCGCTCGATAGTCCAGCCGTACGGACAAATGCATCCATTCACCATGGGGAGAGATCAACAGCACTCCGATCCCGCTTCCTTGTCGATTGGATGATCCGTCCACGTACACCTACCAGGTGGCTTCGGGCTCGGGCTCTTGTACCTCCGTGATAAAATCTGCTAACGAATGTGCCTTGATGGTCGTCCGGGGCTGATACCGTATGTCGAACTCGCTAAGTTCTGTGGTCCATTTGATTAGCCGACCGGACGCCTCTGGATTGAGAAGGACCCTCCCCAGGGGGATGTTTGTCATCACCACGATCGGGTGCGCCAAAAAATAAGGGCAGAGCCTCCGAGCAGCAAGTACCAGCGCAAATGCTAACTTCTCGAGACCAATGTAGCGGGACTCAGCATCCTTTAATATGTGGCTCAAGAAATACACAGGTTGTTCTTCACCGTCTAGCCTCACAAGAGCCGACCCGACGACATATTCAGTTGAGGACAAGTAAACTCTAAGGGCTTCCCCAGTGACCGGCTTGGCTAACACAGGTAAAGAGTTGAGGTATACTTTGATCTCCTCGAAGCCTTTGTCGCACTCTGCGTCCCACTGGAACTTAGTGGCTCGACATAGAATCTTGAAAAAGGGCAAGCTCCGGTCGGCGGTCTTCGAGATGAATCTGGACAGCACAGTTATTCATCCCGTCAGGCGTTGAGCTTCCCTTAGATTTCTGGGAGGCGGCATGTTTTGCAACGCTTTCACTTTACTGGGATTTGCCTCTATGCCCCGCTCGGTCATGATATACCCCAAGAAGCGCCCTCTTTTTGCTCCGAACAGACACTTCTGGGGATTTAGCTTAACCCCGTATATCCTCAGCGTCTCAAATGTTTCCTCTATATCTGCACAAAGGTTGACCGCTCGGACTGATTTAATAAGTATATCATCAACGTATACCTCCAGGTTGACCACTCGGCACTTGATGGTACCCCTGATATGCGTCCAGCATGCATATCAGCTTTCACCCAGCCGTCGAATCCACTATTTGATCAATCTGGGATAGAGGGTAAAAATCCTTCGGACATGCCTTGTTTAGATCTCGGAAGTTGATGCAGACTCTCCACTTGTTACCCGGCTTAGAGACCAGCACCACATTTGCGAGCCAGCTCTGGAATTGCACTTCCCGTATATGGCCGGCTTCCAAAAGCTTCTTGACTTCTGCTCGGATGATGACATTCTACTCCGCGCTAAAGTCCCTATTCCTCTGCTTTACGGGCCGAGTGTCTGGTCGGACATGAAGCTCGTGCTGTGCGACGCTCGGCGAGATGCCTGGTAGCTCGTGTGTTGACCATGCGAAGATGTCATTGTTGCGCTGTAGGCATCTGATCAGCTCCTCCTTCGGGCCGACTTCTAGGTCGGAAGCAATGAAGGTGGTGGCCTCTGGTCAGCCATCCTGGATCTGCACTTCTTCCTTTTATTCATAAACTAAAGTGGGAGGCTTTTTAGTTATAGCATTTACCTCGATCCGGGGAGCCTTCTGAGCGGACTTGGACTCGGCTCGGACCATTTCCACATAGCAGCGCTGCGCTGCCAACTGATTACCTCTGACCTCTCCCACTTGGTCCTCGACAGGGAACTTGATCTTCTGATAGAATGTTGAGACGACAGCCCGGAATTCGCTGAGGGTTGGTCGGCCCAAAATGGCGTTGTACGCCGAGGGCGCGCCCACTACGATGAAGTTAGTGGTCCGCGTCCTTTTGAGCGACTCTTCTCCGAGCGAAATGGCCAATTTCATCTGGCCGACCGGTTGAACCTCGTTACCCGTGAATCCAAACAGGGGCGTTGTCATAGGCAGCAGCTCAGCCCTGTTGATCTGAAGTTGGTCGAACGTGTTGGTGCAATCGACCTCCAAGGTTTTAATGTCAGACAAATATGTTTAAGTATGCTTAAGTATGTTTAAGTATGAAGTTTGATCTAGGGAAGTCCTAGTTGTAGGCTAGGCAAGGGAAGTCCTAGTTGGAGGCTAGGCAAGGAGAGATATCTCGGTATATCGTGGAAGCCAGGTGGATAGGTCTGGAGGACTTGATCCCTGGGTAACCGAATACTGAGTCCTAGTTGTAGGCTAGGTAAGGGAAATCTCGGTATGTCGTGGAAGCCAAGTGGATAGGTCTGGAGGACTTGATCCCTGGGTAGCCGAACACTGAGTCTTGGTGAGTGAAGCCAAGTGGAGGAAATCCTAGGGGGTGGTAACCTTAGGTAACGAGAAGTCTTGGAGGAGTGAACTCCAAGCAAGGTTGATCGGACGCGCTTTCGACCGGACCAGCGGATCTCGGTAAATCTAGGTTTAGGTTTACTATTGTTTCTGTATTACTATTATTGTTGTTGGCTAATATGGTATTGCAGGAAAAGTCTTAGTGGATCAGGCGATCAGACACTGAGCAGACAAAAGACCAAATATGTCTGGAGGATCATGTTTGGCAGGTAAGTTGAAGTATGCACTGGAAGAGCGACAGTGAGGTCTGGTTCCTAAAGGGAACAACCTAAGGTCGCTGAACCAACTAAAGAAATCGGGAAAGTTTCCAAGTTGAGATTAAGACGGTCCTATTTGTTATACTCATGCATTATATATTACTGTGCTAACCTTTGTGTTGTAGGGATACTTTGCTTAATACTGTGTTGCAGGTTTGGCAGGATCGGTCGACCGAACCAGAGGATCGACCGACCGAACCAAGATGACTCAGCACAAATCAGTTTAATAAGCAACGATTAGATGCAAAAGGAAACTACACTGATCGGTTGACCGAACCCGAGGATCGGTCGACCGAACCATCAATATTAAAGGCGCAGTAAATGCAGATCACGGTAAATCTCGACGAACAGGGAAGGAGCATGTTCAGTCGACCGAACAGAGGGATCGGTCGACTGAACCTTTGAAGTCCAGTTAATGCAGAATATCGAGCCAGCGTCAGACTTCAGCTTGAAGGAATCAGAGCTGGTTCGGTCGACCGAATAGAGGGATCGGTCGACCGAACAACCATCATACCTATAAATTGAGGCTCGAAGTCAGAGGCCACGAACAACTTTTCTGATCAAAATTCCTGCTATGCAATCGTCTCGTCTTCATCTGTGCAGCAAGCTACATCATCCGGAAGTGCCGACCTAAGCTAAATCTCCATTTTTATTTGTCGGTAAAATTTATTTAAGCTTGCATTTGTAATTCATTTAAGCAAGATAGTAGGGTGTTACTATCTTGCTCCATTGTACGATCTGATTCTTTCCGAAGAATTTCGGAAAGAAGAGTTATAGTGGTTTGCTCACCGGTGCGGTCAAGGACCGCGAGCCTTCGAGTAGGAGTCGAGCTAAGCTCCGAACGAAGTAAACAATCTGTCTCTTTTTACTTTCCGCTATGCACGACTTTGATATAAAAGAAAAGATTAGTTTTAAAAAAGAGCGATATTCACCCCCCCTCTATCGCTTCAAACGATCTATCAGAACGTCCTCTTGAAGATGATGTTGACTGAGCTCCCTGTGTTAACAAAGATGCGATGAATAGTGTAGTTCGCTATTACCGATCAGATAATGAGGGCGTCGTCGTGAGGCATTTCAACTCCCTCGAGGTTGCCAAGGCCGAAACTAATCTCGGACCCATTCGCCTTCTCTCGGCTGTACCCTACGGCATGGACCTCCAACCGTCGGGTGTACGACTTGCGGGCTCGGTTGGAGTCTCCACTGGTTGGCCCCCCAACGATGATGTTGATTTTCCCACCGAGCGGTGTTGCTTCTATTTTCTTCCTCCCGAGCAGACAGTCTGGACCGTTCTTGGGAGGCTCGGGGGTTGCTTCTTGGTCGGTGTGGATGTCGCTGCTCAGGTGACTGTCTAGCTGTTCGCCGTCCAATGTTTTGATGATTATGATGCCGGTCAAGCAAAGGCGATCGGCGGCGATAGTTCCTTGGCTTAGCGAGCGGGGCGAGACTCCGAAAATCGCGGGTGTTGTGGGTTGCCGACTGATGAAGTGAGCAAAACATGGGAGTCCATACCTTTCCTCGAAGCTTAGGTCGTTCGGCCTCCACATCTCGGACAACGTGCGACCTTGATTCCTGATGCGGCCTCATCCCCTCGACCCGTGGTCCTCTGGGTGGTTGATGAATGGCTTGAGACCGCCGCTCAGCCGGCGCTGCTAACTCTGCCGATGTTTCCTTCTTTCGGGTCGCTTGCGCTTCCTCCACGTTGATGTATTCGCTCGCCTTTTTCAACATATGGTCATAATCACGTGGAGGCTTCCTGATTAGCGAGCAGAAGAAGTCACCATCCATCAGCTCCTGGGTGAAGACGTGCATCATGGTTTTGGATGAGATTGCGGGAATGTCCAGAGCGGCCTGGTTGAATTGCTGGATGTACGATTGGAGAGTCTCTCTGGCCCCTTGCTTCATGGAGAACAGACTAACGCTAGTCTTTTGGTAACGTCTGCTGCTTGCAAAATAGTGGAGAAAAACCGTTTGAAAGTCCTTGAAACTTCGAATCGATCCGTCCGGCAGCCTCTGGAACCAACGTTGTGCGGAGCCAGACAGGGTGGTGAGGAAGACCCTGCATTTTACCCCGTCAGTGTATTGATGAAGAGTGGCAGCGTTGTCAAACTTACCGAGGTGGTCGTCCGGGTCGGTTGTACCATTATATTCTCCGATCGCCAGCGGGGCGTAATGCTTTGGGAGCGGGTCTTGTAGAATCGCCTCAGAGAACTGGTGATTGATCGTCTCGAGAGATGACTCGGATCAAGGCGCCTTTCCTTTCTTAACATCCCACACGGGCGCTTCATCGGATGATCCCTGGTTGGCTTGGGCCAACTTGGATGGAGTCTGGAACAGGGCTCGATGGAAGGGAATAGGGGCAGTGGGCGCTTCTCCTGGCGTGTCGGTCTGCCCTCTATTCTACGCCCACGTGGAAAATTACTCTGGTCGGTCTTCTGGTGCCGCTCGACCCCCTGATGTTGAGGTGGCTTGTTGTGCCAACCGCTCGGCGTGAGTCTTTTGCTGCTGTTCCACTATCTTCACGGCTCGCGCTTGAATGAGCGCGTCGAGCTCTTCCTGGGAGAGCGTCACGGTGTATTGACGTCCAGCTTCTTCCATCACCTCGGCTTCAGATTCAGGTGCGTTCTCATAGACGGCGCCAATTTGATCCTGTCCGAGATTTGAGTCAATGGACGCTGGGGACGTGGCGCTCTCTGCTGACTCCGCGTAGACTCCGGGCTGACGTGGTCTCCGGTGAACCTGCAACAAAACTGAGCTGGGAAGGGGATCCCGGCGATGGCCCTTCGACGCTCAAGTCAGGCGAGGGTAAATCGAAACAGCACAACGAGGCTAAGAGCTACAGTAGATGAGAATGCATACCTCCGTCGAAGGTTGGGGGCCCTTATATAGGGCTCCCCGGAGGCACGTGCACGCTCTTCGAAGCGTGCACGCTCCTCAAAGCATACCTAGAAATGGTCGTATCAGAAAAGTGCGTCTGACGCCATACCGCAACCGTCCGAGCATATCTCTAACGTGACAGTGGAAACTTCCACCGTACGATTCTTTGTCTAGTCTAGCCGCTAACCCTGCTATCTGTCTCCTTTGTCCTTTTTTTGCGTCTTGTCTATTCCCGGGTCCGCCCAGGCGCCCAGGTGGTCGGACACATAGGCGTCTCGAACCGAACGGGGAGACCCCCTAGTTGCTCAGACGAGTATACGTTCTTTAGTTGGTCCACAACTCAGCCGAGCGGACGAGCCGCTCAGCGCAGAAATTCATTGGTGGGCAGATTGAGCGTCGGAAGCCCGACCCATGGTCGAGCTATATTCACGCCGGCTCCGGCGACTCCTGGCCGATCGGACTTTAGATCTGGCCGATCAGACTTTATACATCTCCGCTCGGCGAAATCTTTAGGTTGGTCATGACCTCCACGTGTCGTTGACCGTCGCCCATGTGAGCTCCTCCCTACGCTTACCACCGGATCAATGTCCATGAATTACATTATTATATTTGTGAATATTTGTGTATATTTCATTTATATATAGAAAAATTAGGACTCATAGGTAAGAAGTGTATCTTTATAAGACATTCTAAAACTTCTAAGGATTATGTTTTTATTGGTGAGCGACAAGATGAAACCATCTCTGAAATAGAGTCAAGAGATGCTACTTTTCTTGAACTGAGTTCCCAACATGAGGTGAAGTTGATAAGACAATTTCTCTATATGAAATAGAGGAGATGGATAATGTTCCTTTATCAATAAATCAGGAGATGCCTAAATCTAGTCGACCTAGTGGGAGTAATTTACTACTGAATGAGTCAGTTTCTCAACAGTCTAACCTATGAAGAAATAGTCGTCAGATTATTCCTCGGAGAAGGTTGATATTAAGAATGAGGCATTGATGATTCTCCCAGTTGACGATGAGGAATCTCGAATAGTTGAGGAAGCTTTGAGATGCTCAGTTAGAAAAGAATGGAAAGTTGCAATGGATGAAAAAATGGAGTCAATGAGAAAGAATTAAGTTTGGGATTTAGTCGTTCTTCCTCCGAGCTGAAGGGCTACTGGGAATAAGTGGATTCTCAAAATAAAGAGGAAAGTAGATGAATCAATTAATCGATATAAAGCTCGATTAGTTGCAAAAGGATATACCTAAATGGAGGGTATTGATTTTGAAGAGATATTCTCTCCAGTTGTGAAGTTTATGCCAATACGTGTCATCCTAGCTATAGTAGCACAATTTGACATGAAATTACATCAGATGGATGTAAAAAATGACTTTCCTTAATGGTAATCTTGACGAAGAAATCTATATGGTACAACCAGAAGGTTATGTTGCTGAAGGCCAAGAGAATAGAGTATGTAGACTTAAGAAGTCTATATATGGGCTAAAGCAAGCGTCAAGATAATGAAACAAAAAATTTAATGAAGTCATTTTGTCATATGGTTTCAAAATGATCAATGAGGATCATTGTGTCATTGTGTTTACCTAAGAAAAGAAAAAGAAAAGTTTGTCATTTTATCATTATATGTTGATGATATACTAATAGTTGAAAGTGACATAAAGTGTGTGATAAAACACTACAAGAAAATTGGGATTCTACAATACTTAAACGACAACGCTTTTTATAAAAAGCGTTGTCTATTTCTTTTTAACAACGCTTTTAGTGAAAAGCGTTGTCTATTTCATTATTTTCTTATTAATAGACAACGCTTTTCTAAAAACCGTTGTCTATTAGTGATTTTTACGGATCAAAGACAACGCTTCGTAAAAAGCGTTGTCTATTAGACTTTGTTTTAGTGTCTACGATAATATTTTTTAAAAAGTGTTGTCTATTGTTAAGTTCTCATTTAAATCTTGATTAATACAAACCGTTGGATCTAAGTAAGGAGTAGAAAACCCAAACCCTTCTCCCAACTCCTATCTTCCGATCGTTTTTGATCCCGAACCCTTCTCCCAACTCCTCATCTCACGCGGCCTTCTCCATCCAACTCCTCTCCGATGAACCACTCCTCCGAACTCCTCTCCGTCAAGACCACACCTTCGTCAAGCGACAGATCCCGGTGCTGAGGCGATCAACCATGACAGATCGACCCCTCTCTTCGCCTCCTTCGCCCCCGACGAAGGTATGTTGCTACCGCTATTTTTCTTGGGGCATAAAATCGAAGTCTCGTTAGGGGAATTCGGAACCTTCGGCAGCCTCTCTTCCCTCCGGCGAACGTTCACTACGCTTAGGGTAGAGCAGGCACATCAACTCTCTTCTTCATCTGCATCGCCAAGCTACCCTTTGCTCAGCCGATTCCCTTGCTATTGGGTTCACCTGCAAGTAATCCTCGCGCGCTGATCTCTTCTCGCTATCAGAAGGTCCTTTCTTAGGTTCTTCTCCACTGATTATCTTCTCTTGTCGTTCTTTGTTTACTCGGTAATGTTGAACTTGAGCTCTTGGGGATCTTAGTTAATGGTTGCCTGTGGGTGGGAAAGTTGCTCTTTTTTTGTCTTCTTGTTGTAGTGTTTTAGGGCTTTGTTTCTGAGGTGATGGTTCTTGGTGTTAGGGATTTTTGGTGATCTATTTCCTCCCTTGTGATCGGCAGTTTTGATGGATATACATTGTTTCTTTAATTCTTTCAGGTGTCAGTTAAACTTCGAATTGTAGAGCAAGTTTTCCTTTTAATTCTGTCTATTGTTGGTTCAGGATAGATTCTAAACATGAGCCGTGTCTTTCAAGAGAAGAATGTAAGTGATCAATATAATTGTTCGGATAGATGGGTGAAATTATTTCATCTGCTGTATGATTTTAGATGAGAATGATGGTGGATTTAAGGTCAGTAACCCTCTTCTTTTGGTCAGAGAATCTCCTGGAATTTGATTTCTAGGGTTTCTTTAGATTGCAAAATGTTACTTCTGTTTACAGACTGCAATTGAATTGTGATGCCTTATCTGAGAAAGGTCAAGGTGAGCGTCATAAAGAAAACGTGTAAATGTTAACCACAGAGTAAACACCTTGACTCTCCCAACCACACGCGATCTGCTTGTCAAGTATGCACTGAGGATGGCAATCACTTCCTACTCTAGGAAGAACATGAAACATAGAAAAAGGGGAAAAACTTTGTCCCAAGAAACAAAGGTAGCAGTGATCAAAGGTATGCTCTACTGAAGCCCTCATCAACTTGACTTTTTGATTTCTATGGTTTCTTTAGATTACAAAATGTTTCTTCTATTTACTGAGTACTACAAACCACAATTTATCATATTATAGTTGATTCTCTTGCAAAGTTTCACATTTTGAACTCGTTTATTTTGATTTGAAATGTCTAAAACTTTTACTAATGTTTGATGGTAAAATTTGGTGTTTGGTTCTTTATGCAACTTTTTATTGTTTGCTATGATAACTTTTACTAAGTATTGCAATCATCCATATCTATTCCAAGGTGCAGAACCTGGGCCACCTTATACAAATGGAGAAAACCTTATTACAAATGCAGGTAACTCCAAATTCTTTTGAGGTATTTTTACCTCAGTTGAAGTATGATAATTTTACTATAGTGATAATTCCTTGTTTTCTGAACATATAGTTGTTTTTGCAGGAAAAATGGTTCTGTTAGATAAGCTGTTGCCTAAACTGAAGGAACGAGATTCCAGAGTTCTAATATTTTCACAGGTCTATATCAATTGGGTCTTCAGTTTATCATTTGGAATTACATGCAAAGCCTGCTATTTTCACTTTTAATCTATTTGAAACTTGTGATATTTAATCTTTGTTGTTTACATATCTTGTTTGTCATAATCAAACTGGTTTTGTTCCAACTTGTTTCACATATAGCTGCCCAGTATTTGCTTCTAATGCTTGTTATTTACATATCTTGTTTCTCATAATCAAATTTTTCCCTCTAAATTGTTTCATACATATCTGCCCAGTCTTACTTGCAATACAAGGTAACATATTAGTGTTTTATTGATTTAACACAACTGTTTGTGTTGTAATTTAGATGACCAGACTTCTGGACATACTGGAAGATTACTTGCTGTATCGTGGTTACCAATATTGCCGGATTGATGGGAATACTGGGGGAGAAGAACGGGATGCTTCCGTTGAAACATTTAATCAACCTGGAAGCCAAAAGTTCATTTTCTTACTTTCTACAAGAGCTGGTGGATTGGGAATTAATCTTGCTACAACAGATGTTGTCATTCTCTATGATAGTGACTGGTATTCCTCTTCCATTATGTGAATCCTGTTGCTACATTTATGCTCATCACTAAATTGTTATGGATACCTCTACTAGGAATCTACAAGTTGATTTGCAAGCACGGGATCGTACTCATAGAATTGGGCAAAAGAAAGAAGTTCAAGTGTTCCGTTTCTGTACTGAGGTATCATAATATTTCAATTTAGTTTAACAGTTTAACGATGTTTTTGAATCATTTGACATATCTAAAATGCAGTTTGCAATTGAGGAGAAAGTGATAGAGAGAGCATACAAGAAGCTTGCACTTGATGCCTTGGTTATTCAACAAGGACGATTAGCAGAACAGAAAAGTAATGATTTTTTCAAAGAGCTTACTAATGTGGTTCAAGCAATTTATCCATTATCTATCAGTTTTTTTGTTTCTAATCAATAACTTCCTCGATGTAGCTATTAATAAAGATGAACTTCTACAAATGGTTAGATTTGGTGCTGAAATGGTTTTTAGCTCCAAGGACAGTACAATAACTGATGAGGATATCGATCGTATCATAGCTAAAGGAGAAGAAGCGACTGCTGAACTTGATGTGAAAATGAAAAAGTTTACAGAGGATGCGATAAAGTTTAAGATGGATGACAGTATGCTGATTCCTTTCTGATAGCAATTCCTAGATATTTCCTTGGATGACTTATGTAATTTCTGTTTTTTGTTACAGCTGCTGACTTGTTATGCGGTCAGAATTCTATTATTTTGGTATGAGTTTGAAATCATTAGCTGAGTTGATTATATGTAAAATTCGAATCTAGACATGGTAAAAGAAAAATAATAGTTTCATAAATATAAAAATAATGATTTTTAAATAATTTTTTTTATTTTTTTCTTTAAAACGACAACACTTTTAAAGCATTGCAAAAAGTGTTGTCTTTGTAAAAAAAATAACAACTCTTTTAAAACGTTGTAATAGTGTTGTCTTTGCAAAACATGACTACACTTTTAAAGCGTTGTAAAAGCGTTGTCTTCGCTACAAATGACAACGCTTTAAAAGCGTTGTCGTTGAGCAGACTTTTAACAATAGTGCCTTTAACAACGCTTTTTCTGGCACAAAGACAACGCTTTAAAAGCGTTGTCTATTAGCTTTTTTTCTTGTAGTGAAAGTTAAATCCTGGCTTTCATCATAATTTGACATAATAGATATGGGAGAAGCAGAGCACATCTTAGAAGTGAAAATCATTAGAGATCGATCAAAAAGACTTTTGGATTTGTCTCAAGAAGCTTATATCATTAAGATGCTACAACACTTCAATATGTCAAATTGTAACATTGATCAGACACCTATAGCGAGAGGTACTATTTTGGGCAAAAGTATATATCCCAAGACCCCTGAGAAAATAGCCGAAATGAAGAAAAAATCATATGTCAGTGATATTGATAATTTAATATAATGTACACTATGTTGTGTACTCGTCCTGATATAAGCTATGTTGTTGGCTTAGTTAGTCGTTTCCTGTCAAATCTAGGATCAAGACATTGGAAAGCGGTGAAGAGGATATTCAGATATCTCAAAGGAACAACAGATTATTGCCTCTGTTTCCAAGAATCAGATATGAGCCTAAGTGGCTACGCAGATGCAGATTGGGTGGACCTTGATGACAAAAAAAATCCACATTTGACTATACCTTCTTGTTGAATGGTGGCGCCATCCCATGGAACAGCAAGAAGTAGGCTTGTATAGCTTTATCGACAATGGAAGCTAAGTATGTAGCTTGTGCAGTGGCTGTGCAAGAGGCAGTTTGGCTAAGAAGGTTCCTAAAGCATCTGAAGATTACTTAGGATAGTGGGAGTCCTGTTACAGTGTATTGTGACAGTCAAGGTACAATAGCTTTTTCCAAGGATCCCAAATATCACAGCAAAGGCAAGCATATAGAAATTAAGTATAATTTTGTAAGGGATATTGTTGACAAGAAAAAGATAATTCGTGAGTACATCCCTATACGAAATATGCTTGCTGATCCTTTTACTAAGCCATTGACTAAAGAGTCATTTCATGAACATGTGAAGTCTTTGGGACTTCGAAGAATGTAACTTATTGTAAAGATATTTTGATAAATGAAAATATCATGATATATTCAGCGTATATGTCTTTGTTACATTCGAATAAAAGTCTCGATAAGCATGTTGGCAGATTGAGATTGGTCCACTCACATGAACAATCATCTCTATTTGTTAAGTACAAATAGTGGTAAGATTGTTGCTTATGGGACACCTTATGTAGCTGTGAATAGAGACATACCCATAAGTTAAGGTTGTCTTAATAATTGTGTCAAGATGAGATCATTTATATAATGATTGGAGTAAATGCACTCACCATTTACTGAATCTGCTTAAGGACAAATTAGAATTCATATGTTGAATTCAGGATTAGACATTAGTGTGTTAAGATCGAAATTTGTACGATGTTAAATTTTGAAGAAAAAAAATATGCACTCTTTTTAGTAAAGAGAATAACATCGTAGTATGTGATTCATATCACATATACTATGGCGATAAGAAGGGTAATAGGAGAATGGATCCCTGCTTCTCTACTATGTGAGACCCTTGAGATTATAAGTTAATCTTGATCTTACCCTAAGTGACTATTTAGTTATCTACTTAAAGTTCTGATGAGTGTCTGCTACTTTAGCATGTTTCCTATTGGCTATGGATGATTCAGTCTATAGAGCATAACTAAGAAAGTGGCTGATTAGAATGAATAGATTCTAGCTGAAAATGAATATTAAAATTGATTTATATCTGTGACATTTATTCACTAGTACCAGTTACATTTTTAGTTCAATACATAAAATGTAATCGTGAATAATATGTTTGATTGGAGATGGTGAACATGCTCTTGACATAATAGTCAATATGAGGAATTAGAGATGTTCATATTAATGAAAATAATTTAATCTGGGGTAAAGGTAAGTTTTGATGTCTCTGATTCATTCTATGGAGCAGCTAAGTAAGGTATGATAATCTTCTTAGCAATTGAATGCTCAGTGTGCTTGCTGTCGCACGAACCATTTTCCATAATGTATGGAATGGATGTTCTTATATAGTCTTTGTGATTAATTAATTTATGCTCTGGCCTTCGTGACTTGATCATCATAAAGTCTATGTGACTTATTTGGTCTTTGTGACTAATTAATTTTGCTCTGGTCTTCGTGACTTGATCGTCAAATAGTCTATGTGACTTATTCAGTCTTTGTGACTAATTAATGTTTTACTTTGGGATTGTGACATGATCATCTTGTAGTCTATGTGACTGACATGATCTATGTGACCAAATAATCTTTTTTTGGATTGACTTGAACGAGTGGAAGATGTTGGACATTGCATCAGTTGCAACGTTAGGAAGATGAAGGGGTGCCCATTCACCTTTATCTTCCTCCATTGAATGCCATCAAAGCATCGATTTGTAGCTGATGCTTGCTTCCTATTTATACTAGCGTCCAAGAACAATCGAAGGGAGAAGAAAATCACGGTGATCAAAGTGCACACAACGGAAGTAACGGTGGGCAAAGGAGAACATCCGAGAGGAAAGAGATTTGACTCGTGAAACTCGAAGAGCTTTCTGGTTCATCCGTGATCGCGCTTCCGACAACAAAGACATCCAACGGCTTCTTCGATTTCTTCTCAGAAGATCACTGTGAGTTGTTACCATTTTTATTTTGTATTTGATTCATGCTGTCAAAAAGACAACAAATCACGAGTGACTACTAGTATTTGAAATAATGACTGAGATATGAGAGAAATATTTATCTCAGCTATACTGAGAATCTTAGACCTAATAATGATAACATCTTATGTACAAGTCACTAGACCTGCTTCTTAACTTTTTGTACCTTTTTTTTCTCATGTTTAGGATACACTACTGTGTTACCACGATGGATATTTTGTCAACTTGACCAATGAAAATGAATATTATGATGAGAGATGAAGATGATGTTTCGTGAAACATGTAGGAGTTAGATATCTTAGAAAACATTTCTACACCTTAAAATATTATCAGTGAATTCCAAATATGCAGACAGCATCATTTTTTAAATGTTTTGTGCATGAGTGAAGCTTGGATAAGTTTCTGTGAGTGTTGTCTGATTTACCTATATTATCATTTTTGTCAACTTGTAGTTGCATATTATCATTTTTGTCAACTTGTAGTTGCACTTGTTGATCAATTGCAAAGGGCAACTAAGCATCCACACATGAAGGGGCTTCTACGCCTAAGGTGATTAATCAGATATCTAAGGATCTACGCCCAAGGCTACGGTATAGATCATCCAAATGATTAATCAAATATTTAAGGATCGAATTCGACGTATTATAGAGATTTTATTTTAGTGGAATGACCACCCTAAAAATATTGGTCACTTGGATAAGTTTCAATGAGTGTTGTCTAATTTACCTATATTATCGGTGGACAATTTTTATGGAATCAAATCGGTCATTTACAGAATTAGTTAATTCAAAGAACTAGATACTTAGATTATTAACAAAAATGAAAGGGCGTTCATGATGCCTCTTAGTGTACGGTGTAGTTGTATGACACTTCTATCACAAACAAGTGCCTCACCGTTCAAATTTCACCCCGAAAGTATTTGTCTATAGTAGGATTATGGACCATGAATGTCCGATGTCAGTACTTAATACGAGAATTTCTCATATTTATCTCGATCATCAATAAAAAAGTTTTCGTAAGACTAAATCAATAAAAGTCTGGTCTGATTAGCACATGTCAGACCGAGCCCATCTAATGATCATCTTTATTAGATATTTTGGCTGACTGGTAGCAGTATTGAATTTGCAAGCTATGAAAACCTTTCAATGGTAACATAGAATGATAATGAATTGGTATTATTTTCTTGCATAGTATTGTTCAAAATTTTGTGGATTTTTTTTATTCAACTGGATTCCTATAATTTTGAGTACTTCAGACAAGAAATCTTGTTTTACATTTTTTTATCATATAAATGTTTTACATAAGTGCTTAGGCCTCCTTTATTTATTATTTTCAAATTGGCGGGTTTGAAGAATGAAAATAAAGGGCCACATCCTGGAGATGTATCCGTGGATGTTCACGGAAACCCTGTTTTAAAGGAATACACAGGCAACTGGAGAGCATGCCTCTTCATTCTTGGTATGTACATTTCCAAACTCTTTTTTATTTCCTATATTTAATCAGCTTAAATTTCTACTACTAAAAATACAAATTATATGGAATGAGTGTTGTGAGCGTTCAGCGCACTAAAAAAATATCCAAAATACTGATGGAATATACCGATAGAAAATTATTCTGTCAAAATATATCAACGAAATTGTATTCTGTAGAAAAATTAGAAAGCCTATTGATAGAACCTTATTCCCATCGAAAAATATCAAATATTACCAACAGAAATAAGATTTGGTCGGTAAATTGGGATAACTTAGGGTCGGGAAAGGGATATTTGCCATGACTACTGATCGAATTTTATTTTCGTCCGTAATATTCGATATTTCATGATGGAAATAAGAGTCTGTCAATAAATTGAGCTAGTGACTACCAACGGAATTCTATTTCCGCCGTTAGTAAATTCTAACGGAAATATAATTTCGTTGTCAGTTTCTGACAGAAATATAATTTTGTCGGTAAGTCCCATTGAAAAATTAGGGCACAACAATGATTTTTTCCTTACGTGCACGCTTCTTCCCTTATCTCTTCCAGTGGCTCTGGTGACAGTAAGTTCTCTCCCACATCTCCCCCTCTTCTTGAATCTGTTGTCTCCCCCTCTTCTCGAATCCACCAGCCATGTGCTGGCGGGTTTGCTGTAACGACCCACCTTCTGGGTACTGGCTGTAAGGCCGGTCGCTACAATTATGCTAAACTATACTGTGCGGAAAGCTGGGCTAATTAAAATTTTAGTCTACTAATGACGGATACAACTGCTAAGAAAGGTCTAAAGACCTTCTTTGCTGGTGTACATATGCTAAGGAGGGGAAACTAAACATCCCAACCAACTACAGTCCTGCCGATTGATCCGCAGATCGATCGAAGCTATGGGGCATTCGGTTCCCAACTGGATCGGTCGGGCAGACCGATCCATGTGTGGCTGGATCAGTCGGGCAGACCGATCCAGGTGTGTCTGGATCAGTCGGCCGACCGATCCAGGCACCCGAAACCCCTGGGACGCTACTGTATCGTGCTGGATCAGTCGACTGACCGGTCCAGGAGGATACAGTAGCATACTGTATTTGTCTGGATTGGTCGGCTGACCGATCCAGAAGCCTGGCACACCACTGGATCGGTCGGCAGACCGATCCAGCGTCTGATTTCCTGATACGAAATCAGAAATGCTGATTTCGACACCTTGTCGTGCCAAAACCACCTGCAACCACTCTACCATATACTAATAACTATTCTACCATACTTTGGCAACATTCAAGACATAATATAATGCATGTTCACTAGTTCATACCATTAACCATACTAGAATGCGAAGCATAAGGAAAAGAGAACAAGACTTTAATAACTAGGCTTGCTACAAGTTCTAATGCGTAGTAAAATAAAACTAGATCCCTAGGATCTTTATTCCAGTTCCTGCCACACACATCCTCATCTGCACTGACCTCCAGCCTCCACTGCTAGTCCATTTTCCTTTTACCTGTATCTGCAGTATAAGGAAAATAGTATCTGTAAGCTAAAAAGCTTAGTAAGAAACCATCTACCTCACTAAATCATGCATACGATGCAAATATGCTTTTAAATCATACTGTTTGAAAAACATACTGAATATGCAAGCATGGCATGGCATGGTATCATACAAAGCATGGCATAACATAAGCTGAGCATAAAATAAAACTGATCATAACATGTCTATAACTGTATATGAAGCTATCGTATTTAACAACTGAAATAAGCTGAGTTGATACAAAAGTGAGCTAAGCTGAAGCTGAGCTAATACTGAATTCCATTATATTTTAAAATTGATTTGGAAAAACTATTATAATAAATAGATGAAAATACTAAACATGCTGCTGTAGGGCCCTGGCAACTGTACTTGTTGTGCGCGCATCCCTATCTAAACCCGGGATTGCAAGTTCCGAATCTAGTAGGGTTTACTAGGTTAGCTAAACCTAGGGACGACTATGGGAGTCTAGCCCAGTGGATATCTAATCCAGTACAGTGTCGCTGCTGAAAGTAAAATACTGAAATGCTAATTAGCTGAATCCAGGTTATCTGAACCCAAAACTAGGTTGTCTGAACCTAGAGGCGACTGTGGGAGCCCACCCATTGGACATCTAGTCCCATAAAGCTGGAATAAAACTGATATGCTGTTTTAAATGTTTCTATACACTTAACTATGCTGTTAAAACTGTCTAATGTTGCGCTAAACATTTTTTTATCGAACACCTAAGATACTCTAACTCTTCTCCCTATTAGGTAGACCACCTCTAGGCACCCGACAACGTCTTACCTCCTATCTGAAGAGGGAAAACGTGCCCGGCCCATCTAGAGGTGCTCAACTAAATCCCTAATCTGCGAAGAGAGTTAAACACACTCTAGATATCAATAAAAATCTGCATACATCCTAACTAAAGCATAAAAACTCAAACGGAAGCTATTATACTGCAGGTGAGGGGTTTCTTACCTTGTGTGCTAGATTTCTTACAAATCTAATCGCTAGAAATTCCGGTGGAGACGACTTCTCGACGATCCGCTCGCGTCCACGTGCTCTACTCGCGGAGGGGAACGTCTTCGTGCTGAAATCGTCGCCGGAAAGTGACCTTGGGACCCTAGGGAGAGAACCCTAGGTTGTTTGGGTGTTGGCGCCGAGAGGAGGAGAGGAAGGAGGGGTTGGCGTCGGTGAGGGTTTGGAGAAAAGAATTGGCGTGAGGTTTTGTGAGGAGAGGGCTACCGAACCAAATTAAACCAAACCAACACTTAAGTTTTTCCTATTTATATTAAGCGAATAACTATGCCCAACTTAAATATAAATATAGTTGATTCTCCTTTCCTTTCAGCACGGCCCTGCTGGGTTCACCGGTTACTAAGGCTAACTAAAGGTTTAGCGGACCCGAGAGGTCCCGGGTTCGATTCCCGCTTAAACCATTTTACTTTTTTATTAGTTTTGCTACCTCCGCTACTCGGAAAATTCCGGAAAAATATCTAAAAATTCCAGAAAAATCACAGAATAATTCTAATGCAAGTTTGAGAATTTTCGGGCGTTACAATCCCCCATACCTTATAAAAAGTTCGTCCTTGAACTTAGAACAATTCTGGGTACTTCTGTCTCATGCTGGCTTCTGTCTCCCAAGTTGCCTCTTCTGCTGTGTGACTGTGCCAAATGACTTTGACTAATGGTACTTTCTTGTTCCGCAATTTCTTAACTGCTCGGTCTATTATCTGAATAGGCCGACTATCATAGCTGAGGTCCTCGCGGATCTGTACCGACTGGGGCTCAATCACCTGGGTGGCATCTGGGGTATGCTTCTTCAGCATAAAGACATGAAATACGTTGTGGACAGCTGACATTTCCTGGGGTAGCTCTAACTCATATGCTACCTTGCCCACTCTTCTGCTGATAAGGTATGGTCCCACATATCTGGGTCTTAGCTTGCCCTTCTTCCCAAAACGCATTACTCCCTTCATGGGAGCTACTCTGAGGAACACCGAATCCCCAACTGAAAACTCTAAGGGTCTGCGCCGTGTATCCACATAGCTCTTCTGGCGGCTCTGAGCTATCTCTATCCTCTGGCGGATCTGCTGTATAGCTGCTGTGGTATCTGCTACTAGATCTGTCTGAAGCTCTAGTTCTTTCTGTTCACCACTCTCATACCAGCAGATTGGAGATCTACCCCTCCGCCCATAGAGAGCCTCGTAAGGTGCCATGCCGATAGTGGCCTGATAGCTGTTGTTGTATGCAAATTCTGCTAAACTCAGATATTTGCACCAACTTCCCTTGAAGTCTAGGGCACACGCTCGGAGCATATCTTCGAGTACTTGATTCACTCGCTCCGTCTGACCATCTGTCTGAGGATAGAATGCTGTGCTGAACTTTAACTTACTCCCAGAAGTGTGATGTGAATCTGCTGTCTCTGTCCGAAATGATGGTTCGTGGGACTCCATGAAGTCTGACAATCTCCTGGAGATATAACTGAGCTAGCTTCTCCATGGAATAGGATATCTTAATAGCTAAGAAGTGGGCTGACTTAGTCAACCTGTCGACTATGACCCAGATGGCGTCAAAACCATTCGTGGTTCTGGGCAGTCCCACTATGAAATCCATAGAGATATCCTCCCACTTCCATTCTGGAATCTGTATAGGCTGCAGAACTCCTCCTGGTCGCTGATGTTCTGCCTTGACCCTCTGACAAGTGAGGCAGATGCTAACATATCTGGCGATGTCTCGCTTCATCCCGGGCCACCAAAAATGGTTCTTTAGGTCTTGATACATTTTGGTGGAACCTGGATGCATCGCATAGGGAGTCTTGTGAGCCTCATCTAAAATCTGTCTCCGTAGCTCCTCCTGATCTGGAACACAGAGTCTGTCACCAAAATACAACACTCTGAATTCTCTACTTTCTGATTCTACTAGCCCTTGCTTGATTTTCTGAATTTCAGGGTCCTGCTCCTGAGCTGACTGAATATTACCAAGCAAGGTAGACTCTAAGGTCATAGTAGAGAGCTGTCCAACGATGAGTTCGAGACCGAAATCTACGATCTCCTTCTGTAGGGGCGGTGACATGGCTGTAAGAGATGATAAGGTAGCACTGGATTTTCTGCTGAGTGCGTCGGCGACCTTATTGGCTTTCCCTGGATGGTAGAGGATGTCTATATCGTAGTCTTTGACCAGCTCAAGCCATCTGCGCTGTCACATGTTCAGATCCTTCTGAGTGAAGAAGTACTTGACTCGATGATCTATACACTCTGCACTGAGCTCCATATAAGTAATGTCTCCAAATTTTGAGAGCGAACACTACTGCTGCAAGCTCAAGGTCATGAGTAGGGTAGTTCTTCTCATAATCCTTGAGTTGTCTGGAGGCATAGGCGATCACCTTGCCGTTTTGCATCAGTACTGCTCTTAGTCCCAACTTGGAGGCATCACTATAGATGTCAAGGCTGCTGGTGTTGTCTGGTAGAGCCAAAATGGGAGCACTGGTCAATCTCCTTTTTAGCTCGCTGAAGCTGTTCTCACAGTCCTCTGGCCACTGAAATTTCCTGTTCTTTCTGGTAAGAGCTGTCAGTGGGGAGGCTATCCTGGAGAAGTCCTCTACAAACTTTCTGTAATATCCTGCTAATCCCAGAAAGCTCCTGATTTCAATGGCGTTCCTTGGTCTTTTCCAGTTACTTACTGCTTCTATTTTGCTGGGGTCTACCATGACACCATCCCTTGAGATGATGTGACCTAGGAAAGACACCTGATCAAGCCAGAATTCACATTTCGTGAACTTGGCATATAGCTGGTTCTGCTGAAGTGTCTGTAGTACTGTCTTCAGGTGCTCTGCATGTTCTTCCTGAGTTCCTGAGTAGATAAGAATGTCATCGATAAACACAATAACAAACTTATCTAAATACTCCCTGAATACCCTGTTCATGAGATCCATGAATGTAGCTGGAGCATTGGTCACGCCAAAGGGCATGACTACGAACTCGTAGTGTTCGTATCTGGTTCTGAATGCTGTCTTCGGTATATCACCCTCCTTGACTCTGACTTGGTGATATCCTGATCTGAGATCAATCTTAGAGAACACCGCTCCCTTTAATCGGTCGAACAGTCATCTATTCGGGAAGAGGATACTGTTCTTGATCGTGACTGATTCAGCTCCGTAGTCTATGCATAGCCGCATGCTTCCATCCTTCTTCTTCACGAGCAGAGCGCCCCATGGTGAGTGACTAGGCGCTGGATTGTCCTCACGCCTCAGAGTTGTTGCTGAAGTTCCTTCAGTTCTGCTGGAGCCATGCGATATGGCGCTTTGGAAATAGGATTGGTGCCGGGGAAGAGCTCTATCTCAAATTCAATCTCCCGGTGCTAGGCCTGGTAACTCTTCGGGAAGACTGCTGGGTAGTCACATACAACTCGGACCCCTGCTAGCTGTTGGTCCTTGTCCTGGCTGGTATTGACTACATGTGCTAGGTACCCCGTACAACCCGAATCCATCAACTTCTGTGCCTTCATAGCTGAGAGAAATTTTCTGGCTTTTCTCTTTGGTTCTCCGATGTACTCGAACTGTATTTCTGCTTCGGGTTGGAATACGACTTTCTATTTACAGCACTCTATGGAAGCACCGTATCTGATCAGGAAGTCCATTCCAAGGATGACGTCGTAGTCAGTCATTTCCAGCAGGATCAGATCACAAAAGAGTTCCCTGTCTGCTATAATGACCGGCACTGCTCTGAGCCAGTGCGTGGATGCCATGATCTCTCCTGAAGGTAGTGCTGTCAAAAACTGACCACTGAGTACCTCTGAGAGTATTTCTAATTTTCGGAGAACACCCTGGCTATATATGAATGAGTTGCCCTAGTATCAAATAGAACAGTAGCACTATACTGAAAAATGCTAATCTGACCTGTGACCACTGTCGAGGCATTGGCTACGTCCTCTCTGGTGAGTGAGTAGATCCTCGCATTCGCCGTAGCTGGAGGGGCTTCTAATCTGCCCTGACTGATAAGTGGACCTTCTAGAGCGGCCTGCATCTGATATAACTGAGCTGGCTGGCCTGCATACTGAATCTGCTGTGGCTGAGGAAGACCAGTCTTGTTCGGGCACTGCTTGGCCATGTGCCCTTCTTGTCCACATTCAAAGCATCCTCGTGTGCCCTTGCGACAAACCCCTGGGTGAAATTTCCCACAAGTAGCACACTTTGGATAACTGGGTCGTTTGCTAGATGGTCCTCCTTTTGGGTCACTCCCTGATTTGCGCTTGCTGTTGGAGTTCCCTTTCCAGTTAGAGCTGTGGCCTTGCTGTTTTTGAGTGTGAGAGTTTCCTTGGCCTTTGGACTCTGAGGAGACTTGCTTCTGCTGCTTTATGCTGTTCTGGTAATGCTCTGTGGTCAAGGCACTGCTCACTAACTCCTCTGTGGTTTGTGGCCTATGTATGCCACCAGCCACGTTCACTGCTATCTCTGGCCTCAGCATCTTGAGCATCAACCGGATTCGTTCCTTCTCTGTGCTGACTAGCTCTGGGCATAGACGAGCCAACCTGTTGAATTTCTTCACAGCTTCCTCAACTGAAAGGTTGCCCTGACGAAACTCAGTGAACTCGTCGTAGTGGCGGTTTGTGACCCGTATGTGAAAGAACTCCTCGAAAAACTCCTTCTCGAAGTCAGCCCATAACATCTGGTTTACTGGGTGCTTCGTTCTGATTCTTTCCCACCACATGCGTGCGTCTCCTGTCAAGCAGAAGGAGGCACACTTCACCTTCTCGTGTTCTGGCCAGTCCAGAAGCTCCATCGTGCTCTCCAGTGTTTTGAACCAGGCTTGTGCATCCCATGGTTCACTAGTGCCTGAGAAGTTCTCTGGCTTGACTCGCTGCCACTGGATCAGATAGGCTTCCTTTCTTGGCTCAGCTGCTGGGGCTGCTGGTGCTGGTGCTGTAGGCTGAGCTGGTGGAACCTCTAAGACTACTGGAGTCGTCAGATTTGGTTCCGGGGTAACTGTGGGGGTATTATGCTAATTCCTATTGCTGTTCAGCTAGCTGCTGCTGTAACTGAGCCACTAATGCTGTAAGGTCAGGAGGAGGCACTGAACTGCCTGCCTCTTGCTGGGGCTCAGTAGCTAGTGCCCTTCTAGCTGGGCGTCCTCGTGCCATTTCTAAAGACATAGAGAACATAACATAACTAATGTAATCACAGTTATATAACTACTGATATCATGTTTAAAAACTATCACATACCAACAAGCAGTAGGCATATAAACATGAACTGTAATAACAAAACAAGGAACATAAATTAAGTATAGGTATTCTTACTTGGAAGCTGCAGGTTCAATGCTGATGTGTGTGTAGGAAGTATGGAACACTGCTCTGATACCACTCTGTAACGACCCACCTTCTGGGTACTGGCTGTTGTTAGAGTGTATACTAAAAGTCTAGTTTTTGGTATAAACATTTATCTAAAAACAAGAATCACATTGGTCAAATGTCTACATTTATGATAAATGTAGTTGTTCAATTAATTTATATTGTAGATAACATGGTGTGTGGTGTCACACACAGAGGATCATGTTATCAGTACCTTATAAATTATAAACAGTAACTCACGACCATAATGGAAAGGAACAAACCATTGGAAGGTCGTAGTGTAATTAGGTATTAGTTTATCTTAACTATATAATTACACTAGTACACTTAGAGTGTATTGAGTAGGACCATTAGAGGTCGTTTCTTTTATACTGACTTTATAAAGAAACAAAGACCTCAGTTGTTATGGAAGTGTGTGCTCTTAATCCTAATATAATAACAAGCACATATATTTGATATTTATTTCTTTAATTTATCAATGAGTGAGATTTAGTTCGATGAATCAATAAGCCCGATAAGTTGGGAAATGATATCACTTATAGTGTGTGTTGTTGATTATAAAAGGAAACTGTGTCCTAGTGATCTAGGTTGAGAATGTCCCCAAGAGGAGCTCATAAGGATTGTCCTGTTAAACCCTGCAGGTGGACATAGTCCGACATGACGATGAAGTTGAGTGGTACTACTCTTGGAGCTAGATATTAATTAAGTGAGTTGTCAGTAACTTACTTAATTAGTGGACATTTGTTATCTTAAACACAGGGAGACTAACACACTCATAATAAGAAGGAACCCAAAATATAATTTGGGATTGGTGCGGTAGTTCAATAATAGTTCTTTAGTGGAATGAATTATTATTGATGAAATTAAGTTGTGTGTTCGGGGCGAACACGGGATGCTTAATTTCATCGGGAGACCAAAACCAATTCCTCCTCTCGGTCCCTATCGTAGCCTCTAGTATATAGAGATTTATACCCACCGCATACCCACCTTCTTACCCATCCAATGGGGCCGGCCAATCTAGCTTGGAACCCAAGCTAGGGCCAGCCAAGACCAAGTGGATGAGTCATGTAGGTGGCCGGCCAAAGCTTGGGTCCCAAGCTTAGGTGGCCGGCCACTAGAATATTAAAAGGATTTTTATTAAAATTATTTCTTATGTGGATATCATGATTTTAAAAGAGAGTTTAAAAATTAAAAATTTCCTTTTATAACTTTCTACAAAAGATTAAGAAAAGAGATTAATCTCTTTCCTTATTTGTAGATTAAAAGGATGGTTTTAATTTTTGGTAAAAACTTTCCTTATTTGTAAATCATCTACATGTTTAAAAGAGAGTTTAAAATTTGAAATCTTTCCTTATTTGTTGATTAAAGGAGGATTTTAAATTTTAAGAAAACTTTCCTTTTTAACCATGTTCATGATTTAAAAGAAAGTTTAAAAATTAATAATTCTCTTTTATTAGTTTCTACAAAAGATTAAGAAAAGATTTGATATCTTTCCTTATTTGTAGATTAAAAGAGATTTTAATTTTTAGAGATAACTTTCTTTTTATCCACATGTTTAAAAGAAAGATTTTAATTTATTAAATTTCTTTTTTATAAACCAATCATGAAGGGATTAAATTATTGAAGAAATTTTATAAATTTCTGGAGACAAATTAGGAAGTTTTAATTAATTAAGACTCTCCTTGTTTGTAGCTTTGGTGTGGCCGGCCATGTAAATTGAGAAAAGGAAAATTGTTTTAATTAAATAAATTTTCCTTTTCATGGCAAAAGAATTAAGGAAGTTTTAATTAAATTTCCTTATTTGCCAAGACCAAAGATTATAAAAGAGGGGGTAGAGAAGGCTTCATGGTGAACAACTCTATTCTATTTTCTCCCTCTTTTCTTCCTTGGTGTGGCCGGCCAACCTCTCTTCCTCTCTTCTCTTTGGTGGCCGAACCTCATCCTTCTTGTGGAGCTTCTTGTGGTGGCCGGATCAACTTTGGAGAAGAAGAAGAAGAAGGAGAGAAAGCTTGTATCCCTTGGAGCTTGGTTGGTGTTTTTTCTTCGTCCTTGGTGAAGCTTCTTTGTGTTGGCGAACCTAGCTAGGAGGAGAAGAAGGTGCTTGGTGGTTTCTCATCTCGGAAGATCGTTGCCCACACAACGTCCGAGGTTAGAAGAGGAATACGGTAGAAGATCAAGAGGTCTTTCTAAAAGGTATAACTAGTAATTTTCTTTCCGCATCATGCTAGTTATTTATGGAAATAATACCAAATACAAGAGGCTTACGATTCTAGTATTTCGAATATGTTTTTCGAGGTTGTGTTCTTTTGTTTTATTTTTCCTTGTGATTTGATTGTTCTTTTCGGTTAACCTAAAGTTATTTTAGGAAATTAAATATTAGATTTCTATAAAAGGTTTTGTCTAGTCGGTGGTGGTTGCTCCCATATCCAAGAAGGCCATGTGCCTCGCCACGTCAGTACTGGGAACCAATTATGGAAATTAATATTTAATGGAATTAATAACTTAAGGTGATTTGGGTCGAACGTGTTAAGTTCCGCAGGAGATCCAAGTCAAAACCTAAAAGAACAAATAGATTAAGTTTTGGATCAAACGTGTTAAGTTCCGCAGGCGATCCAAAATTTAATTTAAAAGAACACATGGTAGCTAGGAAAAGGTTCAGACCTTTGTACAAAATTTTTGTACAGTGGAACCTCTAGGCTTTCCGAGTAGCAACCAACAGCTGTAAGGTCGGTCGCTACAATTATGCTAAACTATACTGTGCGGAAAGATGGGCTAATTAAAATTTTAGTCTACTAATGACGGATACAACTGCTAAGAAAGGTCTAAAGACCTTCTTTGCTGGTGTACATATGCTAAGGAGGGGAAACTGAACATCCCAACCAACTACAGTCCTGCCGATCGATCCGCAGATCGATCGAAGCTATGGGGCATTCGGTTCCCAACTGGATCGGTCGGGCAGACCGATCCATGTGTGGCTGGATCGGTCGGGCAGACCGATCCAGGTGTGTCTGGATCGGTCGGCCGACCGATCCAGGCACCCGAAACCCCTGGGACGCTACTGTATCATGCTGGATTGGTCGGCTGACCGGTCCAGGAGGATACAGTAGCATACTGTATTTGTCTGGATCGGTCGGCTAACCGATCCAGAAGCCTGGCACACCACTGGATCGGTCGGCAAACCGATCCAGCGTCTGATTTCCTGATACGAAATCAGAAATGCTGATTTCGACACATTGTCGTGCCAAAACCACCTGCAACCACTCTACCATATACTAATAACTATTCTACCATACTTTGGCAACATTCAAGACATAATATAATGCATGTTCACTAGTTCATACCATTAACCATACTAGAATGCGAAGCATAAGGAAAAGAGAACAAGACTTTAATAACTAGGCTTGCTACAAGTTCTAATGCGTAGTAAAATAAAACTAGATCCCTAGGATCTTTATTCCAGTTCCTACCACACACATCCTCATCTGCACTGACCTCCAGCCTCCACTGCTAGTCCATTTTCCTTTTACCTGTATCTGCAGTATAAGGAAAATAGTATCTGTAAGCTAAAAAGCTTAGTAAGAAACCATCTACCTCACTAAATCATGCATACGATGCAAATATGCTTTTAAATCATGCTGTTTGAAAAACATACTGAATATGCAAGCATGGCATGACATGGTATCATACAAAGCATGACATAACATAAGCTGAGCATAAAATAAAACTGATCATAACATGTCTATAACTGTATATGAAGCTATCGTATTTAACAACTGAAATAAGCTGAGTTGATACAAAAGTGAGCTAAGCTGAAGCTGAGCTAATACTGAATTCCATTATGTTTTAAAACTGATTTGGAAAAACTATTATAATAAATAGATGAAAATACTAAACATGCTGCTGTAGGGCCCTGGCAACTGTATTTGTTGTGCCCGCATCCCTATCTAAACCCGGGATTGCAAGTTCCGAATCTAGTAGGGTTTACTAGGTTAGCTAAACCTAGGGATGACTATGGGAGTCCAGCCCAGTGGATATCTAATCCAGTACAGTGTCGCTGCTGAAAGTAAAATACTGAAATGCTAATTAGCTGAATCCAGGTTATCTGAACCCAAAACTAGGTTGTCTGAACCTAGAGGCGACTGTGGGAGCCCACCCATTGGACATCTAGTCCCATAAAGCTGGAATAAAACTGATATGTTGTTTTAAATGTTTCTATACATTTAACTATGCTGTTAAAACTGTCTAATGTTGCGCTAAACATTTTTTTATCGAACACCTAGGATACTCTAACTCTTCTCCCTATTAGGTAGACCACCTCTAGGCACCCGACAACGTCTAACCTCCTATCTGAAGAGGGAAAACGTGCCCGGCCCATCTAGAGGTGCTCAACTAAATCCCTAATCTGCGAAGAGAGTTAAACACACCCTAGATATCAATAAAAATCTGCATACATCCTAACTAAAGCATAAAAACTCAAACGGAAGCTATTATACTGCAGGTGAGGGGTTTCTTACCTTGTGTGCTAGATTTCTTACAAATCTAATCGCTAGAAATTCCGGTGGAGACGACTTCTCAACGATCCGCTCGCGTCCACGTGCTCTACTATCGGAGGGGAACGTCCTCGTGCTGAAATCGTCGCCGGAAAGTGACCTTGGGACCCTAGGGAGAGAACCCTAGGTTGTTTGGGTGTTGGCACCGAGAGGAGGAGAGGAGGAGAGGAAGGAGGGGTTGGCGTCGGTGAGGGTTTGGAGAAAAGAATTGGCGTGAGGTTTTGTGAGGAGAGGGCTACCGAACCAAATTAAACCAAACCAACACTTAAGTTTTTCCTATTTATATTAAGCGGATAACTATGCCCAACTTAAATATAAATATATTTGATTCTCCTTTCCTTTCAGCACGGCCCTGCTGGGTTCACCGGTTACTAAGGCTAACTAAAGGTTTAGCGGACCCGAGAGGTCCCGGGTTCGATTCCCGCTTAAACCATTTTACTTTTCTATTAGTTTTGCTACCTCCGTTACTCGGAAAATTCCGGAAAAATATCTAAAAATTCCAGAAAAATCACAGAATAATTCTAATGCAAGTTTGAGAATTTTTGGGCATTACATTTGCTGACCTCTAGCATGCAGCTGGCGGTTTTGCTGGTAGTGAAAATATGGCCAGTGACTTGGTTGACCGCTAGCTCGCGGCCGCCAGTTGTTGGCCATGAACTTGGTCGTGTGGCCAACCGCCAGAATGCTTCCAGCAGCTTAGCTGGCCACTAGCTCGCGACCGACAGCTTGTCTTGTCGTGAGCCTGGGCGGCCGGCAACTTGGTCGTGGGCCCGTGGATAGCAGTGTGGCCAGCCACCAACAAATGATCGACATCTTAGTCGATCACTAGCTCACGGCTTGCGGCTTGGTCGGCTGTGAGCCTACCACTGCAAGCCTGGTCCTGCTGTTAACTTGGTCGGCTACCAACTTGCGGTTATGAGCTCGGTCTGCCACCAACTCATAGCTAGAAGATCCGTCTATCGCAAGCTCAACTGCTCCTTTGTTATGATTGTTTGTGATTAAGTTTAGCTATTTTTTTAAATTTGTAGTATACTGTAGTTGATGCTCCTCTTCGGCTGGACTATTCATCTTCAGGTATAATTTATTAAATAGTACATATATGCTATTTTACATAGTTGAATTTAGATGTAGATTAATTTAGTATTTTGATCTATAAGATGATATAATCATTTTGATATTTTAGTGTTGGTATATTTACCTCTATGTTAATTTTAGAGCTCATTATCTTTGGTTAGAATATGAAAGATAGTATAGTTTGTTATTTGTTTGATATGAAATCTAGGTTTCTTGTGATTTAGGTTGAAACATATTACAAGTTCAATATGTGGGAAAACAAATTATATTTTTAATTCTCAATTTAATAGTTTTAGCAACCTATATACTTTGTAACAAGTTGTAAGAAATCATATTATCATTAGATAATAATATATGAACAAACCTTGGATGTACAATCGATTAGAAAATAAATTTATTAGAGATAATTTTATTGTTGAAGTTGGACAGTTTATGAGCTTTGCTAAGAGTCATTCAGAATATGTGAATGGTGTCGAGTTATGATGTCCGTGTAATCATTGTAAATGTAGAAATAAAACTTTCCATGATGAGGATATCATGAAAGTACATATATGTAGAAATGATTTTGTGCCAAATTACTATAATTTGTACTATCATGGAGAGCTTTATTTGTATGAAGCAATTAGGCCTTCTGGTGGTTCGTCATCTGACACAACTATTGTTGGAGAATCATCAACTAATGATATAACAATGCAATTAATAGTTCATGATGTGATAAATGCAGTTGATTATTCCAATATAGATGAAATATCAACACCTGAATATTAGCAAGTATATGAAATATTAAAGCCTAGTGAAAAAAGAGTGGGAAGACATTTCTTCTTGTCATTCCCAACTATCAGCTACTATAATGTTATTGAATATGAAAGCAGAACATCATTTTTCATAAAGATGTTACGATGACATATGTCAATTGATGTTAGAGTTGCTCCCTTCTGATATCATAATGGTTGATAGTTTCTATAGTATAAAGAAATTAGTTAGAGGTTTAGATTTACCTGTAGAAAAGATTGATTGTTGTATAAAAAATTTCACGATATTTTGGAATGAAAACAACAAACTGATTGAATGCAAAATCCATACTTACCCTCGTTATAAGCATCACACTCACACACTAGGGAAGAAGAAGAAAAATATTACTTGGAAAGTGATGTATTACTTTCTATTAACTGTTATCTGCTACTACAACTTGTCACATGATGTGACATCATGAGCATGAGCACGAAGACGAAGGAGGTATAATGTGTTATCCTTGTGATTCCTTTGTATGGAAACAACTTGATACTGTATTTTCCTCCATTGTAATAGAACCACGTAATGTGAGATTGGGATTTTCCTTGAAAGAATTTCAGCCATTTGGTCAATTGAGACAACAATATTCATATTGGCCAGTTATATTAACACCATATAATTTACCGCCATAGATGTACATGAAAGATGAATTTATGTTCCTTACTGTGCTTATTTCTGGTCCAACCAATCCCAAAGACAAGATAGATATTTTCTTACAACCTCTGATTGTCAAGTCGAATGAATTATGGAATGTAGGGTCAGTGGATTATGATATTACAAGTAAAAATTTTAGATTGCATGCTGCATTATTATGGATGATTAGTGATTTTCCAACATACTCAGTATTGTTGGGATAGAGCACGGTTGGTAAATTAGCATGCCCACACTACATGACAAAGTTTGATGGATTTTTATTACCTTGCAGTGAGAAGGTGTCTTGGTTTAATAATCGCCATGAATTTTTATCAGTTGATTACCTTTCAGGCAAAATAAAAAATTTCCTAAAGAATGTTGTAGTCAGGAAACTTCCTCCAACAGTTCATTCTTTAGATGAAGAAATCATTAAACAAATAGACAGTTATGAATTTCTACCAGTATCTCAACCTGGTTTAGATAAGATAAATAAATACATTGTTAGGATGTGTAAGTGTGGTTGGAAGAAAATAAGCATTTTTGGGAGCCACTGTATTGAAAATATCTACTCATTCGACATAATTTAAATGTAATACATGTTGAGAAAAATTTCTTTATAATATCTTCAATATTATAATGAATGTGTCTGGAAGAACTAAAAACGCTATAAAATCACATGAGGAATTAAAAGAACTAATCAACAGACCAGGATTATATTAGAACGAAACAACCAATAAATTTCTATAGCCTTGTTATACATTGGACAAAGATGGTAAGTAAACTTTATGTAGTTAGTTGAAAAAAATCAAATTTTCAGATGGATATGCATTGAATATGGCTCGATGCATGGATATGAATAAGTTAAAGATGTTTAGAATAAAAAGTCATGACTGTCACATGTTCATGCAAAAACTTGATTCAATAGCTTTTCATGATTTACTTCCAATAATGTTTGGCAAGTATTACGGAATTGAGTCTATTTTTCAGAGATTTGACAGTGAGGTGTATTATGACAGTCGATATGCTTCAGCTAGAAATAGACATTTCTCTTATACTATGTAAGCCGAAGCATATATTTCCACTCAGGTTTTTTGATTAAATGGAACATTTATCAAGACATTTACCATATGAGGCATAAATAGATGGTTCTATACAGTATAGATGGATATATTTATTAGAACATTTTTTAAGAAAATTAAAGAATAATGTTCATAACAAAGTAAGAGTTAAGGGGTTAATATGTAATACTTATCTGGTTGAAGAAGCATCTTCTTTCTGCTCCTATTATTTTGTTGATAATGTGAAAATCATATATCACAAGTGTCCTAGAAATTCTAATGATATTTAGCCGATAGACCCATTGATGCTTTCTATTTCTAAGTTTCTTGGTAAGCCAATGGGTGCATCTATTTCAAGATGGTTAACTCAAGAAAAATATCATGTTACAAGAACATACATACTCTTAAACTGTGATGAGGTCAAATCATATATAAAGTAAGTTGACTTCTCTAATCAAACATTTATCCCTCATTTAATTTGTTTACCTGATATACCAATTGTCTTAAAATTACCCTCTTTCCCAGCTTGTACGAAGAAAAAATATATCTATAAAATCCATCAATGGGTGAAAGTGATGTAACTACAAAGTTAGAAGCCGAATTTGCATTATGGTTTTAAATATATGTAAGTTAGAGAATTTGTGAAATTAGTTCATATATGTTAAAAAATGTTCTAATTTATATCATAACTATTTTTACAAGTGAAAGATCATAGAATATCACATGTGCAAGATGATAGAATAATGAATCTTACATCAGGACCCCTCTATAAAATAAAGATATACTCAAGTTATTATATTAATGGCCTAAATTCCATGTGGCACAATGAGATTCATGAAGATTAACTTATAATTTTAGTGTTTGCGTTAAAGGATCTATGGACAACAGTAACACTGAGTTTGATTACTATGATAGACTTTATGAAATCAAAGAGGTCGAATATTCTGCATTACCTATAAAAAATGTGTGTTATTCGAATGTTCATGGTATGATTCGATCCCAATAACAGGTACCAGAATACATCCAAACTATAATTTAGTTGAGGTTAATGTAAACAAAATGTTCAATAAATTTGAACCTTCTATTTTCGGAGTACAAGCGGGGTCAAGTTTTTTATCTTGAATACCCTACGAAGAAAAGATCTAGTGAATGATTATCTATTTAGTGAATGAAGCCTTGCTCAACTATAGAAATGTCGAACACCATCACTGCTCAAAACCATGATGCATTTCAGAATGACGAAATGGAGAGACATTCAGTTGATTCACAACTCCATTCCACATCTCAATTACTTATAGAAGATAGATGATGGAGAGATATCTAGTAGTGAAGATCTTGTTAAACTAATAGAGTCTAACAATGGGGACTTAAAAATTATTACTATTGATTAGTCAGATATTAATAATGATTAAATATTAGCATTATTGTTCATCAAGTAAGTTATACTTTTATATTATTTTGTATTTATACTATCATGTTAGTAAACTTTATTATAATGTATTGTAATGTTATTTTACAGACATTATTATGGTAGAGCAATAAACAGTAGCACTCAGTGACTATAAGGTGCTTAGAATTGTTGGAGACTTGTAAGTATTTTTTTTTTTTATTAGTAATACAAGTTCATATATAACTTTATTTATAACATATTTCTCATATCTTAATATTTTTTCATGCATGTTTACTCCTGATAGCCACCAGTAGCCACCTATATTATAGGAAAATTTAAAGAAAAAGTTTGCGCTTTTGGTACTACATGGAGACATGTAGACTAAGAGACAAAGACTTTTTATTATAATGAATTTTTGATAAGTAAATTTAATATATTAGGTATTCTATAATATATTTATCCTTTAATATACTAAGATTTTAACTTATAATTATAGAAAAAATATACATGGAAGAAAGGACACGAGGAACAATTTACAAAAAGAAGGGAACGAGGTCGACATATGTTTCAGACGAGATATGAGGTGCATGGACAACCACCTGGGCTACAAAAAGGTGGCAGAAAAATACTGAAAAGGCTCAAACAAATAGAAATACTAAGCCAGGTGGCCTGAGCACCAGAACCACTCGGCATACGTTAGGATTCAGATATATTGTTGAGCAAGTCATGGATCTGGTGAGTTTAATTTAAAATTATATAAGAAAATTTTGTATTTATTATCGAACTTGTATAATTTTGTCCCAAATTATTTTTGTATGCAGGAACGTGATCTAGCCTGACAACCCACTTGTATGTGTAGGATCAATGACACATGAGATGAGGGGTGAATCAAGTGTATTTAAAAAAAATATTTCTTTTTTGAACTTAAAAAGCAAGTGGGAAGAGAGAACAAGATACACCGATTTATTTGGTTCGGAGCCTTCAGTGATTTTTACTTCAAAACCTAGACCCTTTGGACGTTTCCGATAGGTAATTCACTAAATTTGAATTTCAAATACAAAATATGAGGAAAGTGTAACATCCTCCACTTTTCTTTTGCAAGTATATTAAGTATGCACAATAAGAAATTTGTTACCAACACAAAGATGTTGAAATGGATGCGCTCATATGTTGGTGTCGGTTTGATTGCAACGATCGGGAGTAGTATAGTAGCAACACAGCAGTATTGCAAAGATGAAGCAACCGGACAGTCAAGAATGAGAGTAGAAAAGTGTTGTCTAACCTCTTGGTCGAACCTTCCTTTTAAACACTGTTGGAGGAACCTCCAATGGTCCAAGGCACCTCTAATGGTGCTTATTTGATCTGAAGATTTTGTTCTTTATTCGTGCGAGGGTACCTCCATCAACTCTGAGGCACCTCCAATGCGCTCTGAGGTGCCTCCAATCCCCTATAAGGTGCCTCCCCTCAACAAAAGTATGTCTTAGAAACTTATCTATGCGAGGGCGTCTTTGCCCTGTCCAGGGTGCCTCCAATCAACTTCGAGGTGCCTTGAGCACTATTCATCCAAGACTAAATTTTTCACTTTACTCCTATAAAACACATTAGTCTAAACAATAAAAGATAACCTACAAAACAAAGTTAACACATTAAAAATAAGATGACATAAAATTATTAATTAGATCATATATTACCAAGACCAGAATCTAATCATGATTTTAATTTAGACTTCTAAAATAGATCTAAGTTGGACCAGCTCCTACAGCCCCACCGGAGCTCATCCTCACTGGATCTCTTGTTGGTGCAATCGACCTCCAAGGTTTTAATGTCCAACAAATATGTTTAATAGAGTTTGATCAAGGGGAGTCCTAATTGTGGCTAGGCAAGGGTGAGAAGTCAATCGAGTGACTAGTCCTAACTGCGGTTAGGCAATGGAAGTCCTAGTTACTACTAGGCAAGGGAAATCTTTACAGATCGCGGAAGCCAGGTGGAAGGATTTGATAAGTCTAGAGGACCCGATATTAAATCCTTGGTAGACTGATCTAATGCTGAGTCCTAGTGAGTGAAGTCAGGTGGAGAAAATCCTAGAGGGAGGTAACTCTAGGTTCTGGTGAGTGAAGCCAGATGGAGAAAATTATAGGGGGAGGTAACCTTAGGTAACGAGAAGTCGTGGAGGAGTAACCTCCAAGCAAGGTTGATCGGATGATTTTCGGTCGACCGGACTAGTAGATCTTGGTAAATCTAAGTTTAGTTTTACTATATTGTTCTGTATTAATATTATTGCTCTTGACTAATATAGTGTTACAGGAAAAGTCTTAGTGGATAGGGATTAGACACTGAGCAGAGAAAGTCTAAACATGTCTGGAGGACCAATGTTTGGCAGGTAAGTTGAGGTATGCAACTAGAGGAGCGACAGTAAGGTCGTGTTCCAGAAAGGAATAAACCCTAGGTCGCTAGTCCAACTGAAGAAACCGAAAAGATTTTCAAGTTGAGATCAAGATAGTTCTACTATCTTTTACTACTCATGTATCTTATAGTACGGTCCTAACTTTGTTTTGCATGAATATTTTATTTTACACTATTTTGCAAGAAATGGCTTAATCGGTCGACTGAACCCATGGATTAGTTGACCTAACAAGATTAATATAGATCAAAAGATAAGATCGCACCAAAGCCAATATAGAAGTAAGGTTGATTGGTCGACTGAACCCAAGGATCGGTTAACCGAACCTAGGGATCGGTCAACCGAATGATTACTGCATTAATGAAGAATTAATGGTGAATCTTGGCGAATAGGAAAACTACACTGTTCGATTGACTGAACAAGGTGATCGGTCGACCAATTGATTAATGCTCATAAATGTGTGAAGATTAGATCTCAGGAAAGAAGGAATTCATGGGGTTCTATCAACCGATGGGAGGATTAGTCGACCAAATGATTTTTCAGTTGACCGAACGAGACTTATAAAAGAGGTGCTTGAGGTCCGAGCAGAAGTAACTCTGCCATCTATTCAGAATCAGTTCTTTGTTCATGCTCTTGCTATTCTGTACTCCATCTTCACAAGCAAGCTGCTCCATCAAGAAGTGCCAACGAGCTTCGCTTCTTATTCTTTGTTAATATATTTTATTAGCTTGCATTGCTTTAATTTCAAGAAGATAGTAGTGTGTTACTATCTTTTAGTTGCATTGTACGAATTGCTTCTTTTCGAAGATTTTGAAAAGAAGAGTTATAGTGAATTTCCCAATGTTGCGATCAAGGATCGCGGGTCTTGGAGTAGGAGTCAACATAGGCTCCGAACCAAGTAACCACTTGAGTCTATCGCTTCATTTTGATCCTTCATCTCTCTCCTCCCATGCTTATCTCACTTACCAATTATAGACTAACTCAACTCTTGACCGACCAGATCTTCCTGCCAAATGCCCCATCTAGATTTTAGCTAGTTGTCAAATCTCGTGGATCCAATTCGACTTCCTGCCAGATATCAACCTATCTAGGCTTCTTGTGAGTTATCAAGTCCTCCATACCTAACTGGACTTCAGTCTGGTGTCAGGTTCCATCAAGTCTTTTAGTCCTGCACACTTGGTAAATAACTAACTTTAACCATTTATTATACATCAAAACACCCGAGTTTGATTATTAATGTTGGATCGTGAAACGTCGATAGAGGGGGGGGGGGGTGAATATCGGTTCGAAAAACAACGAGTATAAAAGAGTTAAGCGCAGCGGAAATAAAACAGCTTAGACAGATGAACACGATGTTTTTTACTTCGTTCGGAGCCTATGACGACTCCTACTCGAAGGCCCGTACTCCTTGAGTACTTTCGTTGGGCAATCACTAGCAGTTCGAATATTATTATAATTTAAAGTACAGAAATGCTAATGAAAATAAAACAAATACCGACAAGAATTAAAGACGAGGAAAAGAGCGTATTGTCGGATCTTCGTTAGCGTCGTAGGAGCACAGAGCAGTAGATCAAGCAGTCTAAGAGTTCTGAGTTAATTCTGATCTCTACCTCCGCCCCATCTTTTATATGAAGCTCGGGGCGCCCTGGATCCCTTCCAGGCGCTCTGGTGAGACGTGGCAAGTCCAACCAGCGAGCTCCAAGTGGCGACACGCGGTCAGGATAATTTTTGCCTCCAGGGCGCCCGGGTGCCTCCCGGGTGCCTCCCGGGCGCCCGGACCTCCCGGCGCCCGGACCACCTTTTTCCAGCGAACAACTTTCCTGCAAAACAAGGTTAGTCCGAGACAAATAGATCCTGCGAAATAAAGTGTTTAGCACAGTTTATGAGTTTAGTATAAGAAGTATGACTTAGCAAAACTGAGTATGACCTAGATTCCGTCTTTTCGAAATCGGAATCTAGTCACGATCTCGACTTAGATATCCGAAATGGATCTAAGTCGGATCGACACCTAATGTTCCCTTCCCGGGAACGCGTCCTTGCAGTCACTCCCCTCCAGTGACTTACCTTACTTACCTGCCAGACATCCGGTCAGCCCTTCGACCCGTCTGAACTTCTCGCCAACTATCCGGTCAGCCCGTCGACCTAGCTGGTCTTCTCGCCAAGCGTCCGGTCAGCCCGTCGACCCGCTTGGACTTCTCGCCAGCTATCCGGTCAGCCCGTCGACCTAGCTGGGCTTCGTGCCAGACATCCGGTCAGCCCGTCGACCTGTCTGGACTTCTCCTGCACACTCGATCAGAGTGTTTAGACAACAACAGACTAACTTAACCTGATTTGTCATTCATCAAAACCTGGGTTAAATCGTTAGTGCTAACCGCACCAACAATCTCCCCCTTTTTGATAGAATGACAACCTGGTTAAGTTAGTGAAAACATATGCAAGAAACAACATGCATTTATGTGATTTTAAAGTTAGTTTGTATTTTCAAGTTGGTCAAATTGGTTTAGCTAACTTAACCACCTAACCCTCCCCCTTTGGCATTCATCAAAAAAAATAAGTATGGATTAAGTAAGCATCAACATAGACTTCAGACAAAGTAAGAAATAATGTCAAGTTAATCTGGGGGAGTTAAACTTTTGAAAACTTGTTTAAAGCATTAGTTATTTAGAAAAATAGCTAAGTTTAGATAGTCTGATTTTCAAACATAATTGTATAAGTTCTAAATTTCAATATCAAGTTTAAATTTTCAAAACAAGTTTCAACTTTGAAACGCTTTTCAAACATAAGTTTACAAATTCAAAATTCTAAAACTAAGTTTTAGATTTAAGGAAACAATCAGTTTTAAAACTTTGAAATTTATTTTTCAACAAAAAGATTCAATTTTGAAAATTAAGGAAAAATAATTTTGTAAACTTAAGTTTTTTTTAAAAAAAAAAATCTAATTTTCACAATTTTCAATATCAAAACAATTTTTACAACTAATTTAAATCAAATTGTCAAAATTAAGTAAAATCAAATTTTAAGAACTAGATTTTTAAATTCAATTTTCAAAACTAAGTTAAATCTAATTTTTAAAATCAATTTTCAATAAAAATCCAATCCTTAAAAATAGCTTAGTTTTTCAAAAATAGGTTTAAGAAGTTTTTAATAAAATATTTTTCAAACACAAATTTTTAAAATAAAGGGAAAATTTTAATTAATACCTCCCCCTGAACCTGACATAAAATTTTGAAAATATTTGCTAAGAATATTCAAAGTAGAATTTTTTTTTTTGTTTTTTAAAATGAGGTAGAATTTTCTAGAGAGATTTTAAAAAGAAGATTAAAAAATAACACTTAATAAGATAATTAAAAAATAAACCTCCCCCTGAATTTGATTTAATTTATTAGTCCTCCTTATTTGTTACTCCCCCTTAATATAATGCTAAGGTTTGAGTGTGTTAAATTTCAAGCTCTAACACATTTGTCTACCTAAATGTTCTAGGGGATTTGGTAACACTTATATTATTTACATATTTATCTCTGTATCCTTGATATAATTGTTTATTTGAGTTTGATTAATCAATAATTAATATTAGATTCAGGCGCTTAAGCTTCAGTTTAAGGTTTAATAAGATAAACTTTATTAAATCAAAAATAGTTGGCCATTATCAATAATTTATTGATTAAATTTTACTTGATGTAACAATTTAATACTTAATAAAATAATTCAAATTTCATATTAATTGATTGAGTTGGTTAATGAAAGTGTTAGTTATAATTATTTTTTTTATTTACTTCCTTTTAAGTGGGATTAGTTTAGTTTGAAGTTAGTATTAAGTTTTATTTACTTCCTTTTTTTATTTACTTCCTTTCAAATTTCATATTAATTGATTGAGTTGGTCAATGAAAGTTTTACTTATTAATTACATAATTAAGTTTAAAGTTAAAGTTAATGGAATTTAAGTTTTTAAGTTAGGTGTCTAAGTTTTAAATGAATTTAAAAGAATTATTATTATTATTATTATTAAGGGATTTCTAAAACAGTGTTTAAAAGGATTTTAAAATGATTTTTTTTAAAGTTTTTAAAATAATTTTTAAAATAATTTTTTTTAAAAAGTTTTTTAAATAATTTTTAAAATGATTTTTTAAAGTTTTTTTTTTTAAAAAAATAATTTTTAAAAGATTTTTAACATAGTTTTTTAAGGAATTTTTAAAATAGTCTTTTAAAGAATTTTTAAATAGTTTTTTTAAAGAATTTTTAAAATAGTTTTTTTTTTAAAGAATTTTTAAAATAGTTTTTAAAGAATTTTTAAAATAGTTTTTAAAGAATTTTTAAAATAGTTTTTTTTAAAGAATTTTTTAAAATAGTTTTTTTTAAAGAATTTTTAAAATAGTTTTTAAAGAATTTTTTTTAAAATAGTTTTTAAAGAATTTTTAAAATAATTTTTAAAGAATTTTTAAAATAGTTTGTAAAGAATTTTTAAAATAGTTTTTAAAGTAATTGATTAAAAAGTCTTTAAAAGAACTTTTTAATTTTTTTAAATGATTTTTAAAAGAATAATTTTTAAAAGATTTTAAACTAATTTTTAAAAGAATTTTTAAAGTTTTTTTTAAATGATTTTTAAAAGAGTTTTTAAAATAGTTTCCAAAGAATTTTGAAAATAATTTTAAAAAAAATTTTAAGTTTAGAATAAAATTTTTAAGTTAAATATAAAAATTTTTAAAGTTAAATTTTTAGTTAAATATTTAAAATAATTTTTAAGTTCAAAATAATTTTTAAAGTTAAATTTTAAAATAATTTTTAAAGTTAATTTATTTTTAAAAGAATTTTTTTTAAAGTTAATTTAATTTTTAAAAGTTAATTTAATTTTTAAAATAATTTTTTTTAAAAGTTAATTTTAAAATAATTTTTAAAGTTAATTTAATTTTTAAAATAATTTTTAAAGTTAATTTAATTTTAAAATAATTTTTAAAGTTGATTTAATTTTTAAAATAATTTTTAAAGTTAATTTAATTTTTTTAAAAAAATAATTTTTAAAGTTGATTTAATTTTTAAAATAATTTTTAAAGTTAATTTAATTTTTAAAATAAACTTTTTTTAAAGTTGATTTAATTTTAAAATAATTTAGTTTTAATTCGAAATTTAATTTTAATTTGAAATTCAAAATTTAATTTTAATTTGAAATTTGAAATTTGAAATTTATTTTTAATTTGAAATTCAAATTTTAATTTTAATTAATTTTAATTTAATTAGAAATTTGAATTTTACTTTGAATTTGATTTTGATCCTTAATTATCTCACCCGTTCTAAGTTTTCAATCAGGGAATCCTATAATTTTGTGAGGTGAATTGGATTTTTAATTATGGAGTTTTGGTTTAACTTGTGTTAGATTCAGGTTTAGATTTGGTATCTACAAACAGGCATTCTTCGGATAAACTTCTTAGCTTGGTGAGTCACATGGACGTCATTAGAAGTAACCAACCTTTCGAGGTTTTCCGAATAGTCCTATCCACGGAGCTTAGTACTAAACCTTGGTCTAACTGGTTAGGATTCATTTAAGGGTAGCTTCGGTCAGTTCCACTTGGCCAAATGCACCAGATCGAAACCATATCTTTCTAGACATGCGATGCCCAAGCTTCCCTAACGTACTATCATCCAAAAACTTCACCAGTACCATGATTCAAGTTAAACTTGGCCTTCTTTTTAACTAATCCTAATTACCCTGCCGGGTTAGTTTGTTTAGGTTACCCTGTCGGGTAAGTTAGTTTTGAAGGTGCCAGCTATTCTGGAGTCTCCCCCTGAATTATTGGCATTTAGTTTAAATTTTCGTTTTAGGTTTGTGTCGATTTATTTTATAGTTATAATTAGCTTGATGATAATTTATATTTTGTTGAGTTTTAATATTTTTAAATTTTGATTTCTTTGATTTGTGTTTTGGTTTTTGATTTAGTTTATTTGAGTTTATATAATATATTTTTTCTTTAGATATGTAATATTGATTAATTCCTACTTGCGTGGTCAAACACGCTTTCGGAACCCAAGCTTGATTAGTTGATTTGTATTGGGTTATTAATGACTTAAAGGTTTTATTTGAGTTCGACTTGTATCCAACTCCGGTTTTATTACAACATGCTTTTTGATTGTTTAGGATTAAGTCTAGATTTTTTGATCTTGTAGTGAATTTTTCTAGTATTTCTTTTAAGTTACTAATTTCTGATTTTAATGATGAATTCTCTTCAAGTATTAGATCTTGAGTTGGATTTAAATTTTTTATTTGTTCCTTGAGGTCTTGATTTTCCTCAAGGAGTGATTTATTTTCATTTTCTATTTTAATTAACTTACTATTTAAGCAAGAAATAATTTTAATGAATTTTTTGTTTAAATTAAAATATACCTTATTCGGGCCTTCGGAAACGAGTACGGACTCGTGGCTTGATTCGGGTTCAGACCCGTCTTCATCTTCCGACTCGTCTTCTGTTTCAGCTTCGCGGGCCATCAGCGCGAGATGGCTCTGGTGTTTCTGCTCTTCTGCATCCGATTCGTCCGAGGAGTCGTCCCACGTTGCTTTGAGGGCCTTCTTTTTGGTTGGCTTCGGTTTGTCGAACTTCAGTCTTGGGTATTCATTCTTGTAGTGCCCCTTTTTATTGCACCCGAAGCACGTTACATTCTTTTGTTTCGAGGGAGAACTGATCTTTTGAAGGTCCTTCTTGCTGAAGCTTCTTTTTCTCCTGGTGAACATTTTTCTTACCAGGTTCACCTGGTGTTCTTCGTCTTCGGTATCTTGATCAGAATCTTCTTCAGATTCAGGCTTGTTCTTCTTTTCTTTGGATGAGCCTGCAAATAAAGCAATACATTTCTCGGCTCCAGCATTAGTTTGTTCATGTAATTCTAACTCACAAAAAAGCTCGTCTAATTTTAACTTAGATAAATTTTTCGAAATTTTGTAGGCATCTACGATTGATGCCCACAAGCTATTACGAGGAAAGGCATTTAGTGCGTACCTTATTAAATCTCTGTTTTCCATCTGGTGGCCTATCGCGTGGAGTCCGTTGAGAACGTCCTTGATTCTTGCATGCAGTTGACTTGCCATTTCCCCTTCCTGTATTTTTATATTAAATATTTTATTTAAAAGTAGGTCTCTTTTTGTTACCTTCGCGTCGCTTGTTCCTTCGTGCAACTCGATCAGTTTGTCCCACAATTCTTTAGCATTCTGATGTGGTCCGACGCGATTCAGCTCTTCTCGTGTTAGGCCGCAATGTAGCGTGTTGATTGCCTTGTTTTCTGTTGATGCCTTTTTCCTCATGTCCGGAGTCCACTGTTCCGGGTCTAGTGGATTTCCGGAGTTGTCGACTGGAGTTCGGTACACCTTTATAACGCTGAACCATTGATCGTAGTCTATCTTTAGGTACACCTCCATTCTTTTCTTCCAGTACGAGAAGTCATCCCCGTTGAATAGGGGAGGACGTACTGTGCTAAAGCCTTCTAGTTGAGACATCCTGCACACAAGTAAATAAGGAAAAAAAAATATTCCAAGACTTGGTCTTGGATTAGCAGTGTTGGAGAAAAATAGTATTTCACTGATTTTAAAAAAATATTAATATTAATAAAATATTAATAAAAAATATTATTTCAAATTTTTGAAAATGTAATATTTTGTCAATATTAAGCACTGGTGAAAAGATGACGATGTATTTTTCAAAACCAGTTTTGGAGGGAAAAAAAACGATATCTAATTTTTCTTTTAAAAGACCCCCCTTTGTCTGATTGGTGGTTGCACCAAATCAGAGCGGTACCTGCTCTGATACCACTTGTTGGATCGTGAAACGTCGATAGAGGGGGGGTGAATATCGGTTCGAAAAACAACGAGTATAAAAGAGTTAAGCGCAGCGGAAATAAAACAGCTTAGACAGATGAACACGATGTTTTTTACTTCGTTTGGAGCCTGTGACGACTCTTACTCGAAGGCCCGTACTCCTTGAGTACTTTCGTTGGGCAATCACTAGCAGTTCGAATATTATTACAATTTAAAGTACAAAAATGCTAATGAAAATAAAACAAATACCGACAAGAATTAAAGACGAGGAAAAGAGCGTATTGTCGGATCTTCGTTAGCGTCGCAGGAGCACAGAGCAGTAGACCAAGCAGTCTAAGAGTTCTGAGTTAATTCTGATCTCTACCTCCGCCCCATCTTTTATATGAAGCTCGGGGCGCCCTGGATCCCTTCCAGGCGCCCTGGTGAGACGTGGCAAGTCCAACCAGCGAGCTCCAAGTGGCGACGCACGGTCAGGATAATTTTTGCCTCCAGGGCGCCCAGGTGCCTCCACGGCGCCCGGGTGCCTCCCGGGCGCCCGGACCTCCGGGCGCCCGGATCACCTTTTTCCAGCGAACAACTTTCCTGCAAAACAAGGTTAGTCCGAGACAAATAGATCCTGCGAAATAAAGTGTTTAGCACAGTTTATGAGTTTAGTATAAGAAGTATGACTTAGCAAAACTGAGTATGACCTAGATTCCATCTTTTCGAGACCGGAATCTAGTCACGATCTCGACTTAGATATCCGAAATGGATCTAAGCCGGATCGACGCCTAATGTTCCCTTCCCGGGAACGCGTCCTCGCAGTCACTCCCCTCCACTGACTTACCTTACTTACCTGCCAGACGTCCGGTCAGCTCTTCGACCCGTCTGGACTTCTCGCCAACTATCCGGTCAGCCCGTCGACCTAGCTGGTCTTCTCGCCAAGCGTCCGGTCTGCCCGTTGACCCGCTTAGACTTCTCGCCAGCTATCCGGTCAGCCCGTCAACCTAGCTGGGCTTCGTGCCAGACATCCGGTCAGCCCGTCGACCTGTCTGGACTTCTCCTGCACACTCGATCAGAGTGTTTAGACAACAACATACTAACTTAACCTGATTTGTCATTCATCAAAACCTGGGTTAAATCGTTAGTGCTAACCGCACCAACAATTAATACTGGCGACACAAACAATCTTCCCCTTTTTGATGTAATAGAAACCTGGGTTAAAGTTAAAAAAATAACAGAAAAATAACAGCATGAATAATGTTTAAGAGAAAAATAATAGTAAGTATGATGTTATTATTCTCTTAAGTATTGTTTAATTTTGGGTTACGATTTTTCTTTTCTTAAACCCATCACTACTCTCCCCTTTGACATTCATCAAAACATGCAAGGTATAAGGAACAAGTAGAAAGCAAAACATCATCAATTTTGAAAACATCTAGAATAATATAAGCTAAAGCATTTATTTTCAAAAACAATGTTTGAAATAATAATATTCCTTTTTAGGTTTTATAGTTCAAAACATATAAAGGAATTTTGAAAAATTATTTCAAAAAAGTTTCAAATGGTTTTCAAATATGTATATATTTTTTCAAGAATTTGTAAAAAATTTAAAAAATATATAGATATTTCAATCAAGTCTCCCCTCAATCTGACTAACTCTTAGGAACCCTTGTTAACTACAAGGCAAACTCCCTATGTGTCTTATGGTTTATTTTAATCAATATAGGAGGGTTACTATATTTTTCTAACTTAAGTTTCGTCTCCTCCTTTGTCACGTATTAAAAAGATGTACCAATTATATAAAGAGTTACATTGGTCTAAAGTTATTTCCTAACCCTTTTTGAAAGTTTTTCAAGAACATTTGTCAAAATATTTTTAAAATTTTGGAAGATGATTTTGAAAAGAAATTTTGAAAATGTGAAAACAAATTTCATGGTAAAAATGTTAGTGCAATATCCCCTGGGTTAGGTTGATCAGGTTGACTAAGCTTGAGTTGGCCCAAGCTTGAGTCTTGATGTTTGGGTTTTGATGTTTGACAATACATGGAGATTGCAAATACAATTATCTGATTGGGAAGATTGTTGATACAATCCCCCTCTGGTTAAGGACTGACTAGGTTGATGTGAAGAAGAGTCAAGTAGGTCAAAGGGTTGACTAGATACTTGACTGAGAAAGTCCTAACTGGAGGTTAGGCAAGTGGAAATCCTGATAAGTGAAGTTAGGTGAAAGACCTAGTGAGTGTCCCGGTGAGTGAAGCCAAACAGTGTGAAAATCCTAGTGAGTGAAGCTAGGTGAAAGTCCTGGTGAGTGAAGCCAGAAAGATGGAAATCCTGATAAGTGAAGCCAGGTGAAAAACCTAGTGAGTGAAGCTAGGCAGATGGAAAGACTTGGTGAGTGAAGCCAAGCGGATTGAAAGACCTGATGAGTGAAGTCAGACACGTGGAGATCCAGGTGGGTCAAGGTTGACCAGACACTTGGTGTTGGGAAGCCCAAGTAGGTCAAAGGATTGACCGGATACTTGGCACGAGGAAATCCAGATGGGTCAAGGGTGATCAGACATCTTGTGGAATTCCAAGTGGGTTATAGAGGACCGAACACTTGCCACGAGACGGTAAGTCCAAGTGGGTCAAGGTTGACCAAACACTTGGCACAAGGAGAAAAATCCAAGTGGGTCAAAGGGTTGATCGGACACTTGGCGAAAAGGTCTCGATAGGTCAAGGTTGACCGGATGCTAGGCATGAGAAGTTCCAATAGGTCACAGTTGACCAGATGTTGGAATTGGGGACCCTTGAGCTTGAGTTGAGCAAGTCAAGGGTGGTCAATTGATCAGCCGATCGATTGAACCAAAGCCCAATCAATCAACTGATCGATTGGGAGAGTGCTGCGATAAACAACAGCCCAGTCGATCGGGTGATCGATTGAGAGCCTAAATCGCGAGCATAGAATGCATCCCAATCAATCAACCGATCGATTGGGCACCACCAATCAATCGGCTGATCGATTGGGGAGCTGGAAATCACGCGAAGTCACGATAAAGGCTGAATCGATCGGGCGATCGATTTAGGCCTTTTCCAGCGAGCACATAGGCGTTCTGAATCGATCAACAGATCGATTCAAGTCTCCCTAATCAATTGGTCAATCGATTGAGATGTGATCGTTGCGCAGGTTAAAGTCATTGGTGAGCGATTTCTTCGACACGACTTTACGAACTTCTTTATGATCTTCACGCAAGTTTTCTCCACTGAACTCACCGACACACACCAGATCTTGGAGGCTTAGAGAGGAGTGTTGTTGCACTTTCAAGCAAGTCAAGAGGTTTCAACCAAGAAGAAAAGCAAGCTAGGGTTTCTACCGTGTAAATCTTGTAAGATTTGATATTGTATTAGCTTGTATTTTGCTCTTCTTGTATATCTTTGTATGTGAGCTTGTACAAAGCTTCTCCGCCTTCGGTAGTTACTGAGAATGAGTGTTTTTATTAATGGAGTGTGTGTCGCGTGTGGATCCTTGGATTAGTCACCTCTTCTTGATGTGGATACCAAGTAAATCCTTTGTGTTAGCGTTAGAAGTTTGCTTCGAGTTCATTCCGCTGCATATCATCGTCGTCACGAAATAAGACAATGACCGTGACGAACTATTCACCCTCCAACACAATTGATCCTAAAAAAAAAACTTTCAAGATGACTTTTTAAAGAAAAGGATTTATTAAAGTAGTTTTCAAGGTATATTTTTAAAGTATGGTTTTCATAAAGAGTTTTTAGGATAATCATTTTTCAGAATACTGTATTTATTTTTAAAAAATTCTTTTATTTTGATAAAACAATATTTTCTAAACAAATACTATCTTTTTTAAAGAAGATTTTAAAGATAGCATTTTCAAAACTCTTTTTGAAAATATAGTTTTTAAAATATTTAAACCTTTTCAAAATAAAAAATTGTCAGTAGAATCTCCCTCTTAACTTAATATTCTTTTTTTTTTTCTAGTGTTTAAGTAAATTATCTTGTGTTCAGGCATGCATATATTTATCAAAAATATCAAAATATTTGTAATTAATTTATTTCTCATCTAAATCTTTAACACATGGTTATTTTATGAGTTTTAAGATATGCTTAATTTAATGATTTGGCTAAGGTGGAATTTTGATTCTTAATTATTTTCACATTAAATTAGAGTTTTCAAGTTAGTTTTATCTTAAACATTTTTGGTTAATTAATTTACTTTTGAATTTATGATTAAAATTTTTTATTTTGAATTGATTAAGTCATATTTTTCAAATTCAGATTTTAATTAAGTTTGATTAATTCATTTTGTATTAATTTAGTAAACATAAAATTGTTTGAGTCTAATTTAAATTTATTTGAGCTTAAAATTGTTTGAGTCAATCTGGGATTAGTTAACTTAAAAGGAATATTATTAATTAGTAATTGAGTTAATTTTAGATTAAATTTGGATTAGTTTGATTAGTTAATTAAAATTGATTAATTTTTTTTATTAAATTATCACTTTCGGATTTACTATTAATGATTAATATTAATTAATCTTCGGTTATTAAGTTGGTATTAATTGGATTATGATTAATGGATTAAAATAAAATTGATTAAATTAATATTGATTAATTAATTATTAATTAAATTAGGATTAATTAACTATAATTTAATTTAATTATAAGTTACTTTAATTTTAAATTTTAATTTAAGTTTAATTAAGTTTTAACTTAATTTTAGTTGAAGTTTTAAATTTCAGATTTAATTGAAGTTTAATTAAGTTTTAATTTAAATTTTAATTAAATTTACTTTAATTTTAAAGTAATTTCAGATTTAGTTGAAGTATTAAGTTTTAAGTTACTTTAATTTTAAATTTTAATTTAAGTTTAATCGTTGATCAATTAAATGTACATTTCATAAATTGACTTCCAGGCTATAACAAGTCATAGGGGTCTTCTTGGGTATCAAAGTAATGCCCACTTCTAGATAAATTTTTTTTTTAAAGAAATTGGGCATTTAACCTTCCTATTAAAAAACATTGGTCTAACTAGTTTAGGATGTGGTGAAGTAACTTCAATTAGCTCTTCTTAACTAAGTAGACTAAGTAGAGTACATCTTACCCTATTTGACTTTCTTGACCAAGCTTCTCTAACGTATTATCATCTCGCCCCACCCTGGTACTATTTTGGACAAGAATCAAAACATCTTATTCTTATCTAGTCCTAATTACCTAAGTGGGTAGGTTATGTTTTTAATGTTTCAACTAATTTGAAGCCTCCTTCTGAATCATATATTCTATGTTTTAAGTTTATATAATGAATTTCATTTTTAGATACATAGTATTAGTTTTGCCATACTTTCTTAGTTAGGTAAGCTTTCGGAACTCATGCTTTGATTTGTTTCTTGTGTTGGTTAACCAATGAAATGAAAGTTTTATTTATTGAGCTAGATTTGTATCTTACTCTGTACTTGTTATATACAGCTATTTGAGATCCAAGTATTAAGTCTAGATTTTTGGATCTTATTGTAAATTTTTCTAGTAGTCCTTTAAAATTATAAACTTCACATTTCAATACAAAGTTATCTTCCTCAAGTCTTGCAACTTGAGTTGGGTCTCCATTTTGAACTTGTTTAGTTAAGGAGTTTAGGTTAAGTTGTTCCTTAAGGTTTTGATTTTTTTTTTAAGGAGCAATTTAACTTGGTTTTAAGATTCAATCAATTTTCTATCACTACAAAAAAAATGTCCATATAGGAACGGTTGTTTAGGAGTGATTTTAATACTGCTCTTGAAAATCGACTAACTAAATCAGTTTGAACTAAATCATTTATATTGCTTGACCTTTGTAGAACAATTTGAAACCTTCTTATTGAATAGCTTTAGCATCGATTTGAAAAAACTACTGCTATAAACCGCTCTTAATGATATAACTATCAGAAGCAATATTAAAACTGCCGATATTAGTTACTTTTAGTAGCAGTTATGAGTCAAACACTGCTACCAACCGTTTTTATTACTCTAACTTCTAGAAGCAGTTTTCAAACTGCTCATATTAGATTTTTGGAATAGAAGTTTCTATAAAGTGCTATTATAAACTGCGTCTATTGCTCTAATGGTTTAGAATTGGTTTTTAAACTACATCTATTGCATAGTTTTAACGTTGATTTACATAAACTATTGATGTAGAACACTCTTATTGATACAACTATTAGAAACAATATTGAAACTGTTAATTTTGGGTACTTTTGACAGTGATTCTGTGTCAAACGCTCCTACTAACTATTTTTTTTCATTTAACTTCTAGGAGCATTTTACAAACTGCTCACATACATCCAGACTCCCAGTTCACCTACGGATGCCCCACACACTCGGTCGAGCATGGAAGTCGGACAACATAGCATTACTCTCTATCTCTCTCATATATATAAGGATGTGCCTAGATGGTTTGTTTTTTTAATCTTCAAAATACCACTTATAATAATATCCTAAAATACTCATTTCTTTATCCAATAGAATCATCTTAACCATGTGATTTTTACTATCTTTATCTCTGGGATAAAAATCAAATTTAAATAAAAAGTTTTTAAAAAAAACTTATTAAAAATAAGAAAAATTTATTTTTTTTTAAATAAGAGTATTTATATAAAAAAATTGACCATGCACCTAGTATTTGAAAATAGTATAAATTATTTAATATTTAATATAGTTATAGATACTTATATATTTATATTATTTTTCTTTTATTCAGATTAAATTAATCATATATGACAAAAAAATATTATTTTAATATACAAAATGTAATGCAAACAAAAAGAGAGGGGTGTTTTGCTTAAAATTTAAAAATACAAGGTTTTATTTGATCATTTAAAAATATTTCATCTAAATCGATAAAGTAAAAGAAATGGAGGTGCACTTGTTGATGATGAAATAATACAAGTTGAGGTAATAATTGTTTTGATTTTTCAAAATAACTTTTCAATATGCTATTTATTTTATTGACACAATTTTTATATTAGGATGAATTAAATATAGTTGTGCCTCCATGACAAGCCTGACGGCTGAGGGAACACAAATAATAGAAGTGCATGAGGATGTATTTTGATATCCATTTAGAATTTTATTTTTATTAAAATTACTATATATTGTATAATATTAATTATATGTTTTTTATTCAGTGAGATTTTTTGGTTAGAACATTCTGGTTAAGTTCAATGTTTAGGAGTTGGTGTATTATCTAGCTAAGTATTCCTAGAGCAGTGTAATTGAAGAATAATTTTTTGACAAGGTAATCTTCTTACTTCTGATGTTATTGATAAGTTGTGAGAAATGGAAGAAAAAAATGAAAGATATGGAAGCATAGAGGCAAGCAGAAATGGAGCGGATGAGACAGATGCATGAACATCAAATTCAAAATTTTATCAATGTCATCCAAAGTATGATATCTGGAACTACTAAGGAGATCTCATGGACCTTAGTTTTTGCCTACATAAGTAGTCACATATTGAATACAAATGTTCAAAAATACTTATACAGAAGTATGATATTTTAAATTAAATTTATTTTTTAGATGACAACTATCTTCACAGATATTATACAGTAACATATAAATTCTTCATCAAATACACATGAAAGTGATCACAAATCTCCACCACTATTTGAGTCAGATAAAAAATTAGATAGAATTTTGAAAAAAAAAGTTTTATTTGTCTGTTGTTAGTGCTTTTAGTTATCTATTGAATTTAGAATATTTTTATTTATTTTATATTAGTAATTAGAGTATGCTTGTTATTGTTTTGAAGGATAATTGTTTAATTGTGTTATATATTGATTTTATTATTTAATCATTATGAATTTAGAAGAGTTTTGGGATGTTACGGAAGTTAATAAACTCAAATTTTATTGAGATGACTTATTGGAAAGCTATCAGGTTATAAAATTTTTGTACTTTTAAAGTGCTTTATTTAATAATATTTGAATGAGTTATTATAATGCTATTATTATTATTATTATTTAATACTTAATGAATTCTCTAATTAATTTCGATGCTACTCGCCTGTAGGCTGTAGCGGTGAAAAGGCTTGACGCCCGAGCAGTTGTTTGCTGACATGACAAGTTGAGGCTCACCACTCGAGGCAAGGAACTTCATGACATATGTCATTAAAATTATTTTTTTTAAATGAGTAGGAGGTCTATTAAATTGTAATAGTTAAAATATCTTAATATTAATAATGGTCAAAATCATTTTACCCTTTATACATTTCAGATATTTTACTATCTAACACTCTATTTACGTGACAATCATGCATTGGATAAAACAAATGCTACAGATGAAGCTCTGATTGTGATTTTGATTCTACTGACCGTTTGGATTAGAGTCAATTTAATGATTGAATATTATTATCCATTCCATCGCTCCAACTTTGAGAAATATGCCTTGCCATTTCTTTCTTAATTCAACCATCGTCTCTTTTCATCGCATCTCCAATCCTAATCTGGCATTCTTCTATAGACGCACAATGATGATCTAGATGGATCCCACGGGTCATCCGAATTAGTAAGTGGAGGTATGCTTGTCACATGAGGTCGTGGGTCGAACTACAGGGTTGTCAGGGTGTAAATCCCGAGACCCTGTGCACCTCACCCCACCACCACTTGCCCACTCGGCTACCGTGATTTACCTCTCTCATGATGGCCTGGGGTCGGGTGCGACGGGAGCGCTGGGGCGAGCGATTTCACTTTTTGCCACAATGATGATCTAGATGAAGCAGATGGTGTGGAAGTCTACTAGTGGCAAGACACCGAGGAAGTTGGCCCCTGCAACTGGCAGTGTGAAGAAGCCCCACCGCTTCTGTTTGGGCATGGTGGCGCTGAGGGAGAGATCCAGAAGTACTAGAATAACACAGAATTACTGATCCAAAAGTTGTCGTTCCAACGCTTGGTGCATGAGATCGCGTAGGATTTCAAGAGAAGATGAAGCATATGCTACAATTTCAACCGCCCCATGAAGTTGAACACCGGCAACTCTTAGCACCAGCCATGCCTCTATGCCACAATCTGCATGATCTCACAGGTGAGCCTGACTTTCTCCATCAAATTGTAACTCAATCACAAGACATTAATCTTGTTGCAACCCTGACTCCATTGCTCTCTCCCGTGCTAGGGAAAAGATTCATGTCCTTATCGGGGATCGGTAATGCAAGCGATGATGTCATGACGTTGCAAAGGTTGAGGATGATCTCTGATGACGACATGCAAGCAAGGGAGAAGAGGAGGCAGTTGAACATGGAACAAGTGAGGACACTAGAGAGGAACTTCGAGCTATAGGGAAATAAATTGGAATCAGAGAGGAAACTGCAATTGATCGTTGTGCTTGGGCTGCATCCAAGGCAAATGGCCATTTGGCTCCAGAACAGGAGGGCTAGGTGCAAGACTAAGCAGCTGGAGATGGATTATGAGCTGATCATGATCTAATTAGATTTGAGTAGAGATATATGAGGAACATACAATTAGACTTTCTTCTTCAATGAGTTGAAAATTATTTTTTACATCTATTAGACTCTAGTTGAAAATTGTTTATATATCTAATGGGTTATAGAACTATAGTGATTTGAATTGTTTCTAAATTTTAGCTTTAATAATGGTTTGAAGTTTTCTTATACTCATGGCATTTAGGTGCAGTTTTAAATTACTTTTAAATTTCAAGAATCAACAATGTTTCAAAATCGCTCTTTAACAACGTTTGAAGTACTCCTGTATCCATGGCATTTAAGAGTGATTTGAACTTATTTCTAAATTTTTAACATTAATAGTGTTTTGAAATCACTCATATAGAAGCAACTTAAATTGTTTTTACACCTAATGTATTCTAGAACGGTTTGAACAACTTCTAAATTTTAAGCTTTAATAGTGTTTTGATGTATTCCTATACCCACATTTAGGAGTGGTTTAAAATCATTCTTTAATTTCTAGCATTAATAGCGTTTCAAATTGCTCTTATATCTTTGGCATATAGAAGAGGTTTAAAATCATTCTAACACCTAAAGGATTTGAGAGTAGTTTGAACTATTCCTGAATTTATAGTTGTAGAATCAGTTTGAAATCGTTGTTATATATACCACATGTACAATTAGTTTCAAACCATACCTATAAAATATAATAGGAGTGGTTTTTCAACTTTTATCAATGGTTATGAAAGCTGCTTCTATAAGATATAGGGGTGGTAACAAGAGAAGCGGTTTTTAAATCGGTGGTATAAGTGTAGGGGTGGTTAAAAACTACTCTTGAAAGTAAAAAAAAAAAAAAAACTGCTCCTATACGAGTGCTCTTTTGTAATGTATTTAAGAATGAAATTACTTTAAAGAACTTAACATTTAAAATAGATATTACTTCATTGAAACTTTCGGATACAAGTATGGACTCATGACTTGATTCATCTTCTTGGTCTAATTCACTTTCTAACTCAAGTCTGGCTGCCATTACTGTGAGATAGCAAGCTTGCTTTCGATCTTCTACATCTGATTCTTCTAAGGAAGATTCATCCCAGTGGCTTGTAGCACCTTCTTCTTCTTCTACTTTGTATTCTTGGATTTGTCTTCCTTTCGGTTTGGACACTCGTGCTCCAAATGTCCCTACTTGTTGCATCCAAAGCAAGTAATATTTGCCTTTGCATTGTTGGATGTGGATTCGATCACCTTTTGTAGATCATTCTTTGTAAAGTTCTTCTTTCTTTTAGTGAACATTTTTTTTTATCATGTTCATTAGTTGATCTTCTTCGTCTGATTCTGAGTCAGATTCATCTTCTGACTTGGGCTTAGTTCAGGTTCTTGTTTTCACCTCCTTTATCGAACCTGCAAGAAAAATTATACCTTCTCAACCTATTTTAGTTAATATGCTTATAAAGTTCTAACTCACAAAATAGTTCATCTAATTTTAATTTAGACAATTTTTTTAAAACTTCATAGGCATCAACTATATGTGCTCACAGTGTATTTTGAGAAAATAAATTTAGAGCATACCTGATTATGTTTCTATTTTCTAATTGGTGGCCAATTAGATGTAGATAGTTAAGGATATCCTGTTGAAACTCCAAGGTTATTTTGATGTGATCAAACAAGTTAAGTTAGGTCATGTTGATTTTTGATCCCTGTATCTAAGTGTGCAGGAGCACAGGAAGTCGAGCGGAAGACACGGCTAGCGAGAAGGACGGCACAGGAGAGAGGCGACGGGCTCGGTGCGTCTAAGGGATGGGTGCCGCGGAAGAGTACATCGGTGGACGAGAAGAACATACGCGGCGTTCGAGAGACGAGAAGCCGGAGTGGAAGGAGAAGGCCGAAACTGGGTTCGGGTGAGCCTTATTTCGATTGGCCGAAATCACCCAAGCATGCGAAGCCGGAGCGGAAGACCCGGACCGAGGCGAGCAACACTGGAGCAGAGAGCCCGGATCGAAAAAGTCAACCATGTTAACTTTAAGGGTCCGAGCGCCCGAACCAGTCTGGGCGCCCGAAGCGATTCCGGGAGCTCGGAATGTGATTCTATCCAGATCGTGTTTGATCATGATATGTTGCGAAGCGGATAAAATTTTATCCCCCTCAAGGCGCCTCGACCATGGCTATAAATACAACCTTTGTCCAGAAGTTTAAACAATAACAAGCAATTTGATTTCCAACACTTGTGCGCTTTACTTTATTAGTTTAGCTTCATCCTTTTGTGCTTTCACTTTTGTAAGAGGATTCTCCACCTGAATGAGATACTTGGTGCAATTCATTTCCTTGGATTAACAACCTCTCCAGTTGTAATCAAGTAAAATCTGTGAGGCTCGTCTTTTAGTTTATTTTCTTTATTTTATTTTATGCAAGTATTTTTTTTTAAGTTCGAGAAGGGTTTTTATTTATTTTGTGCAGGGCTATTCAACCCCCCTTCTAGCCGGCCACCGGGTCCCAATATATCATTGATCCTTGCTTGAAGTTGACTTGTCGTTTCTCTGTCTTGCATTTTTATGTTAAATAAACTATTTAATAGTAAATTTCACTTAGTTATCTTGGGGTCCTTTGTGTCTTCATGTAGCTCAATTAGCTTATCCCAAAGGTCCTTCGAGTTATTGAATGATCTGACATGGTTGAGTTTTTTCCTTCATTAGTTTGCATTGGAGGGTGTTTATTGCTATGGAATCTATTTGTACTTTCTTATTCTCTTCTAGGCTCCATTTTTCTAGGTCGAGGAGCACACCAGATACATTATCTACCGGAGTCGTGTACCCTCGTCGAGTGCTCGGTCATTGTTTAATATTCATCTTCAGATACACCTCCATTCTCCACTTCCAGTATGAAAAATTATCTCCATTGAAGAGTAGGGGGCGAGCAGTACTATATCCCTCAATTTGGACCATAAAAAAAACAGCACACAACAAAAAGAAAGAGAAAAAATATGTCCTAAGACTAGATTTTGGATTAGTAGTATGGAAGAGAACAAAGAAAACAGAATGATTCGAGTAGTGTTGCACCAATTTCAAGCAATACCATTTGGTCATGATATTTTGATTTATATAAGCATACCATTTGATCTTCTCATGTGTTAATTCCATGCTTATATCATACTTCATGAGTTATTTTCATTTATGGACTTAATTACAAATTATATCATATTTGCGGTATGCAATGCTAATATTTTGATATATTATTTATAAGTATCAAAAGATCATAGATCCAGATCAGATTAGACCCAAGTGAGCTCAAATTTGGGTTTAAATGAGGAGATCAAGCTCTGAAACCATCTGAACCGTTCATTCAAGATCAAGAGTGATCTGAGACATACATCAAAGATCTACTCCATCCAAGCCAAGAGAAAGTAGATCACAGCCATCGATCAAGATCCAAAGCTTTTGATCTATATCTGAATTGATTTGACCGTTGATCAAGATCCGAAGTATTCTGGATCGTCTATTCAGATCTTAGATGAGTTTAAATGAGAAGCTACAGTGTTGATTCTTGGGGGGTCACTTCTACAGGCAAAGCGCGATCACGGAAACCAGAGGAGGGGCAATCCTCTTCCTTCCGACTCCACTCTGCTAGCCACCGGAGCTCATCCACCTTCATCCATCAAGGTTAAGGGGTTCTCCTTCCTCGTCCATCGACATCTGGAGAAGCAAGGGAATTCCCTACTTCCTCTGAGTGCCATCACTGAGCTTTGTCTGCCTACCTTCATCTTCTTCAATCTAACGCCATCTTCACCTCAAGCTTTCACCAGAGAAGAAAGGGGTTTCCCTCCTTCAAATGGAGATTCATCGACCATCTTCATCTTCCATTGTCGGTTCTTCTTCATCATCCATCTACATCCTTAGCTGCACACCAGATCGCCGCTAATCCAAATGATCGCTAGCCATCGGAGCTTGTGAAGAAACAAGGGGATTCCCTACTCCTTAACAAGACCCGAATTCATCCTTCTTCCATTCAACCAGCCATCAATTCCATCTCGATTGGAGTTTTTCCGATTGTCATCATCACCGAGCTTTCTTCTCTTGTTTCGATTCAGAGAATTCTTAGGGATGCCCTAGTTTGATATGTGAGCAATTAATTTGGTTGTCAATTTTTCCCATCTTTTCTGTTTCGAATGATTTCATTGTGATACAAAGTTGTTTAAATTCTGGTTGTTATTGAATGTTACATTGATCATTTAGTTGTTTGATTGATTACATGCTTTTGCTTAGGTTAGTTGTCATTTCTTTGTTCCCTTCAATGCAGTAAGGTTAGTTGATTTCATGCTTCCAATGTTACAAGTTGATTGGTTTGATTTCTATGGTTTCCTATTCCATTCAAGTAGGTGTTAGGTTTCATTAATTGCTTTGTGCCTCTTTAATTTGTCACAATCATAGTTTAGGTTAGATTACATTGTTCTTCCTTAATTATCTTTAGCATTTAGTTTCAAAACTCAAAATCCCAACTCTGAATAAATTCAATCCTAAGATTAGAATTCACTTGCTACATTCCTGGTGAGAGATGACTCGGGCCATACCCTATACTGCATTATGTAGTTTGGAGATTTGGTATTTTATTTGTACACATTTCACGATAAAATTAGATTTATCATCTATATCCCTCAATTTGGACCATAAAAAAAATTGCATACAACAAAAATAAAGAGAAAACATATGTTTCAAGATTATGTCTTGGATTAGTAGTGTGGGAGAGAATAAAGCGAAAAGAATGATTCAAGTAGTGTTGTATCAATTTTGAGCAATTTGTAAAATAAAAGCGAAAACTTGTCCAAAGAGGTATTGTTTGCTCAAAGAAAATATTTTTTTTTCTTGAAAAAGAAACACAATGCTCTTATGGTGGTTTTACCAATTCAGAACGACTCTGCTCTGATACCACTTGTGGGATCGATGACACTTGGGGGGGGGGAGGTAATCATGTATATTTAACAATTATTTCTTTCTAGAACTTAAAAAATAATTGGGCAATGAAAATCAAAATAGTTAAGTAAGAAAGAAGAGAGAGCAAGACACACCAATTTACTTGGTTGGCGACTCCTACTTTATGACCCAGATCCTTTGGATTTTTTCGATAGGTAATCCACTAAATTTGAATCTCAAATACAAAAACATGGAAAGTGTAACACCCTACACTTCTCTTTTGTAAGTATATTAAGTATGCACAATAAGAAATTCGTTACCAATACAAAGATGTCAAAATGGATGCGCTCGTGTGTTGGTGTCGGTCTAACTACAACAATCGTGCATAGTATAGTAGCAGCACAATAGTATTATGAATATGAAGCAATCGGATGGTCAAGAATGAGCGTAAAAAAGTATTTCAAACCTCCTGGCCTAACTCTCCTTTTAAACACTGTTGGAAGCACCTCCAACGGTTTAGGACACCTCTAACAACGCTTATATGATTTGAAAACTTTGGTCTTTATCTGGGTGAGGGTGCCTCTATCAGCTCTGAGCATCTCCAATGTGCTCCGAGGGGCCTCCGGTTCACTCTGAGATGTCGCCCCACAACTAAACTTTATCTATGAAACTTATCTACGTGAGGGTGCCTCCACTTGTCCAGGATGCCTCTAATCTGCTCTGAGGCACCTCGAGCACTGTTCATCCAATACTAAATTTTACAATTTACTCCTGCAAAACATGTTAGTCCAAATAATAAAAGGTAACCTGTAAAACAGAGTTAACATATTAAAAATAAGATGAAATAAAAGTATTAATTAGATCTTGTCTTATCAAGACTAGGATTTAGTCATGATCTCAACTTGATATTTAAAATGGATTTAAATTGGATCAGCACCTACAATCCCAATGAAGCTCGTCCTCACTGGATATGTCTCCTCCAATACTATCTCACTTATCAATTGCAGACTTAGTCAACTCTTGACCTACTAAGTCTTCTTGCCAGATGTCCCATCTGGACTTCAGCCAGTTGTCAGGTCCTATGGATCTAACTAAATTTCATTTTAAATATCAACCTATTTGGGCTTCCTGCTAGTTATTAAGTCCTCCAGACCTAATTGGACTTTAGTCTGGTGTTAGATCCCATCAAATCTTTTAGTCCTATACACTTGATAAATAACTTAGAACACAACAACTAACTTTAACCATTTTACATACATTAAAACACTTGAGTTTGATTATTATTGATGACTGCACCAATAGTATGGAGGTCTTTATTAAGACCCACAAGAAGAAGGATGATGCATTTGTCAATCCACGATCTTAGGTCATACACGTAAAATTATTAACTTTATTGCATTTAACCATTTCTATCTTGATTAAGTTTAGTAATTATGGTCAAATTGGATATTAATCATATTATATCTTTCCACACAAGAGCAAATAACAAATAGAGTAGCTCAGGCATCTCAACCACCAGTAGAAAGGAGAGTTACAACCTTTATTCATCGAGGTAATAAATGAGATATATTCTGATGTTGTCGGTGGAAGGATAAAAAATCTCCACACTCTACGACCTTGGCTCCCAAGCCAAAGTTGTATTTGATTGCTAAGGAGTTCTAGGGCCCGTATTAGTTTCTCTTCTTCTACTGAGGTGCAGTCTTTAATACGCAAAAATCAAGAACTGTGCACTTAACTAAACTCAATAGATCAGAGGATGCCCCATAGGGATCAGTGGATGGTTGTTAAGGACCAAAGGAGGGTTGCAAATGAGCAGCGGAGAGCCGTTGAGGATCAGAGGAGAGCCGAGAAGGGTGAAAAGAGGGTTGAACGGGATGTGCATCAAGAAGCTTTCTTGGCCCATATGCAATCAATTATTGTCTCTTAGACCTCAGCACCACATGATTTTGTGTCACAGGAGACTCAAGATCTATCAGACCATGTTGATTAGCTTTTTCTAAGGTTTGTTAAACTATAACTTAGTTTTTTATTTATCATACATAAACCATATAAAATATATTTATTCTATTTTTATATTCTAATGTGCTCATTTCTAAATATTATATTACTATATATACCAAAAGTCCATATTAACATATTGATTACCATCATTATCTGTTTATTTCTATGCAGGTATCTTTTTTATTAAATGTAAACTTAGTTATACATATATGTAAAATTTTTAATTATACAATAATCTAATCATAATTTATCATATTTGACTTAGCTTTTTGCGTGATTTTATATTACTACTCTATGGATGTATTATTTGATGTATTTTCTATCATGGTATGGTATGTATTTAGATATTTGATTATGTAAATTTGGATTTAGATATGGATATTCACGGATAGTTTAGTTTGTTTTTATTATTGTGTTTGTGATTTATTTAGATTGTGTTTGTTTTAGATGATCGTGTTTGTTTTATTATGGAAATTTGATACTTTCTATTAGTTTATTTTCATAATTTAGTATATTTGTTTGTATGGATGTTTATTTGTTTATATGTATGTTAGTTTATTTATGTTTATAATATTATGGTTCTTTGTTTGTATGAATTGTTATATGAAATGTGATTATATATATATATATATATATATATAGATACTATGGAATATCTACACATCTTGTCACTTAGTTGAAAAACAAACTGCATCAGGGAAATGCCTCAGCTGCAAGAAACGTCACGACATGGCAAGGTACCTGGTATATTATTCCACTGATTGGAGCAATTTTAGTCGATGCATATTGGTGAAGATATTGGACAATTGCAGTATTTTCAACAGTATACTTCCTTGTAAGTATTACTCAGTGCAACATTATCTTGTCCTTGTCGTTCAATTCGATTTAGGGTGATAAGATCAATTTTCCTTTTGTCAAGATGATTAGTGCTGTTTATTACTCATAGGGAATGGCTACATTGACCCTTTCAGCTTCAGTTCCTGCGTTTAAGCCTCCAGCCTGTATAGATTGGATCATTTTGCTCAGTAGCAAGTGCATTTCAATATGCTATCTTTTTCCGTGGAATCTACCTGATTTCACTAGGGACGGGTGGGATTAGTCTTGAATACGTTAATGGACCTCCAGCCTGTAAAATTAGTCTTGAATACGTTAATGGACTTCTGCTTCTACAGCGAGGTAATTAAGACCAGACTGGTACTTCTACGGGGAGATAAGAAATCTTAGGTGACTCCTTCCTTTGTCAAGTTTATTCATCGGAGAGATGTTGTTTCTTTGACCGATTAAAAGTAAATAAATATTTCTCCTCGTATCACTCTAGTGCAAAGTATTTTATAATATATTTTTTTTAAGAGTGGGATGATAAATGAATTAAATGTTGGTTAATAAGTTTGATAAGAATTGCTTATGTTAGTTTATGATATGATGCGTAAAAGAGGGGTCCGATAAGATAAGAAAGTCAAAAATTAAGAGGATGTGATAGTCAATAGTCAAGAAAAGACGGAAGTTAGACCGTCTCATGTCATCAGCTACATAATTCCTGGTCGGACATAATCATGGTAGGTCCCCAGATCTAAGATATAAGATGAAGTTTGGACTAGTTTCTGATCTCCCCTCGACTGATTGGATTTCCCTAGCTCGGACTTTGTAAATGGTCCTGGTACTTTTGCTAAGATAACTCTCGACTTGCTCTTTAATGGTTAAATCGTGAAGGATGAGTCCCTCGCCACAATCTCATATAAAACTCGGTCTATTCACCACACCTCATCCTCTTCATCAAGGCTCAATCCTGGTGGTACATCTGAGTGGTCATCCCGAGCTATTTGTAACTGAACCCAGGCAGGACAAAAAGAACTAAGCGACAATAATGTCAAGGAATCATAACCTCTTGTCAGAGAATAACTGTCATACGTCAGAGAATATTCTAGTGATTTGCTGCTCCCTGAGAGTGGAACACTCCTTCCCCTAATAGGAAGTCGTTGTACATCCTCTCTCACCCAATATGTCCTGACACACGACATTCTTTTTGGCAGCGATCAAACTCAACAGATATACAGAGTCATATAAAAAGGGAAGTCCTCTTCCTTGGCTAGGGATACACACATCCTGTACTTGTCTTCAACGGTTCTTTTTTTTTCCATCGTACACTGCTTTTCCGAGGGAAAAGAACCTGACTTGAGCGTCGGAGGGCTTGCGTCGGAGACTTTTTCCTTTGTTTTTGATATCTAACACTCCGGGTGTTTGTCTGAGTGTGTGTAGAGTCTAAGTACCATAAGTTCTCTTACCACAGACTTAGGGTTCCACATGTGGGTTCATCTCTTTGACGTGCGTACATAGGGTATGTCAAAATCACCTCTCTGTCAACAACAATGTTCAGTAAATACATATCAGTTTAATACATATAAAATCAATTAAATGAATAAGTTAGAATATTTGTTAAATTAAATAAATTTTTTTGAACATATATGTTTAGTAAATATATTTGTGAACAATATTTATAATAATATTAATCAATATAATTTTTATCAAAATATTAAGTAAATAAAAATAAAAAAATAAATTTCTATTATTAAACTCAATAACTAATCAACAAATTTAAAATATAAAAATTTCAAACAAAATTCAATTAAGAGCAACGAAGCCTTTAGTTAAACTTAAATCAAGCTTATGTTAAAAAGAAAATAAAGTCAAATTTAAATAATCATTTTAATTACTTAATTTATTTAGATTTAACTTAACTCAAGATAAAAACTATTTAACAAAACCAAAGCAACAACACATCTATATATATCCACAGTTCAGATAAATAAGAATTAATTACAAATAAAACCAAGATGGATCATAATTTATTAATTTAATTTTTCAAATCCTTTGATTCATTATTCCAGAATTATGGAGATTGGACTCCTGACCACACGCCTAGTCGGAGAAACCCACCTCAACTGCCCTTCGACCGCCGGTGTCGACGCGCCTTGGTGACTCCGTTGGAAACTGATCCTAAAGCTCTTCTTCGCCTTAACCTTCTCGAAGGTTAACATTCTTGGAACCACGCTGGCCGAAACTACGTCAGGCACGTCCAACTTCGCGTAGTACGTTGCTGTCGCCTCACCGACGTTGGTCACCGTCCTCGTGAAGGTCACTGTCCTTGTCTGGTTCGCCGGCAATCGAACGGTGATGGAAGGGTAGTTGAGCTCTCCTTCCGGAATGTTCTTGATCGACGAGCAGTTGATATTGCGGTGGACAATGACACGCACGTCGGAGTCAGTGTAGCCGAGTCCGCAGAGGTAAGAATAATAATCCTCCGGAGAGATGTCGTAGACGAGCCCTGGGTTGAGGACCTTTAGCGGCTTGACGTGGCCAGAGCCGACCGCGAAAAGGTCGGCTGGAAGATTCCTCTCGTCGGAGATGGAGTTGTTAGTGTTGTCTTTCACATAGGCGGTCGTCATTATGGCGGATTTGATGGCGGCAGGCGACCAATCGGGATGGACTTTCTTAATAAGTGCGGCGATGCCGGAGAGATGGGGGCAGGACATGGAGGTGCCGGAGATGACGTTGAATTTTTGTGTGTTCCAAGCGGCGAGGACGCTGACACCGGGGCCGGTGATATCGGGCTTGAGGATTCCCGGCGTGATCTGGCTGGGCCCGCGGGAGGAAAATGAAGTTATCGCCGGAGAGCGGGGCGCATGTGTAATGGTGCCGTTGAAGACGATGGTGGCCGTCGGGTTCGAGGAGGAGTTGATGTAAGCCTTGATCTTAAGTCCATAGGCGTAGGGAATATGCGACGCCGGCAACGCGTGAACATCTGCAAGAGTGCTGTAGCCGTCTTGCGGTTGATTGACGAGCACCATGCCAACACCGCCGGCTTGCTTGACGACTTCCCCCTTCTCGATCCGTCCGTTGACGCCGCGGTCGCAGAGCACAATCTTTCCCTTCACGTTGATACCGTCAAGGGAACCTTTGAGACACAAGAAGGTGGAAGCGCCGCCAGGGAACACGAGAGGATACTTCTTCGATGAGAATCCCTGCGGCTGGTAGATGCTTTCCCCACGGAACTCGCTGCCGTCGCCGAGCTTTACGGTGGCCAAGAACTCACGGTCCATGGTGCTAGCCGCCACCGTGAGCAACCACGGCGCGTCATTGGATACGGTGGAATTAGACGGCCCCGAGTTGCCCGCCGAACAGCTGACAAAGACTCCCCTAGTCATGGCGTTAAAACCGCCGATCGCGATAGGGTCCAAGTAGAATGGCCTAGGGTCGCCACCGAGCGAGAGTGAGAGCACATCGACACCGTCCTCCACCGCGGCGTCCATGCCGGCGAGAATGTCCTGCCCCTGACACTCGTCCTCTGAGCAAACCTTATAAATGGCTAGATGCGCGCGGGGGGCCATCCCGGCGGCTAGTCCCTTGGCCTCCCCGTACACGTTAGCACCCTTCACGAATGCCCCGGCGGCGGTGCTCGACGTGTGAGTACCGTGGCCGTCCTTATCAATAGGTGAATCCGTCGATGCAGACCCTTTATAGCTGATGAAGGACCGGGCACCGATAAGCTTGTTGTTGCAGAACTTCTTCGCCGACGATGACGCGTTCCCGAAGTCGCAACGGCCTTTCCACTTGGCAGGAGGAGGCGGCATGCCGCGGTCACTATACGAAGGGTGGCCGGGGGTGACGCCGGAATCGAGGACGCCTATGATGACGCCTTCCCCCATGTTGGTGGCGTTCCACACGCTGTGGGTACGGTGGCGCAATCCCAAGAACAGGGGCGAGTGGGTGGTCAACGGACGGTAAACCAAGCTTGGAACGGCGCGCAAGAGCCAGTCGACCTTCGAAATGGCCGCCACCTCGCTCTCCGTCAGCATCGCTGAGAAACCGGTCATAACATTCCGGTAGGAGTGTATGACCCGCGACGCCGCATCATCTTCTTCGATCTCTAAAGTTCCGGCGACGCTCTTCAGGAGTAAGGAGTAGTCTCCAAAATCATGCGAGGAAACACCCGATGGGACTTCAACGTGAATAATGTAAGCTTTACGCTCTTGGTCGGAGGCTGCGCCGCCGCCGCAGTAGAAGAGAAAAGAAACAAAGAGGAAGAAGAAACAGATCGACGCCATTGGTGCAGTAATCGAACGTCAGTCCTTGTCAAAGTTTTCCTGGAGAGATGGTTATTTATAGCAACTAATGTCCGTTCGTTGAATTATTCAATGTTTGATTTGGTATTTTCCTTCGATTTGGCGATATATAAGGATCATTAACGGTATCCAGTTGGCAATATTCGCTGTTTAATTTGGTATTTCCGTTTAATTTGTCAACAACTAATTAAAAAAAAGTTATCATTACTTGCCAAAACTGAGGCATTATGACCTGTCGTTTTGAAAAATAAAATAAAATAAAATTTTGAGTATTTTACAAACGTCCTGAAGGTTTAATTTCGTTTTTTTTTAAACGCGCTTTTTTAGTTTCGTTAATTTCCAAACACCTTACGATTTATTTTATTATTAAAATAATATTCTAACGTCAAAATATCCGATTTTTCCTTTTTTTAGTCGCTAACGTACGATTTTTAAGGTTTTAAACGCTCATTCTGGTTTATCCAATTATCAATGATACTTACAGGTGAAATAACAAAACTTTTAAAATATTTTAATAATTTTTATTAAGATGAACTAATTTATTTTAATTATAATAATCTTACAATAAGCTTTTCAGGACTTATTTTTAAAATTTTTTTAAAGAAAATATCTGCTGACCGTAATCCATCGCAAGGAGAGTTGACGATAGAATTCACACATATTATTAATGATAGCATATGATATTTATATATACCATTACAAGTGAAAATAAGAAAATACATAAATTAGGAAAATAATAAGTATTTCCTAATAATAATTATTCTCTAATAATTAGGAAACAAATAACTATTTTCTAATAATAATTATTCCCTAATAATTAGTAATAAATAATTATTTAATTATAATAATTATTTTCTAATACGCCTCTCAAGATGGTGTCCCAGAAATGACAACAATCTTGCTGCAAATAGCAAATAACCGAGGTCGAGAAAGCGACTTTGTAAGTGCATCAGTCAACTGATCCTCAGCAGAAATATGAATAACTCGCAGTTTGGAGGCCTGCACCAGATGCTTCATCTGAGAGTGAAAAACAGGATTAGTTGAAAGATACGTGACACCCAAATTATGAGTAAAAAGCACAGCAGGCGTGGTAACTAGAAGAAGCAGATCTGTCAAAAGTAACTTAATCCATTGGATCTCAGTTGCTGCAAAGGCAATGACACGATATTCAGCCGCAATCGAAGAGCGTGCAATCGTGCGCTATTTGGTAGATTTTCAAGAAACCGGATTAACACCTAGAAAAATAATAAATGCACCCGTAGAACACCGATAATCTGGATCTCCTGCCCAATCTGCATAAGAGAAATCATGAAGAGTAAAATGTGTATCCGCAAGAAGACGAATGCCAAGATCCCTAGTATCATTGAGATATCGAAGTAGACGCTTCACATCACCCCAATGCATCTCTAAAGGAGCATGCATAAACTGTGAAAGCTTGTTGACTGCAAAGGAAATATCAGGATGAGTCATACGGAGATGTTGTAAGTCTCCAACCACTTGTCGGAACTTAGTCGTATCAAAAGATGAAGACCCATCATGCAAAGTAAGACGAGAGCCAGTAGCAATAGGAGTGGAGACTGGCTTGGAATCAAGCATGTTATGTTTGGAGAGAAGATCGGTGATAATGCGACATACTTTTGCTGAGACAAGAGAAGACCATTTGAGGTTGGGCAACTTCAATACCGCAGAAGAGGGAAAGAGCCCCAAGATCCTTAATCGTAAATTTTGCATGAAGTTTACATGCTATGACATCAACATAAGAAGCATCATTCCTTATAATGATTAGATCATCAACATATACAAGGTAATAGATAACAGTATCATCCCGAGAATAAACAAATAAGGAGGTGTCAGCTCGAGATGCGATAAAGCCAAGAGAGACCAAGAAAGCGTGAAGCTCCAAATACCAGGCGCGCGGAGCTTGCTTTAGGCCATAAAGCACCTTATGCAAATGGCGCACATGATCCGGAAACTCAGCACTGCGCATACCCGAAGGCTGTGCCATATAAACCTCCTTTGCAAGATGACCATTAAGGAATGCATTGTTTACATCAAGTTGGCGAAGACACCACCTCCGATTCACAGTCAAACTAAGAACAATGTGCATTGTTACTAGATTAATAACAGGGCTGAATGTATCATGAAAGTCAACACCAGGGCGCTGATGAACCCTTGGCAACAAGGTGAGCTTTATATTGATCAATTGAGCCATCAGAATTACGCTTAATGCGAAACACCCACTTATTACCCATAAGATTTTGGTCTGGCGAAGGTGGGACAAGAGTCCAAGTCTGATTACGGAGAAGAGCATCATACTCTTCATGCATGGCCTATACCCAATTCGGATCTTTGCGTGACAGAGGAGGGTTCACAAGGTTGTCGAAGACTAGTATGAAGAAGATACTTTAGATTGGGTTTGTAGATGACATTTTTGGAGCGATTTTGCATGGGATGTTGGTTTAGAGAAGCGAGAGAGGGAGAAAGAGTCGGTGAGCTAGAGGGTCGGTTGCCACCAGGCAGCGTGGACGACCCAACAACAAGAGGTGATGATGGCGGAGATGATGATAGTGGTGAAGAAGTCACTTGTGGACGCCTACGGTTAGTGGCATGTTGCGGCATCGGTGCTGGAGGGTCCCACGAGAGAACTGGTGCAACAGAGAGCTTAGAGTCAGTGTCTATTACTGTGGAATTCAAGGAGGAGGTGATGGCAAATGGAAAAATATGCTCCACAAACTTAACATGACGAGATACAAAGACTCTTTTGAGAGCTACATCATAGCACAAGAAGACACTCTGGGTGAGAGAATAGCCAAGGAAGATACAAGAGGTTGATTTGAGATTAAGCTTGTGGTGAGAGTAGGGGCGCAACCACGGAAAGCATAGACACTCGAAAACTTGAAGCTTAGAAAGATCAGGAACGGTGGTGAATAATTTTTCAAAAGAGGACATATGGGAGAGACCGACCTTAGGCATGCGGTTAATCAAATAGATTGCCGCAGCAAAGGCATAATGCCAGAAAGTGAGTGGAATAGATGCTTTGTGCAACAAAGTGAGACCAGTTTCGACTATATGACGATAACGACGTTCAGAGTATCCATTGTGTTCAGGAGTGTATGGAGGAGTGGTAACATGACTAATACCATGAGTAGTAAGAAAGGAGCGAAGGGCTAAGAATTCACCTCCATTATCAGTGAATAGTATTTTGATAGTCATCGAGAACCGATTTTCAACAAGAGTTTTGAATGCAATAAAGGTAGAGTATACATTCGATTTATTGCATAAAGGATAAACCCATATATACTTTGTAAAATGATCAACAAAGATAACATAATATTTGAGTTCATCAAATGATGATATAGGAGATGTCCAAACATCAGAAAAGATAATATCCAAAGGAGCACGAGATGAAATACTAGATTTATGAAAGGGTAATTTATGACTCTTATTAATATTGCACGAAGTGCATAAAAATTAGACAAAGTATTCGCAAGAAATGAAAGACCCAAGGATAAAAAAAAAACGTTTCAAACATCTAATGACGGATGACCTAAACGACTATGCCATAAGGAAATAGATGACGAGACAAACATAGAAAAGGAGGAAGACAATGATAGCGTAGACATAAATTTTGGCCAGTAATAGACACTATCTCTATGGACCCCGCTGACCAATGTCGCTCCCGTACAATGATCCAACACTTGAAAATAGGAATCAAAGAAAAGAAATGTAACAAGATTAGTAGCATAAAGTACTACAACAGAAATCAAATTTTTGGACATAGATGGCACAAATAAAATATTAGAGAAAACTAAAGGGAAAGATGGAGTAAAGAAAGAGAAAGAACCAGTGTGTGTAATAGGTAGCTAGAACCGTCACCAATGACGACGCTATCTTTCCCAGAGTAAGGCTCATGCAACGAGAGAGTAGTGAGATCAGTGGTGACATGATGAGAGGTGCTAGAGTCAACAACTAATTCCCGAGAATCAGACGAAGGTGTATAATGAACGGCAGTGTGCGTAAATGGCGTACTATACGTGGGACGCGGAGCATGCGGAGGAGTTGGAGGAAGCAGAGCAAGCATCGAGGCAGTTATAATACCGCACTGGCGAGCAGAGTGACATTGGACACCACAAATCTGACAATGCCCAAGATAATGATTGGGACTAGACACAGCTAGATGTGCAGGAGGATGCGCAGATAGCCTAGGAGTAGACATGCGTAATGGGATATAGGCAGAACCTGCTAGCGACCACCACGATAGTTTGAATACCGATTCGAGAATTCCCTGTTGGAGCCATAAGAGCAGTCATTGACATCGAAGATGGAGATGGTGTTGAGACTTTTAACTGGGCTTTATAGTTGAGGAGCTGCTCGAATAGCTCATCAAAGGTAATAGGGATTTCACGAACTTGCAGAGCATGTGAGATATTGCAGTAATCTTGGCTAAGACCATTCAAGACACGAATAAATAGCTCATCAAAGTCAACTTTGACATTCATAAGCGCAAGAGCGTCAATATTTCTTTTGATGTCCTGCATATGATCAGTGATAGACCTGTTGCCCTGTTGAGGGCTGTCAAGATTTTGACGATGAGCCATAATCCTACCACGTGAGGGAGCGGCGTAGGTTCTCTTTAGCATCTGCCATGCGCCTCTAGATGAAGTTGATGAAGAAAGAAATTGCACAAGAGTAGGAGGCATCGAACCTATAATATCGTTGAGGAGAAGTTGATCCTGGCGGAGCCAGAGAATATGATCAGGATTCGCTTGAGGGAGCATGACATCTGTAGGCGTTATCTGCACAGGGGGGCAGGGACGTGAGCCATTAACAAAACCCAGTAAGTCATATCCGAAAATAAGAGACATGAACTGCAAGCGCTAGGCAGAATAATTGGAGGTGGTGAGTTTCAACGGTACCTGAGCATTGACGTTGAGAACCATAAGAAAGGCAGGAGAATCAGGAGTATTTGTGAGAGATAGGCGGCGGATGATGTCGTCGGCGGTAGCTATTGCAGAAGGAGGCTGGAGCCGGCGGTTGATGTCTTCGGTGACAGCCATTGTGGGGAAAAGAAAGAAAGAAAGAGAAGAAGAAAAAAAAGGATTGTTTTAAGCTTAGAGCTCTGATACCATATTGACGATAGAATTCACACATATTATTAATGATAGCATATGGTATATATAAATACCATTACAAGTGAAAATAGAAAAAAAATACATAAATTAGGAAAACAATAAGTATTTCCTAATAATAATTATTCTCTAATAACTATGAAACAAATAACTATTTTTTAATAATAATTATTCCCTAGTAACTAGGAAATAAATAACTATTTACTTATAATAATTATTTCCTAATACAATCCTTCAATCACCGTTCGATTTCAAGGAACCAGACGAGTGTAAGTACCCCAAGCTAGTTTTGATGTGATCAATTAAGTTAAGTTATATCCTGTTTGTAGGATCGAAAAGAATTTAGATATCTCCATAATTGTATGATATTGTCCACTTTGGTTCTAAGCCCTCATGATTTTGCTCTTGGGCTCTACCGAAAAGGCTCATGCCAATGGAGATATCTTTCTCTTATAAACCCATGATCTTTCCCATGTGTTTTACAATATGGGATTATATTTGCAACCTTGCAAACCCAACAACCCCCCCATTTCAAACAAAGGACCACATGCTTCTCAAGTCCGATCCTTGACCCACCAGGTCTTCCTGCCCCTCGGTCCACCCGACCTACTAGGACTTTCTTATCTAGTGTCTGGTCCTCTTAATCCAAACATAGGAGCTCTCACTTTCTTTATTCGAGGTAAATATTGTACCCACATGGATTAATCAGATCATGGCTCTTGTGCACAATCGGCGGTTAAACCTTCTAGCAGTCCGAGCTCTGATACCACTTGCAGGATCGAAAAGAATTTAGATATCTCCATAATTGCATGCTATTGTCCACTTTGGGCCTAAGCCCTCATGGGTTTTCTCTTGGGCTCTATCCAAAAGGCCTCATGCCAATGGAGATATCTTTCTCTTGTAAACTCATGATCTTTCCCATGTATTTTACAATGTGGGACTATGTTTGTAACCTTGCAAACCCAACATTGTTGTGTTTAATCCTTATGTCTAAGTGTGTAGGAATTTAGGAACACAAGAAGTCTAGCGGAAGACACAGCGGATGAGATGACACCGAAAATGAGTCGACATGCTTGGTTTGCTCGAGAGATGAGAAGCCGCGAAAGAGTACATCGGCAGACGAGAAGGATGCACGCGACATATCTGAGGGATGAGAAGCCAGGGAGGAAGTCTGCTCGAGGGGAAAATCGGAGTTGGGTTCGGGTGAGTTCAACTCCTGATAATTGGAGCATCACCTACGTAAAGAAAATCAGCTTAGAGATTGATTAGCCTTGTGAAAGGCGCCTCCAACTAGGTTGCAGGTGCCTTCGCGTTTCTTGTATGGAAGGCGCCTCCAACCCTTCTGGAGGCGCCCTCAAGACTTGCTTGAAGGCACCCTCAATCGTGTTGGAGGTGCCTTCAATAGCTGTTAACTGTAAATAAAATTTTATCTTCAGCGGATAAAACTTATCTTCTTGGAGGCACCTCTGAGCGACAAAAACTAATGGTAACATTATCCCAATATGCTATAAAAAGTGCTCCGAACCTAGGAATTAAACAACAATTGAACAACAATTTCTGTAACTTATTCCTAGTCTTTTTCTAAGCTTTCAAAAAGTGTAAGAGGTTTCTTTGCCTTTAACAAAGGAGATCTCTAGTGGAACTTGTTTAATGTCTTGAATTAACAACCACTTAGGTTGTAACCAAGTAATGTTATAGCCTCTTTTCTTTTTATGTTGCTGTTTGTTTTAATTAATTGTGCTTAACTAATTAAGTCCAAAGATTGAGAAAGGATTTATTTTTCTCAAGCAACTCACCTCCCTTTTGTCAGCCTCCATTGCACCAACAATTAGTTTCAGAGCCCAACAACCTTAGAAGGTCTAACCGTCAACTGAAGCAACAAGACGATGGTCAGACCAAGCATCTACCCGCCTAAATTTGAGGGAGATTTTGCACTCTGGAAATGTCGGATGAACGTATTTTTTAAAACTAATTTCAAAGTTATTTTAATAATGAAGTATGGTTTTGTAGCACCTAAAGATCAACAAGGAGCTGAAAAAGAAGAATACCTGTGGACCAAAAAGGAACAAGCTGATTTCGTAGTAGATGGACAAGTAGAATTCCACCTCCTAAGCGTTCTACCGCCGTAGGAAATCAACAGAGTCGGCGCCTACGACTTGGCAAAAGAACTCTGGGAGAAGTTCTTAGTCGCATGAAGGAACCTCGGAAACAAAACTCATTAAACAGGATCTACTTCAGAACCAACTCATCAACCTCCGCCTAAAAGAAGGAGAGTCCGTTGCTCAACTGCATGTCAAACTAAAGGAGCTCATCACCAGACTCACGAATCTCAGAGAAATTGTAACAAACCGAGATTCACAAAAGTATACATTGAATGTTTTTCCGAGAACACTCGAATGGTCCTAAATAATCGACTCCTATTATATTTCTAAGGATCTAGAGATGAGTTCATTAGAAAGCTTATTTTTTACTTTAAAACTTCACGAATCTAGATGTGCAAAACTAAGGAAGGAGGCAAATCATAACATTTTCCTAAGAGCAAAAATGAACGAACCAGACTCTGAAACCTCTATCAATGAAGATGAAGCGACCTTAATGGTAAGAAACTTTAGTAAATATCTTAAATCTAACAAATTTAACAAGTTGCAGGCTAGGAAACAAGTGTGGAGCAAAAGGAAGGTACGATACTACAATTATCAAGAAGAAGGGCACATCAAAAATGACTTCCCTAAACTAAAGAAGAAGGAGAAAGAAAAAGACAAAGGGCCAAGATGAACGAAGCACAAGAACTTAAAAGTTATGTGGGATAAATCGTCGTCCTCCAAGTCTGAGATTGAGGACTATGTCGAACTGACACTAATGGCGGACCATCAAAGGAAAGAAGAAAGTACCTCATAAAATAAGCATCGACAAAGTGGGAGAATTTAAGAAAAAAGCAGCGACGAAGGGGGAGCATCGGATAACGAAATCACCTGGGTAAGTAAGTTACATTCCTGATCTCCTAAAAAGTTATTTGAGTTTATTAAAATGCTTGCTAGAACTATGGTTAAATTAGAAAAATAAAATGAAAAGTTAAAATTAACCTTAACAAATGCATGCAGTCTAGAAGATTTTGATAATTTGAAAATTAAAAATAAAAAATTGAAAGTACAAATAGAAAAATTGAAAAATAACTATGCATGTGTAAATTCAAATATTCTTTGAAATTCAAAATTTAAAAATTATGAAGTACTGAATTAGTATATCAGGAACTATATGAGTCGAATTAAAAAAATTTTTGAAAATTATGTTCCACCAAAATTCCTGATAAATCTAGTAGGTAGGAATTTTTATTGGATTCCAAAAAGATGATTTAACTAAATCTTCATTTTTTTTAGGATAGAATTTCTTAAGTTAGAAATTTATTTTTTGAGTAATTTTTATATTTGAATTTTCTTTTCAATTTTTTTTAACTGATAGAATAGTTAGTTTTCTGTTCAAATAAAATTTTTCAAAATTTTCGAATCACTAATAGTTTTTTTTATGAATTTCTTACTGAAAAATTTATTTTTAATATTAAAAATTCATGAAAATAGAATTTTGAAATTTTAATTATTTTTTGTTGTTTAACTTCTCTTGTGCATATTCATAAAAATTTAAGGAATTTTTAAAGATGAAAATCTATGTTTAAAATTTATTTTTATAAAAATAAGATTTTATTATGAAACAATTTATTTCTGTTAAAATAAACACTACTTTTTCATGAAATGAATTGATCCAACGACTTCTTTTGACTTTGACAAAATATTTCAGGATTTTTTGAAACAAATAATAATTTTTAAAATTACTTTAGTTAAAACAGAGAATTAATTAGTAAAATTGGGATGTTTTTGAAAATTATTTTTGAAACAAAATTAGTTTACAATTAATTCTGTTCACAAACTCCTAGAAAAATTTTCAAACTCTTTATAACTATTTTTTCATATTTTTTTCCTATTTCTTTGATGTGATCAAAGAGGAAGAAATAGAGGTTAAATTAAGAGGGAGATATATTATATGTTTACATTATTGTAATTTTTTTCTTCAAAATTCTTGTTATAATTGCAATTCATTTACTTAGTACCAGTTATTTCATTTTGGTTTAACCCTAACGTGACTTCGGTTGAAGCAAATAAAAAAGGGAAAGATTATAAGTACGTCGAGTTAGTTTTGATGTGCTCAACCAAGTTAAGTTAGGTCATGTTGTGTTTAATCCTTGTGTCTAAGTATGCAGGAGCTTAGGAAGATAAGAAGTCAAGAGAAGATGCAGTGGACGAGAAGGACGCGTGCATCGTATCCAAGGGACGAGAAGCCGGGGAGGAAGTCTGTTAGAGGGGAAGATTAAAGTTAGGTGTTGGAAGCAATCTTGAGGGTCTGGTGTGACCATAAGTTTTGATGTTTGGGAAAAGGGTATAAGTTAGGTTTTCCCTTGTATTTGATATGTGTATTTGAGTTGTGCAGATTTGTAGGATATACATATTACTTAGCTTGATGGCTTCAGATCCGGTGAAGGATGGAGCATCCAAGGGATCATGGGCAAGGCAGCAAGGACAAGCCGAGGGAAGCACACTTCGAGTCATACGCGAATGCTGGCATTGGGACAAGCTGTGGGCTTGAATGCATTTGAGGGACGAGAGCCAAAGGAAGGAGTGTTGGTTGCTACTCGGAATATCGTACTGGTTCCACTGTACAAAAATTTTATACAAGTGCCGAACCTTTCCTAACAACCTATTGTGTTCTTTAGAAATTAAACTTGGAATCGCAAACAGAACTTAACATTATTGATTCCAAGTTCAACTTATCTGTTCTTAGAGGTTTAGACTTGGATCGCAAACGATGCTTAACATTATTAATCCAAATCCACCCATGTTACAAAGTTGATTAAATATTTATTTCAAAGATCGACTTCCAGGTTAAACATGGCGAGACACTAGACCTTCTTGGGTATGAGATCATCCACCACTTCCTAGACAAAGTCTTTCAACGAAATTCAATATTTAATCTCCTTATAGTAACCCTAGGTTTAACCACTAAGAACAATCGAATCACAAGATCGAAAAACAAAAGAAACACAAAATCGAAACATAAAATCGATTACCTAAAATCGATAGCCTCTTGTGTTTGGTATTTCAAAATCCATACAAAGAAAACTAGTATGATGCGGAATAAGACAAATAGTTATACCTTTCTTTGTAGCTAAAGACCTCTTGATCTTCTGTCGTATTCCTCACCTCCTCTTGGACGTCATGTGGGCGACGATCTACCAAGATGAATTCCACCGGGACCACTTCTTCTTCTCCAAGACTCTTGAGCCATCAAGGGATGCCAAAATAGGAAATTTCCTTCTTCTTCTTCTCCTTCAAGCAACCGGCCACCAAGTGCTTCTCGTCTTCTTCTTCTTCCTCTCCAAGCAACCGGCCACAAGGATATAGCAACCCTTGAGGCCCCCGGTCCTAAGGAAGCAAAAGAGGTGATAAGATGAAGGTGGTACGGCCGGCCACAAGAAAGAAGAAAGGAAAAGAACATGGCAAAACACTAAGGAAATAGAGAGGGAATAAGAATAGGTTGTTTTTTCATGAGGCACCCTCTCCCCCTCTTTTATAATCCTTGGTCTTGGTAAAAAAGGAAAGTTTAATTAAAACTTCCTTTTAATCTTCTTATGGCCGGCCACATCACAGTATACTAAAAAGGAAAAATTTTTACAACAAAAATTAAAGCTTCATTTTAAACCATGATGTTTACAAAAGGAAAAGTTTTAAACATAATTAAAACTTCCTTATTTGTTGCCTCCCTCTCAAAGAGGAAATTTTAATAACAATTAAAATCTCTCTTTTTAAATTTCTTATTGTACATGACAATAAAGGAAAGTTTTTAAAAATTAATCTCTCTCTTTTAAAACATGTAGACAACTACAAAAAAAGAAAGATTAATTAAAATTTCTCTTTTTAAATCATGGTTACATAAAACGAAAATTTTATCAAAAATTAAAATATTTCTTTTAAACATCATAGACAACTACAAATAAGGAAAATTTTTAATAAAATTAAAATCTCTCTTTAATCTTTTGTAGATAGCCATAAAAGGAAAGATTTTAAAATCTAAAACTCTCTTTTTAAAACCATGAGAATGACTATAAAAGGAAAATTTAAAAATAAAATTTCTCTTTTAAATCCCTTTCATGAATGACTATAAAGGAAAATTTTTAACAAAAATTAAAATCTTCTTTAATCCTATGTGGTCGGCCCCATGCTTGGACACCAAGCATGATTTGGCCGGCCACTACTTGGGCTCCAAGCCTATACTTGGCCGGCCCCCTTGCTCCAAGCAAGGTTGTGTCCGACCCATTACTTCTTGGATAAGAAGTGGACTTAGTAGATACAAGGTTTTATAGAGGCTACAATAGGAACCGAGAGGAGAAATTAGTTTTGGTCGCCCGATGAGCTTGAGCTTCCTGTGTTCGCCCCGAACACCCAACTCAAGTTCATCAATAATAACTCATACTACTAAAGAGTTATTATTGAACTACTGCACAAATCCCAAATTATATTATGGGCTCCTTCTTATTATGAGTGCATTAATCTCCCTATGTTTAAGATATTGAATGCTCACTAATTAAATGAGTTACTGACAACTCACTTAATTAATATCTAGCTCCAAGAGTAGTACCACTCAACTTCATTATCATGCCGGACTAAGTCCACCTGCAGAGTTTACATGACAATCCTTATGAGCTCCTCAAGGAGACATCATCAACCTAGATTACTAGGACACAGTTTCATTTTATAATCAACACAAACCATATAAATAATATCATTTCCCAACTTATCAGGCCTATTGATTTAACGAGCTAAATCACACCCTTTGATAAATTAAAGAAATAAATATTAAATATACATGCTTGTTAGTATATCATGATTAAGAGCACACACTTCCATAATAACAGTGGTTTTGTTCTCTTATATAGTCAGTATAAAAAGAAATTAACCTCAAATAGTCATGCTCAATATACTCATAGTGTACTAGTGTAATTTTATAGTCTAGATAAACTAATACCAAATTACACTACAATCACTCCAATGGTTTGTCCATTCCATCTTAGCTGTGAGCTACTATTTATAATTTATAAGGATCTGATAACATGATCTTCTGTGTGTCTCCTCACACCATGTTATCTACAATATAAATTAAATAGACAACTACACTTAGCATAAATGTAGACATTTGACCAATGTGATTTTCATTTCTAAATAAATGTTTATACAAAAAGTTAGGCTTTTAGTATACATTCCAACAAGGAGGTGTTACGTCACCGCAAGTGTACGGTTACATCGTCAGTAATATAAAAGATATCGTATCCACAGGGACTGGTTATAACCACTAAATATATCTCAAAGCGAATTAGCTAAACTATAAACTTGGAATTGCACAAACTAAGAAACAACTAGAAAATGGAAATAGAAGAGTAATGCAGAAACTAGGTTTTATGAAAGTTCTAGGAGATTTGATTTCTTTGTGATACTTATCAATGTAATATGATTTTACCAATTATATCCTCAATTGTCATGTATTCGTAAGAAGTCGTCGGTTATCTTTTGCAGAAAACACCGACAAAGGACTTATATCTATACCTTAAGCAACTAAATAGTCATGATCCCTATGAAGTCCGTTAGCGGGGTTGCCCTATCACGACGCCTCTCGGTCATACGACATAGAAACACATCAATAATCAATTCACATCAAGATATAGTAACAACTCATCTATCTATCCCACTTCTTTGTAGATTCTTGCTTCACCATTCAAGGTGATCCCCAAGATGTCCGTTAACGGGGCAACCCTGTCACGACACCCCTCGGTCATACAACCTAGAGAATTCCTCTACAAGATCCACAAGAATTGCAAGCATTCAATCAAGAATGGTAATTAGATCCAAACACAACAATCCACACAAGATTGAATTGATACAAAACATAATAACATCATTGAAACAAGAAGATGACAAATCCTTGAATTCATACATCAATTCACATCACAAATACTCCCTCCATCCTAGAACAAGGAGATCTACTCCATGGAACAAAAGAAAAGATCTGAAGACAAGAAGATCGTAAACATTTCGATCCAAATCAAGAAGATAGAAAAGAAATGCTTATCTAGAGATGATGAGTAATCTTCAGAACCAATCCTTGCTACCGGAGTCAAATTGGGAATGGAGACATCCTTCGATCGCCGGATCGACACCCAAAAGATGGAGAAAAACCTTCAGATTGGATCTCCCCAAAGGGAGAGCCTCCCCCTTTCAAAGAGGGAAGAACCCTTTATATAGAGAAGGGGGTTTGGGCGCCATACAGCCTGTGTCATGGTCGTGTGGACCTCACACAACCTCACCTGTTTTCCTCTCGGCCAGAGTCACACGGCCGTGTGAGATTCACACGGTCGTGCCATGCTCCGCCTCTGGACAGCTCACACGACCATGTGGCACACACGATCATGCTAGTCTTGGTCTTTGGAAAGGTTGCACGGCCGTGTGGCACACATGGTCGGGTGATGTTTGGCCTCTGGAAAGGTTGCACGACCTTGTAGATCTACACAGCCGTGTTCTAATTCTGCATCAAAAGTGACACGACCATGTGATACCACACGACCATGTCAGCCCCCTCTCCTGCTGATGTTGCACACCCGGTCTGCTCTACACGACCAAGACCATTTTCCTACCTATTCCTTTGACATGGTTGTGTGGCACACTTGGCTAGCACTGACTTACTTTGTTCGTTAATCAAATTCGCCACGAACATCATTTCCTTTCTAAATTTGACTCTTATAGATAGAAAATGCACAAGAACAGATCTCCGAACAAAGAAGAGTAAATATGCTAAAAGTAAATCAAGGAGTATGAAAATATATAGATAAAGCATGCACAAAATATAGGAATGTGCGTCAAAACATGCTAAATAAGTATATAAAATCTACGCACATCAGGAAGCGTGAAGGCAAGCACTACAAGAAAGCAAGACTTCAGAAATAGTTTTTTAAAACGAAAATAAGATCTATTTTAAATTTTTGTAAATTATAAACGAATTTGCTACAGAATTCTTAATCTGTTTCTTTTTTTAATAAAAATAATATAGAAAAAAATTTAAAACAAAATTTAAAATAAATTAGAAACATAATTTATAAATAAATTTTTATAAACAAAAATAAATATGGAATAACAACGAAATTTGATACAAAATTTTATTTGTTTATAAATTTGTTTAAAAATATTTTAAACAGAAAAAAATCCGTTTATAATTTATATAATTTGAAAAAAATATTAAATAATTAGAAAAATACTTTATTTTAATTCATTAAAAACCCTAACCCTTTGCGATTTCTCCCTAATTCCACCCGACGCGTCTCTGTTCCCAAATCACATACGTGATGCGATCTTCTTCTCCAGTCCCAAATCGCGCACACGATCTTCTTCTCCAATCCCAAATCGCGCTGGACTGCAAGGTGGGGATCTGGCATGATCTGAGCCACTCATCTTGATCTAGCCATCTTGACCATTCAATGGGTTCTAGTGGATCTCGACCATTCACTCAGATTTGATCTCAACCACTCCATCAGATCTAGATTGATCAGGACCGTCGGATCAGATTTGTGGAAATAAAATCCACATGCACGCATCTTCTTCTCCTTCGCTGGGGTTCTCACGCTGCGAAGGCCGGTACACCACTTCTCCCTCCTTCGCCATCACTCCACCAAAGGGGTCGGCGGTCCACCACCACTCCACCGCCACCGGCCAGCCATCTCCTCTCCATCTTCCCACTGTCATTTTCTACCCGCGATTCCAGCCAACACCATCATTTCCTCCAATGGCTCTTCGTGATTTTCTGCCCCGACGCGCCGACACCAGCATCCAGGCCACGACGGAGTTTCTCTACTTCAGATCCAAACCGCAACCCTCTTCTCTTCGGGTTAGAAGATAAGAGGTCCTTCATAGTCAACATCCGGCCACGGCATCTCCAAGATCTGGCCGCCCTAAGCAAGCAGCGGTCCTCTTTCGGAGAGCTCTTCACTTCACGCTCAGCACCGGCTTCCCACAGACATCTTCGGCCTTCATCAGATTTTGAACAGCAAGATTCTTCTTCAATGGTCGATATGTTGATTTTCGTGGTTGATTGTTTGCTGTTTTTGTACTTAAGCTGTTCTCCCATGTTTTAGATTTGCATGTACCCATGTCATTTTGATTCATGCTCTTAAGGTGTTTGACAAAATGCTTCTTCCAATAGTTAGGTTTAAATTCGTGCACTTTATTTTTCCAATAGTCATTTAAGGAATCACATGTCGATAATTAATTCCCAACAATATTTTTTCTTTTTCTTAATTCTTCTTCTTCTTTAATTTGCTTATATATATAATCTATCTTGATGTTGCAGGAGGAGATCACCAAGGAGTTTGAGGAGAGGAAGATTGAACTCAAAGCTAAGGCTCTAGAGATATATCAGGCCTCAGACGCTGATATCAAGGTCTGCATTACTTGTCAAAGTTACATTTGATCGGAATTCCATAAAGAACAAGGTCTGTGGCTTCCTGGTGTACCCTAGTATGTTGTATTGCCTCAGCACATATCTTGCTCTGTTGCCTCGTTTCGTTGCATGAACACTACAGTGGTGATAGAAATGCTTCTCTCTTATTTTCTTATATTCACTGTATTACATGATTCAGCTGTAACTTATGACTAGTGTTTAGTTCAATTTCATATTACTTAAATCAATCATTGCAGGTATGTTGCTGAAAAATTTGTATATAACAATGTGGTTTCTTAATCAAGAAACTACTTTTCATTAAATAAAAGGCGGCTGACATTCAGTGTTGAATCATTAAATTGGTTTAGTGGTTCCTCTCCTATCAAGGCTAGACAACTGCAGTGCAAGGTAAATACTAAATGATGTTTTTAAACTTGTTAGATTGCTTTACTGAGATACAATATATCCATAATTCTAAATTTTGTAAATTGTATTAGAATATAATGTCAAATATCAAGGTTGATGACTTGGTCGGTGTTCCATATGTAATTTCATATATTTTGATTGGAAAATCTTAGTGAATAAGACAGTAGTTTTCTAAAATTGGTTTTTAAGAATCTGGTGACTCATTGCTATTGTGAAATATCTATCAAAGTAATTTATATATTCTTGGTTCAAAATTCAAACTCCAAGAGTTTCTTTTTCTAGTGTAAATATAATTGCAAAAGAATGTTGTTGATGACATATTTGCGAGAATATAAGAATTATGACCCAGACTCAAGTATAGATTTTTAAACAAATAATGTCATTGCATGTTAATTGTCCTAAGTTTGATTATCTCATTTCTCCCCTAGGCTGTGATCCAAATCTCAATGGAGATAATATAAATTTGTACTGTTAGTAAGTAGTTTTTTTTTATATAGGTTATTTCATTGCATGCCTATTTTTATATTTATTAAACTTAATCATTTCATGTTTTGATTTTGCTAGATTGTCTCAACAAACTTGGTTGGTTCATTAATCCGTATGAAGTAATTCATCTCATGGAATTCGAGACAAGGGAGGGCAAAGGGAAGAAATCATAGACATGCATGCTACTAGCAAGAGAATATATGAAGACATTATTGAAAGTAAAAAAGTATTGAACTTCTTATCACAAAAAATGGGAAGAAAAGTTTATCAAGTAAGGTAGGCAAAGCAAAGAAAAGGAGAAGGTTTGTAAAATGATTTAAGAGGTGAAATATTCAAATCATTTATATTTAGGAGGATCTGATCCCTGTGATCATGAGCATCGTGATAGAATGTAAAGATTAGATTACTTAAGGTGAGATTTAAAAATTTATACATTTGCTTAGACGATGTAAATATTTATTTATCCCAATGTTAATTTTATGATACTTTTGGATTAGAAATTAGTTATTTTAAATATTTATTTGAAATGTGTGAGTTTCTTGTAGTAGATAAGAATATAGAAATATAATATAATAAAAAATAGTAATAAATTAAAAAATAAAATTATATTTAGATTTATAAATATAATTATAAACAGATTAAAATTATTTTTATATGTTATTTAAAACGGATTAATGACGTATTTAAAATAAAATTTAGAAACAAATTTTGTATTTGAAATTTATTTTATTTGGTTAATTTAAAAACAGATTTAGAAACGACTTTTTAATCTGTTTCTAAATTAGAGACGGAATATTTCCGTCTCATGAATTAGCAACGGAGCTTTCAATAACGGATTTTAGGCACGAAATATTCCGTCTCAAATCATTTTTAGAAACGAAAAAGTGACTTTCAGAAACTAATTTTTTCGTCTCTGAAGCCCTGTTTTCTTGTAGTGAAGAGGTCAAGGCTACGAGAAAGAGTCAAATGAGTCGAGATGATCTGAGTGCGAGAGAAATGTACTCGTGAAGGTAAACCCTAGGTTTAGGGTTTTACCAGTCTACTGGCAACTTGACCAGTCGATAGGGCAGGGCGCATAATATTTTTGTGTCTGATGGCTGAGACACCAGTCGACTAGTGATATTACCAGTCAACTGGTAAATAGTCATTTCAGAATCATGGATTCTGTGGAGTGTCATTGGGTGTGTCTAATGGTAACACCAGTTGACTGATGGAGACACCAATCGACTGGTAACGGAAAAATCAGCCTATGTGTTTTCCCCAAGTTCTATATAATGAACCTTGGGGTGGCTGGCTTTGTTGATGAAATTATACTTGGTTAAAGCCTAATTAGAGTCTCCAAGTTCCCGTGTGATCTAAGCATCTGGATCGAGTTATGGTAAGGTTTCTCTATCGACAAGGAGGCTTGAGCTAGCTGGGGGTTCCGGGGACTAATCTATTGATGAATAAGAATCGTCCACCTTACAGACAGCCATGAAGTAGGAGTTTTATCTCCGAACCACGTAAATTGGCATGTCATTATGGTTTTCTTGTTTTCTTTCTTGTCTTTAACTTTAGAATTCATATTAGTGTGTATTTCTGCTGTGCTCTAATGAATACGTAGGAAATCAAAAGTTTTGTGTGATCGTCTATTCAACCCCCCTTCTAGCTAGTCCAAAGATCCTCAACAAATGGTATTAAAGCAAGGACACTCTCGTCGGACTCACCACTGAGGAAGCTAAGGATGGCTGACTTGATTGTGATAGGACCGTTGGGTAGCTAGAAGGGGGGTTGAATAGCCTCTGCACAAATAAAGGCAAACGAACCTTTCTCAGACTTAAAAGAACACTTGCATAAATAAAATAAGAAATGAATTAAAAGACAGAGGTGCCAAAGTTTTACTTGGTTATAACCGGGGAGGTTGTTAATTCAAGGAAGTGGAATGCACTAATATCTCCTTCAGGTGGAGAAGCCTCTTTACAGTAATTTACGCACAGAAAGATGAAGCTAAACTAAAAAGGAAAGCACACAAGTGTTGTTTCAGTAATTGCTTGTTCTATATAGATTCTTGGACCAAGGCTGTATTTATAACCTTGGTCGGGGCGCCTGAAAGGGTTCTAGGCGCTTGGAGGGGGATAAAACTTTATCCCCTTCACAACAAATCGTGATCAAACACGATCCAGATAAAAGTCCATTCCGGGCGCTTGGAAGGGTTCCGGACGCTCGGAGTCCGAGCGCCCAGACCAGGAAAGTCAACTAGGTTGACTTTTTCCAGTTCGGGCTTTCCGCTCTGGCTCCGCTTTGGCTCAGCACGCTTGGGTGATTTCTGCCATCCGGAATAGGGCTCACCCGAAACCAACTTTCGACCTTCTCGAGCAAGCTTCCACTCCGGCTTCTCGTCCCTCGGAATCATTGCATGCTTCCTTCTCATCCTCCAGCGTATTCTTCCGTGGCTCTTCATCCCTTGGACGCACCGAGCCCTTCGACTCTCTCCCATGCTGACCTTCTTGCTAGCTACGTTTTTTGCTCCTTGAACAATTTTTCACTCTGGCTTCTCGTCCCTTGGAAACACCGCAGGCTCCCTTCTCGTCCGTCCGTGTACTCTTCCACAACACCTTGTCCCTCAGGCGCACCAAGCCCGTCGGCTCTCTCCAGTGCCATCCTTCTCGCTAGTTGCGTCTTTTGCTCGACTTCTTGTGCTCCTAAGTTCCTGCACACTTAGACATAGGGTTAAACATGACAGGACCTAACCTAACTTAGTTAATCACATCAAAGCCACCTTGGGGTTCCAATAGATTGTTCCTCCAAAGTATGAAGAGGGAAGTCTATGGTATATCACCTTTTGGATCATGAATGATCCTATCTGAAAGTCGAAGAGACGGATGCTGGAGACGTGGCGCTCTTGCTGACCTCCGTCGAACCTCGCTCCTACCTACAACACAAGCAGCGTTAGTGCCGAGCCAGGGAAGGGGTCCCCGACGATGGCCCTCCGACGCTCAAGTCAGTCTCCGACGAAACAAGAAGCAAATAGCACTGTAGCGCAATAGTAGAAATAGCGAGAAAAGCATACCTCCGTCAATGCCCGGACCCCCCTTTATATAGGGTTCCTGTAGCGTGTACGCACGCTTCTCAAAGTGGGCATGCTATCCCAAGCTTTCCCCGAATGGACATGCCAGTAAAGTGTACTCCCTGACACAGTACCTTAACGGGCCGAGCATATCTCTGAAGTGACAGTGGAAGGTTCCGCTGTACGATCCTCTATCTGACCATTCCGCCCGTCGACGACACTAACTCCCAAAAGGATGTCGAAGGATATCCTGCCGTGTCTGTTGCTTGGTCGAACGAAATGATCGCTCGGCTGAAAGTCCCCTGTAGTTTCATCCGTTGTTGGGCCGAGCGGGATGGCCGCTCAGTTGGAAGCCCACTATCACGCCGAGCGGTAGAGCCGCTTGGCTAATCGGCCTTGATCCATGTCGTTCGCTATCGCGTCGAGCAGAAGAGCCACTCGGCTTGGCTTTTACGTGTCCTTTGAGCGTCGATTTGATTACTTCATGTCAGAGATGGTGGGTCGGTGTTTAACCCCCGATCGAGCTATGTCCCACCTGACTGGTCAAAATCCTTCGTTCGGTGACCATCTTGACTCTGACCTTCGTTGACCTCCACCGTGGCAGTAGGGCGGGTCTCCTCTTTATCACTGCATCACAAGTCTCCCCTTCAAGTCTAGTCGAAGGAGGTTGTAGTCTGACTGACTTGACCATTGTGTGAGCAGATTCCCTCCTGATGGGCCTTCATTACTATATGGACTTCGATCAGGCTGGGCCCGATCATCGTAGATCAGCCTCCTGAAGCTTGTCGCTCAGTCCTTGGTACGCTCCCTCAATTCGATCAGGTAGACAAAGGTTTGCACTTGTAGAATCGTTTCCTTGAGCAGTCTCGGGCAAGCATGGGCTAGGCTGATGTCACCATGGTCTCTTGGGGAGCGTGCAAATCCCCTCTTATTAAGGTAGAACAGGTTCCCATGTCTGCCTTAATTGTCGACCCATGGTAGCACGCCACGTGTCATGCTCACAGCCGCTGCACGCCTGACGTGACATGCATTGATTGCGATGTTTGGCGGTTTGAATTCAATGGCGAGATCTTATCCTAGGTTTCCGCGACCTTGATCGGACGGCTCCAGTCGGCCGAGTCTGGGGTATATGAGCTCGCTGCGTTGCCACCTTCTCCACGCTTTCGCTTCCGCATTTCTGACCTTTGTGCTCCTGCGCCTTATGCTCTCCGGCGATTCCGTACATTTTGTCCTCCGGCGATCCTCTGTCTCTCCTTTGCCTAGTAAGCTCTCTTCCCGTCATCTTTCCTTCCGAGCATTTTGCTTTTTGCTGTCCCGACGATCTTCCAGGTGATCCTTTTGTATCTTTTTCGATTGTCTTTCCTCCCTTCCGCATCTGTTTTAGTAATGACCAGCTCCTCACAGCCCTCAGCCTCTGTCCATGGACCCTGGTATACCACCCTGGAGTCTAGGTTTGACGAGGGTGACGCGGAGGGCCTTAGAAATGCCTTCAAAATTCCACCTGACCACGAGATTGTTCCGCCTTCCACATCTGATCAGCCAAATACCCCGCCGACCAGATGCATCTGTCTGTTCAGGGACTATTTCTCTGCCGGTCTGTGGTTTTCTATCCATCCTTTCATTATCACAGTCTATAAATATTTCTACATCTCCCTCCCTTAACTCGTGTCGAACTCCTTCCATCTTCTGTGCGACATAGTTGTTGGAACCCCAAGGTTGTTTTGGTGTGATCAACAAGTTAAGTTATGTCCTGCGTTGTTTCTAACCTTGTGTCTAAGTGTGCAGGAGCTTAGGAGCACAGGTACTCGAGCGGAAGACGCAGCTAGCGAGAAGGACGGCACGGGATGCGTCCGAGGGACGAGGTGCTGCGGAAGAGTACACCGGCGGACGAGAAGGAAGTGCGCGTGGTGGTTCCGAGGTACGAAAGCCAGAGCGGAAGATTGCTCGGGGAGCAAGAGACGCAGCTAGCGCGAAGGTCGACATGGGGTGCGACCGAGGGACGAAGTATGCGGATGAGTACGCTGGTGGACGAGAAGGGACACGCGACAATTCCGAGGGACGAGAAGCCAGAGGGAAGCACGCTCGAGAAGACCGGAAGATGGGTTCGGGTGAGCCCTATTCCGGATGTCAGAGATCACCCAAGAAAGCGGAGCCGGAGCAGAAAGACCCGGACCAGAGGCGAGCTGAACCGGAGAAGAGAGCATGGACCAAAAGTCAACTGGGTTGACTTTTGGCTCCGGGGCGCCCGGAAGTGACTTTTTCCCAGGATCGAGCTTTGACTCGATCCAACCGTTGGGGGATAAATTTTATCCCCCCAGGACGCCCGGAACCCTTCCAGGCGCCCCGACCAAGGCTATAAATATAGCCTTGGTCCAGAAGCTTTTCAATAATCACGATCATTCTATTTCCAAACACTTGTATGCTTTAGTTGTAGTTAAGCTTCTGTTTTCTGTGCCTAAACGCTGTAAGAGGCTTCTCCGCCTAAAGGAGTTTTTGAGCTTAATCTTCCTTGGATTAACAACCACATCGGTTGTAACCAAGTAAACATCTGTTGCCTCGTCTTTTCTTTTATGCTTTTATTTATCTGCTTAATTCATTTTACAAGTGTTAGCTTAATCATTCGAGGAAGGGTTGTCTGTTTTTAATTGACAGGTTATTTACCAACCCTTATAGCCGGCCCAACGGTCCTACAATAGTCGCCTTATTTCGGCTGCACGACATCCCTCTTGTCCCTTGAATTTTTCACTATTTTTATTACCCAAAGTTGCCTGAGCCAGGGACCTTCCTTTTCCAATCTAGGGCTGGCTTAGTGTTCTTTGATAAAATGTCAACCTCCAATAAATATTGGAGGGAGTACTTCTTTTTCTTACGTCTTCCTAAGTGGCCGAAATTCTCGACCCGCTGGCAGCTTGAAGCGGCACCTCAACCCCCATTGAAAAGCTACAAGAGCCGATCGGACTACTTGGATGCTACGACGATGTTGACCGACCAGAAGTATGACATCCACAAGTTGTTTCTTGAGGGTGTCCTCTACATCTTCGGCTTGAGGTCAATCCGCACCTGGCTGCCGACCAGCCTAGGTAAGATACTCCTTTACATACTCCTCTGATGCTAACTGATTTCTCCTTTTATCCTGCAGCCGAAATCATGATGTGTGCATGGATGGCTGGCAAGGCGAAGCTCTCGGACAGCACAATCGAGGCAACGACTACCGAGGAACTGGTAAGCTGAGGTCTGCGGCCAGTCGGCTCCCACGAACATCCACTCGGGTTGAGCGAGGAGACGCCCGTGGAAGTGGGCAAAGGCGCAGCTAGCCATGCGCCGAGTGGAGGGGCCAACCCGAGCTCATAGCCTCAGATGGAGCGACGCCCCATCATTCCCGTCGAAGAACCCTCGGGCTTGGCCTACTCCGACGTGCACTGACTAGGTGAAAGAGGCGCCGAACGGAGCCGTCTTTGCGCTCTGCTACCTCGGGCACGTAATCGACTGAGAGGGTCGAAACTTCAACTCTTGCTCTTCTCCCAGAAATCGTGGAGGCATCACCATCTAATCGGACTCCCTCCTTGGCCGAGCTGCCGCAAGGGGTTGTGGCCGCATCGCCCGTGGCCTTCATGTCACCACCACCAAAGCTTGTGGCGGTCTAGCGGTCTGGGATCTTACCAGCTTTTGGTCGAGAGGCCTCATCCTACGCAGCCCCGAGCGGCCGATGATCTGTTACGGCGATCCTCCATCGACAAATGGAGGACTACAGTGAGCCGAGCGCTCAGTCCCGGATCCCCGAGCACCAGATCCTCATACGGGGCCACTTGCCGAAGTCTGGGAGGACGTCCAGGCCCGTGCGGCAATGCTACCTCCGGGCGCCCTGGCCAACAATCACACCCATATGGCCACGGGGGTAAGTTTGTTAATGTAAACTGATGGCTTACCTCCGTTCGGCTATAACTTTTTCCTCTTTTACTTGCAGTACTAGGTGGAGAGCCTGGCCATGTGTCACAGGCTCGCATTCTTGGAGGACGAGTTTAAGAAACTTAAAGTCTCGAGCAATGCCTCCTCCTCCCAAGGGCCATCGCTAACTGAGGTTGAGAAACTAAGGGCTGACTTGGAGAAGAACAATAAGCTTTTGAAGGCCGAGCGAAAAAAATCCGCAAATCAAGAGGTGATGCTGGCCCGGCTTAACAAGCAGGTCACCACCTTCGACAAGAAAATTGAGTCAGCCACCGCTAGAAAGTAACGGGCCATTAACGACCCCGAATTGAAGAACAAGGAGGCCCAGAGCCTGACCCAGAAGCTTAAGGAGGTTGAGGATTTTTTGGTGGTCGAGCGGAACAGTCGCTCGGCCGAGGAAAAGTCCCTCCGGAATTAGGTTGTTGGAGAGTATACTATGATCCTGTCCGAATCGCTGAGTCAACGGACGCTGGGCACGTGGTGCTCTCCTTGTCGCTGACGTAGATCTTCGGCCGGTCGGACGGCACTCCGGCGAACCTGCAAAGAAGTCGGGCCGGGAAGGGGTTCCCGGCGACGACCCTCCGACGCTCAAGTCAGGCAAGTGGACAACAAAGAAGTGGCTCCAAATCTCCGAGAATGCATACCTCCGGCGAAGGGTGAGGACCCTTTATATAGAGCTGCGAAGAGGCTCGGGCACATATACCGAGGTGCATACGTGTCCTCTGTCCATACCTTGGTATGGGCTTATCAGAAGAGCTTACCTGACACTATACTGCTACAGTCCGAGCACATCTATGATGGGACAGCGGGATCCTCTGTTGTAAGATCTTGTGTATGACCTGGTTGTTGAACATACCCGCTGTCAGGAGATGTTCCCCCGATGTTTCTTTTGTCCTTGTCTCTTCTGTTCCCGCGTCGAGCGGCCATCCGCTCGGCAGGCATAGGTCCGACCGGGCGTAGGTATCGGTCCGACCAGGTGCTCGGCTGAGAGTGTTCCACAACAACGATGCTTAATGCTTCGGCCGAGCGGGCTATCCGCTCGGCCAGGTGACCCTTTTCACTATGAGCGTCGGAAACCCGCCCATGGTCGGGTTGTCTTCTGTCCGGCCTGGGAAGCTCCTGGCCGAAAGAAGTGGTCGGCTTGGCATCCTTCCGTTCGGCCCTGCATCCTTCCGTTCGGCCCGGCATGCTTCCGTTCGACCCGGCATGCTTCCGTTCGGCCCGGCATGCTTTCGTTCGGCGGGGCATCCTTCCGTTCGGCCCGACACCCTTCCGTTCGGCCCGACACCCTTCCATTCGGCCCGACATCCTTCCGTTCGGCCCGACATCCTTCCGTTCGGCCCTGTATGCTTATGTTCGGCCCTGCATTCTTCCGTTCGGCCCGGCATGCTTCCGTTCGGCGCGACATCCTTCCGTTCGGCTCGGCATGCTTCCGTTCGGCGCGAACTTGGGTTGACCTCCACGTGTCTTTGACCCTCCTCCCATGAGGGTCCGCTCGGCCATATGCCTCTGTTCAACGAGCGTCGGAACCCCTAGTCCCATCGGGTCGCCTTTGGTTCAGCTGTGACCCCGTTCGGCCGACCGATCTCCGCTTCTCCGGTCGGACGTCGGATACTTTGACCTCCCCGTGGCATTGACTTCCCCAAAAAGGGGGTCCCCCGTTCTTACCACCGGATCATACTGAAAGCCTAAGCTTTTGTAAACATTTGTTATGAATAAAGAATCACATTTGGTCAAATTATCTACATTTGTTTGTAGTTGTTCAATTAATTTATATTGTAGATAACATAGTATGTGGTGTCACATGCAGAAGATGATGTTATCAGTACCTTATAAATTATAAATAGTAGCTCACGACCAAAATGGAAAGGAACAAACCATTAGAAGGTCATAGTGTAATTAGGTATTAGTTTATCTTGACTATATAATTACACTAGTATACTCAGAGTGTATTGAGTAGGACCATTTGAGGTCGTTTCTTTTATACTAACTTTATAAAGGAACAAAGACCTCAGTTATTATGGAAGTGTGTGCTCTTAATCCTAATATAATAACAAGCACATATATTTGATATTTATTTCTTTAATTTATCAATGGGTGAGATTTAGTTCGATGAATCAATAAGCCCGATAAGTTGGGAAATGATATCACTTATAGTGTGTGTTATTGATTATAGAAGGAAACCGTGTCCTAGAGATACTAGGTTGATAATGTCCCCAAGAGGAGCTCAAAAGGATTGTCATGTTAAACCCTGCAGGTGGACTTAGTCCGACATGATGATAAGGTTGAGTGGTACTACTCTTGGACTAAGATATTAATTAAATGAGTTGTCAGTAACTCACTTAATTAGTGGACATTCAATATCTTAAACACAGGGAGACTAACACACTCATAATAAGAAGGAGCCCAAAAATGTAATTTGGGATTGGTGCGGTAGTTCAATAATAGTTCTCTAGTGGAATGAATTATTATTGATAAAATTAAGTTGTGTGTTCGGGGCGAACACGGGATGCTTAATTTTATCGGGAGACCAAAACCAATTCCTCCTCTCGGTCCATATCGTAGCCTCTTATTTATAGAGTACTATACCCACCTATACCCACCTTTTATACCCACCTAAAGGGGGCCGGGCAAACTAGCTTGGGAATCAAGCTAGGGCCGGCCTAAGCATGGTTTAGGGTGGCCGACCCTAGCTTGAACCCAAGCTAGAGGGGGCCGGCCATAATTAAATTAAAAAGAATTTTAATTTTAATTTTTATTATGTGTAAGATATAATTTATTAAAGAGAATTAAAATTAAAATATCTTTTTTAAAAAGGATCTACAAAATAATAAAGAAAGAGATTAGATCTCTTTCCTTATTTGTAGATTGGAGAGATATTTTATTTTCTTTTTGAAAATTATTCACATGTTGAAAAATTAAAATTATAGAAATTTCTTTTTATCAACCATGAAGGGATTTTTGAAGAGAATTTTTTTTTTAAAATTTCCGGAAATAAATTAGGAAGTTTTAATTTGTTGATTGAAACTTGTATAATTTGCCTCTCTATGATGTGGCCGGCCATTAAGAGTTTAATTGGGAAATTTTATTTTATTTTTCTCAATTAAATCATGTCAAGGAAATTAAGGAAATTTTATTGTAATTAAATTTCCTAATTTACTAAGGCTAAGGAATATAAAAGAAGGGGTGGGGGTGCCTTCATTGGAGACAACCTCTATTATTTTTCTCCCTCTCTTATTCCTTGGTGTGGCCGGCAAACCTCTCTTCCCCTCTTCTTCTTTGTGGTGGCCGAACCTTTCTCTTGGCTTGGAGCTCTTGTGGTGGCCGGATACTACTTGGAGAAGAAGAAGAAGAAGGAGAGAAAGTTTGCATCCCTTGGAGCTTCTTCCTTGGTGAAGCTTTCTTGTTTTGGCCGAACCTAGCTAGGAGGAGAAGAAGGTGTTTGGTGGTTTCTCATCTTGGAAGATCATTGCCCACACAACGTCCAAGATTAGAAGAGGAATACGGTAGAAGATCAAGAGGTCTTTCTAAAAGGTATAACTAATAATTTTTCTTTCCGCATCATACTAGTTGATCCTGTCCGAACGTTAAATCAACGGACGCTGGGCACGTGGCACTCTCCTCGTTGCTGACGTAGATCTCCGACCGGTCGGACGGCGCTCCGGCGAACCTGCACAGAAGTCGGGCCGGGAAGGGGTTCCCGGCGGCGACCCTTCGACGCTCAAGTCAGGCAAAGCTCAATAGAGAGAAAGGGGCTCCAAAACTCGTAGCGTGCGTACCTCCGGCGAAGGGGGAGGACCCTTTATATAGAGCTGTGAAGAGGCTCGGGCACACATATCGAGGTGCATACGTGTCCTCTGTCCATACCTTGGAATGGGATTATCAGAAGAGCTTACCTGACACCATTCTGCTACAGTCCGAGCACATCTATGATGGGACAGCGGGATCCTTTGTTGTAAGATCTTGCGTATGGCCTGATCGTTGAACATACCCGCTGTCAGGAGATGTTCCCCCGATGTTTCCTTTGTCCTTGTCTCTTCTGTTCCCGCGCCGAGCGGCCAGCCGCTCGGCAGGCATAGGTCCGACCGGGCGTAGGTATCGGTTCGACCGGGTGCTCGGCTGAGAGTGTTCCACAGCAATGATGCTTTATGCTTCGGCCGAGCGGGCTATCTGCTCGGCCAGGTGACCCTTTTCACTATGAGCGTCGGAAACCCGCCCATGGTCGGGTTGTCTTCTGTCTGGCCCGGGAAGCTCCTGGCCGAATGTCAGGTCGGCTCGGCATCCTTCCGTTCGGCCCGGCATGCTTCCGTTCGGCCTTGCATGCTTCCGTTCGGCCCGGCATGCTTCCGTTCGGCTCGGCATGCTTCCGTTCGGCCCGGCATGCTTCCGTTCGGCCCGGCATGCTTCCGTTCGGCGCGAACTTGGGGTTGACCTCCACGTGTCTTTGACCCTCCGCCCATGAGGGTCCGCTCGGCCATATGCCTCTGTTCAACGAGCGTCGGAACCCCTAGTCCCGTCGGGTCGTCTTTGGTTCAGCTGTGACCCCGTTCGACCGACCGGTCTCCGCTTCTCCGGTCGGACGTCGGATACTTTGACCTCCCCGTGGCGTTGACTTCCCCAAAAAGGGGGTCCCCCGTTCTTACCACCGGATCACTTGCCTCCCCTTCAAGTCTAGTCGAAGGAGGCGATTAGTCCGACTGACTGGACCATCAGTTCGGCCGAGTAGCGCCATGAAAATACCATCCTCTCGGACGAATATATTCTGCTTCGACAGAAGAGGTTATTCACTGGATGTTGGTGAAGTATCTTTGGGTACTGGGTCGAGCGGAACACGTAGGTGGTCGAACGATATTGACGGCGAGTATGAGTCCCCTTGATCGCCTTTTTTCGCTCGGAGGGTTTATAGACGCCGGCTCGTCTCTCGATTTTTATCGTCGGAGCTCGACGGTCTTCCGCTCGGAAGTTTATAGACGTCGGCTCGTCTCTCGATTTTTAATGTCGGAGCTCGACGGTCTTCCGCTCGGAGGGTTTATAGACGCCGGCTCGTCTCTCGATATTTAACGTCGGAGCTCGACGGTGTTCCGCTCGGAGGGTTTATAGACGCCGGCTCGTCTCTCGATTTTTAACGTCGGAGCTCGACAGTCTTCCGCTCGGAGGGTTTATAGACGCCGGCTCGTCTCTCGATTTTTAACGTCAGAGCTAGACGGTCTTCCGCTCGAAAGTTTATAGACGTCGGCTCGTCTCTCGATTTTTAACGTCGGAGCTCGACGGTCTTCCGCTCGGAAGTTTATAGACGCCGGCTCGTCTCTCGATATTTAACGTCCGAGCTCGACGGTCTTCCGCTCGAAAGTTTATAGACACCGGCTCGTCTCTCGATTTTTAACGTCGGAGCTCGACGGTCTTCCGCCGAAGTTTATAGACGCCGGCTCGTCTCTTGATATTTAACGCCTGAGCTCGACGGTCTTCCGCCGAGGGTTTATAGACGCCGCCGTCTCGATTTTTAACGCCGGAGCTCGACGGTCTTCCGCCGGTTGATGATGCCCGCGTCTCTCGATATTTAACGCCGGAGCTCGACGGTCTTCCGCCGAAGTTTATAGACGCCCGCTCGTCTCTCGATATTTAACGCCGGAGCTCGACGGTCTTCCGCCGGAGGGTTTTAGACGCCCGCTCGCCTCTCGATATTTAACGCCGGAGTTCGACGGTTCCGCTCGGAAGTTTATAGACGCCTGCTCGTCTCTTGATCCGGAGCTCGACGGTCTTCCGCCGGAGGGTTTATGACGGCTCGCTCTCGATTTTTCCTGAGCTCGACGGTGTTCCGCTCGGAAGTTTATAGACGCCGGCTAGTCTCTCGATATTTAACGCCTGAGCTCGACGGTCTTCCGCCGGAGGGTTTATAGACGCCTGCTCGTCTATTTCCTGAGCTCGACGGTCTTCCGCTTGAAGTTTACGGCGCCTCTCTCGATTTTTAACGCCGGAGCTCGACGGTCTTCCGCCGGAAGTTTATAGACGCCAGCCTCGATATTTAACGTCGAGCTCGATGGTCATTAAGGCTAATTTTGACACCGCCGTTCGGTGAAGCTATTTGCCATCCTTTAATTATTTCTGCCCGCATTACAAGGACATAGGCGACCAAAACATATATAAAATTACATTATCACCCTGCCCCAGCATGCTGGAGATGATTTGCGCTTCATGGTTGATCCAAGTCCCAATCCATCTTCATCCGCTCGGCGGTGCTCCCCCTTGAATGCCGGTTGGATCATTGTCTTGGGGGAGGCGTCTGCTCGGGGATAATTGCCTCCGCTCGGGGATAATTGCCTCCGCTCGGCCACCTGATGCTGACGTTGTTTGTTGCTTCAGCCGCTCGCCTTGCGCATTCTCTCTCTGTTGCTCCATGAGCTTAGCTGCTCTTGCCTTGATTAGAGCGTCGAGTTCCTTCGTGGAGAGCATCACCGTGGGCGGTCGTCCAGCCTCGTCCATTGCTTCCGCTCGGATGCAGGTGCGTTCCCACAGACGGCGCCAAATTGATCCTGTCCGAACGTTGAATCAACGGACGCTGGGCACGTGGCGCTCTCCTCGTTGCTGACTTAGATCTCCGACCGGTCGGACGGCGCTCCGGCGAACCTGCACAGAAGTCGGGCCGGGAAGGGGTTCCCGGCGGCGACCCTCCGACGCTCAAGTCAGGCAAAGCTCAATAGAGAGAAAGGGGCTCCAAAACTCGTAGCGTGCGTACCTTCGGCGAAGGGAGAGGACCCTTTATATAGAGCTGTGAAGAGGCTCGGGCACACATATCGAGGTGCATACGTGTCCTCTGTCCATACCTTGGTATGAGCTTATCAGAAGAGCTTACCTGACACCATACTGCTACAGTCCGAGCACATCTGTGATGGGACAGCGGGATCCTTTGTTGTAAGATCTTGCGTATGGCCTGGTCGTTGAACATACCCGCTGTCAGGAGATGTTCCCCCGATGTTTCCTTTGTCCTTGTCTCTTCTATTCCCGCGCCGAGCGGCCAGCCGCTCGGCAGGCATAGGTCTGACTGGGCGTAGGTATCGGTCCGACCGGGTGCTCGGCTGAGAGTGTTCCACAGCAATGATGCTTTATGCTTCGGCCGAGCGGGCTATCCGCTCGGCCAGGTGACCCTTTTCACTATGAGCGTCGGAAACCCGCCCATGGTCGGGTTGTCTTCTGTCCGGCCCGGGAAGCTCCTGGCCGAATGTCAGGTCGGCTCGGCATGCTTCCGTTCGGCCCGGCATGCTTCCGTTCGGCCCGGCATGCTTCCGTTCGGCCCAGCATCCTTCCGTTCGGCTCGGCATGCTTCCGTTCGGCCCGGCATGCTTCAGTTCGGCGCGAACTTGGGGTTGACCTCCACGTGTCTTTGACCCTCCGCCCATGAGGGTCCGCTCGGCCATATGCCTCTGTTCAACGAGCGTCGGAACCCCTAGTCCCGTCGGGTCGTCTTTGGTTCAGCTGTGACCCTGTTCGACCGACCGGTCTCCGCTTCTCCGGTCGGACGTCGGATACTTTGACCTCCCCGTGGCGTTGACTTCCCCAAAAAGGGGGTGCCCCGTTCTTACCACCGGATCACTAGTTATTTTTGGAAATAATACCAAATACAAGAGGCTTACGATTCTAGTATTTCGAATATGTTTTTTGATGTTATGTTCTTTTGTTTTTTTTCCTTTTCCTTGTGATTTGATTGTTCCTTTTGGTTAACCTAAAGTTATTTTAGGAAATTAAATATTAGCTTTCCATAAAAGTTTTTGTCTAGTCGGTGGTGGTTGCTCCCATATCCAAGAAGGTCATGTGCCTCGCCACGTCAGTACTGGGAACCAAATATGGAAATTAATATTTAATGGAATTAATAACTTAAGGTGATTTGGATCGAACGTGTTAAGTTCCGCAGGAGATCCAAGTCTAAACCTAAAAGAACAAATAGATTAAGTTTTGGATCAAATGTGTTAAGTTCCGCAGGCGATCCAAAATTTAATTTAAAAGAACACATGGTAGCTAGGAAAAGTTTCAGACCTTTGTACAAAATTTTTGTATAGTGGAACCTCTAGGTTTTCCGAGTAGCAACCAACATAGGTGGCCTCCAGGGATGCCACGCTAGCTGCCACCAAGGACGAGCTAAAGGGCTCCCTCGCAGCGCTGCGTATCTACCAGGACGCCGAAGGGAGTAGGTTTGAAACCATGAAGTAGGCCTACCTCTGTTCAGACACGTTCTATGACAGGTTCACTGATCGGGCCCTTCGATTGTTCGACTTGGTGATCGAAGGGATGATTAGTCAGCTTCATGAAGAGGGCCACCTACCGGCCGCTGTGACCAGTATGGTCATAAGCCAGGACAAGCTGACCGCTGCTCTGCCAGACGATGTGCTAGATTAGTTAGAGTGAGGCTGAGGGCTCAATCTTTTCTAATTCCCCTTTTTTGTAAACCTTTTCAAGTATTAATGCATGTCAGACCTTTCAGCCAAGCTTTCCCTTTTTTCTATTTGTTGTCTGGTCTTCTCTCCCTGGTATGGTAATCTCATAATTTTTTCGACCGCCAGTAGCTTATGTGCATGTCTACTTGATTCACCTTTCTTTCCAAGTTGTAGAGCTTGAAGTATTTTAACACACTCTACCGAACGGGCAGTTCATCTACAAATTCGGGGGTTTAGGCAACCCTTATCCGCAACCAACCGTTTGACAACCCATGTAGACTCGGGTCCATTATTGTCGCGTAGCTAATTGGTGAAGCCCCGGACTTACCGTCACTGCTCGATGATTCGAAACAAGCCCACGTTTAACGTCTCTGCTCAACGATTTGAAATAGGCCCGCGTTTAATGTCGCCGCTCGATAATTTGGAATAGGCCCACATTTAACGTCGTCGCTCGACGATCTCTTGGAGACTCATGTTTAAGGTTGCCACTCGATCGTTGGTGGAGACGAGGGTTTAAGGTCATTGCTTGACAATTGGTGGAGACACGCGTTTAACGTCACCGCTCGACGGTTGGTGGATACGAGGGTTTAAGGTCGCCGCTCGATCGTTGGTGGAGACACGTGTTTAACGTGGCCGCTCGACGGTTGGTGGAGACACGCATTTAATATCACCGCTCGACGGTCTGTTAGAGACTCGCATTTAAGGTCGCTGCTCGACCGTTGGTGGAGACGAGAGTTTAAGGTTGTCGCTCGACCGTTGGTGGAGACATGCGTTTAACGTCGCCGCTCGACGGTTGGTGGAGATAAGGGTTTAAGGTTGCCGCTCAACCGTTGGTGGATACATGCGTTTAACATCGCCGCTCGACGGTTGGTGAAGACACACATTTAACGTCGCCGCTCGACGGTTGGTGGTGACACGCGTTTAATGTCGCCGCTCGACGGTTGGTGGAGACGAGGGTTTAAGATTTCCTCTCGACGGTTGGTGGAGACACCGTTTAACGTCGCCGCTCGACGGTTGGTGGAGACACGCGTTTAACGTCGCCGCTCAATAGTTGGTGGAGACACGCATTTAACATCGCTGCTCGACGGTTGGTGGAGACACACACGTTTAACCTCGCTGCTCAATGGTTGGTGGAGACACGCGTTTAACGTCGCCGCTCGACGGTTTGTATGCACTCGTACTCGGGTTTAAGGTCGCCGCTCGACCATTGATGGAGACACACTTAAAAGAGGCCTTTGCTTTTTTATTCAAACTTTGCCCTACATTCGGCAAACATCCAACAACTATGAAATACAAGATTCATTTACGCACCTCTCATCCAACCCTGTAGGGTTGAAGATGGTTCACACTCCAGGGCCTATCGAGTTCCCTCCCTTCTTCGTCCTCCAAATAATAGGCGCCCGAACGGAGCTTCCACACGACCTTGAATGGTCCTACCCATGGTGCCTCGAGCTTGGCGACATCGCCGACCGGTTTCACTTTCTTCCAGATGAGGTCACCGACCTGGAAGGATCTCAGGTTCACCCGTCTATTGTAATTCTGCCTCATGCATTGTCTGTAGGCTGTTAGCCGAACGACGACTTTTGCCCTTGCCTAGTCCACCAAGTCAAGCTCCATCAACCTCCGTTCGACGTTCCCTTCGTTGTAGTGCTGCACTCGATCGGATTCTACCCTGACCTCCATTGGGGCGACTGCTTCACCGCCGTATACCAATTGAAATGGGGTTACATCGGTCGCCTCTTTTGGAGTCGTGTGGAGAGCCCATAGCACGTTGGGGAGCTCGTCAACCGAACTGCCTCCCATGTGGTCGAGTTGAGCGCGCAAGACTCTGAGGATTTCCCGATTTGTGACTTCCGCTTGCCCGTTGCCTTGGGGGTAGGCCACTGAGGTAAAGGCCTGTTGAATGTCATAACCTTCACACCATTCTTTGAGCTCTCGACCGACGAACTGCCTCCTATTGTTGGACACGAGTCGGTGTGGGATTCTGAATCGGCAGGCAATGTTTTTCCAAATAAATTTGATAACCATCTTCTCTGTGATTCTTGCAAGCGACTTAGCCTTTACCCATTTCGAGAAGTAGTCCATTGCTACCAGCAGAAACTTTCCCTGACCGGTTGCTATAGGGAAAGGCCCTACGATGTCGATGCCCCATTGGTTGAACGGGCACGATACCGTGGATGCTTTCATATCCTCAGTCGGTCGGTGCAACATGTTGTGGTACTTCTAGCAAGATAGGCAAGTCACCACTGTCCAGGCGGCATCCTCCTGGAGGGTCGGCCAGAAATATCCAGCCCGAAGTATTTTTCGAGCCAAGGCACGGCCGCCCAGATGACCTCCGTAGGAGTCTTGGTGTACCTCATTTAGGATGTAATCGACGTCTTCCGATCTAACGCATTTGGGTAAGGGTCGGAGAAGGCTTTCTTATAGAGCTAGTCGTCGATTAGTGTGAACCGACCGACCCTCCTTTTTATCAGGCGAGCATCCTCCGGATTGACGGGTACAGTTCCCAAACGCAAGAACTCCGTTAGGGCTATCCTCTAGTCGTTCAGGAAGGTGATTCCCTCCATTCGGTCGATGTGGGCCACCAGTGAAACTTGCTCGATCGGCTGACCTATGATGATTGGCGTTAACGAATTGACTAGCTTTGCTACCTCATCCGCCGCCTGGTTCTCTGATCGAGGGATTTTCTATATAACCACTTCTTGGAAGTTGACCTTCAGCTTTTTAAAAGTCGCTGCATAGAGCTTTAACTGTGTGCTACCTATTTCAAAGGTCCCGGATAGTTGCTGGGCGACGAGCTGGGAGTCCGAGTAGATGAGGACTTTATCTGCTCCCACGTGCCGAGCTGCTTGCAGGCCAGTTATCAATGCCTCATACTCTGCTTTGTTGTTAGTAGCTCGGTAGTCCAGTCGGACGGACAGCTACATCCGGTCTTCCCAAGGTAAGATAAGGATTAAGACGATCCCGCTGCCCTACTGAGTGGACGAGCTGTCCACATATATCTTCCACGTCGCCGATGGCTCATTACTCTAGACTTCTATAACAAATCCGCCAAGGCTTGAGCCTTGATCGCCGCTCAGGGTTGATATTGGATGTCGAACTCACTAAGTTCAGTCGTCCACTTGATTAGCCGTCCGGATGCTTCGGGATTGAGGACTCTTACTAGAGCATTGTTAGTCATCACTATTATTGAGTGCGCTAGGAAGTACGGGCGAAGCCTCGGCGTGGTAGCGAGATTCAACGTCCTTCAATATATAACTCAGAAAATATACAAGTTGCTGATCTTGACCGCTCTGCCTGACTAAAGTCGATCCAACGACATGTTTGTTAGATGATAAATATATTTAGAGCGGCTCACCCACGACTAGCTTGGCTAGCATATGTAGTGAGCTAAGATACGCCTTTAGCTCCTCCAGTGCTTGATCAAACTCGGCGTCCCATTGGAATTTTGTGGCTCAACGCAGTATCTTGAAAAATGACAAGCTTCGATTGGATGACTTAGATATGAATCGGGACAATGCCGTGATCCAACCGGTCAACTTCTGAGCTTCCTTCAAATTCCAAGGCAGAGGCATGTTCTGTAAATCATGGACCTTACTGGGGTTGGCTTCGATGCCCTGCTCGGTGACAATGTAACCTAGGAAGCGACCGCTCTTTGCGCCGAACAGACACTTGCTCAGGTTTAGCTTTATTCCATATGCCCTTAATGTCCGGCAGTTTTGTTGATGTCTGCGCATAGGTTAGTAGCTCGGAGGGATTTGATGAGTATGTCGTTGACGTATACCTCCATATTACGATCGATCTGCCGTCGGAACACTTTATTTATTAGCCTCTAGTAGGTGGCTCCGACATTCTTCAGTCCGAACGACATTACGTTGTAGCAGTATGTGCCGTCGGCCATGATGAAGCTGACCTTTTCTTGATCTCCGCGGGCAAGCGGCACTTGATGGTATCCTTGATACGCATCAAACATACAGATCAACTCGTAGCCCGCCGTCGAGTCCACCAGTTGATCTATCCGGGGAAACGGATAGAAGTCCTTTGGGCATGCCTTTTTTAAGTCGCGGAAGTCAATGTAGACCCCCCATTTGTTGCCCGGTTGGAGACTAGCACTACATTGGCTAGCTAGCTTGGAAATTGAACCTCCTTGATGTGGCTGACCTCCAATAGTTTTTCTATCTCTGCTCGAATGATCATGTTCTACTTGGCGCTAAAGTCCCGTTTTCTTTGTTTGACCAGTCGAGCGTTTGGTCGGATGTGGAGCTCGTGTTGGGCCACTCTTGGGGAGATGCTGGGTAACTCATGTGTCGACCAGGCGAACACATCATGGTTTTCCCTGAGGCAGATGATCAGCTCTTCCTTCTTCTTCTCTTCTAGGTCGGCAGCCACGAAGGTCGTGGCTTCCGATCGGCTGGGATAAATCTGAACCTCCTCTTTTTCTTCATATACAAAGGTGGAAGGTTTCTCGGTAATAGCATTTACCTCTAGCCGTGGAGCCTTCTGCGCTGCTTTGGCCTCGATTTTGACCATTTCCACATAGCAGGGTCGAGCGGCCAGTTGGTCGCTCTTGACTTTGCCCACCTGATCATCCATTGGGAATTTTATTTTCTGACAGTAAGTGAATACTGCCGCCGGGAATTCGTTGAGGGCTGGTTAGCCCAAGATAATGTTGTAGGCCAATGGCGCGTTGACAACTATGAAGTTGGTGGTCTGGATCCTCCTCAACAGCTCCTCTCCCAACGAGATGGCCAATCTTGCCCGGTCGATCGGCAAGACTTCATTGCCCGTGAATCCGTAAAGAGGGGTCGCCATGGGCAGCAGCTCGCTGCGATCAATTTGCTGCTGGTCGAATGCCTTCTTAAAAATGATGTTCACCGAACTTCCTATTGTTGGATTGAAAGCGCTAGAGGGGGGGGTGAATAGCCCTCGTGGCTTTCACTTTTTTCGAATTCGTAAAATTATCGAGTTATAAAGCAGCGGAAATAGAAAGATGCACAAACACACAGAAGACGCGAGAAGTTACTTCGTTCGGAGCCTAACTCGACTCCTACTCGAAGGCCCACGCTCGTTGAGCGTTTACGTTGGGCAACAACTATATCTCGTAAAAACTATTACAAACTAAGTATAATTCAAAGCAGTAATAATAAAGATTATACCGACGAAAAAAGACTAAATCTGAAGCTCCAGGTTGTCGGCGTCGAGTTGAGGCTTTAACAGAACGTCTCGTTAGCAGCAGGTTGCAGAAAGATTACTTGTTCGAAGTTATTTCAAGCTGCTGGTCGAAGTCCCCTTTTAAATAGTGTTGGAGGTGCCTCCAGGCCGCCGAGTCGCACGGGTGGATCAACGCAAACCTAGTCGCACCTCATCCCTCTGAAGGCGCCTCCAAGCTGCTCCAAGGCGCCTCCAACGCCTGGTCCAAGGCGCCTCTAGCTTCCTCCGAGGCGCCTCCAACTCCTCTGGACAGCTGGCTTCGGCTAGCACCCGAGGCGCCTCCAAGCCCCATGGAGGCGCCTAGGACACTGTTCATCCGAAGTTTGAGTTGCTCCTTTATTCCTGCAAATTGTGTTAGTCCCAAACACAAACCCTGCAAAACAAAGTTAGCACAGACATAATATTATAGATAAACTTGACAATCGTCGGACTGTCCGGGTCTGACTTTGGATTTCCAACCGGAAACTCTAGGTCGACCCGACGCCTACTATTCCATCTACGGGGAACACGTCCTCACCTTCTCCACTCAGGAGATTTACCTATTGCAGTGAGATCCTCCATATCAACTGGACTTTTGCTCAGCGTTAGGAGCTTCCGGACTTTCTGCTGGACTTTCGCTTCCCGGCTGGTCCAGTCTTTCACCTGGTTCGCGACATCAGGACTTTCCACCTAGGGTTACCTCCCCTAGGACTTTTGCCTGAAGCTTCTGACCCGCTAAGAGTTTCCGCATAGGGTTACCACCCTCTATGACCTAGGGTTACCACCCCTTAGGATTTTCTCCCTGCCTAACCGCAGCTATGACTTGTCTGAAACACTCAATTAAGTATGTTAGATTACAAAACAACTTAACTTTGAATTCCTTTGCCATTATCAAAACAACGGTCAATCGTCGGATGCTTCCCGCACCAACTCCTATGTCGACGAAGGTCCAGTGAATGGTGTAGTTGGTGATGACCACTCGGATGATCAAAGAATCATCATGAGGGATTTCGACCCTTCCAGATCGCTGGGGCCGAAGATGATCTGAGGCCCTTCAGACTTCTCCTTGCTACATCTGACAACATGGATCTCCAACCGTCGAGCGTATGATTTCTTGGACCGGTTGGAGTCTCCGTCGATCGGCCCTCCGACAATCATGCCTATCTCTCCCTGGGAAGTGTTGTTTTTGTTTTCCTCTTCCGGGGCAGATGACCTATTCCGCTCGGTCGGGATCCTAGAGGGATCGGTTTCCTCCCTCCGCTGATGGTGATGGCGCTCAGGCTCCCTTCTTTCTTCTCGTCGTTCGATCAATGGTGGCGATCCTGTCGATCAGGAGATGGGGAGTGACGGTGATATCCCATGGGGGTCGGTCGATTAACGATTGACGTCAGTCCTTGGCATTCCCATGTGTTGTGCGTTGTCAACTAGTGGAACAAACAAAACATAGGCGTCCATACCTTGCCCTTGGGCGCCTTAGGCTGACCAGATGCCACGTGTTGTACGACGTGTGCCCTGGTCTCCTGGTGCAGCCATGCCCATTTAGCCCTCGACCCTTTAGGTGGCAAATGGCTGCTAGCCAGTCGATACTCGATAGGCGCTGAATGCTCGGTCGGTGCCTCCTTCCTTCTGGCTGCTTGGGCCTCTTCTTCGTTGATGTATTCATTGGCCTTTATCAACATGTGGTCGAAGTCCCGAGGTGGCTTACGGATGAGCGACCGAAAGAAGTCCCCTTCAGTGAGCCCCTGGATAAAGACATTCATCATGGTCTCGGACGAAACCGAGAGGATATCCATGGTCACTTGGTTAAAGCGCTGGATGTACGCTCAAAGTGCTTCCTTGGACCCTTGTTTCAATGTGAAGAGGCTGACGCTTGTCTTCTGGTAGTGTCGGCTGCTGGCGAAGTGGTGCTGGAAGGCGGCTTGGAAGTCTCTGAAACTTCGTATCGAGCCATCCGACATCCTTCTAAACCAGCATTGTGCCGATCCGGAGAGAGTCGTGAGAAAGACTCTGCACTTTACTTCGTCCGTGTACTGGTGCAGCGTAGCCTCGTTGTCGATCCGATCTAGATGATCATCTAGGTCGATTGTCCCATTGTACGTCCCGATCGCCAACGGGGTGTAGTGTCGAGGCAGAGAGTCTTGTAAGATCTCCTTCGAGAACTGTCTGTTGATCCGTTTGGGAGACGCAACGCTTCGGGCACTTTTCCTTTCTGCGCGTCTCGAACGAGCGCTTCGCCAGAAGATAATCCCTGCTCCTGATGCGCTTGGGCTATCTCCGAGGGGGTCTGGATCAGAGCCCGATGGAAGGGGATCGGCACGGGTGGTACTTCCCCTTGGGTGGCAGTCGACCTTCGGTTCTGCCCCCATACAGAGAGTTATTCCGCTTGGTCTTCTTGCCCCGCTCGTCGATCAACCGTCGAGGTCGCAGCTTGCGGTGTAGGATGATCGGCTATCGCCTGTTGTTGTTGCTGCTCCATCATTTTTACTGCCGGTGCTTGCATGAGCATCTCAAACTCCTCTTGAGTGAGCATCACGATGGTTAGCCATCCAACGCCTTCCATTTCCTCGGCTCGGATTCAGATGACGTTCCCACAGACGACGCCAAATATGATCCTGTCCGAAAGTTGAAGAGACAGATGCTGGGGACGTGGCGCTCTTGCTAACCTTCGATGAACCTTGCTCCTGCTTACAACACAAGCAGCATTAGTGCCGAGCCAGGGAAGGGGTCCCCAGCGATGGCCCTCTGACGCTCAAGTCAGTTTCCGGCGAAGCAAGAAGCAAAGAGCACTGTAGCACAACAGTAGAAATAGTGAGAAAAGCATACCTTCGTCAATGCCTGGACCCCCCCTTATATAGAGTTCCTGTAGTGCATGCACACGCTTCTTAAAGCAGGCGCACTATCCCAATCTTTCCCTAAAGGGACATGTCAGTAAAGTGTCCCTGACACAGTGCATTAACGGGTCGAGAATATCTCTGAAGTGACAGTGGAAGCTTCTACCGTACGATCCTCTGTCTAACAGTACCACCCGTCGACGACACTAACTCCCAAAAGAATATCGAAGGATGTCCTGTTGTGTCTGTTGCTTGGCCGAACGAAATGGCTGCTCAGCTAAAAGTCCCCTGTAGTGTCCTCCATTGCTGGGCCAAGTGGGATGGCCGCTCGACCGAAAGCCCGCTGTCGCGTCGAGCGGTAGAGCCGCTCGGCTAATCAACCTTTATCCATGTCTGTCGTCGCGCCGAGCGAAAGAGCCACTCGGGTTGGCTTCTATGTGTCCTTTGAGCGTCGATTTGATTACTTTATGTCGGAGATGGTGGGTCGGTGTTTAACCCCCGACCGGGCTATGTCCCACTCGATTGATCAAAACCCTCCGTCCGGCGACCGTCTTGACTCTGACCTTCGTTGACCTCCACTGTGGCAGCGGGGCAGGGCCCCTTCTTATCACCGCATCAGTGAAAATGAAGACTTTCTTCAAGACAAATTGGGACATCATGATGGTTGTTGAGGAACCATTTGAAGTTCTAAGAGACAAGAAAGGGAAGAGGCTCTGACCAAATTATTGGACCAAGGAGTAAACTGTTACATCACCGCAAGTGTACAGTTACGTCATCAGTAATACAAAGAATATCGAATCCACAGGGATTGGTTATAATCACTAAAGGTGTCTCAAAGCAAATTAGCTAAACAATTGAACAAAAGATTATATGACCTAATAAACAATCAGAGAACATAAGTAAAAGGTTAAATGCAGAAACTTAGTTGTATGAAGGTTCTAGGAGATCTGGTTTCTTTATGATACTAATTAATGTGAAATGATCTACTAATCATATCCTCAATTGAAATGTATTTGTAAGAAGTCACCGGTTATTTTCTGTAGAAAATACCAGTCAAGGACTCATATCTAAATCTTAAGTAATCAAATAGTTATGATCCCTATGAAGTTCGTTTAATGGGGCAGCCCTGTCACGACGCCCCACGGTCATACAACATAAAAACACATCACTAATTAATTCACATTAAGATATAGAATTCAGCACATTAATCCATCATTCTTCTTTGTAGATTCTTATTTCACACCTCAAAGTTATCCCCTAAATGTCCGTTTAATGGGGCAATCCTATCACGACGCCCTGCGACAATACAATCTAGAGAATTCCTCTACAAGATTCTATAAGAAATACAAACAACCAATCAAGAATGGTAATTAGGTTCAAAGCATAACAATCCATACAAGATTGAATTGATATAAAACATTTTAACGTCATTGAATCAAGAAAATGGAAAATCCTTGAAATCCCATATCAATTACATCACAATACTCCCTCCATCCTAGAACAATGAGATCTACTCTATAGAACACAAGAAAAGAACCAAAGATAAGAAGATCATAAACATTCATATCCCAATCAAGAAGATAGAAAGGAAATGCTTATCTCAAAGACGACGAGTGATCTTCAGAACCAATCCATGCTATCAGAGTCGAATCTTGGATGAGAATGCCTCTTGATCGCTGGAGACACGCCAAGGATGTGGAAAGAAGCCTCAAGAATGGATCTCCCTAAAGGGAGAGCCTCCCCCTTTCAAAGAGGAAGAAGCCCCTTTATATAGAAGAGGGCATTTGGGCGCCACACGACCCGTGGCACGGTTGTGTGAACCTCACACAGTCATGCCCACCTCCCTCTCTGCCAAGGTCACACGGTCGTGTGACCCTCACACGATTGTGCCGTGCTTTGTCCCTGGTTGGCTTACACGGCCGTGCAAATTCACACGGCCTAGCCAGTTTTCGTCTCTTGAAACATCACACAGCCATGCCATTCTTTGGCTCTGGAAAGGCTGCACGACCGTGTAACCATACATGACCATGTACTAGTTAGCTTCAAAAGTGGCACGACCGTGTGGCTCTCACACGACCATGTCGTTCTCCTTTGCTGCTGATACTACACGACCTATCATCTCCACACAGCTAAGATCATTTTCCCTTGGCACGGTCGTGTAGCCCTCATGGCTAGTGTCAACTTCCTTCGTTTGATTGCAGAATTGGCTACGAGCATCAATTCTTCTCCAAATTTGACTCCTGAAAGTAGAAAATGCATAAGAGCAAATCTCCGAATAAAGAAGAGTAAATATACTAAAGTAAATCAAGGAGCATGAAAGTGCATAGATAAAGCATGTATAAACTATAAGAATGTGCGTCAAAACATGCTAAACAAGTGTATACAATCTAAGCACATCACAAACCTCATGATTAAAGGCAAATGAAAAGGTAATATCAATTTTGATCGATATTTTACCTAATAACGTGATGAGTGATGTAGGTGAGTACAAGAACACCCATGAGTTGTGGAGCAAAGTAAAGATGGTTCTAAACGAAGAACCTAACCATACACATAAATAAGAAAAGTCCAAGGAAAGGGATGTAGTGCCACCGAAGTCAAGTCAAAGGACCATATCATTTATTTTGGTTGCAAATGAGAAGGGGCACTACAAGAGTAGGTGTCCAATGAGTAAGAAGAATGTAAATCCTAACCTCATTCAAGTTGCTTTAAATACTAATATGGGTTGTAGGAATGAAGAAGCCAAAAGGAGGAGAATGTGTATTGTGTGCTTCACGTGTGGGGATAAAGGACACTGTTCGAGCAATTTGGGTACCCTAGGTTTTGATGTTTGGACAAAGGTTTAAGTTAGGTTTATTGTTGTATTCGATATGCATTGTGAGTGTGCAGGATACAGGTACAACAAGGAAAGTCCAAGGGTGATCTTGGCAAAGGAGGAAAGTCCAAGGATGAGTCTTGGCGGTGTAAGTCCAAGCATGTAGTCTTGGCAACATAAGTCCAAGTGTGACTTGGCAATGGATGAAGTCCCAGAGGCGCGACCTCTTGGCAAAGGAAGACCCGAGAACAATGACAAGGCCGATGGAAGCTCCAAAAGGCAAGATGTGAAGGATGGAGAGGCATCCGAGGGACGCAAGGCTATGGAGGAGGCTAAAAGGTTAGGTCTAAGTTAGTCGGGCGAGGACGAGTGCTGAGTGAATGTACTCGGGGTTAAATCCTAGGATTAGGGGTTTATGATAGCATTATTATAGTGATACCGTAGTAGTACCATAGCGTTACTGTAGCAGTACTGTAGTATTATTGTAGCAGTACTGTAGCAGTTGACTGATGTTTTCATCAGTCGACTGGTGCGATCGACCGGACAATCGACTGGGAGTGAACATAATGCTTCTATTTGTTCGATTAGTGTGGAGCAATCAACTGATGGAAGTATCAGTCAACTGGTATCGAGTCGTTGGGTTGTAATGGTCGAATCTCCATAGAGGGCAGCCAACTGATGGTTTTGACAGTCGACTGGTAGGCGGTGTTTTCTAACTCATGGCCTATATAACCAAGCATTGGAAGCTTGGTTAAGGTTAACGAAAATAGAGGTAGTTAACCCCTATTAGAGTCTCCAAGGTCTTCTTGAGTGATCAAGAGCTTGTGCGAGTTTGTGGCAAGGTTTCTCGACCCACAAAGAGCTACTCAAGCTAGTCGGAGGTTTTCCGGGGAGTCATGCACTGATGAATCGGGATCGTCTACCTTACGGACAGCCGTGGAGTAGGAGCTTCATCTCCGAACCACGTTAAATAATGTGTTAGGTTTACTTTCTTTTGTTAGTGTTTGTCTTGTATTTTCGCTGTGCACACTAACCATTGTAGGAAGCGACATTTTGGGTGAGATGCTATTCACCCCCTGTAGCGGACGTCAAGGTCCCAACAAGTGGTATCAGAGCTAGGTGAGCTATTGTTGGACTAATCGCCAAGGGAGCAAGTGCTAGAGGAAGAAGATGGAGTCGGAAGGTTCGCTAGGATGGGACATCTGAATCCCACCTCCATATGAGCGCGAGGAGTTCGACTATTGGAGGAAGCGCATGGAGAAGTGGTTCCAAATGAATTGGAACCAATATATTGCATTGGAAGAACCATTTAAAGTTCCAACGGATAAGAAGGGAAAGCGTCTCCGACCTCGATATTGGACCGAGGAGCAAAGGGAACAATCAGAGACTGACAAGGAGGTAATTAGAATTTTAATTAATTTACTACCTCTTAATGCGGTATTGAATGTAGGTGAATACGAGAACGTAAGTGACCTTTGGAAAAAGGTAATTGCGCTTCATGAGAGTCCTACACAAATCTAAGAAGAGGAGGAGCCCAAGGAGAAAGGCTCATTGGTCCAAGAAGAGAAGGACCAATTGGATGTTGACATGAGTTCAACATTTGAGGAGGAGAAGGAAGATGAGGAGGTATCATCCACATCATCAAGGGAGGAAGAAGTGGAACAGTCCACATCTTCAAATGAAGAGGAAGAAGAGCAATCCAAGGAAGAGGAGATCTTGGAAGCTCAACCCTCCACCTCAACTACCAGGAAGAGCACAAAGGACCAGATCAAATGCTTTGAGTGTGGTAAGATAGGCCACTACAAGAGTAGGTGTCCAATCATCCAAAAGGTAAGGGAGGTAAAGCCTAAACTCAACAAGGTTGATTTAACTAATGTGAGTTGTAGGAAGGAGAAGAAGCACATTAGGTGTTTCACGTGTGGTGAGTGGGGACACTACCACACAAAGTGCCCAAGGAGAGGAGAGCTCAAGAAATTAGCGCACTTGAAGAAGTGGGAGAAGAAGAGAGCTTCGATGGTAAGGGAGGTAAACCCTAACATGAATTTAAGTTCAAATTTAAATTCTTCCATGCATTCTAGAAATAATTTTTATTATTTACCCAAGCATAATCATGGATTTAGATATAATGATAGGAATAGGGTTAATGTAGGAGATAACCCTAGGAGACCTATTCATGCTAAATCTAGTAAGAGTAGACCTAATAAGACCCAAACCACTTTGCCAAAGGGAAGGAAAGTAAGTGAAAATCTAAGCATTAATCTCAAGAAAGGGAGACATATGCTTAGGAAGGTGGGTAGGTCTAGGGATGTACAAGGTGGACATGTTGACTCTAGGGTTAGAACCCTAGAGTTGGAAAATCAAACCTTGAAGGCAAAGCTTGAGGAAATGGAGAAAGTCCTAGAGAGGTTCATTATTGGACTTAAAGGACTTGACATGTATTTGGGAGGTCAAAGACCCAAAAATATCAAATTAGGTCCCTCCAAGATCAAAGGAAGTCAAGTGTTAAGGTAGCACATGACATTGGTAAGGGAGATGTGACCAAGGATAAGGGAGAGTCATCCAAGGCAAATAAGAAGGAATATGCTAGGGTGACATATAATTATGGCAAGGATGAGGTGTCCAAGGTGAAGGACAAGAAGAAACTAACCAAAGACAAACTGTCTAAGGTTAAGAAGGTGAGTTTTGTAGGTCAAGTGATTATATACTCTTTTATGCATGTTTTTACGCACATTTACATACTTTGAGCATGCTTGATCTATGCATTTTTATACTTCCAGCTTTCCTTTTAGCATATTTACTCTTTTGGTTCGGAGATATGCTTTTTGTGCATTTTCTGTACACAGGAGTCGAAATTGGTGAAGATTATGCGTCCTCGGACAAGCTTGGAAGGAATTGAAGGGAGAGAGCATCAGGCCGTGTACCACACACGACCGTGTAGTTTTAACAGGAAGGGAAGAGGACATGGCCGTGTGAATCTCACACGACCGTGTCTTGATTTGAAGAAATTAGAGCAGATGCCTTACATGGTCGTGTAGATCTACACGACCGTGTGAGGTTTCCAGAGGCCAAGCACCACACGGCCGTGTAGCATTTCCAGAGAACAGAAGGGTCCTGGCCGTGTGAGTCACACGGCCGTGCAGCTTTGGCAGAGAAGGAAGAGGACATGGCCGTGTGAATCTCACACGGCCGTGTCATGGGGCCGTGTGGCGCCCGATTTCCTCCTCTATTTAAACCCTCCTTCATGAATTGAAAGGGGATCTCTTCCCCTTTGGGAGAAGGCAAGATTTGGTGGTATCCTCCCATTCTTGGGAGGATTTCTGGGCGATTCGAGGGGAGTTCTTGACGATTTCGACTCCGGAGCGAGGATTGGATCCGAAGACGAGGCTTCTTCGTAGATAAGTTTTCTCTTTCCCCCTTTTCTTGGTTTCTTGGATTGGGGATTTAAGAAATGCTTGTAATCTTTATTTCTTCGGGTATTCTTCCTCGATTCATGGAGTAGATCTTGTATTCTAGGATTAAGGGAGTATTTGTATGATGGATTGATGTAATCTCTTATGGATTTGCCAATTTCTTGTTTCAATGACATTGTCTTGCTTGTATCAATTAGATCTTGAATGATTAATGGTGATTTGTGCTTAATTCTCATTCTTGATTGATTGTTTGGATTTCTTGTGGACTTAGTAAAGATAAACTCTCACTCGATCATCCGAGGGATCCACGTGACAGGTGCAAGCCCGTGTAAGGACGTTTGAGAGATAATCTTGAAGAGGAAATAGGAATATTCAAGAGAATAGGATGGATTTTGTGATTAGTTTCTTGTATCTTGATAGATTAATAAGTTGTGGGCTTCTATGTTGATATCCGAGGAAGGCATAGTAATAGGTGCGCTTTTGTGTAAGGACAACGTAGGTTCACGTCTAATTGATCATATTTAGATACATTTCTCAGTCCTTAGCCGGTTATCTATTGCAAGAGAGAACCGGCAACTTTCTACAAGTGTTTGGCAATTGAGGGATAAGAATTGGTGAACCATTTACATTCTAGAAATCTTACAAAGAAACCGAAACTCCTAGAATCTCCCCTTATCATAACCCAAAACACTAAACTCTTGTTTGTTGATCTTTAATATTAGATTTGTTTACCTTCACTTTGCATTTGAAACAATTGGATAGTTGTTTAGCTAATTCACATTGAGGCATTTCTAGTGCTTATTCCAGTCCCTGTGGATACGATAATCTTTTATATTACTTGCGACATTTCCGTACACTTGCGGAGCGTAACAAGTTTTTGGCGCCGTTGCCGGGGACTGCGCTATAACATTAGGAATTATCAATTGAGTTAGACTAAACATAACATTTGTTTTCCTTTCATATTGCATAGTTGTAACTAATCATTAGATTTCTGTTTTTACTTTCTTGTATAACTTTTACTTCTTGTTAATTCTTTTGGTACAAATTCAATTCTGCATTTTTTATTCTTTTATTTTTTTTCTTTTTCTTTTGAATTATCATTTGCTATCTTGTTCTTGTGTATGCGAAGATCTAACTTTGCAGGGGAATTCTTTCCTTTTGACCCTGAGATTGACAGAACTTTCCATAAAAGAAGAATTCTGCAAAGGCAAATTGAAGAACAGGAACATTTGAACATGGCGAATAGACCACTCAAGGATTATGCAGCACCTTATGCAAGAGGTTTTCGATCTAGTATTTCAAGACCTCCAGTGGAAGCTAATAACTTTGAGATCAAACTCGCAATTATATCTATGGTGCAGCAGAACCAATTTGGTGGAGGACCTCATGAAGACCCCAATCAACACTTAGAGGTCTTTTATGAAATATGTGGTACCATGAAAATGAATGGAGTTCCTTCAGAAGCAGTTAGATTATTATTATTTAGATTTTCTTTAAGAGATAGGGCAAAGCAATGGCTGAATTCTTTGGCCCCTAATAGCATCACCACTTGGGAGCAGTGTGAGCAGCAGTTTCTTGATAAATTCTATCCACCAAGCAAAACAGCTCATATGAGGAATTTAATTGCAAGCTTCAAGCAAACTGACTCAGAATCTCTTTTTGAAGCATGTGATAGATATAATAGTATGCTCAGATAATGCCCACATCATGGGTTGGAAAGATGGTTAGTGTTGCACACTTTTTATAATGGTATCAACTATCATACCAAAGTGTCCCTTGATTCAGCTGCTGGAGGGGCACTTATGAATAAAAGTTTAGATGAAGCTGAAGAAATTATTGACAGTGTAGCACAAAATCATCATCAATGGGCAAATGAAAGAAGTGGTGGCTATTCTTCTGTAAACCCAACAATTAAAGCATCAGGGAAGTTTGATGTAGATGCAGTCACTCTTTTATCTGCAAAATTGGACGCTCTTACAAAGAAATTTGAGAATATGGGGACTAGTGCTAATATGGTCAATGCTATTAGTACATCTTGTGAAGTATGTGGGAGTTCAGAGTACTCAAATGACTCATGTCCATTGGGAGCTATCACTGCACAAATCAATCAACTGGAACAATGTGATGCAATCATGAGTTACAATCAAAGGCAGAACAACCCATACTCAAATACTTATAACCCTGGATGGAAGAGCCATCCCAATTTTTCTTACAGAAATAATCAAGATCAAGGACCATCTATGGGGGCAAGACCAAATTTTTAAGCTGGGCAACAAAATTTTCAACATCTATCTTCTCAAGGCTTACCAAAGTCAAATATTGAAAAGATGCTTGAAGAAATTATCTCAAGTCAGAATGAAATGAAGCAAGATTTAGCAAAGCTCATTCAGAGAATGGATAATTCTGAAAAGCATCAGAAGATCCAGGATAGTCAAATTGCCCAACTAGCTTCCTCATCATCCAGAGCACTAGGACAACTTCCAGGAAAACCTGATGTGAATCCTATGGAGCATTGCAATAGAATTGAGCTTAGGAGCGGACGGACCTTAGGAGACTCTCAAGTGACTGCTCCAAAAGGGATACAAAAAGAAGAAGAGCTCTCTCCTCTTTTACCAAATCAGATTCAAGCTAATGAGGAGAGTACCATTGAGGTTGAAGAGACTCTTCCACTGAACCATCAAAGCAAAGCTGTCCCTTTTCCTCAGAGACTTACAATGCTCAAGAAAGATGAAGAATTTGGCAAGTTTTTACAAAAAGTTAAGGAAATTTGTGTAGAGGTACCTCTTATTGATGCTATTCTTCAAATGCCTAGATTTGCCAAATTCCTGAAGGATCTCATGTCAAACAAGAGAAGAAGAGGAGAGGTTGAGACAATTGCGCTTAGTGAGGAATGTAGTGCTATTTTGGAGAAGAACACTTCCCCAAAACTAAAGGACCCAGGGAGCTTTTATATTCCTTGCAACAGAGGAAAAGATTTTTTTGAAAAAGCTTTTTGTGATTTGGGGGCAAGTGTTAGCCTCATTCCCTATTCAATCTGTAATAGATTAGGTCTCAAAAACATTAAACTTACTACTATGGCACTTCAACTTGCCGATCATTCCTGCAGGTACCCTTTGGGTATTATAGAAGATGTGCCAGTAGAGGTGGATGGGAATGTTATTCCCACAGATTTTGTCGTGTTGGACATGGAAGAGGACCCCAGGATTCCTATCATATTAGGAAGACCTTTCCTTGCTACAGCTGGAGCTATAATTTGTTGGTGCGGGAAGCATCCGACGATCGAACCTAAGTTTTGATAATGGCAAAGGATTCAAAGTTAAGGTGCTTTGTTATCTGACAGCTTTTGCTGAGTGTTTCAGGAAAGTCCTAACTGCGGTTAGGCAAGGTAAAACCCTAGGGGTGGTAACCCTAGGTCATAGGGGGTGGTAACCCTATGCGGAAAGTCTTGGCAGGTCGATGGCTTCAGGCAAAAGTCCTAGGGGGTGGTAACCCTAGGTGGAAAGTCCTGGTGTCGCGAACCAGGTGAAAGTCTGAACTGGCCGGTGAAGCGGATGTTCAGCAGAAAGTCTGGAAGCATCGAGTGCTGAGCAAAAGTCCAGTCGATCTGGAGGATCGTACTGGCAACAGGTAAATCTCCTGAGTGGAGTAGGTGAGGACGCGTTCCCCGTAGAGGAAACAGTAGGCGTCGGGTCGACCTAGGGTTTCCGGTTGGAAACCCGAAGTCAGACTCGGACAGTCCAGAGACTGTCAAATATTTCTATACTTCATTCATTATGTTTCTGTGCTAACTTTGTTTTGAAGGGTATGTGTTTGGGACTAACACATTTTACAGGAACAAAGGAGCAAGTTACAACTCGGATGAACAGTGTCCGAGGCGCCTCCATGAAGCTTGGAGGCGCCTCGGGTGCGAGCCAGGAAAAGGCCAGCGCAGCAGACTGGAGGCGCCTTGAATGGAGTTCAAGGCGCCTTGGACCAGAGGTTGAAGGCGCCTTGGATAGGCTGAAGGCGCCTTGAACCAGATAGAGTTCGACCAGGTCCGTGCTGATCCACGCGGGTGACTCGGCTCGTTCAAGGCGCCTTGGTGAATAGTATAAGGCGCCTTGAACCCCCTTTATAAGGGGTCTCGACCAGTAGCTTCAAAACACAACTTCCAAGCGATCTTTCTGCTACAAGCTGCTCACGAGACGATCCCGAAGTGCTGCTACGAGACACCAACGACCCGGAGCTCCGAAATCTTCAGATTACGATATTGTCGTCGGTATAACTATACTTTTTCATTATACTTAACTGTAATACTTGTACTCTTGTCGAGCTTATAGTTGTTGCCCACGGAAAGTGATCAAGGATCGCGGGCCTTCGAGTAGGAGTCGTCACAGGCTCCGAACGAAGTAAATTCCCTTGTCTTTCTGTGTGTTTGTTTCTTTCTGCTGCGTTAATTACTCTACGAACATTTTACGACTCCGATAATCGAACAAATAGCCGCGAGCGCTATTCACCCCCCCTCTAGCGCGTCTCGATCCAACAATTGGTATCAGAGCGGGGTCGTTTTGAATTGGTGCAACCACCTTTCAAAACAAATTTTTCGCAGTTTTTTTCGTTTTCGGAGTCGAATTAGAATTTAGCCTTATAGCTATATTCTAATTTCTGTTTCCCTCGAATCGACTTTTGCTCGAAGTAGGTGCAACACCACTCGAGCTCGTTTTTATTATACTTTATTCCAGCACTACTAATCCAAGACTTAGTCTTGGAACATATTCTGTTGTTTTCTTTTGTTACATATTATAAATGGCCCAACAAGAGGGTTTCAGCACTGTACGCCCCCCGCTATTCTCCGGAGAGGATTTTGGCTACTGGAAGGGAAGAATGGAAACGTATCTAAAGATACAATTCGAAACGTGGATGATCATAAAGACGAGACTGAAACTGCCAGTCGATGACGACGGCAAAACTACACCCTGCGAGAAGTGGGACGCCTCTCTAATAAAAAAGGTGGAAGCCGACGCCAAAGCTACCTGCACCCTCCAGTGTGGTCTTACCAAGGAAGAACTCAATAGAGTTGGCCCGTTCTCCTCTGCAAAGGAGTTCTGGGAAAAGCTAATCGAACTCCACGAAGGCACTGACGACACCAAGGTAAGTAAAAGAGATCTTTTACTTAATAAATTATATAATCTAAAAATGCAGGATGGCGAAACGGCGAGTTCTCTTCACGCGAGAATACAAGACATCCTTAACTCTCTTCACGGAATTGGCCAGAAGATAGAAAATCGAGACGTAATAAGGTATGCGCTAAACTCGTTTCCAAGGAATACATTGTGGGCATCAATGGTAGATGCCTACAAAGTTTCCAAGGATTTATCTTCTTTAAAACTAGATGAACTTTTTAGTGAATTTGAACTTCATGAGCAGACTAATGCACAACCAACCGAGAAAGGTATTGCGTTGGTTGCAGGTACAAGCCGAACCCGGGAACCGAGACCACGACGGAGAACCGAACCGACATCGGAAGCTGAACCAGACTCTGACGATGAAGAAGGTGACATTACAACTGAGCTGGTAAACCTCGTAAAGAAGCTCTACAAGACGAAAGGATTCGACAAAAGGGATCTAAAGAAGGCAGTAAAATCAAAGGAAGGCCCACAAAATACAAAGATGAAGTTTGAAGTTACATGCTACGGGTGTAACCAAAGAGGGCACATCAAATCCAACTGCCCTAACCTGAAGGAGGTCAAAAAGCAAAGAAGGAAAAAGGTCCTTAAGGCAACATGGGACGAATCTTCATCAGAGGACGACGACGACGAGCTCAAACGAGTCTACTCGCATTAATGGCCGGGACCAAGTCGTCGAATACGGATGTGAGAGCGAGTCCGAGGCGAGTCCGAGAAAGCCACGGATCCGTATCCGTTTCAGAAGGACCCAATGTAAGTATCTCCCGGTGGAACATTTTAGTTAGCTATTTATTGCACAAATTAGCTAAGTCAAACCTGAAAGTTAAGTCACTTCTAAAGGAAGTAAGTGTCCTTAAAGTGGCTAACACCAAACCCTTACCGACAGACTGAATTTCAACTCAAGTTCAAAAACTTGAGGAAGAAAATTCAAGTTTAACAAATAAGGTTAAGGATTTAGAAAATACCTTAGAACGGTTTACTTTGGGCTCCAAGAATTTGGACTTGATTCTTGGAACACAAAGAGCCGTCTACAACAGAACTGGGTTGGGATACAAAAGTAAATATAGATCTTATTTATCACTAATAAACAAACAAAGTATTAAATCAGTCCAAGCATGGGTCTCCAAGTCTAACTTGGTCAATCAAGTTGGACTTGGCCAATACTGGGTTCTGAAGGATCAAATATACTACCTCGATAGACCATATCGAGGCCATGATCCAGGGGGAGCAAAAAGAAAAACAATCCTAAAAATTTAAAATTCAAAATTCGAAATTAAAATTAAAATAAAATTCAAAATTGAAATTAAAAATTAAAGTAAAATTCAAAATTTGAAATTAAAATTAAAATAAAATTCAAAATTCGAAATTGAAATTAAAAACTCAAAATAAAGATGGAGGATCCAGACTCGCTGGCACCCCCAACTAAACTACCCGGTAGGGTAACTGAACCTAATCTACCCGAAATGGGTAAAACAAGAGTAGATTACCCGGCAGGGTAATTAAGGTTTGATTAAAACGGACTAAGGTTAACTTGAACCACAGTACTGGTGAAGTTTTTGGATGATAGTACGTTAGGGAAGCTTGGGCATCGCATGTCTAGGAAGATATGGCTTCGACCTGGTGCATTTGGCCAGACCGAAGCTACCCTTAAATGGATCCTGACTAGTTAGACCAAGGATTGGTATTAAGTTCAATGGGTAGGACTATTTGGAAAACCTCAAAGGCATGGTTACTTTAATGAGCTCCTTGTGACTCACCATAGCCCAGAAGTTTATCCAAAGAATGCTTACTTGTTGAACCCAAAGCCAAATCTGAATCTAACACAAAGTTAAACCAAAACTCCTGAATTCAACAATAAATCATCTCACATCAATCATAGGATTCCCTGATTGAAAATTTAGATCGGGTGAGATGACTAAGTAATAAAACTCAATTTCAAAATTATCTTTAAAACTCAATTTCAAAATTATTTTTAAAACTCAATTTCAAAATTATTTTTAAAACTCAATTTCAAAATTATCTTTAAAACTCAATTTCAAAATTATTTTTAAAACTCAATTTCAAAATTATTTTTAAAACTCAATTTCAAAATTATTTTTAAAACTCAATTTCAAAATTATCTTTAAAACTCAATTTCAAAATTATTTTTAAAACTCAATTTCAAAATTATTTTTAAAACTCAATTTCAAATTTTTTTTTAAAACTCAATTTCAAAAAAAAAAAAAACTCAATTTCAAAATTATCTTTAAAACTCAATTTCAAAACTATCTTTAAAACTCAATTTCAAAACTATTTTTAAAACTCAATTTCAAAATTATCTTTAAAACTCAATTTCAAAACTATTTTTAAAACTCAATTTCAAAATTATTTTAAAACTCAATTTCAAAATTATTTTTAAAACTCTATTTCAAAATTATTTTTAAAACTCAATTTCAAAATTATCTTTAAAACTCAATTTCAAAACTATTTTTAAAACTCAATTTCAAAACTATTTTTAAAACTCTATTTCAAAATTATTTTAAAACTCAATTTCAAAATTATTTTAAAAACTCAATTTCAAAATTATTTTAAAAACTCAATTTCAAAATTATTTTAAAACTCAATTTCAAAATTATTTTAAAACTCAATTTCAAAATTATTTTTAAAACTCAACTTCAAAATTATTTTAAAACTCAATTTCAAAATTATTTTAAAACTCAATTATTTTAAAACTCAATTTCAAAATTATTTTAAAACTCAATTTCAAAATTATTTTAAAACTCAATTTCAAAATTATTTTAAAACTCAACTTCAAAATTATTTTAAAACTCAATTTCAAAACTCAATTTCAAAATTATTTTTTAAAACTCAATTTCAAAATTATTTTAAAACTCAATTTCAAAATTATTTTAAAACTCAATTTCAAAATTATTTTTAAAACTCAACTTCAAAATTATTTTAAAACTCAACTTCAAAATTATTTTAAAACTCAATTTCAAAATTATTTTTAAAAATCAATTTCAAAATTATTTTAAAACTCAATTTAAAAATTATTTTAAAACTCAATTTCAAAATTATTTTAAAACTCAAGTTCAAAATTATTTTTAAAACTCAATCTCAAAATTCCTTAAATTTTTTTTTCAACTTTAAAATTATTTTTAAAACCTCTTCAAAATTTATTAATTAAATTTAAAAAAAAAAAAAACACGTGGAACTTATCGGAGGCGCCTCCCATCAATAGGAGGCGCCCTAGCAAGCGGCGGGAAAATTCCCGCCGCTTCGTCTTAAGGCGCCTCGGATCCATCCAAGGCGCCTCCAACGTATATAAGGCGCCTTAAACCTTGTTTTAAGGCGCCTTCAACACTTTATATCAAAACGAACAGAAGCCTTTCTGTTCGTTTTCTGCCGACGCCGAGCACGCGTTACTCGTGCGTTTTCTTCCCAACTAAGGCGCCGTCAACCGTTTTTTTTCCCTTTCTACGTGACAATGCCTCCTAGGTATAATCCTAATCTCTTCCGATCAAGTTTTATTTAGAATTTTTGCTTATTTCTGTCAATTTTTGGCAAATTCGTTAAAAATAGGAAACGCCGACATGTTGACCTTAATCCAGCTAGAATTCCATCAGCAGATATCAGATTCCCAACTATACATCTTAGGGACACCTTTGCTAATTACATCTTTGAATCTATCAAACCTAGATATGTAAATAAGACTTTTTTTACCCAGTATTGTCAACCAACTATTCAAATGATAGAGCACTATCAACTGGATCAATTGGTTTACTGCACCGATACGGTAAACCAGGAGTTATGTGCACAGTATTATCACAACCTCGAGAGGGTTGATGATAATAGGTACAACACTAGAGTTTCTGGCGTGGACATTGAGCTTACTCCCACTCTGCTACGCACCACCCTAGGACTTAGGGCTTCTGAGTCTACCTTTCTATGCTACCCCGGTAGGGATCTGTCATTTGGCGATCCTTACTCCCACATTACGTTAGATACTATCTATACGTATTTCCTCGGGGAAGCGAGGCCTGCTGACTTGACTGAGGTCAGGTCAGTTACTCTTCGGGTTCAGGACTACGTGATGTATAGGGTCCTGACAGCATGCATTCTGTCGATCTCATCTCGGGATGTCCCGAAGATGAGATCTTCACACTCATTCTTCTTGTACGCCCTGTGTCATCGATTTGATATCGATATTGCCCTGCATATGTTCCAGAACATTATCTGTGCATCTGGGACAGTCACCTCCAAGATAGTCCACATGCCCTATTGTCATATTCTGACACGTTTCTTTTCGACCATAGAGGGTATAAATGTGACCAGAGGAACAGTCATTCCTCTTACTATATATGATGAGCTAGGATCCCGTAGTTGTAGACTAGCCAGTGCCGATATCACAGCTGATGGAGTTCTAGCGTGGATAGGCCGACCACGGCAGGCAGCTGCCCCTATCGCTCCAGCAGCCGAGGATTTACCAGGTGAGGGAGAGGAGTGGGCTGATTTCTTAGCTGAGGATCTTTTCGCAGATCCCTCCCCGTCTGCCAGACCATCCACCTCAGTTGGACCTTCGACCTCTTCCTCACTCTCCGTCGAGGACAGACTTGCTCGACTCGAGGTCAAGTCCATCCAGACATGACGGATAGTTCTATCTATTCGATCTGAGATGGCTGCCGGATTTACGTCCCTTCGTGACGAGATACGACGGCTAGGTCAGCCAGCACCGGAGCAGCCCCATGATCCTCCAGCTATTTCTCCTCGAGCAGATGACCCTGCTATTTGATATGACTCTGTTATGCATTTTTCTGTGGATTGTGTCTCCCTTGTTTAGACTTCCTTGAAGTATTATTTGCATGCTTATTCAGTTTCACAAAATCTGAAGTAATATATACTTATTCAGTTTCACAAAATCTGAGTTTACTTATCACTCATTCAAATTCTAGGAAAAACAGTTTTCAAAACTCCAATTTTGTTAGATTTTTAAAATTCGGATTACGCCTAGGTTTCCCCCTAGATATCATGTACCCCTAGATTAAAGCCAGAGCATCTCACAATCACCTAGGTATACCTTGCTTGTGTTTGACAAACTTAGAATGGTGTGAGATGCATAGGGTACAGCCTGGACTCAGGAGTGCTTATATTTGTGCATCGATATGAGTCTGGGCGTTAAACACATCATAAATAATAATCAAGTCAAGTCTTCCAGCTATAGCCAACTCTAACTGGACCAAATGGACTTAATTTGACTAACCATGTGAAAGCTACTGCCCTCTAGGCAATCAGCAAGTAGCTAAAGGTTAGACAATTGGGAAAAGTGTGTTTCAATTTTTTTTAAGCATGATGGTACTTTAAGGTTCTAATCAAATTACCTTACCTGATTATTTTAAGGATCTGATACTTAATCAAATTAAACTCAATAACCTAATTTGACTCATGCTTGGACTAGAAACCAAACTACTGCTACTCCCTCTGTCCTAAAACTTAATAGTTTTTCTTTAATATCAAATTTTCTTCAAAATGAGTATTCAAAACTTAATTACAGTTTTTCAAAACACTTGTCCATGTAACTGAGTATTCAAATATTTTCAAATCTAGTCACCTTTTTATAACATTTTAAAGTTATTTTTTTTAAAATGACCTCATATTTTATAACTTCTAAGCAAATCCTTTTCTTGAAAATTCAAGTACTCATATTTTCAAAGTTAGTTAATTTTAAGACTATTTTAACTAGACTTAGTTAGATTATACTCTAAACTTAGCTATTTGACAAAATATTTTTTCAATACAAATCATTTCGAAGCTGAGTATATAGCTAAGTATTTTCAAATTTGGCAAATTCCAAAACTCAAAAAGCTAAGTCGTTTTTGCTAAGAAGAAAATTGATCCTTTTCCCTCTTTGAAAATTTTCCTTCAGAAAAATACAAATCTACTTTCAAACTGGTTTTTTTTTTATATATGGCAAAGGGGGAGAGTAGGTAAATTAAAGTTAAAGGAAAATTCAAAGCAGAGAGTAGGTAAAGTAAAGTTAAATTCAAGTATTTAATAAAAGGAGGGCTTTTATTAAGGGGGAGTCTAATATTACAAATTACAAAGTTTCCAGCTTAACTGTTATTGCATTTGAAGTTTATTTACTTAAGCTTGGTTAACCTTATGCAGTTATTACATATGTTGTTTTTCTTAACTTTGAATTACGTGTTGCCATAATCAAAAAGGGGGAGATTGTTGGTGTGGGAAGCATCCGACGATCGAACCTAAGTTTTGATAATGGCAAAGGATTCAAAGTTAAGGTGCTTTGTTATCTGACAGCTTTTGCTAAGTGTTTCAGGAAAGTCCTAACTGCGGTTAGGCAAGGTAAAACCCTAGGGGTGGTAACCCTAGGTCATAGGGGGTGGTAACCCTATGCGGAAAGTCTTGGCAGGTCGATGGCTTCAGGCAAAAGTCCTAGGGGGTGGTAACCCTAGGTGGAAAGTCCTGGTGTCGCGAACCAGGTGAAAGTCTGAACTGGCCGGTGAAGCGGATGTTCAGCAGAAAGTCCGGAAGCATCGAGTGCTGAGCAAAAGTCCAGTCGATCTGGAGGATCGTACTGGCAACAGGTAAATCTCCTGAGTGGAGTAGGTGAGGACGCGTTCCCCGTAGAGGGAACAGTAGGCGTCGGGTCGACCTAGGGTTTCCGGTTGGAAACCCGAAGTCAGACTCGGACAGTCCAGAGACTGTCAAATATTTCTATACTTCATTCATTATGTTTCTGTGCTAACTTTGTTTTGCAGGGTATGTGTTTGGGACTAACACATTTTGCAGGAACAAAGGAGCAAGTTACAACTCGGATGAACAGTGTCCGAGGCGCCTCCATGGAGCTTGGAGGCGCCTCGGGTGCGAGCCAGGAAAAGGCCAGCGCAGCAGACTGGAGGCGCCTTGAATGGAGTTCAAGGCGCCTTGGACCGGAGGTTGAAGGCGCCTTGGATAGGCTGAAGGCGCCTTGAACCAGATAGAGTTCGACCAGGTCCGTGCTGATCCACGCGGGTGACTCGGCTCGTTCAAGGCGCCTTGGTGAATAGTATAAGGCGCCTTGAACCCCCTTTATAAGGGGTCTCGACCAGCAGCTTCAAAACACAACTTCCAAGCGATCTTTCTGCTACAAGCTGCTCACGAGACGATCCCGAAGTGCTGCTACGAGACACCAACGACCCGGAGCTCCGAAATCTTCAGATTACGATATTGTCATCGGTATAACTGTACTTTTTCATTATACTTAACTGTAATACTTGTACTCTTGTCGAGCTTATAGTTGTTGCCCACGGAAAGTGATCAAGGATCGCGGGCCTTCGAGTAGGAGTCGTCACAGGCTCCGAACGAAGTAAATTCCCTTGTCTTTCTGTGTGTTTGTTTCTTTCCGCTGCGTTAATTACTCTACGAACATTTTACGACTCCGATAATCGAACAAATAGCCGCGAGCGCTATTCACCCCCCCCCCTCTAGCGCGTCTCGATCCAACATAATTGATGTCAAAAATCATAAGCTTTCTTTGGTAATTGGTAAGGAAAGGTTGGAATATGATTTATCTAATATCTCTAACCATGTCTCGTCTCTTTTAAATGCTTGTAGCAGGACAAACATTTATAAACTTGAGGAATGGAATTTCCATCCTCATGGAAGGCCACCAAACGAAGGAGACAATGTGGTGGAAGATGTTGGGAGAAGATCTCCCAACAAAAACGAAAAGTATATCTGTCCTCCAAGGGCGAGGAAAAGAAGTGAATGATCAAGTTTGGTCGAGCTAAAGACCTTAAACAAGCGCTTCTTGGGAGGCAACCCAAGGGTTCTTTTAGTTAGTTTTGATTTGTATTTTAATTTCTTTTAGTTTGATGCATTCTTTTGATTTTGTTTTCAGGTTAGGTGCAAAACAGAGCCCGGCCGTGTGCTATACACGGCCAGGCAAAGGTTGCAGAGAAGGGAAGTGCTTGGGCCGTGTCATCCAGACACGGCCGTGTAGGATCTCCCGAGGAGAAAAAGGACTAGGTCGTGTCCCAAACACGGCCGTGCAAAGAATTCCGAGAAGAAAGATGGAGAGGCCGTGTCCCAGACACGGCCGTGCGAAGAATCCAAAGAAGGAAGAGGGGGAGGTCGTGTGGATCTGCAGGGGCTGTGTAGGAGAGTTATTTAAGTCTTCTTTCTACCTTGCACGGCCAGATCTTGGCCATGTTCCGCACACCCCCAACTCTCCAAAACATCTCTTTCTCTCCCAATCTCTTAAAAACTCCTCTCTAATCTCTCAAGATCTCTTAGATCCGGATTCTCCTCCTCTCTAAGACTTGGACTTTTTATTCTCCTAACCTAAGATCTTTGCTCTTTGAAGTTTTGTTCTTTGAGTTCCATTTTTCCAACCCTAGATAATTCTTCCCCTATCTAAACTTATCAAGATGTCCAACATTTTGAAGAAACTTCGCAAAGGAGGTGGTGGATCCAGTGGAGACAAAGAGAAGGAGCCATCAAGGGACAAAGGAAAACAACTAGTGAAGGGTAAAGGCAAAAGGACTTCACGCAACAAAGGCAATGACAATGAATTCAATATTGTGTTTAGAAATGATGATCAAGTAACTAGATTTGCAATTCTTGTCAATAGAAAGATAGTGTGTACTAGATATATGGACCCAACTGTTCTTGATATGCTTGGAATTAGGGAAGATGTAGATTTGATGATTGGGTTTTTGGATTGGAGTGATATTATGTACACACATTTGCCTACATATCCTCATCTTGTTTTGGAATTTTTAAGTTCATTGGATGTCCATTTTACTAATGAAGATGATTACTTTGGAAAAATCTCATTTAGGCTAATGAATCAAGAATTTCTATGGACATTTAGTGACTTTAATTCTTGTTTTGGATTAACCACCGATAGCCCTCGTAGGTTTGATCCAAGGTTTAATTGGAATCATTTTTAGAATGCAATAACTGGGTTAGATCAACCTTATGAGCCTTCAAGAGCTAAGGCCTCCCATATGCAAAACCCCATCTTTAGGTATCTACATAGAGTCATGAGTAAAACTATTTTTGGTAGGGGAGAGAGTGATGGGGTGGTTAAAAAGATAGAGCTTTATGCTTTATGGGCTATGCTTTATAAGGTTGAATTTGATTCTGGTTTTCATTTTGTTCAAACCTTATTAAGATCTGCTAGGGCATCATCGGGATCAATTGTTTTTTGTGGTTTGATTACCCGAATAGCTTATAATTTAAATCTTGATGTTGATGGGTTGGAAATAATTCATGGTAATGACATGATTGACATTGATACATGTCTTGCTATGAAAATGATCGTTCGGGATGAGAATGGTTTCGCGTTTCCTAGGAGGAGTGGTTCTCCTTTACCCCTTCCTTTTCCTGAACGAACTACTATTCGTAACCCGGCTAATTGGGTAATTTATGAGTTAGATTTTGAGGATAACCCTTCTATACCTGGAGACACTGAGCCACATCATGAGCCCTCGTCATCTGGATACCCGCAACCTTCTAGTTTTATGGAGCCTGCTAGGCATTCTTTTGCATATGGCACGGGATCTTCTAGGTTTGATTTTTCAGATTTTCGTACGTCTCTAGAATCACTTCATGAGAAGCAAGATGCCCAACGAAAAATGTTGGAGGGGCGCTTCTCTTTATCTGATGATCAGTTTAGGGAGGTACAAAATTATTTTCAGTTTACGAGGAATTTTCAAGGTCAAGTGGTTGAGTTTGTGCAGGATTATGATACTGATCAGGCTAGGATGAGAGATTTTATGCAGAGCATGACGCTTACTAGCCAACAAGTAGATGCTTTATATGAGTATCATAGATCCTTGGGTGAGATTCCAGGTTTTCCTAGTTTTCCTATTGGCCAACCACGTCGTAGACCTCGTTTCCCTCGTCCACCTCCTCCACCATATTGATTTCATCGGGACGATGAAAAGTTTAAGTCTGGGGGGGTGTTATGTACTGTTTAGTTTGATTTTCAGTTTTTAGTTTTTGTTAGTTTTTCATGTTGGTTCATATTTTCATTGCTTGTTGCTTTATTTTGCTTGTTTTTGAAATAATCATGGCAAAAAAAAAAAAATTTTTTGAGAACATCAAATCTTCACTTATATGCTTTCTTGGATTCAAGTGAAATGTTAGCACAATTATTGTCTTGATTCATGATGTTCGAATGATGCTAGTAGTAAACTTTGTGTAGTTCTTTTTTCTATCTTGGGAAGCATTAATAAGCTAAGAATCTTATGGTGATGAGTTTTAGTTTTGGTTCAACCTTAAGGATTTTATCTTCACTACACTTGTGCTTAATGCTTAAATAGTTGATGTCATTGAAATAGTCATGATTCATCTTGTTTGCTTAGTACTTGGTTTCCATGGTGATTTCTCAACTTTCATTTTGGTTACTGGATGAGGCTCAAATCATTAAAGCTCATTTGGAAAAATCAAAATATCCCAACATGTGTGCTAAAAGTACATTTGTGAATAAGTTTTGCACAATGCAAACACTTATAAAAAAAAGGATATAAAAAACAGTTGTCATGAGTGGAATCTAGTAAGTCACCCCTTTGAGACCGAGTTAGGTTACTGGGGAAATGACTGCCTAGCTTCCCTTGAGATTGAGCACACCTTTGAGACCTTGGGTTAGTTGAGAAATATGAACCAAGTGAATGGTGAGTAAGTGCCTATCACTGGTTACTTGTCTTTCACTGGAAACATTAGGAATTCAAATTTGATGACGACTTGACTAGGACATGGATTGAGACTTGAAGGGTGTTGAGTTACTTTTACACTGTGCACAAGATTCTTATGCTTGAACCATACTTTACTTGTTTCCATGATCACGCTTGTTAATGAAACTTTTTGATAGAGTTAGGAAAGTGCACTAGGTTTTATGAATGTGTCATAGAACATATGAATTTAGACTGCAGCATTTTGCTTGAGGACAAGCAAAGGTTTAAAGCAGGGTGGTGATGTGCGTAGATTATATACTCTTTTATGCATGTTTTTACGCACATTTACATACTTTGAGCATGCTTGATCTATGCATTTTTATACTTCCAGCTTTCCTTTTAGCATATTTACTCTTTTGGTTCGGAGATATGCTTTTTGTGCATTTTCTGTACACAGGAGTCGAAATTGGTGAAGATTATGTGTCCTCGGACAAGCTTGGAAGGAATTGAAGGGAGAGCATCGGTAGTGTACCACACACGCCGTGTAGTTTTAACAGAAGGAAGAGGACATGGCGTTTGAATCTCACACTACCGTGTCTTGATTTCAAGAAATTAGAGCGGATGCCTTACATGGTCGTGTAGATCTGCAGTGAGTGTTTCGAGCCAGCGGTGGTGGCGTGTGCACCACACCGTGTAGCATTCCAGGAGAAGGGTCTGGCGTGTGAGTCACACGGCCGTGCAGCTTTGGCAGAGAAGGAAGAGGACATGGCCGTGTGAATCTCACACGACCGTGTCATGGGGTCGTGTGGCGCCCAATTTCCTCCTCTATTTAAACCCTCCTTCATGAATTGAAAGGGGATCTCTTCCCCTTTGGGAGAAGGCAAGATTTGGTGGTATCCTCCCATTCTTGGGAGGATTTCTGGGCGATTCGAGGGGAGTTCTTGATGATTTCGACTCCGGAGCGAGGATTGGATCCGAAGACGAGGCTTCTTCGTAGATAAGTTTTCTCTTTCCCCCTTTTCTTGGTTTCTTGGATTGGGGATTTAAGAAATGCTTGTAATCTTTATTTCTTCGGGTATTATTCCTCGATTCATGGAGTAGATCTTGTATTCTAGGATTAAGGGAGTATTTGTATGATGGATTGATGTAATCTCTTATGGATTTGCCAATTTCTTGTTTCAATGACATTGTCTTGCTTGTATCAATTAGATCTTGAATGATTAATGGTGATTTGTGCTTAATTCTCATTCTTGATTGATTGTTTGGATTTCTTGTGGACTTAGTAAAGATAAACTCTCACTCGATCATCCGAGGGATCTACGTGACAGGTGCAAGCCCGTGTAAGGACGTTTGAGAGATAATCTTGAAGAGGAAATAGGAATATTCAAGAGAGTAGGATGGATTTTGTGATTAGTTTCTTGTATCTTGATAGATTAATAAGTTGTGGGCTTCTATGTTGATATCCGAGGAAGGCATAGTAATAGGTGCGCTTCTGTGTAAGGACAACGTAGGTTCACGTCTAATTGATCATATTTAGATACATTTCTCAGTCCTTAGCCGGTTATCTATTGCAAGAGAGAACCGACAACTTTCTACAAGTGTTTGGCAATTGAGAGATAAGAATTGGTGAATCATTTACATTCAAGAAATCTTACAAAGAAACTGAAACTCCTAGAATCTCCCCTTATCATAACCCAAAACACTAAACTCTTGTTTGTTGATCTTTAATATTAGATTTTTTTTACCTTCACTTTGCATTTGAAACAATTGGATAGTTGTTTAGCTAATTCGGATTGAGGCATTTCTAGTGCTTATTCCAGTCCCTGTGGATACGATAATCTTTTATATTACTTGCGACATTTCCGTACACTTGCGGAGTGTAACAGGTGACATATAATTATGGCAAGGATGAGGTGTCCAAGGTGAAGGACAAGAAGAAACTAACCAAAGATAAACTGTCTAAGGTTAAGAAGGTGAGTTTTGTAGGTCAAGTGTCACCTATGGTACACCATGTGGGTGTAGCCATAGTGGATGATTTACCAAGGGAGGTGACTAAGGTTAAGATTTCTAAGATTAGGAAGAGCCTTTGGGACCCATGATAGATGGGTTATCAAATGTGCCAAGTGATTAGGAGACGAACTTAAGTCTCTAACCTAGTGGGTTGGCATAATTAGGATATGTTTCATGCATGGAAATATGAATTGAGTTTATATTGCATGAAAATTAATTTTTGATGTATAGATGTCATATAAACTAATGCTAGGGATGCATTATGGTTTAGTATAGGCAAATACATCAAGAGGAAGCCAAAACTAGGACTTTAGGTCAAGAGTTCAATTGAACCATTTAGATAATTTTAAATTTTATGTCATTCTTGATATCTGTGATAAATATATTTTTGTATATATTTTTCCTAAGTAGACATTCGTAAAACAGATCTCTTCTTAAAATTTGAGAATTTTTGGAGATCTGTGGAATTTCTGGTGCATTTATGAAGTTTGATCAAAAAAGTTAATTTTTGCTGAAATAGTGTACCAGTCGACTGGTAACTGTACTAGTCGACTAGTAATACTGTTTTTGAACACAAGAGTTCTCTGTGAGCTCATTTTGATGAGAGCAGTCGACTGGGGTTTATACCAGTCGACTGATAACACTGTTCATGAGCACAGAATGTCTCTGTAAGCTCATTTTGACGATGACAGTCGACTGGGACTTATAGCAGTCAACTGATACGGTCTGAAAATATTTTTCAGCATTAGAAAATAACCAAAAGAGTGGTGAACATGTATGTAATCTTATGAGGGATTAATACATGATGTTTATGGTCATTAGATGTCAAAGAGTCCAATAATTAGGATATTGTTGGAGCTCTTTTTGATGTATGGCAAAGGGGGAGAAATTTAGATTTAAGTGGGAAACCAACACACCTTTACAAGAAATCCTAGCTCAAGAGGGAGTGATTACTCATTTATTAGTAAAGGGGGAGAAGTTTACCTTTACAAGAAATCTTAGTTCAAGGGGGAGCTTAGGTGAAGGAGGAGCCTAGGATTAGGTTCCATGATTTATGCATGTGTAGATTGCATGTTTATTTGCATTATTATTGCTATATTGTTTCCCTAACTTAAACGGGTTGCCAAACATCAAAAAGGAGGAGATTGTTGGAGCAATTTGGGTACCCTAGGTTTTGATGTTTGGGCAAAGGTTTAAGTTAGGTTTATTGTTGTATTTGATATGCATTGCGAGTGTACAAGATACAGGTACAACAAGGAAAGTCCAAGGGTGATCTTGGCAAAGGAGGAAAGTCCAAGGATGAGTCTTGGTGGTATAAATCTAAGCATGTAGTCTTGGCAACGTAAGTCCAAGTGTGACATGGCAATGGATGAAGTCCCGGAGATGCGACCTCTTGGCAAAGGAAGGCCCGAGAATAATGACAAGGCCGATGGAAGCTCCAAAAGGCAAGATGTGAAGGATGGAGAGGCATCCGAGGGACGTAAGGCTGATGGAGGAGGCTAGAAGGCTAGGTCTAGGTTGGTCGGGCGAGGACGAGTGCTGAGTGAATGCACTCGGGGGTTAAATCCTAGGATTAGGGGGTTACTGTAGCGATAACATAGTAGTACCGCAGCGTTACTGTAGCAGTACTATAGCGTTATTGTAGCAGTACTATAGCAGTCGACTGGTGTTTTCATCAGTCGACTGGTGCGGTCGACCGAGCAGTCGACTGGGAGAGAACAGAATGCTTCTGTTCGTTTGGTTAGTGTGGAGCAATCGATTGATGGAAGTATCAATCGACTGGTATCGAGCCGTTGGATTGTAACGGTCAAATCTCCATAGAGGGTAGTCGACTGATGATTTTGGCGGTCGACTGGTAGGTGAGGTTTTTCAACTCATGGCCTATATAACCAAGCATTGGAAGCTTGGTTAAGGTTGATGAAAATAGAGGTGGTTAACCCCTATTAGAGTCTACAAGGTCTTCTTGAGTGATCAAGAGTTTGTGCGAGTTTATGGCGAGGTTTCTCGACCCACAAGGAGCTACTCGAGTTAGCCGGAGGTTTTCCGGGGAGTCATCCACCGACAAATCAAGATCGTCCACCTTACAGACAGCCATGGAGTAAGAGCTTGATCTCCGAACCACGTTAAACAATGTGTTAAGTTTGCTTTCTTTTGTTAGTGTTTGTCTTATATTTCCGCTGTGCACACTAACCATTGTAGGAAGTGACATTTTGGGTGAGAAGCTATTCACCCCCCTCTAGCGAACGCCAAGGTCCCAACAGAAACTACCACACCAAGTACCCTAAGAAGAGGGAAACCAAGAAGCTAGCACATTTGAAGAAATGAGAGAAGAAGAAAAGCTCAAGTCAAGAGGGAGCTTCAAAGATAAGGGAGGTATACCTTAATTTGAATTGTAATTCAAATTGTTATTTTTCCATGCATGCTAGGATTAATAATAATTATCATCATATAACAATGAAAAATCTTGGCTTTAGGTATCATGATAGAAGTAGGGTAAATTTTAGAATTAACCCTAAGGTACCTGTGCATGATAAACCTAGACAACTTAGATTCTCATTACCTAAGGAGAAGAAGCTAATAGAGAATCTAGGCAAAAATCCCAAGAAGGGGAGATATATGCTTAGAAAGGTAAGTAGGTCTAGAAATACCTAAGTTGGACAACAAGAATCTAGAATTAGGAGTTTAGAAAAGGAAAATGATCAAGATTTAAAGGCAAAGCTTGATAATTTAGAGAAAACTCTAGAGAGATTTAATATTGGATCTAAGAGATTATGTATGGTATTGGGTAACCAAAGATCCAACAATGATAGATCGGGTTTGGAATACCGATCTAGTCCCTTCAAGGTCAAAAAGATATCATATGATAGGGTGACACATGATAATGGCACGGGAGAAGCAACCAAGGGCAAGAGAGAGTCATCCAAGGCCAATGAGAATAAATATGCAAGGGTTGCATATGATTATGGTAAGGATGAGGTGTCCAAGGTGCACCATTGTGGTTTAGCTATAGTGGAGAAATCATCTAAGAAGATGACTAAGGTTAATGTTGGTGCGGGAAGCATCCGACGATCGAACCGGTGTTTTAATTATGCCAAAGGGTTCAAGTTAAGTTGTTTTGTTATCTAATGTGCTTGAATAAGCATGCAGGAAAGTCCTAAGTGTTCTTAGGTAAAAGTCCTAGCTGCGGTTAGGCAAGGTGAAAACCCTAGGGGGTGGTAACCCTAGGTCCTAGGGGGTGGTAACCCTAGGTGAAGAAAAATCCTAAGGGGCGGTAACCTTAGGTCCTTGGGGGCGATAACCCTAGGTGGAGGAAAATCCAAAGGGGGTAACCTTAGGTCCTAGGGGGTGGTCACCTTAGGTGGAGAAAAACCCTAGGGGGCAGTAACCTTAGGTCCTAGGGGGGGTAACCTTAGGCGGAAAGTCCAGTCAGTCTGGAGGACCGGACTGACATTAGGTAACTCTCCTGAGAGGAGTAGGTGAGGACGCGTTCCCCGTGGAGGGAATAGTAGGCGTCGAGTCAACCTAGGTTTTTCGGTTGGAAAACCGAAGTCAGACCCGGATAGTCTGGAGACTGTCAAATACTAATTCAATCAGATTTTCGTGTGCTAACTTTGTCCTGCAGGGTATATGTGTATTTTGTGGACTAACACATTGTGCAGGGACAAAAGAGCACATTTGGCCTCGGATGAACAGTGTCCGAGGCGCCTCCATGGAGCTTGGAGGCGCCTCGGGTGCGAACCAGAAGAAGCCAGCGCAGCAGACCTGGAGGCGCCTCAGACCAGGCTGGAGGCACCTTGGACCAGGCATTGGAGGCGCCTTGGAAGCCTTGAAGGCGCCTTTAAGCAGATAGGGTGCGACCTGGCTCGATCTGATCCATGCGGCTGACTCGGCACGTTGGAGGCGCCTCGGACATGCTTGGAGGCGCCTTCAACACAGTATAAAAGAAGATCTCGAAGGCAGCATCAAATACACGAATTCCAAGCAATCCTTACGCTGCAAGCTGCTTACGAGACGATCTCGAAGTGCTGCAACAACTTCCCGACGACCCGAAGCTTCAGTTTCTATTTTGCTGTTGTCGGTATAAAGTTCACTTACAGTTTATTTGTACTTAGCTTGTAATAGATTTTACGAAAAATAGTTGTTGCCCACCGTAAATGCTCAACGAGCGTGGGCCTTGGAGTAGGAGTCGCTCAAGGCTCCGAACCAAGTAAATCTTGGTGTGCTTTTGTGTGTTTGTCTTTATTTCATTTCCGCTTCCTTATTACTCGAACGATTTACGAACGTCTTTACGATTCCAAAATGAGTGAAAGCCACGAGCCCTATTCACCCCCCAATAGCGCTTCTCTATCCAACAGTTAAGAGTTCTAGGGAGAGCTCAAAGAGTCAATTTAAGACCCATGGCCAGTAGATCTCAAGTGGACATTGCTTGGGATTCTAGATGGGTCGTGAAATGTGCCAAAGTGGTTTGGAGACGGACTTGAATCTTAAACCTAGGGAATTGACACATTTGGGATGTGTTTCATGCATAGAAATATGAAATTGAGTTTATATTATATGAAAATTGATATTAGATGTATAAATGTCATATAAATTAATGCTAGAGATGCATTATGATTTTGTATAGGTAGATACATCAAGAGAAAGCCAAAACTTGGATTGTAGGTCCAGGTTCAATTGAACTATTTGGATAGTTTTGGGTTTTGTGTCAATCTTGGAATTCATGATAGATATATTTTTCAATATATTTTTCCTAAGTAGATATAGGTAAAACAAGTCTCTCCACAAAATTAAGAGATTTTTGGATGTCTGTGAAATTTTTAATACATTTATGAAGTTGGGTCAAAAATATTATTTTTGATTGAAAATAGGTGCCAGTTGACTGGCTCAGTTACTAGTCGATTGGTAACAATGTTCATTGAGTACAGAATGGTTCTGTGAGGTTATTTCGATAAGGGCAATCGACTGGTACACGTCTAAAACTATTTTTTAGCATTGAGTTTGACCGAGACAACTCGTACAAGTGTATGAGATCCTTGGGGGATAAATACACAAGTTTAGGTTAGTTTGGATGATAAGTTTCGACATTTGAGATATTATTGGAAGCTTTTTGATATTAGGCAAAGGGGGAGGAGTAAGGTTTAAGTGGAAAATCATAAATAACTTTGTGGTGAGAAATTTCTAGCTCAATAGGGAGCTTAGGTGTAGGGAGAGCCTTGTGATATGTGTTAATGCATGTTGTATATTTCATTAGCATGATTGATTGCTATCATATTTTCCCTAACTTAAATGTATTGCCAAACATCAAAAAGGGAGAGATTGTTGGAAGCAATCTTGAGGGTCCAGTGTGACCATGAGTTTTGATGTTTGGGCAAAATGTTTAAGTTAGGTTTACCCTTGAATTTGATATGTGTATTTGAGTTGTGCAGGTTTGCAAGATACACATATGACTTAGCTTGATGACTTCAAGTCCAGTGAATGATGGAGCATTTGAGAGACCGTGGACAAAGCAGCAAGGACAAGGCGAGGGAAGCACACTTCGAGGCAGTAGCGAAGGATGACATTGGGATAAAGCGCGGGCTTGAATGTATCTGAGAGATGAGAGGCAAAGGAAGGATGCTTAAAGGCAAGAGGTCAAGATTGCAGGGAAGAGTCAAGTGAGTCGTGAGGGTCTGAGTGCAAGAGAAATGCATTCGGGAAAGGAAACCCTAGGTTTAGGGTTTTACTAGTCAACTGACAACTGAACTAGTCGACTGGGCAGGTCACAGAGTGTTTTTGTACCCGACGGCTATGACACTAGTTGACTAGTAAAGAACTGTTGGCAGAATCATGGATTATGTGGAGTGTCGTTGGGTGTGTCTGACGGTAACACCAGCCGACTAGTAACGGAAAAATTAGCCTATGTGTTTTCCCCAAGCTCTATATAATGAAGCTTGAGGTGGTTGGCTTTGTTGACGAAATTGTACTTGGTTAAAGCCTAATTAGAGTCTCTAAGTTCTCGTATGATCCAAGCGTCTTGATCGAGTTGTAGTAAAGTTTCTCCACTGACAAGGAGACTTGAGCTAGCCGGAGGTTTCGAGGACTAATCAATCAACGGATAAGGATCGTTTACCTTATAGACAGCCGTGGAGTAGGAGCTTTATCTCCAAACCACATAAATCGACATGTCATTATGGTTTGCTTGTTTTCTTTATTGCCTTTAACTTTTGTATTCGTATTAGTTTGTATTTTCATTGTGCACTAACAAATACATAGAAAAGTGAAAGATTTAGGGTGATCGTCTATTTAACCTCCCCTTCTAGCCGATCCAAAGATCCTTAACATTGGGTTTAGATGAGCTTAACTTTGGATAACCGAAGCATCACATCACCCACGTGAAGAAAATTGGCTTAGAGGCTGATCTACCTTGGAGGCACCCTCGTGCCTCTAACAAGGTTGGAGGCACCCTTGTGCCTCTAACAAGGTTGGAGGCACCCTTGTGCCTCTAACAAGATTGGAGGTGCCCTTGCACTTTTTATATGGAAGACGCTTCCAACCATTCTGAAGGCACCCTTAAGCCTTGCTTGAAGGCACCCTCAATCGTGTTGGAGGCACCTTCAATAGTCGTTAACCGAAGATAAAATTTTATCTACAACGGATAAAACTTATCTTTTTGGAGGCGCGTTGGACCTCCTTGGAGGCACCTATGAACGACGAAAGCCTACAGTAACATCATACCAAGAGGCTATAAAAAGTCCCTTGGAACTAGGAATTAAACAACAACTTCTGTAACTCATTCCTAGTCTTTTTCTAAGCTTTAAAGAGTATAGGAGACTTTTCTGCCTTCAACAAAGGAGATTTCTAATGAAATTTTCAATGCCTTGAATTAATAATCATTTAGGTTGTAACCAAATAAATGCTATAATTTTTTTTTATGTTGTTGTTTTTTTAATTAATTGTGTTTAACTAATCAAGTACAAAGATCGAGAAAAGATTTATTTTTCTCAGACAATTCATCTTCCTCTTGTCGGCCTCCGTTGCATCAACAACGAGGACGATAATCAATGTCGGCCAGGCAGAGGTGCCAAGGTAGATGTGTCCGAGGTGGTAACAGATAACTGCTTTGGTCATTCCAAGAATATCGATGTTGGAGAAGAAGAGATCAATTTTTGGAGACAGATCCATCGAGACATGTCGTCTCCAGTGATCGAGGAGCAATTGGTGTGGGTTCTCCGGCGAGGCGTGGGTTGAGGAACCAATCTCCATTCTGAAATCTAAAGTGTGTGTATATATTGATCCTGTCCGAGTGCTGAGTCGATGGACGCTGGGGATGTGGTGCTCCTGTTGACTAACCGAAGACTCCCAAGGCGAAGCTCCTTTGCCACCGTGAACCTGCAAACACAACGCCGAGCCGGGGAGGGGTTCCCGACGACGACCCTCCGAAGCTCAAGTCAAATATCCGGCAGAAAAATGTAGAGCAAAGAAGCGAGAACTGTAGTTACAGTAATGAAGTGCGCATACCTCCGTCGAAGTCTGGGGGTCCTTATATAAGGCTCCCCAGAGGCGCATGCACGCTCCTTGAGGCGTGCACGCTCCTCCAGGCATACCTGGAATGGATGTGTCAGGAAAGCACGTCCAACACCCTACCTTAATAGCACAAGCATATCTCTGACGTGACAGTGGAAGTTTTCACCGTACGATTCTCTGTCCGACCAGGCCGCTGACCATGCTTTTTGTCGGAGACACTGGTTCCTAGGAAGATCTCGCCACCTGCTCCCTCTGTCTTTTACCAGGCCGAGTGGAGGAACCGCTCGGCTAGCTCCTTTCCCGGGTCGAGCGGAGGAACCGCTCGACTAGGACCTTTCCCGGGCCGGGCGGGGGCCCGTCGGCTGAATGTCGTGTCTACCCTTAGCCGAGCGGGATGGCCGCTCGGCTTCCGTTTCTCCCCGCTTTACCTTGTGAGCGTCGGAAACTCGGCGTCAGTCCAAGCTGTCGAAATGTCGGGTCGGCCATTCCTCCTGCTGATTAGGAAGGTAATCCGCCCGGTCGAACGGCTGCTGGGTGTTGACCACTTTGACCTCCTGCCGGGTGGGTCCCCCCTCACGACCGCATCACATGCCCTCCCTTCAAGTCTAGTCGAAGGAGGCTGAAAGTACGACTGACTGGACGAATAGCCTGGCGAGTAGTTGGCCGATCGGCTGATAGATGGGTTGGATCCCACTCGGTCCCCGTAGGATTGCTCTTTCTTCCCCGGTCGGTGCTTCGTGTCTTCATACTTAGTATCTTGGGTGCTTTTCCCCACCGATTTCGAAGGGATGCGAGCGGGTTAGCTAATGCTGATGTCGTCCACATCTCCTCGTGATACGTGCAACTCCTTTCCATTAAGGTCGAGCACACACCCATTAAATGCCATCCTGTGGGATGACGCCACGTGTCATTGGCGCAGTTGCTGCACGTCTGAGGTGACAGCTGCATATGTGACGTTTGACAGTTCGAATTCAACGGTCGGATGTGCGCCCTGATTCCTGCGCTCTAGATCGGACGATTCCGCTCGGCCGAACCAGGTCTTTATAAAGTCTCCACACCGACTTTTGTTTCATTGCTGCCGCTCTCGTGTTCGCGTGCTCCGACGACCTTGCGTTTAGCGCTCCGGCGATCCTTCGTTTAGTGCTCCAATCTCCAGCTTCTCCTCTCCCTCAGCGGTTCCCTGTCCAGTAAGCCTCTTGACCTATCGTCTCCACAGTTGCTGTGGTTTCTTGCCCTCTGTTTCTTTTCGCCATTTCGCTTGGTGAGCTTTTCCCTGTTCCTCTTGCTTTCTTGCTTTTCTCGGCAATTTTCTTTAGCGATCCCTCGGCCTTTCTGTTTCCCCACCATGGCTAGTTCCTCGCAGCCATCCGACCCTGCTCCCGGCCCATGGTACACCACCATGGAGACTCAGTTCGACACACATGATGCGACGAGCCTGGTTAATGCCTTTGACATCCCTTCTGATTATGAAATAATTTTGGCCTCACCTTCCGACCAACCACATAACCCGCCGCGCGACATAATCTACTTTTTTTCATGACCAATTCGTGGCCGGTCTGCGATTTCCTATCCATCCATTTATTATCGAAGTCTGCAACTTTTTTTGTCTTCCGCTCGACCAACTTGTCCCCAACTCTTTCCGCCTTCTGTGCGGGGTCATGGTATTGTTCACCATCCACAACATTCCTCTTAGGCCCCATATATTCCATTATTTCTATTATCCCAAGCAATCCGAGCTAGACACCTATCTCTTCCAGTCTCGGGTCGGCTTAGTCTTCTTTACTAAGATGCCCACCTCCAATAAACATTGGAAAGACTACTTCTTTTACATAAGACTTCCCGAGCTGCCGTCTTTCCGAACCAAGTGGCAGGTCGGGCTTCCCCCTCCTCCCGAGCTGAAGAGATACAAGACCCAGCCAGAGTACTTTCATGCGACCAATATGCTAGCTGACCTGAAGCTGGATATCAACAAGTTGTTACCGGAGGGCGTGCTATACATGTTCGGGTTGAGTCCGACCCGAACGTATCTCCCTGGCGGCTTAGGTGAGAAATTCCCTTTGACCTTTTTCTTTGGATCTAAATGATTTCCTTTCTTTTTCTTGTAGCTAACACCATGATGAAGTCGGTGACGCTCGGCCTGCTGATACTTAAAGCTGCCGAGGCTGAGGCAACTGCTGCGAAGGAGATGGAGAGGCTCGGGTTGACGCCGATTGGCTCCCATGAGAGTGAGAGCGAGGAAGCTCTGACTACTGGTGGTGGGTCCGCCGCTCGGACTTCACATATTGAGGTTGCTGGGGAGGCTGCCCCCTCCGGCGTGCGACCGGCCGCTCGACCTGAAGAAACCGAGTCTGCTGGCGATGAAGAGCCACTGAACAGACGCAAACAACGCCAAACGGGCATGCCCACCCATTCAGCTTCCTCGACGGTGAGAGCATCCGAGGAGACGGGTGCCCCCCCTTGGCCACGGACCCCCTGGAAGCTATCTCCTCCGATAGGACACCCTCACAGTGCGACCTCCCGTTTGGTCCAGTCGCCGCTCAGCCGCTCAGCGTCTTGCCCCCCACTCGCCAGAGGATTCTTCGGTTATGAATCCATTCCACTCCGACCGACCCCTCCTTCGGCCCGGCAGTATCTGCTCCGTCCACCCAGAGAGGTCGTCGGTCGATAAAGGCGACCTTGCATCTCCCGACTGAGGAGCTTCTGTTGGTTGTCGATCAGCCAACCTCCCCCGAACATCAAATAGTTATCCGGGGGCAGCTGGCCAAGGTTTGGGAGGAGGCTCAAGCTCGGGTTGCGACCATGCCGCCGGGACTGCTCGGCAATAGTCATATGCAGATGACAACCGGGGTAAGTTGTCTATTTTATGATTTATTTTCAACTTGGTATTAACCTTCCGCCGATCGGCTGCAGTACTAGGTGGAAAGCGTGGCAGTATGCAATCGCCTGGTGCTGTTAGAGGAGGAGCTCAAGAGGCTTAAAATTTCTGGGGTGGGTCCCTCCCAAGGCCCTACACATGCCAAGCTGCAGGTGAACCTGGCTAAGACCCAGAAGTTATTGGAGGAGGAGCGGAGGAACTCCTCCGGCCTGCAGACCATGGTGGGTCGACTCAAGACCCAGGTCAAGTCGTATGACCAGAAGATCAATCTAGCCACCAGGAAGAATAGGGTCGTCGCCGACCTAGAGGCGAAGAACGTGGAGGCCCAAGCTTTGGAGCAAAAGGTTAAGGAGCTGATGAGTCTGCTGGATGCCGAGCAAAAGGGTCACTCGGCGGATGCGTCTGCTTTTCGAGAGGACCTGAAGACCTTCCAGGACGCGCTCGAGGCCTCCCGTCTCGCCTTTAATGAATACCAGGATGCTGAGCTAAGCCGTTTTGCTGTAATGAGGCAAAACTACATCCGTTTAGAACAATTTGTCAAGAAGACATGCGAACGGCTTGTCAGTGCCTTTGAGCTGGCCATCGATGCCACGGCTACCTACTTGAAGGCAAAGGGTCACCTTCCTGAAGCCACAGCCATTCCGGTTTTGGACCGTGCCGAGATCCTCACCACCATTCTCGACGAGATCTTCGATTACTTGGAGTGAGGAGTGGTATTGTAAAAAATTTTTGATGTCTCGTATGTATGCCTACCGCTCGGCAGGGATTTAGACTAGTTAATGGAGTTCCTTTTTAGTTTTTCGTATGTCCCTTGCCCTTAGCTGACTCTATAAGCCTGGGCAGATCGCCTACTCGGATCTCGTTCCCTACCATATTCATTATCTCTTGTCCTTTGGATGACCGTTCGACCTTCGATTTTACACACGCTCTCCTTTTGTACCTGAGCCCAGAGTTGTCGTTTTGCTCGGGTTTATAGTCATGAATGACCCATGGTCTTAACGCTGCCGCTCGATGGTCTTCAGTGTGGGATATTTATGATCGCAGCTCCGACCCTGGGGTTTAACGTCGTCGCTCGACGGTCTTCAGCGCGGGGTATTTATGGTCGTCATTTTGACCCTGTGGTTTAACGTCGCTGCTCGACGGTTTTCAGTGCGGGATATTTATGGTCGCCGCTTCGACACTGGGGTTTAACGTCGCCGCTCGATGGTCTTCAGCGCCGGATATTTATGCTCGTCGCTCCGACCCTGGGATTTAATGTCGCCGCTCGACGGTCTTCAGCGTGGGGTATTTATGGTCGCCACTCCGACCCTGGGGTTTAACATCGCCGCTCGACGGTCTTCAGCGTGGGGTATTTATGGTCACCACTCCAACCCTGGGATTTAACGTCGCCGCTCGACGGTCTTCACTGCGGGGTATTTATGGTCGCCGCTCCGACCCTAGGGTTTAACATCGCCGCTTGACAGTCTTTAGCGCGGGGTATTTATGGTCGTCTCTCCGACCCTGGGGTTTAACATCGCCGCTCGACGGTCTTCAGCGCGGGATATTTATGGTCGCCGCTCCGACCCTGGGGTTTAACGTCGCTGATCGACAGTCTTCAGTGTGGGGTATTTATGGTCGTCGCTCCGACCCTGGGGTTTAACGTCACCGCTCGACGGTCTTCAGTGCGAGGTATTTATGGTCGCCGCTCTGACCCTGGGGTTTAACGTCGCCGCTCGACGGTCTTCGACTTTAAGCTTGTCGTTCGACAGTAATTTTGATAATCTTTGCCTTTGATTCAATCATGCAATTTGAAAGGGACAAGAACATAGGAGACACGACATTGATTACATCAGCGCACCTTTCACCCAGCTCGGTACGACTGGAGATGGTTCGCACTCCAAGGGCGTTCGAGCCGCCGCCCGTCCTCGTCCTCCAGATAATAAGCGCCTGAGCGGAACTTCTCCACGACTGTGAAAGGTCTGGCCCAGGGAGCCTCCAGCTTGGTGACGTCGCCGATCGGCTTCACCTTCTTCCATACGAGATCGCCTACCAGAAAGGATCTAGGTATTACTCGTCGATTGTAGTTCTGACGCATCCTTTATTGGTATGATGTCAGCCGTACGACAGCCCTGGCGTGTGCTTCGTCCACCAAGTCCAACTCCAGCTGTCTCCGCTTGGCATTGTCCTCATCGTATCGCTGCACCCGATCAGACTCCACCCCCACCTCGACCGGGATGACTGCTTCTCCTCCATACACCAAGTGGAACGGGGTTACTCCTGTTCCCTCCTTTGGAGTCGTGCGAATCGCCCATAGGACTCCCGGGAGCTCGTCCACCCAGCTGCCTCCTATATGGTCAAGCCCACTCGAAGGATCCGTAAGATCTCCCGATTTTCGACTTCCGCTTGTCCGTTGCTCTGGGGGTATGCTACGGAGGTGAAGGCCTGATGGATGCCATACCCTTTGCACCATTCTTTGAGTTGCTGGCCAACGAACTACCTTCCGTTGTCCGAGACGAGCCAACGCGGGATGCCGAACCGACAGATGATGTGCTGCTAAATGAACTTTTTTACCATCTACTCGGTTATCCTTGCCAGCGGCTCGGCCTCGATCCACTTGGAGAAGTAGTTGACTACCACAAGCAGGAATTTCCGTTGTCCGATCGCCACTGAGAACGGTCCTACGATGTCCATTCCTCACTGCTCGAACGAGCAGGACACCATGGACGACTTCATCTCTTCCGTAGGCCGATCAGAAGAGTTATGGTACCTTTGGAAGGATAAACAGGTTGCCACTGTCCGAGCGGCATCTTCCTGGAGAGTCGGCCAAAAGTATCCTGCCAACAGAATCTTCCGTGCCAGTGAGCGGTCGCCCGGATGCCCTCCACATGACCCTTGGTGCACTTCTTGCAGTATGTAGTCGCTGTCCTCCGGCCCGAAGTACTTGAGCAGCGGTCGGGAGAAAGATTTCTTGTATAGCTGATCTCCGATCAGCGTGAACCGACTCGCCCTTTTTCTCAGCCGATGGGCCTCTTCCTGGTCAGGAGGTGTCGCTTCGGATTATAGAAACTCTATCAGCGAGATCCTCCAATCACTCAGGAAGGTGAGCCCCTCCATTCAGTCGATGTGTGTCACTAGGGAGACATGCTCGATCGACTGTTAGACGACGACAGACGATATGGAGTTGGCTAGCTTAGCCAGCTTGTTTGCCGCTTGATTCTCCGCTCGGGGTATCTTCTGAATAATCACCTCCCGAAAGTTAGCTTTTAACCTTTCAAAGGCTTCGGCATAGAGTTTGAGTCAGGTGTTGCTTATCTCAAATGTTCCAGCGAGTTGCTGAGCAACTAACTGAGAATCCGAGTGAATCAAGACCCAGATCGCTCTGACGTGCTGAGCAGCCTGCAAACCTGCTATGAGAGCCTCGTACTCGGCCTCATTATTAGTTGCCTGATATTCTAGCCAAATGGATAGATGCATCCATTCTTCCTGAGGGGAGATCAGTAGTATACCGACTCCGCTCTCTTGCCGAGTGGATGCCCCATCCATATATATCCTCCAAGTGGCTTCTGGCTCGAGATTCTATACTTCCATGACAAAGTCTGCCAAGGATTGTGCCTTGATGGCCATTCGGAGCTGATACTGTATATCAAACTCGTTAAGTTCCATTATCCATTTGATCAGCCGTCCGGATGCTTCTGGATTGAGGAGGACTCGGCCCAAATGGCTGTTTGTCATTACAATGATTGTATGCACGAGGAAGTATGGTCGAAGCCTCCGAGCAGTGAGTACCAGAGCAAAGGCAAGTTTCTCGAGACCAGTGTAGTGAAATTCAGCATCTTTTAAGATATGGCTCAGGAAATACACTGGCTGTTCTTCTCCATTTGATCGCACCAGCACCGAGCTGACAGCGTGCTCGATCGAGGACAATTAAATGCGGAGTGGTTCGTCGGCAGCTGGCTTAGCCAATACAGGTAGAGAACTTAGATATGCCTTTAGTTCTTCGAATGCCTTGTGGCACTCTTCGACCCATTGGAACTTGGTAGCTCGGTGCAATATCTTGAAGAAAGGGAGGCTCCGGTCAGCAGACTTGGAGATGAATCGAGATAAGGTAGTTATCCGACCGGTGAGGCGCTGAGCCTCCTTCAAATTTCTCGGTGGTGGCATGTCTTGCAGAGCCCTCACATTACTAGGGTTCGCTTCGATGCCCCGCTCGGTGACGATGTAGCCAAGGAATTTCCCACCTTTCTCGCCGAATAGGCATCTGCTCGGGTTCAGCTTGATTCCATAGGCGCGGAGCGTCTGGCAAGTTTCTTCTATATCTACGCAGAGGTCAGCAGCTCGGAGAGATTTAATGAGTATATCATCGACATATACTTCCATGTTTCGTCCGATCTGCTGCCGGAACACCCTATTCATGAGCCTTTGGTAAGTAGCCCCAACATTCTTTAGTCTGAACGACATTACGTTATAGCAATAGGTGTCATCCGCCGTGATGAAGCTCACCTTCTCCTAATCTTCCTAGGCGAGCGGCACCTGATGGTATCCCTGGTATGCATCCAGCATGCATATCAGCTCGCACCCAGCGGTCGAGTCCACCATCTGATCGATTCTGGGCAGGGGATAGAAGTCCTTCGAGCATGCTTTGTTCAGGTCCCGAAAGTTGATGCAGACCCTCCACTTGTTGTTCGGCTTGGAGACGAGTACTACGTTCACTAGCCAGCTCGGGAACTGGACCTCCCGTATGTGGCCAGCTTCCAACAACTTCTCGACCTCCGCCCGGATAATATGATTCTGCTCGCCACTGAAATCTCTCTTTCTTTGCTTTACTGGCCAGGCATCTGATCGGACATGAAGCTCATGTTGCGCGACGCTAGGGGAGATGTCGGGCAACTCGTGTGTTGACCATGCGAAGACATCATGGTTCTGCTGGAGGCAGCTGATCAGCTCGGCTTTCTGATCGGCACCCAGATCAGATGCTATGAAAGTCGTCGCCTCTGGTCGGCAAGGATGTATTTGCACTTCCTCCTTTTCTTCATAAACTAAGGTAGGAGGTTTCTCGGTTACGGTGTTTACCTCGATCCGAGGGGCCTTTCGGGCGGACTTAGCCTCCGCCTTTACCATCTCGATGTAAAAGTGCCGAACAGCCAGTTGATCCCCTCTGACTTCTCCGACCCGATCTTCAACCGGAAATTTAATTTTCTGGCAAAATGTTGAGACAACTGCTCAGAACTCATTAAGGGCTGGTCGACCCAATATGACATTGTAAGCGGACAGGGCATCTACAACGATGAAGGTAGTCGTCCTCGTTCTCTGGAGCGGCTCTTCTCCAAGGGATATGACCAGCTTTATCTGGCCGATCGGCTGGACCTCATTACCGGTAAACCCATACAACGGAGTCGTCATCGGCAGCATCTCGGTTTGGTCTATCTGGAGTTGGTCGAACGCCTTCTTGAAGATGATACTGACCAAACTCCCTGTATGAATAAATATGCGATGGATTGTGTAGTTAGCAATTACCGCTTGGATAATGACGGTGTCATCATGCGGTACTTCGATTCCTTCTAAATCTCTGGGACCAAAGCTGATCTCTGGTCCACTTGCCCTTTCTTGACTGTAGCCTACTGCGTGGATTTCCAGACGTCGCGCGTACGTCTTGCAGGCTTAGTTGGAGTCATCGTTGGTCGGCCCACCAACGATGATGTTGATCTCTCCCCGAGCAACATTGTTTTTGTTCTCCTCCTCCCGAGCGGAGTGCCTGACTTGTGAAGCTGGGGCGCGGTCGTCTTGATGCTGATGTCGCCGCTCGGGTGACCGCCTTATCTCCCCTCGCCGTTCGGTGCTCGACCACCTATATCACAGTTCGGGGGAAGGCGATCGGCGGCGATAACTCCTGGGAGTCGGCTGAGCGATTGTGGGGACTCCGCGGCAGTCTCATGTGTTGTGGGTGGCGGATTGATGGAAGGTACAGAACATAGGAGTCCATACCTTTCTCTTGGGCCTTGGCCGCTCGGTCACCACGTGATGGACAATGTGTGGCCTTGCCTCCTGCTGTGGGCGTGTCGTATCGGCTCGGGGCCCTCTTGGAGGCTGATGGCTGATTTGTGGCCTCTGTTCGGTGTGCACAGCCGGTTTTGATGGTGCTTCTTTCCTTCGGGCCGCCTGAGCTTCCTCCACGTTGATATACTCGCTGGCCTTCTTTAGCATATGGTCGTAATCACGGGGTGACTTCCTGATGAGCGAGCGGAAGAAGTCCCCGTCGATGAGCCCTTGGGTGAAGGCGTGCATCATTGTTTCGGACGAGACCGTGGGGATGTCCATTGCTGCCAGGTTAAAGCGTTGAATGTAGGTCCGAAGAGTCTATCTCTACCCTTGCTTCATAGAGAACAAACTGGCACTGGTCTTCTGATAGCGCCTGCTGCTCGCGAAGTGGTGGAGGAAGGCCATCCTGAAGTCCTTGAAGCTTTGAATTGACCCATCCGGCAACCTTCGAAACTAACGTTGTGCAGAGCCGAACAAAGTAGTGAGGAAGACTCGACACTTAACTCCATCCGTGTACTGATGAAGGGTTGTCGCGTTGTCGAACTTGCTGAGGTGGTCGTCTGGGTCTGTCGATCCGTTGTACTCGTCGATAGCTAAAGGTGCGTAGTGCCTTGGCAGGGGGTCTTGCAGAATTGCTTCAGAGAATTGACGGTTGATCCGCTCGAGTGATGAATCAGTTCGGGGCGCTTTTGTTGGTTAGTCCTAGGAAAACATACCGGTTCCACTGTACAAAAATTTTTGTACAAGTGTCGAACCTTTCCTTAAATAACCTATTGTGTTCTTTAGAAGTTAAATTAAGAATCACAGACGGAACTTAACATCATTGATTCCAAATTTAACTTATCTGTTCTTAATGATTTAGATTTGAATCGCAAGCGGAACTTAACACTATTGATTCAAATCCACCTATGTTATTAATTTCATTAAATATTAATTTCCAAAATTAGCTTCCAGGACTGCATGGCGAGACACATGGCCTTCTTGGATATGAGAGCAACCACCACCGCCTAGACAAAACCTTTTAAGGAAAGCTAATATTTAATTTCCTTAAATAACTCTAGGTTAACCAAAAAGAACAATCGAATCACAAATTCGAAAAAGAAGAAAACACAAACTCGAAAAACTAATTCGAAAAACTAGATCTAATGCCTCTTTTGTTTGGAATTCATACAAAGAAAAATAAACTAGCATGATGCGGAAAATAAATACTAGTAATACCTTTCTTTGTGAACTTTAATGACCTCTTGATCTTCTACCGTATTCATCTTCTTATCTCGGACGTTGTGTGAGCAACGATCTTCCGAGACAAGAACCACCAAGCTCCTTCTTATCCAAGCTAGATTCGGCCACCATTAATTCTCCATGAGAAGTAAAGGTCCGGCCACAACCACCAAGCTCCAAGGGATACAAGAAACAAAACCTTCTTTCTCTCCTTCTTCTCCAAGCAATATCCGACCACCTTCCAAGCTCCAATGGATCAAGAGTTTCGGCCAAGAAGAAGAAAGAAAAAGGAAAAAGGAAAACAAGAATGGTCGGCCACACCACCAAGGAGGAAAAGAGAGGAAGAAAAATAAAATAGAGTTGTTACCCATGAAGACACCTCTACCCCCTCTTTTATAATCCTTGGTCTTGGCAAATAAGGCAATTTTAATAAAAACTTCCTTAATTCTTTTGCCATGAAAAATAAAAATTAATTAATTAAAAATCAATTTCCTTTTTCCAAATTACTTAGCCGGCCACTTTTTTTTTCCCAAAACAAGGAGAGTTTAATTCACACAAGAATTAAAACTTCCTAATTTGTTTTCAGAAATTTATAAAAAAAATTTCTCCAATAATTTTAATCCCTTCATGATTGGTTAGTAAAAGGAAAATTTTATAAATTAAAATCTTTCTTTTAAACATGTGGATAATTTCCAAAAATGAAAGTTATCTCTAAAAATTAAAATCTCTTTTCAATCTACAAATAAGGAAAGATATCAAATATTTTTTAATCTTTTGTAGAAACTAATAAAAGAGAATATTTAATTTTTAAACTTTCTTTGAAATCATGAACATGGTTAAAAAGGAAAGTTTTCTCAAAATTAAAATCTCCTTTCAATTTACAAATAAGGAAAGATTTCAAATCTTTTCTTAATCTTTTGTAGAAAGCTATAAAAGGAAAGATTTAAATTTTAAACTCTCTTTTAAAACCATGATATCCACATAAGAAATAATTTTAATAAAAATTCCATTTAATTTTCTAGTGGCCGACCACCTAAGCTTGGGACCCAAGCTTTGGCCGGCCACCAACTTGGCTCATCCACTTGGTCTTGGCTGACCCTAGCTTGGGTTCCAAGCTAGCTTGGCCGGCCCCATTAGGATTGGTAAGAAGGTGGGTATGTGGTGGGTATAAATCTCTATATACAAGAGGCTACGATAGAGACCAAGAGGAGGAATTGATTTTGGTCTCCCGATGAAATTAAACTTCCCGTGTTCGCCCCGAACACACAACTTAACTTCATCAATAATAATTCATACCACTAAAGAATTATTATTGAACTACCGCATCAATCCTAAATTACATTTTTGGGCTCCTTCTTATTATGAGTGTGTTAGTCTCCCTGTGTTTAAGATGTCGAATGTCGACTAATTAAGTGAGTTACTGACAACTCATTTAATTAATATCTTAGTCCAAGAGTAGTACCACTCAACTTTATCGTCATGTCGGACTAAGTCCACCTGCAGGGTTTAACATGACAATCTTTATGAGCTCCTCTCAGGGACATTATCAACATAGATTAGTAGGGCACAGTTTCCTTCTATAGTCAACAAGTCACACTATAAGTAACATCATTTCCCAACTTCTCGGGCATTTTGATTTATCAAACTAAATCTCACCCTTTGATAAGTCAAAGAAATAAATATTAAATATATGTGCTTGTTATTATATTAGGATTAAGAGCACACACTTCCATAATAACTAAGGTCTAGTTCTTTTATTAAATCAGTATAAAAAGAACTTACCTTAAATGGTCCTGCTCAATACAGTTAAAGTGTACTAGTGTAATTTATTAGTCAAGATAAACTAATGCCTAATTACACTATGACTATTCCAATGGTTTGTTCCTTTCCATCTTAGTCGTGAGCTACTGTTTATAATTTATAAAGAATCGATAACACAATCTTCTATGTGTGACACCACACACTATGTTATCTACAATATAAAATAATTGAACATCTAGATTTGGTATATATAAATGTAGACACTTGACCAATGTGATTCTTATAAATGTTTATACAAAAGCTAGGCTTTTAGTATACACTCCAACAATCTCCCACTTATACTAAAAGATTATGCTGCCATAAATGCTGCCGTACATCTGATTCCCAAATCTTTATCATGTCCATCAAAAGCTCTTGCCTCAAGGACCTTAGTGAAAAGATCTTCCAGGTTATCATCTGATGCAATCTAGGCGACAACAACTTTTCCTCATTATACGAAATCTCGTATTGGGTAGTACTAGCGCTCTATTGTGTTTACTTGCCTTATGGGCTTATGGTTTCTTCGAGTTTGCTACTGCACCACCATTATCACAAAATTGTAATAATCTTTTGGACAAACCAGAAATCATATCTAAGTCTATCTTGAGGTTACTGAGTCATTCAGCTTCTATGGCTGCCTCAGAGGCTGTCATATACTTAGCTTCCATAGAGGAGTCTGAGAAAGTACCAATGCTTAACACTCCTCCATAGTTATGGCTTTACCTCCTAAAGTAAACACAAAACCCCGATGTTGACTTACTATTATCCCTATCTGATTGGAAATCCGGATCCGTGTAACTCACAGGGAGCAAATCATCTGACTGGTAAACTTAGCATATAATCTTTAGTCCTTCTAAGGTACTTCAACATATGCTTTCACAACAGTCCAATGTCCCTGTCCTGGGTTACTTTGATATCTGCTAACCATTCTCACTGCAAAATAGATATTCGGTCTAGTGCATAACATACATTAGGCTTCCTACAGCCGAAACATAAGAAACTACCTTCATGCCCTTTATCTCCTTTGATATCTTCGGAGATATTTCTTTAGATAAAGCCGCTCCATGTCTAAAAGGTAGAAAAACCTTTCTTGAAGTTTTGCATGATAAAACGAGCTCATTGTATGAAGTTTGGGATAAGCACAACATTCTTTTCCTTACGATCCTTGATCCCAAGAATATGTGCTCACTCTCCTTCATAACAAATTACTTGGACACCTTGATATTATTTCCAACTATCAAAATTGTGATCTACGTATAGTACAATAAATACCACCACGTTTACATCACACTTCTTGTATACACAAGACTTATCCGGTAACTAAATCCATAAGACTGGATTACTTCATTAAACCGGATGAACCAAGACTTTGAATCTTTACTTCAGTCCATAGACCGATTGAGCTTACAAACTAGATGTTCTTTGCAATGAACCTCTCTGGTTGCTTTATATGGATGCATTCTTCAAGACTTCTATAAAGGAAAGCTGTCTTGACATCCATTTTCCTAATCTCATAGTCTATATGAGCAGCAATAGATAAAAAAATCCGGATAGACTTAAACATGACTACTGATAAAAGGTTTCCCTTTTTCAACAAGCCTTGCTTTGAAAGTTTCCACTTTCCCATCTATCCCTTTTTTCTATTGTAGACTTATTTTCACCCAATGGCTTTTACACCATTTGGTGATTCTATAAGCTCCCAGAATATATTAGAATACATATATTCTAATTCTGTATTTATTGCTCTTTGCAAAGATACTTCATCTTTATCTTGGAGTGCTTCGTCATATGTCCGGGGATCAGGTTCACGTCCACCAGGGATCAAGTCCAAAGACTTTCCCAAAGCATGAATCTTTTAGGTTGCCTAACAACCCTCCCACTATGACGAGACACTTTTTGCAATCGTGTATCATTTCTGATACGTGTTGCAGTTTCTTGTAATATTTCATCTTATACAGTTGGTACTAGATTAGACGTGTCCTTTAATTTCCTTAAAAATAATTTTTACTCATGACCTTGTGGTTCATAGTATAGTCCTTTTCTAAAATCGAGCATTGGTGCCAACAATGACCTTCCAATTTTAAGGACTATAAACCTCTTTTCATTTTTTTAGGATAACTCACAAACAAGTGAACTCATGTCCAACTTATCAATGTCTCTCATGTGCTAGACCACCCAAATCTGAATATGCTTCAGACTGGACTTACGTCCAATCTGTAATTCTATGGGAGTAGAGAGTTCTGACTTAGAAGGTACTATGTTCAATTCTGTTTCCAATGTATATCCTTAGAACGAATTTGGTAATTTTTTGAATAACTCATCATCAATCTAATTATTCTATAAGAGCCTTATACCTTCTTTCTACTACACCATTCTGTTGGTGTGTACCAGGTGCAGTTAGTTGGGACTAAATCCCGACTTCTGATAAATGACTCCTAAACTCTCCTAAGAGGTACTCGTTACTACGATTTCACCGTAGTGACTTGATACTTTTACTTTGACGTTACTCCACTTCAGCCTAGTTACTCTTTGAACTAATTAAAGCACTTAGACTTGTGGCGCGTCAAGTAAATGTATCCTTATCTCGAATAGTCGTCTATAAAAGAGACGAAATATTCGAAACAACCTCTTGCCTGGATAGTCAAAGGTCTACAAATCAGAATGAACCAATTCCAACATATCTTTGGCTCCATACCCCTTAGACTTAAAAGCTTCTTGGTTATTTTTCCTTCCAAGTAAGACTCACAGGATGGAAAGATTTCCACTACCAATGAACCCAAGAGTTCATTGGTTATTATCCTTTGAATCCTACTCAAGTTAATATAACCTAGCCTTAGATGCCAAAAATATGATTGGTTCATTTCCGAAGGTTACTTTCTCTTAAAGTTAGAAAATGTGTTATTAATTTCCATTTATTGCATCGTGGGAGTTATTGGATTATAAATTGTCAACCAACGTACCAGAACAGATAACTTCCCTATTTTTCTTGATAACAAGTTTGTTATCAAAATAGATAGAATATCTATTCTTTAATAGTTTAGAAATCGAAATCAGGTTCTTTCTAAACTTAGTACGTAAAGATAATTTATGAAAATCCATATTTTATTCCTATCAAAGGATAAACATCTTCCACTGCAACAGCTGCTACTTTTACAACAGTGTCCATGTGGATGGTGATTTATATAGTTGTCGGATTTTCTGGAACTCCTGCAATGAATTGCAGACATAATCAGTGGTTCATGTATCTACACACCAGGTACCGGTAGATAACACCACTAAATATGTTTCAACAACTAATACATCGTTATTGTTCTCAGTTCTGAGAGGACAGTCTATCTTAATGTCCAAGTTTTCCAATCATTACAATTGGGACTACTAAGTCTATTCTATAGTATAACAACTAGGAGATTGACAAACATTTAAAATCCTAAGAATCTCAAAAATATTTGGTCAAGACCAACACTTTAAAATCCCCGTGAATTTTGTATGCCACGATAGTGTGGACGTATACAAAAAGAGATTTTGTCTATTAATTTTATTATCTCGTCATTCTAACTTCATGACAAATAAAATTAATAGTTGGTCTATCTTTGATCAAATATTTTGGTCAAAACTTTGAATTTAAAATAACATTGATTCCTCAAATAATATTATTTAAATTCACCAACACCTCAAACACCGGGAATTTTGTATGCCACGATAGTGTGGACGTATACAAATTCAAACATTTGTAAGAGGAGGGTTTTACCCATTAATTATCTTGTCAATAAATTTTTATGACAAATAAAATTACCTCAAACACCGTGAATTTTGTATGCCACGATAGTGTGGACGTATACAAAATCAAACATTTGTAAGAGGAGTTTTTCCCATTAATTTTATTTCCTTGTCATCCTGACAATAAAATTACCTCATACACCGTAAATTTTGTATGCCACGATAGTGTGGACGTATACAAAAAATCGACATTTGTAAGAGGGGGTTTTAATTTTATTATCTTGTCAACTTATTTTTTTGACAAATTAATAGTTAGTTTTCCTTTGGTCACACAAATAATAGCAGTGACTCCGATGGGGAGGATACTAGTAGACGTGCCTAAGTGTATACCATTACTTGACACTAAGTCCATTAAAAAGATTGTGCCCCTTCCGATGGGGAAGATCACACGCTCTTAATTAATTTCCTATAGTCATCCTAAATGGAAGTTTGATCTAGTGATCCGCAAACAAACTCATCCGATATGGAGGAAGGCACTCAGAGCCAACACGCAAGTTTGTTTGCATTACTTACAAACCAGTAATGGAGATTGTGGAATTTATTAAAATAAATCCCTCTGCCACTTAGTTATTTAAAATGAGGAATTTTAAACTATCCTAGCATACATCATATGCATACACACACATCACAGTAAATAAAAGCAATAAATATGGAAATTATTTTCCAACTATTATGGCATTTATCTATTATTGTCCTCTATGTGCTCCAACCATAGCTGCTGCCATCTTTAGCCACCGCCATCGGGTCGAGTCGTCGCATCCATCTTGCTTCTTATTTCGCTACGCTTCTGGTGCTCTAAAAGTACCACGCCTCGCAAGAATCCGATCCGTGACAAAAATAGTATTTTACATATATCGATCCTATATTCCACGAGGGAATGTACATGTAATCTAAATCGAAAATAAAATTCTAAAATCCTAGGGCTAATACAGCTCCTGCTGTATTAGTTACATACAATCATGCACACACAAAATATTGCCCTTGACATGTCCAAGGGTCCAATCACACACAACATCAATAAGCCATAATAGTTGGAGCCTGCAACCAAAGAGTTAGCACATCCTACTATTATCCTGCCTAAATTATGTATGACATGTGCATAACCTATTTGAATTCTAAACACACAGAGGCAAATCCTAGCTCTGATACCAATTGTTGGTTAGTCCTAGGAAAACGTACCGGTTCCACTGCACAAAATTTTTTGTACAAGTGTCGAACCTTTCCTTAAATAACCTATTGTGTTCTTTAGAAGTTAAATTAGGAATCACAGACGGAACTTAACATCATTGATTCCAAATTTAACTTATCTGTTCTTAATGGTTTAGATTTGAATCACAAGCGGAACTTAACACTATTTATTCAAATCCACCCATGTTATTAATTTCATTAAATATTAATTTCCAAAATTGGCTTCCAAAACTGCATAGCGAGACACATGACCTTCTTGGATACGGGAGCAACCACCACCGCCTAGACAAAGCCTTTTAAGGAAAGCTAATATTTAATTTCCTTAAATAACTCTAGGTTAACCAAAAAGAACAATCGAATCACAAATTCGAAAAAGAAGAAAACACAAACTCGAAAAACTAATTCGAAAAACTAGATCTAATGCCTCTTGTGTTTGGAATTCATACAAAGAAAAATAAACTAACATGATGCGGAAAATAAATACTAGTAATATCTTTCTTTGTGAACTTTAATGACCTCTTGATCTTCTACCGTATTCCTCTTCTTATCTCGAACGTTGTGTGGGCAACGATCTTCCGAGACGAGAACCACTAAGCTCCTTCTTCTCCAAGCTAGATTCGGCCACCATTAATTCTCCATGAGAAGTAAAGGTCCGGCCACAACCACCAAGCTCCAAGGGATACAAGAAACAAAACCTTCTTTCTCTCCTTCTTCTCCAAGCAATATCCGGTCACCTTCCAAGCTCCAATAGATCAAGAGTTTCGGCCAAGAAGAAGAAAGAAAAAGGAAAAAGGAAAACAAGAAGGGCCGGCCACACCACCAAGGAGGAAAAGAGAGGAAGAAAAATAAAATAGAGTCGTTACCCATGAAGGCACTGTTGGAGCAATCCCAATGGTCCGTGCGACCATGTGTTTTGGTGTTTGGGCAAAGGGTTTAAGTTAGGTTCACCCTTGTATTTGATATGTGTATTTGAGTTGTGCAGGTTTGCAGGATACACATGTGACTCAGGTTGATGGCTTCGGGTCTGGTGAAGGATGGAGCATCTGAGGGACCATGGACAAGGGCCGAGGGAAGCGACTTCGAGGCATACGCGAAGGATGGCATTGGGGACGAGCCGCGGGCTTGAATGCATCCGAGGGACGAGAGCCAAAGGAAGTAGGCTTGAAGGTAAAAGGTCAAAGCTGCAAAGGAAGCATCAAGTGAGTCATAAGGGTGAGGGTACGAGTGCACGAGAGATTGTACTCGGAGTAAAATCCTAGTTTTAGGGTTTCTTGTGGCGATTACTATAGCCTCTTGTAGCGATCTTGTAGCGATCATTGCATGTTTTAGCGATCATTGGTGCGATCGCGATCGGTGGCGTGACGAGAATGTGTGGAATCGGCAGTTGGGATGTAGCGGTTGAATTTCCTGAGGCGATCATTGCATGTTTTAGCGATCGGTGGTAGGCGGGTTTTCAACCGTGGCCTATAAAACCAAAGCTTGGGAGCTTGGTTTGAGTTGACGAAATAAGTGGTTAATCTCTATTAGTAGTCTACTTGTGCCCTAGCGTCAAAAGAGCTCTTGTGAGGGTTGTGGTGAGGTTTCTCCACCCACAAGGAGGTTTGAGCTAGCCGGAAGTTTTCCGGGGAGTAATCCACCGAAGGATCGGGATCGTCCACCTTACGGACACGCCATGGAGTAGGAGCTTTATCTCCGAACCACGTAAATGATCGTGTAGCTTGGTTTGAATTCTTTCCTTTAGTATTTAGCTTTCTACTTGTTTTGTTTGCATTTCCGCTTGCGCACTAACGTTGTAGAAAGAAGCGAGTATTTGGGGACGCCGTCTATCCAACCCCCCTTCAAGCCGGTCGTCCGATCCCCAACAAGTGGTATCAAAGCAAGGCCGCTCTCCGTCGGACTAACCGCCGAGGAAGCAAAGATGACCGGCTTGATAGATCCGCCAAAGTTCGAAGGAGGAAGCTTATGGGATATCACCTTTTGGATGGTGAAGATGAAGAACTTCTTCGAGACGGATTGGGACACAATGATGGTGGTGGAAGAGCCATTTGAAGTCCCTAAAGACAAGAAAGGGAAGAAGCTCCGAACACGACATTGGACGGAGGAGCAAACCTCACGATCGGAGGCAAACTCAAAGGTAATAGCAATTTTAATTGATTTATTGCCTCCTAATGTGATAAGTGGTGTAGGTAAATATGAGAACGCCCATGAATTATGGAGTAAAGTGAAGAAATTTCCATGGGAGGAATTTTTGCCTACACAAGAAGAAGAAGAAAAATCCGAAGAAAGTGATGAAGTGGTCCAAGAGGAGAAGAAGGACCAATCGGATGTGGAGCCCAAGGAGTTGGGTTTAGTAGCTCAAGAAGAGGAGGTGGAGCAAACGGAAGTTGAGTCACACTCAATATCCGAGGAGGAGAAGGAAGATGAGGTATCATCTACATCCTCAAGAATTGAAGAAAATTCCAAGACAAGTGAAGAAGATGAAGTCTTGGAAGTAAACATAGCAAGCACCTCCATCGAAGTGAAGTCAAAGAACAACATAATTTGCTTCGGATGTAATGAGAAGGGACACTACAAGAGTAGGTGTCCAATGAGTAAGAAGAAGGTATCTCCTAAACTCAATTCAATTCCTTTAGAATCTAATTTGAGTTGTAGGAAGAAGAAGGAGAAGAAGCACATTAGATGCTTCACGTGTGGAGAACTTGGACACTACCACACAAGATGCTCAAGGAAGGGAGAGTTCAAGAAGTTGGAGCATCTAAAGAAGTGGGAGAAGAAGAAGAGGAGCTCAAGTCAAGGGGGAGCTCCAAAGGTAAAGGAGGTAAACCCAAATTTGAAGTGTAATTCAAAATCAAATTTAAATTCCTCCATGCATGCTAGGAATAATTGTTATTATTTACCCATGCAAAATTTTGGATTTAAATATCATGATAGGAATAGGGTTAATGTAGATCAAAACCCTAGGAAATCTATGCATGAAAAATCTAGAAACAATAGACCTAGGGAGACCCAAGGCATTAATCCCAAGAAGGGGAGACACATGCCTAGGAAGGGTAGGTCTAGGAATGTCCAATTTGGACAAATTAACTCTAGGGTTAGAAACCTAGAGAAGGAGAATCAAGCTTTAAGGGGAAAGCTTGATAAGTTGGAACAATTCCTTAAGAGATTCAATGTTGGATCTAAGGAATTAAGGATGATGTTGGGTAGCCAAAGACCCAATAATGATAGATCGGGCTTGGGATACCGATCTAGTCCCTCCAAGGCCAATGATAGCTCGGGTTGGCAAATGATCATAGGGTCTCCAAGGCTAAGGGAAAGTCTTATGCTAGGGTTGCATATGACTATAGCAAGGAGAAGTCAATTAATGGCAAGGAAAGTCATTTAATGGTAAGAAGAAATTAACCAAGGACAAGGTGTCCAAGGTTAAGAAAGTTACGTTTGTAGGCCAAGTGTCACCGGGGTGGATCGATGTGGCCTAGCCATTGTGGAAGAGTCACCTAGGGAGGTGGCTAAGGCTAAGAGCTCTAGGGGGAGCTCAAAGAGTCAATTTGGGACCCATGGCCAATGGATCTCAGGTGGGTTCTACTTGGGGGTCTAGAGGAGCCATGGAGTGTGCCAAGTGGTTTAGAGACGGACTTGAGTCTCAAACCTAGGGAATTGGCACACATGGTTTATGTTTCATGCTTGGAAATATGACATTGGGGTCATATAGTATAATAATTGGTTTTGGATGTATAGATGCCATATAAATCAATTCTAGGGATGCATTGTGGGTTAGTATGGGCAAATACATCAAGAGGAAGCCAAAACTAGGACTTTAGGTCAAGGTTCAATTGAACTTTTTAGCTAGTTTTGTGTTTTATGTCAATCTTAGGGTTGGTGATAGATATATTTATATATATATTTTTTCCAAGTAGACATTGATATAATAGACCTCTCCACAAAATTTGGAATTTTTTGGAGGTCTGTGGAATTTCTTGCACATTTCTGAAGTTGGCCAGAAAAGACTGATTTTTTCATGAATAGTGTACCAGTCGACTGATACAGTTACCAGTCGAATGGTAACAGTGTTTTTGAGTACAGAATATCTCTGTAAGCTCATTTTCATGGGGGCAACCGACTGGTACTTCTTGCAGCCGACTGATACCAGTCTGAAAGTATTTTCAGCACTGGATTTTGACCGGGTCAGCTCGTATAGATGTATGGGATCCATGGGGGATACATGCATGAGTTTAGGGTCAGTTGGATGATAGGTTTTCAACAATTGGGATATTGTTGGAGAACTTTTTGGATGTTAGGCAAAGGGGGAGAAGTAAGGTTTAGTTAGGAAAACCTGAAAGTACCTTTGTAAAGGGGGAGCCTTGGGATAGGTCCTTCAAAAGCCTTATGTGGAAAATCCTAGCTCAATGGGAGCTTAGGTGTAGGGGGAGCCTTGGGATAGGTTCTTAAAAAGCCCTGTGCATTGTTTCGGCGGTTGCCAAGTGTGTAGCCTTGGCAACGTAAGTCCATTCGGCGGTATAAGTCCAAGTGTGTAACCTTGGCAACGTAAGTCCATTTGTTTTAGCATGTTTATTTGCTATATGTTTTCCCTAACTTAAACGTATTGCCAAACACCAAAAAGGGGGAGATTGTTGGAGCAATCCCAATGGTCTGTGCGACCATGTGTTTTGGTGTTTGGGCAAAGGGTTTAAGTTAGGTTCACCCTTGTATTTGATATGTGTATTTGAGTTGTGCAGGTTTGCAGGATACACATGTGACTCGAGTTGATGGCTTGGTCCGGTGAAGGATGGAGCATCCGAGGACCATGGACAAGGGCCGAGGGAAGCTCGAGGCATGTGAAGGATGGCATTGGGGACGAGCCGCGGGCTTGAATGCATCCGAGGGACGAGCCAAAGGAAGTAGGCTTGAAGGTAAAAGGTCAAAGCGCAAAGGAAGCATCAAGTGAGTCATAAGGGTGAGGGTGCGAGTGCACGAGATTGTACCGGGAGTAAAATCCTAGTTTTAGGGTTTCTTGTAGCGATCTTGTAGCTCATGTAGCGATCTTGTAGCGATCATGCGTGTTTTAGCGATCGGTGCGATCGGGGCGATGGCGAGCAGAATGTGTGGAATCGAGCCGTTGGGATGTAACGTTGAATTTCCACGGAGGGTAGTCGATTGCATGTTTTAGGACTGGTAGGGGGTTTTCAACCGTGGCCTATAAAACCAAAGCTTGGGAGCTTGGTTTGAGTTGACGAAATAGAGGTGGTTAATCTCTATTAGTAGTCTACTTGTGCCCTAGCGTCAAAAGAGCTCTTGTGAGGGTTGTGGTGAGGTTTCTCCACTCACAAGGAGGTTTGAGCTAGCCGGAAGTTTTCCGGGGAGTAATCCACCGAAGGATCGGGATCGTCCACCTTACGGACACGCCGTGGAGTAGGAGCTTTATCTCCGAACCACGTAAATGATCGTGTAGCTTGGTTTGAATTCTTTCCTTTAGTATTTAGCTTTCTACTTGTTTTGTTTGCATTTCCGCTTGCGCACTAACGTTGTAGAAAGAAGCGAGTATTTGGGGGCGCCGTCTATCCAACCCCCCTTCAAGCCGGTCGTCCGATCCCCAGCAGGCACCTCTACCCCCTCTTTTATAATCCTTGGTCTTGGCAAATAAGGAAATTTTAATAAAAACTTCCTTAATTCTTTTGCAATGAAAAATAAAAATTAATTAATTAAAAATCAATTTCCTTTTTTTCAAATTACTTAGCCGACCACTTTTTTTTCCCAAAACAAGGAGAGTTTAATTCACACAAGAATTAAAACTTCCTAATTTGTTTCCAGAAATTTATAAAAAAAATTTCTCCAATAATTTTAATCCCTTCATGATTGGTTAGTAAAAAGAAAATTTTATAAATTAAAATCTTTCTTTTAAACATGTGGATAATTTCCAAAAATGAAAGTTATCTCTAAAAATTAAAATCTCTTTTCAATCTACAAATAAGGAAAGATATCAAATCTTTTCTTAATCTTTTGTAGAAACTAATAAAAGAGAATATTTAATTTTTAAACTTTCTTTGAAATCATGAACATGGTTAAAAGGAAAGTTTTCTCAAAATTAAAATCTCCTTTCAATCTACAAATAAGGAAAGATTTCAAATCTTTTCTTAATCTTTTGTAGAAAGCTATAAAAGGAAAGATTTAAATTTTAAACTCTCTTTTAAAACCATGATATCCACATAAGAAATAATTTTAATAAAAATTCCATTTAATTTTCTAGTGGTCGGCCACCTAAGCTTGGGACCCAAGCTTTGGCCGGCCACCAACTTGGCTCATCCACTTGGTCTTGGCTGACCCTAGCTTGGGTTTCAAGCTAGCTTGGCCGACCCCATTAGGATAGGTAAGAAGGTGGGTATGTGGTGGGTATAAATCTCTATATACAAGAGGCTACGATAGAGACCGAGAGGAGGAATTGATTTTGGTCTCCCGATGAAATTAAGCTTCCCGTGTTCACCCTGAACACACAACTTAACTTCATCAATAATAATTCATACCACTAAAGAATTATTATTGAACTACCGCACCAATCCCAAATTACATTTTTGGGCTCCTTCTTATTATAAGTGTGTTAGTCTCCCTGTGTTTAAGATGTTGAATGTCGACTAATTAAGTGAGTTACTGACAACTCATTTAATTAATATCTTAATCCAAGAGTAGTACCACTCAACTTTATCGTCATGTCGGACTAAGTCCACCTGCAGGGTTTAATATGACAATATTTATGAGCTCCTCTTGGGGACATTATCAACCTAAATTACTAGGGCACAATTTCCTTCTATAATCAACAAGTCACACTATAAGTAACATCATTTCCCAACTTATCGGGTATTTTGATTTATCAAACTAAATCTCACCCTTTGATAAGTCAAAGAAATAAATATTAAATATATATGCTTGTTATTATATTAGGATTAAGAGCACACACTTCCATAATAACTAAAGTCTAGTTCTTTTATTAAATCAGTATAAAAAGAACTTACCTTAAATGGTCCTGCTCAATACACTTAAAGTGTACTAGTGTAATTTATTAGTCAAGATAAACTAATGCCTAATTACACTACGACTATTCCAATGATTTGTTCCTTTCCATTTTAGTCGTGAGCTACTGTTTATAATTTATAAAGAACCGATAACACAATCTTCTGTGTGTGAAACACACACTATGTTATCTATAATATAAAATAATTGAACATCTACATTTGGTATATATAAATGTAGACACTTGACCAATGTGATTCTTATAACTGTTTATACAAAAGCTAGGCTTTTAGTATACACTCCAACAGCTTTGCCCTTTCTTGCATCTCTAGCGGGAGCTTCGTCTGAGGAAGACCGGTCTCGATTCGCTTGCGCGATCTCAGAGGACGTCTGGAACAAGACCCGGTGGAATGGGATCAGCGCGGGTGGCGCCTCTACTTGCGTACCGGTCGGACCTTTGTTTTGACCCCATATAGAGAGCTGTTCCGGACGGTCCTCGTGCGTCGCTCGGCCTACAGATGCTGAAGTTGCTTGTTGCGCTAGCCGCTGGGCTAGCGCCTTCTGTTGCTGCTCTATCATCTTGGCTGCTCGCGCCTGCACGAGCGCGTCAAGTTCCTCTTGAGAGAGCGTCACAGTATGTTGGCGTCCAACTTCTTCCATCTCCTTGACTCGGATTCAGGTGCGTTCCCACAGACGACGCCAATTTGATCTTGTCCGAGTGCTGAGTCGATGGACGCTGGGGATGTGGCGCTCCTGTCGACTAACCGAAGACTTGTCGCCGTGAACCTGCAAACACAACGCCGAGCCAGAGAGGGGTTCTCGACGACGACCCTTCGACGCTCAAGTCAAATTTTCGGCAGAAAAATGTAGAGCAAAGAAGCGAGAACTATAGCTATAGTAATGAAGTCCGCATACCTCCGTCAAAGTCTGGGGGTCCTTATATATGGCTCCCCAGAGGCGCATGTACGCTCCCCCAAGGCGTGTACGCTCCTCCAAGTATACCTGGAATGGATGTGTCAGGAAAGCATGTCTGACACCCTACCTTAATAGCACGAACATATCTCTGACGTGACAGTGGAAGTTTCCACCGTACGATTCTCTGTCCGACCAGGGCGCTGGTCATGCTTCTTGTCGGCGACACTGGTTCCTAGGAAGATCTCGCCACCTGCTCCCTCTGTCTTTTACCAGGCCGAGCGGAGGAACCGTTCGGCTAGCGCCTTTCCCGGGTCGAGCGGAGGAACCGCTCGACTAGGACCTTTCCCGGGCAGAGTGGGGGCCCGTCGACTGAATGTCGTGTCTACCGTTAGCCGAGCGGGATGACCGCTCGGCTTCCGTTTCTTCCCGCTTTGCCTTGTCAACGTCGAAAACTTGACGTCAGGCCGAGCTGTCGAAATGCCGGGTCAGCCATTCCTCTTGCTGATCAGGAAGGTAATCCGTCCGGTTTTACAGCTATCGGGTGTTGACCACTTTGACCTCCTGCCGGACGGCCCCCCCTCAACCGGATCATATATAATTAATTTTAATTATTAATTAAGCATTAAAAATATTACTTATCTTGTTAATGTGTATGCATCTTTAGGATCTTGACTATAATTTCCTGTTAATTATTAAATTAAAAAAATATTCTGCTAAAGAAAAGACTCGGGCTTTGATTTTCCTAAACATTTTCAGGAAAAGCTTCTAAAAAATTCCAAAGAAACTAGCTCAGTACGCGTAGAAAGTTCTCAACGCTGCAAAGCTGACTTCATAATCCATTGTGCAATTCCAATCACGAGCTGCCGACGTCTCCTCTGCAGAACGGGCGTTCAGTGCTTCAGTTACTCCCCACGGGGATACATAACAAGTCATGAAGTCAAATAGAACCGTTCCTGGAGCGGATCCCCTGGGCAGCAGCTAACGGCATCCTAAGCTGCTATTAATCCTTCGAGACTTCCGCATTTAATTATTAAAACCCTTAATTAATCAATAAGGATTATGACAGCGAACCGAACGTTTGATACTGGAGATCTGAAGAAGAAAGCAAGAGAGAAAGGAACAGGGAAACGGGTCGTCTCTTTGCTTCCTCGTCGCTCCCTCTGCCAGACTGCCACCACGCGAGGCGAGCAAGGGCGATCCGTTCGTGCTTTCTTCCCCGAGTTAGATCTCATCCTTGATCGAGCCGAGAGCCCTTTGGGTGCAATTCGAGGCGAAGTAAGGGAAGGGGGAGATGTTCAAGTTGCATCGTCACAGGTCCGACCGACTCGAGGAGAAGGTCCAGTTCAAGTTCTCCAGTCTGCAGGCTATCAAGGTCCCCTTCCTGTTCTCCTCTCACTCCTTGATCTGCTTCATTTGCGACAAAATTTGTGATCTCGATCTTCTTAAACTGCTCAATAATTCGTCGCATATGAATTAATACAGTACCTATTGGAAGATTTGGTAACATTTATAGTCCCAAAACCGAAGTATTTGGTTGAACTACATAGTACTTGACACTGCCTTAATGAATTGAGAAGCCCGTAAAATTATGGTATTAAAGATTATTTTTTTTCTCAATTGAAAGTGCACACAAATGGTTCAAATCAAGTAATCGAAGTATTGCTGGCGTTTTAATTGAATGGAAAGTTAGCTCAAATCTTGTTTTTTTATATTTGGTTACACAAACGTCACTGAACCATCACCCATATTTCAAATAGGACGTTTTTTTCCCCAATGAATCATGAAAGTACTGCACATGAACTTAACAGCAAGTGTAAGTATGTTCTCCAAATAACTTCATGAGACATTTGGATGTTCATACTAACACGATGATCATGTTGACGTGATGTGATTAGATGCTCAGTCAGTAACCTGTTTCTTGTGTTTTAAGTGTACCAATGGGATGGACGTGTTTAGTATATATTGCAAGTTTAAGGACTCAATTTAAACAAAAAATATAGCAACCTGTTTGAGTTTTAGACGATAAGTGAAGGGCCATCTATGTAACTAATTGTTTTATTTTATATGAATATAGTTGCAGCGGTGATGTTGAAAACTAGGAGTTGTTCGTGTCCTACCACAGGCTAGTGGTTAAGTGGCTTAATTAGTAGGTCATGGCCGTTGATTTCCACTAGTTCTAACATCTGAAGTCTTTTGGTTGTCTTCTTAATCGTACCTTTTCTCTTTCATTATTGTTTTAACTTAATAATCTAAACTCATTCATATTGCTTGTAAATAAATTACTGAAGTAATGATATTTAGGGCTGCAAATGAACCAAGCGTTCATGAACAAGCTTGGTGTTCGGCTTGGTAAGAACTTGTTTATGTTCGTTCAATATACACAAGATTAATTAAATAAACAAACTTGAATAGCTCGTTAAACTAAACAAACAAGCTTGAACACATATGTGTTCAGCTCGTTAACGTTCGTGAACAACGCTCGTGAATAGTTCACAAATCATATTCATTAATAAAACTTTTTTCAAGATTCTAAATAAATAATAAAATAAAATAAAATAAAATAAACAAATAAGTTTAAATTATCAAGTTTAATAACTAATCAAACAACTAAAGTTTTCAAACAATCAAACAGGCTTGAATTGAGAGCTTGATAACATCTAAATAAACCAAGCTCGAACCAAGCTCAAGCCAAGCTCGAACCAAGCTCAAGCCAAGCTCGAACCAAGCTCAAGTCAAGCTCGAACCAAGCTCAAGCCAAGCTTGAATTGAGATCTCGATAACATCTAAACAAGCCAAGCTCAAGCCAAGTTTCAAATAAAGCTCAAGCTCATAAAAAATAAACCAAGCCAAGCTTGAACAATCATTTCAAAAGCTTGGTTCATTTTAAGCTCGGCTCGGTTACCTTATCAAACAAGCTTGAACACCCCAAAAGCTCGGCTTGGCTCGGCTCGGCTCGTTCACCGCCCTAATGATATTGCCATAATTTTGTGCCATATACAGTCTACTGTCTATATTTAAGCTCAAGAAACTTGAGCATCTATATCATGAAACCAGCGTATCTTTGAATTAGAATTGTCGTAACTGCACACATATGTTAGTTCTAATATGCAAGTTTTCTCTATATTTTTTCTAGGATGATTTCCCATACTTTCATCTGTCCATTATATAAGTTGAGCATTTCCATTAAAATCCTGACTAATTAGAAGAAAGAAATATATAAATGTATTTCTTTATTCTTCATAACATTTTAGATTTGTGAAATCATGTATATTGTTACATGTTAATAATACAGGTACCTAGAGGATGGGACCGACTCATGCTCTCCATAATCCTAATGGAGTCTGGGAAAGTCCTCGCTAAAACTGGCAAAGCTACAGTAAGAAGTGGGAATTGCCAATGGACCGAAGCAGAGACTCTGTGGGTGTCTCAAGATGATGCATCCCAAGATCTTGAAAAATGCCAATTTAGGATTGTCGTTTCGCTGGTCTGACTCACTAATTGTATAATGTTTCCCTACACAGTTTATTTTGTCAATATACATGGGTTATCTTAAGATCTTTAGTAAATACTGCACCCAATCTTTCAGTGACTAAGTTTAAGAACTCATATTTTCAGACTAACTTCTTGTGCAGGCTTCTTCTCGACCAGCTGTTCTTGGTGAGGTCATCTTAAGAGTAGCAGATTTTTTGGGTAAAGAAGATTCTGGTCTTCTCTTCCTTCCTTTAAAGAAGTGTGATGCTGGAACTACTTTACAGGTAAAATGACTTGGCATAAATTTTCATGATTTTATCATGTTACAAACACTGCAGAATTATTTTTCCTTGGGAACACAAGAACATTCATAGATCCTCAATTTTGTTTGAATGGACTGCAAAAATGTGTGGATATCATGCTATGCTGAAGGTGATTGACTGATTTTTTGGCCGCTCAATTCTCAGATCCAAATCAAACTTAAGCACTGGTTACATGTCTATTTCCAAGATTTGTTAGCTTTGCTCATTTTAAGCCTTGAGTAGTCCACTTGTCAAACTTCTGTGTAAATAAATAATATGGTTGTAGGAACTGATCTTTCATTACCACTCCTCTTTGCTATTACTTCATATCCTTCCTTAAGAACTACTTCATTCCATGTCAGAAATCATCCAAAACAGTCATGTACATTCTTCATGCATTGCACATAAAATCAAAATGCATTCCAAAAAATAGAAAATAGAATAATAAATAGAATATAGAAAATTTGCAGAACCAAAATCTTTTATAGTTCCTTCATTATATTTCTACCAAAAAAGTAAGCAAGTTGGATACTAGATCTCAAAAGTATGAAAGTTCCCCTTGAGGTTGTTTGTATGACTAGTACTTTTAAATACCATTTCACTCTTCCTACTAGGATTGGAAATCCTCATGTTTCCAAAATAATTTCTGAGTCTTCTTACTCAAACTTGAAAGGGAAATGAAGGATCCATAAGTGATGCTAGTTGTGATAACTACGAGATAACAGTTGGAGCCCTGACCTCATCTACTTACCTTTCCAAAAACTTCCAAGTGATTAGCAAAACAATTCCTAAACAGACAACTTACCTCCTCTGGGGAACATTTAAATGCCACTGAACTTAACCCAATTTTGCAACTCCCACTAATCTTAGCTCAGGCTCACGGTTGTAAAACCTTTCACTACTATGTGAACTCTAGTAAACCAGATGAACAAATAACAAAATGAAGAACCGAGATGGGCAATACTCCTTTTTGCCAAATGACAAATTGCTTATAATAATTCTATTAACACGTGCACTAGTGTGTGCCCATTTTAAGTCACCTGAGTCTGAAGCTTGATGGACTACTTATTTCATTTCTTTACCCATCTGTTTCTACCAGAGCAAGATCTGCACTGAGGTCAATAAGTATAATTTGAAGTACATGTAATGCATCTCTCAGACTAAAAGTGTACAATGAGATATAAGCACAAACACTCGACTCGCTTAAAAACTCATCCAAGAATCTTCACATCCACTCCATAAACTCATATGAGAAAATTGATTCTAATGCTTATTTGATATCTTGACCTGTAAACTAACTGTAACATTTGCCTATTTATTTTTTTATTTTTTAACATGAACAATTTCAAGAAGAAACTTGGAAACTTGTTCTTGTGTTTATTTATAGCAATTTTAGTTGTCCAGAACTACTAGATGCCATTTTGTATACTTAAATGTTTGCTCCTACTTTGTGTCATTGTTTTTTTAAAGCTTATTTTCCTTTCTTCCCTTCTTCAAGTCATACAAAGTCAATGACTGTGATATGATGATATCTGAAGCCATGGTTGTTTGTGTGTGAAGCATTGACAATGACAATACTGTTCTTTTTTCCTATATTTCTGCAGGTTAAGATTCATTGTCCTACCCCAAAATCAAAATTCAGGTTCAATTGTTCTTTGGCTTGCAAATCCAGATTATGCTGAATATTCTATTCCTATACTATCACTAACTTGTTTATTTGCTTTAGAATCACACAATCTTGGCAAGAAACCAATCTTCATTCTAAACATCAAGATAATATTGATTTGCTGGATAGCAAGCCAGATGGATCTGACCATAGATTCAATAGTAGTGTTAGAGATCCAAGTAACCAATTGAGCAATACTTATCCCGAGGAACCAGAGGATATGGTAAGCTTCTCATGCACATAGTTATTGTTGTCTTAAGAATTAGCTTTCTCCTACAAGTTTCAAGTTTCCATTTACTTTTTTATTTAATTTGGCAATATTGGACAAAAGTATGAGATAAATGCATCTCTATCGGTATGTGCTAGTTACTTTTACTTGTTAGCTATGCATATATTATTTGATATATCTTTATTATGAAGAATGAAAATTTATACCCCTACATTTGTTCCTCCAGGCTTGAATAGTTGGCTCAATCTATGAAAATAATGTTCATTTAATTTGTTTGACTTCCACCATCAAATGAGACTTTGACCACGTTGTATAAATTTGGTTTCTTACTAGAAATGAGTTAGGATCTATAGTAGACTTGACCAAAAGCTTGGTAAAAAATTTAGCTTCACCCAATTCGTCAAATATTTCATCAATCCGCAGAATCTCCATGAGTGATCACGCTTTTTGCAAAGTAATTCATATGTTGAAACTCACCAATCTTGTTATAAGAAGAAAATCAAAGTAACTTCTTGATTGTAAAGATGATTCTTGTAGCACCACCATTTAAATGTTGTTTTATAATCTCGTTCGATTAAAATCTTTTCTTTTCGTCTTTGTAAAATAGAATCAAAGTATAGTAGTAGCGGAAAAAGCAAAGACAATGACACGATCGGTTTTATTTACTTGGTTCATAGTTCAGCGACTACTACTCCAGGCTTGCGATCCTTGATCTCTTCATTAGGCAATCCACTAAATGCTTGAATCGTACAGATATATGATATGAGCAGTTACAATACAAATACATAAATAAAATATACCGACAACGAAGATTAAGTCTTAGGCGTAGGGTGTCGGATGGCCTCTCGGCATAGTAGTAGTAAAACTTGCACGCATAGCAACAACATAGACGAAGCAGTGAGTGTGAGTGAAAATGAATGAAATGAATTCGTTGCTTCTCGACTTGGATCCTGAGGCCTTTATATAGGCATCGTTTGGTCGATTGAAAACATGTTCAGTCAACTGAACCAATCATTTGTCGACTGAACCTTCGTGCCTTTCCATTTTTGCTTTGATCTGATCCGTTCGATCCCGTAAATCATGTGGTTCGATCCACCTGATCAGTCGACTAAACCTAAATCTTCCTTTTCTGTGTTGATTCGATTTGATTTTTACCGTTACTAAAATTGGATTGGTCGATTGATTCAAGGTTTCGGTGGACTTATAACACTGTGTTTCCAAGTTTACAGAACAAGATTGTATCTGTGTCACGCTGGCCGGATCGATCGACTAAACCGCCTGTTTGGTCAACTGAACCCTCGGTTAACTCAAACTTTGTTCAATCTGTAAAATAAAGTTAACACAATAACAATATCATAATAGTTCTGCAAAACAGAGTTAGACAGAGATATAATTACATGAATAAGACCGTTAAGACTGTCTTGATCTCAACTTAGAAACTTTTTGGTTTCTTTAGTTGGATCAATACCTAAGGTTTGTTCCTACTGGGACACGACCTCACTGCACTCCCTCCAGGAGCTTACCTCAACTCACCTGCCAAATATCGAGTCCTCCAGACCTGTTTGGACTTTACCGCTCAGCATCGGATCGGTCTGCCAGAGCTTCCACTTGATTCGATATCGGATCCTTCAGACCTATCGAATCCACCTATTAGATGTCAGGTTCATTTTGATCCATTTGGACTTCCTGCCTGGTTCAATGACCATACATTTCTTGCTTAGTATCGGGTCCAACTGACCTACTAGGACTTTCCAAGTTGAGCATTCTGCACACTTGATTAATTTATCAAATAACAACAAGATTTAACTTGAACTTTTGATAACATCAAAATATAAGTTCGACTCCTTGCACCAACAGCCATAACTAATTTGATCATTACATCTCTATAAAAATTGTTAAGATATCTTCACCTCACATGCCAAAAGGCAATAACTTCCATAATTCGAGACAAATGATTTCCTCACCATTAGATATAAAAAATGAAAACAGACAGATCAAGTAACATCCTACAGTTGCATCTAAAACACTTCAACTTGTATCAGTCTCCTTACACGTGTATCAGTCTTCTTCACATGAGTTGTAAATACATTGGTCATAAACCTCTTAGCTATTGTTTCCCTGACATGGTGGTTTCTTGCTCCCGTCATATTATCTGCACCTCTAAAGATAACTTTCTTTTTCCTTCAGAAGTTGGCTTTTGACTAATTCTCGGCATCTGAACCTCTCTGAGGCTATTGCCATATTTTAATACTAGTTTCACTTTGGTCAATGGAAATTTTCTTCTCTCTCTCTTGTATGATTTTTTTTTTTTCATAATCAATGTTTTTTGTGTCCATTTTGCAGGATACCTACTACTCAGCATCCGGATCACATCGTAGTACTGATTCAGGGGATAGCTTTGGAAGGACAGATTCTTCCCCCCAAAACAACATAAGTGGGGGAAAATATTCCAGAAGGCAAGATTCAACAGGTTCCCAGACTAGTGCAACTAATAGCACAAGTCCTATGCAAGAACTTATAAGATCAAACCCTTCTTCCTTCAACTCTAGATCCTCAGGTTCCTCAGTACACCATAACATGTCCTCATGGGCATCGAATGATAAATTTACAGCATCATCACTAAAGCCATCTGTTTCTTCAAAAGAACTTGTTGAGGCTGCTGAAGAGATCGAGGAACTCAATGACGAAGTTAAGATGTGGGAGAGACATTCTAGGCAGTTGAAGCTTGATCTTGAGAATTTAAAGAAGGAACTATCTGAGAAATCTAAGCATCAAGCAAACCTGGATAGGCAACTTTCAGCTGCATACAGTGAATGTGATTCTTTGCGGTTAGAAGTTGAACAACTGAAAGCTGCACTGCAGAAGTCGACATCGAAAGATTCAGATATTAGAGTTGTGAAAAGCGAAGATATGCTTCATCATGCACAGAAGGAGCTGGAGGATGAGCTAAAGTTTCAGAAAGACACCAATTCTAATTTAACTCATCAGTTGAGGAAAACACAAGAATCAAACATTGAGCTTGTTTCTGTCCTTCAAGAATTAGAAGAAATTATAGAGAAACAGAGGCTGGAGATAGCTGGCCTTTCTCAACAGAACCACATTGATGAAGATGAACAAGACGAGAATAGAAAATCTATCCACAATCAGATTGCATGGGAGAGAGAATTAGCACAGAAAGAAGGAGAAATTCTTGTCCTGGAGGAGAAGTTATCCAACATTGTGAAGAATAGGGAGCAGAATGGAAACTATTCTGATCAAATACGAGAAATTGAGGTCCTTAAAGCTAAAGTAAATGATCTAGAGAAGGATTGTGCTGAGCTTACTGATGAAAACCTAGATCTTATATTCAAGTTGAAGGAATTGAGCAAGGAGACTGCAAATGAGCCTCAAAATATAGAAAAGAAAATTAGAGTCGATGGTATTAATGAAGATGGTCTTCTGTCTCTATTGTTGCTGAAGGAACAAGAGATAGCTAGACTCCAACAATCTAACAGCGAGCTAGAAGATCTTATTTCCATAGTCCAGGATGAGAAATCTCGAATGGAGGAAGATTTGACTTCCTTACGGAAAGAATGTATGGATACTACAAAACACTTGCAAGATGTGGAGCATGATTTGCCAGTGCTGACAAGTAGCATAGAATTGCATTCTTCTGCTAGTAAGTCTTTTGAAAGAAGTTCAATGGAACTTGAAAGAAACAAAAATGAGTTAGAGTTGCACGTAACTCAGCTAAAAGAAGAAAATGTTGAGCTGTCAGAACTTGTATCTGCTTTAGAATCCCAACTAAGATACATAAAAAATGAGAAAGAATCCATCCGGATGGACCTAGAAGGTACAAGCTCACTTGCTGATTTGAAGAATGAAGTTGAACATCAAAAGGTAGAAATGGACTTGCAGAAAGCAGAACTAAAACAAAAGCTACAAGAGACTGAAAACCGCTTATTGGAAGTGTTAGAGGAGTCTGATCTATTGAGTAGATCAAATACAAAACTGCAGGTTACAATTGAAAGTCTTACTGAAGAGTGCAGTACTCTTCACAAACTAACTGAAGAGTTAAAGAGGCAGGAGATAGAGTTGCATCGACAGGTTACACTTCTCAAAATTGAATTGGATGAAAAAAGAAATGATTTCTATAAGCAAGTTGAACTACTAGAACTGAAGATTGCTTCGATTCAAGAAGACACTAGAACAAAGGAGAAATCACTGCTGTCCCAACTCAAGCAAATTGTTGAAGATCACAAAGAACATGGAGAAAGAATAGGGGAAACATACATTTTGCTAAATAAGATTGAACTAGAGAAAACAATTGAAGTAGAAAATCTTGAGAATGAGATAGCTAACCTGACTGCACAGAAGTCCTCAAACCATGGTGACCTAGAAAAAATAGCATCAGATGCAGTGCAAGAGGTGTCTGTCTTACGTTCAGATAAAGCTAAACTTGAATGGAATCTTCTGGAAGCCAATTCAAAAATAAAACTGTACGAGACTGACTTGCTGAATCTGCATCAAGAGTCTGAGGATAAGATAGCAGGATTAGTTGTTTTACTTAATGCTTCAAAGCAGAGTGAGGAAATGCTAATGGGTGATATAGAGCGTATTCACCAAGCAATTGACAGTGTCAAGTATAGTGAAGAGAAACATAGGCATATGGAGAATAATGGAGAATTGATTGATAAAGCTTCTCAAGTAGTTGAAGGGATTCCCATGTCAGAAGTTCAAATTAATAAATTAGTTCATATTCAGAATTCTGTCTTAGACCTTAAAAACACTTTTGATGATGCAAACTTGGAAAACCAAAGGTTGGAAGGTTTGTTGAAGTCATTGTCGAAAGAATATGAAGAACTGAAGAGTGAGAAAGAGTCCTTGACAGAGAGAGTGACCAACATGCAGGAGGCTATATCTCACAGTGAAGAGGATAGGCACAACAGGGTTGTGTTGCAAGAAAAAGTTTTGTTATTAGAAAATGAGCTGTCGCTAAAAGTAGCATCATGCGCTCAGGAGCCAGAGTTGAAGAAGGAACTTGATCTGATGAAGCAGACAAATAGTGAATATGAAATAAAGATTCAAAGTCTTGAGCAGGGAAATCATTATTTGATGAATAAAATGGAGACAGCGGAGAAGGAACTTGTGCTGCAAAGAACATCAAACAAGGAGGAGAAAGTGAATACTTCTTAACCATTTTTTTTTCTTTTTCTATCCTATATGCAATCATATATGAGTGACATTACAAAATCATTTTGATGTACCAGGAAGTTAATCATGATCCAGAGATTTTAATTGAAGCTGAAACTGAGGATGTGGATGCATATAGAATGGATCAAGTGCAACTTAAAAGGTATGCATGTAAAGTATTTGGACTTCAGAAAGATTTACTCATCTTGAGAAGTTTTCTTTATCATGTCTCTGCACCGAGTTATCCCTCATCATTTGTTTACCGAGGTGGATGAGCAGGAGGAGAGAGGAGGAAGAGAAACAAAGGAACACGTTGTACACACAAAAAATATCATCCATGTGCATTCTCTCTACCCTCTTACCTCCTTTAATCCACCCAAGTAAATAAAACACCAAAGTGCATACTAATACCACAACAGACGTTATATTATTGTCGAAGATAGTCTGAAATGTGCCTGCCTGGATCCAGGGAAGAGACTATTTCCCCTTCCCTAACTGACTGAAAAAAGATTTTAAAACTAGGACAAAAGATGATCAGGGTACTATGTCGCAATGATCATTTGTGGGGGCACAGTTTGAGTCTGTATTCTATATATAAATGGCTCTCATTTCCTTCAGTCAGAATTCAGTTGAATAATGGAGCCCTCAACTTGACCTTCGAAAGGGCAAAATTGCAGATGAGGGTATCCTTGTTCATTCTCCCTTCAAACTGCAAAGTCATTTAGTGGCAAGGCATAACTCAACTTCCTGAAAGAAATTATTCTTTATTTTCTATGAATTGTTTACAGAGTCGTCTCGGAGAAGCAAGCAGGCCAATCCAACGTTCTTGACAAGAAAGTAAATGACAACTGTGATAGAATTTCAGCTTTAGAGACGGAGCTAAAAGAGATGAGAGAACGGTACCTTCACATCAGTCTCCAATATGCCCAAGTGGAAGCTCAGCGCGAAGAACTAGTAATGCAGCTTAAATCTGTGAAAAGGGAGAAGAGGTGGTTCTCATGAAACTGGTTCAAATTCTTTTTCCTGTAATTCATATATATATATTCTTCTTCTTCTTTTTGTTATCATTCATTGCCGCAGAAAAATAATGATCACTTTATTAAATTATCATGAGAATGTAAGCAGTATCTTGAATCAAAATTAATAATCTTTATGGTCACCGAAAATTTATACATGAATTGTTATAATCTTAGGAAGTCTTGTTTTCTTGTTTCTCTATGCTTAACATAAGATATCATCCACTGAAAAATGTTTACTGACTTGCTTATTAAGTTCTAGCAACAACTGATCGAATCAAGCTTTATCGTCTCAACATGTGTGTGAACTGTGATGCTAATCATGTTTAATAAAATTTATCCATTATTATTTATCATGTAATATGATTTTTAAAATTTTCATGTATTTTATTTTTTCAATGATGAATTTAAGCATAACTAGATGGTGAAGAAGACACCTTGTACCAAGGGCTCTAAAGTAGCGATGATAAAGTAGCGAGGATAATGAGTTGGACTCGGATTAGATTTCATATTCTCCGTTTCGATATTCTTGGGGATCGGATATCTATTCTCATATTCATATCTATTAAAGGATCGAATATTTTTTATATTAATAATTTTTCTTCTTTCATCCAATTATCATCATTCGGATATCAGGAGTTCCTTCATATATTCTTCTATTCGGGTCGGATATCAAATATTTCATCGAATTCGGAAGAAATTATCATCCTTATTCTAAAACCTACTTTACGGAGAGAGGAGATGATAGGGGAGGACAATCTCCAATATTTATGGATCCTTCCGTGCAACATTCAATTTCAAGCTTCAGCAATATTTCAAATAGCAAAATGCACACTTTTAATGATTAGCAAAGTAAGCAAACACACCGACGAAGGACACAAGAAATATAATACAAGTTGTTCCTCGTAGACACAAGAATAGGCAGGCATGTATGTATAGCTAATTGTCTTACACCACCCTCTTGGCCATCGCGTAGAGCCGAGTCCTTCCTCCATGTCAGGCGTTGGTTAGGAGGAAGCTTCCCTGATCGCTGCCCTTCGAAGAACAACAAGCTCTTGCTCAGCGCGAGCTTGTAATCGGGGTTTTGCGCAGATCCAACCGATGCCATTGCAGTTGACATGAACAACAACACACCACAAACTACAACGCAAATCCTCCCCATCGACATTTTCTCCTCAAATCTCACATCAATTTTAGGTCTTCTTAATAGGTATTTATATATATATATATATTTGTTAAATTACAGACTTCTGCGTGCGGACTCATCCGCACCTACAGATTTTGGTTTTTTTTTTTTTTTATATTTTTGATTTTTTTTTTTTACCTTCCTCGTTCTCCTCTCTCTCGTCGTCGTGTGCATGTGCCAGCCTCGCCGCCCTCCTCGCCGCTGGCCGGCCGGGCACCACCCACCGGTCACCCCGCCTCCTCGCCTCCTCGCCTCCGGCCGCCCACCACCCGCCGACCACCCGCCGGCAGCCAGAATCCCAGCCGAAATCCGGCCGCGATTGCGGTCGCTAGCGTGGTGGCCAAATCGCGGCCAGATTTCTGCCGGATTCCGGTTGAAATCCGGCCGGGAATCGGATGGAGTCTGGCAGCGATCGGATTCCGGCCGCGATCGCATCATCGTCATCGCGACCGCACCTGCCTCCGTCGCGATCGCGTCCCGAAGCGCCCGCGTCAGGATCCCGACTAAGGCGCGTCCGGATTCCGGCGCAATCACGGCCGGAATCCGGATGCGACCGCGTCGGAATACAGTTGCCTGCCCAACACTTTCGGAATCGCCTGTATCGCGGCGGGAATAGAGATGTGGCCGGATTCCGGACGCTATTCCCGACGGGTTCACCTTCTGGTCTATAGTATGGGTGTCTCCAGGCGGCCGGAGGCCGCCGGCGGTGGGCAGATGGCCGGTGGTAGGGCGTGTGGCGAGCGCGCGAGGAGGCGCGGTGAGCACAGTGAGCAGCGAGGAGGCGCCTGGCACGATGGTCGTCTGTCTTGGCACACGAACGGTGTTCATGGTTTCGGCAACGAGAGAAAAAAAAAAGGAAAAGTTGCATTTAAAAAATTAAAATTAAAATGACATGGCAAAGTCCGTAGCAATCCGTAGGATAGAGTCCGTAGCATAACAAAACTCTCTCTCTATATATATATAAAGAACTTAGCTAGACCTTGCCAAAAAAATGAAGTCTAGCCGGTTATACAATTTAAAATTAAAATATTATATATGTATATATATAATTCTTGGTAACTCAAATTAATGTATATCTATCCTCATATCCATATCTATTAAAGGATCGAATATCTTTTATATTAATAATTTTTCTTCTTTTCATCCAATTATCATCATTCGGATATCGATAATTCCTTCGTACTCTTCTATTTGGATCGGATATCGGATCTTTCATCAGATTCGGAGAAAATTATTATCCTTACTCTAAAACCTACTTTACAAAGAGAGGAGAGGATAGGGGAGGACAATCTCCAATATTTATGGATCCTTCCGTGCAACATTCAATTTCAAGCTTCAGCAATATTTCAAATAGCAAAATGCACACTTTTAATGATTAGCAAAGTAAGCAAACACACCGACGAAGGGCGCATTGATATAAGTGGTGGGCTCACTTTGAGCTGGTCGTTTCCGGTCGTCGTCGAAGTAATCCGTTCCATTGTTAGGCCCTCCGACAATAGCTCCCGTCAACTCATTCGGATTAGGTTTGCGGCTCATATAGTAAGGAGTGCCGTCTTTGCATGCAATGAATGAGGGATGCACGTCCAGGGATGGGAGGGCGGAGGCCCTGTGATGAATGTGCTGAGGGAACTTGGAGCCGTAGCCAACCATGTAAGACATTCTCAGTGGGTTGTGGCCCAAGATGTAATCCGCCTACATAACATTAACCGATGATGTGCCTCCCATTTTCAATGCAGATAGGGTTTTGATGATAAAATTGACAAGACTCACTTAAAAGTTGCGGAATTTTTTTCAAAGATGCAATTAACTTTTAGATATATACTTGTTTTCTATTTTACTCCTCCAGTGAACTACAACACCACTGTAAGAACACCATTGCATGTGGTGTTAGGATTTCAAAGAACATCACTATTATGATGTTAATTTTTAAAAATCTGTATCATGTTGATTTTTGAAAATTGTGTTGCATAAGCCTTAAAATCAAATCTAATTTTTTTTAATGTAACATCATAATGATTGACGGGTCGAGTAAAATGGAAAATAAATGGACCTTTTGAAACTTTCACAATTTTAGATGCACCCTTGGTGAAAACCCCACAATAAATTACCTGACTTTTCGCCAAGTCTACAAGCTTTGAAGGGGGAAATTGGGTTTTGCCACAAGTAATGGTTCCCTTAGCCTGTTTCAAATGCTTCGCATACACAAGAGCGAGGAGAGAAACTGCGCCGGTGACTTGGTTGTTGGATGATCTAGTCTTGTAGATCAAACCACCTGCACATAAATAAATTATAACTAAATAAATAAATTAGGCTTGATTATAAGAAATAATTTCACTATTAATTTCACTCTATTATAAATGATATAATTGATAACATAAAGAGTTAATCGATAAACCTGGTGTGTATTTCATGGTCTTGGTGGGGGATTCTGGCAACACCACGCACGCAAAGGTTTGAGCTTCAGTTTTATAGTGACCAACCTGTAGTTTTCACCAGGTTAAAAGTAAAAAAAAAATAACGCTATAAGTATCTAAATTTTCACCAGGTGTAAATATTTTCCTATACAACGAATTTTGATGGATTGTATTGATAAAAAAAAAACATATATATATATATATATATATATATATATATATAAATTAATACCTGGCTTAGGAGGATGTAGGTTCCTGCGTGTTTATTGTCCCATGAAAACTCAGTATCAATACAATGATACCCAGTTGCTTCTTCCATGAGTTTGATGTTTCGAATGGCTTTATCAACATATTTTTGGTATTTTTGGCTGTTGGTGGCTTTATTCAACCATGCTCCTCCCCAAGCTAACTCATCCTGCAACATAATTATATAAATATTTTACTAGAAATAAAAGCAATTAATTAAAACAATATTAATTATAATTACTTGGTAGCCACTGATATCACAGTAAAATGGGCAGACTGCGTCGCCAATGCTATCGTTGTATGAGCCCTGGTAGGTGTTTGCGAAATAATACGCCTGCAAAAAAATAAATAAAATTAAATAAACATATTTAAATAAGCAGAGATCTAACATTTGTATGTGTTAAACATTAATTAAGCACTGAAAGTTGTACGCGAGTAAGAATTAAAAGAACATGTATACAAGCGTGCGTTAACCATTTTTCAAATTGAGTAAGCATTTTGAATAAAAGAGATAAATTTAACAACAAAAAAATAGTAAATAAAATTCATTTTAAAAACTCAATTTTTTCCATAAAATACTATCGCAATATCCTTCATGTTAAACCCTAATCACTTTCTATATATCATTAATTAATTTCAGAATACCTGCTTCGCTCTAGACAACAAGAGCCGGGCGTACGCAGTGTCGGAGGACCTGAACGCGATTGATGCAGCAGCGAGCGCGGCGGTGATCTCGCCGGCAACCTCGGAGCCCGGGTGAGTGGTGTTGACGGCGTACACGGGGCGCGGGGTGTCCATGTCCTCGGGCCGTTCCCAGCAGTTGTGGTCGCTGTAGGGGTTGCCCACCATGGCGTAGACAGTGTTGGGCAAGTGAGCCGTGGCCTTCAGCAAGAAATCTGTGTTCCATCTCAGAGCTTCCGCAGCACGAACCCCCTCGTCTCCCATCCCGTCGCCGAACTCGATGATGCTCCACGCCAACATCGTCGCCGTGAACGCCATCGGAAAGCTGTACTTCACGTTGTCCCCCGCGTCGTAGTATCCCCCCGTCAGATCAACCTAAACAACTTAAGAAATATAATACAAGTTATTCCTCGTAGACACAAGAATAGGCAGGCATGTATGTATAGCTAATTGTCTTACACCACCCTCTTGGCCATCGCGTAGAGCCGAGTCCTTCCTCCATGTCAGGCGTTGGTTAGGAGGAAGCTTCCCTGATCGCTGCCCTTCGAAGAACAACAAGCTCTTGCTCAGCGCGAGCTTGTAATCGGGGTTTTGAGCCGATAAAACCGATGCCATTGCAGTTGACATCAACAACAACACACCACAAACTACAACGCAAATTCTCTCCATCGACATTTTCTCCTCAAATCTCACATCAATTTTAGGTCTTCTTAATAGGTATTTATATATATATATATAAAAAGAACTTAGCTGGACCTTGCCAAAAAAGTGAAGTCTAGCCGGTTATACAATTTAAAATTGAAATATTATATATGTATATATATAATTCTTGGTAACTCAAATTATATCTCTCGCTTTCGCCTGAATAGAAGCATGTACACAATTGCTTCCCTTTAATATTGTTTTCATAATATTATTTTGGTTAGTATATGGGAAGTGGGAAGTGTTCTCATAGTTATATATTTGACTAAATTATTTTGGTAAGTGTCATTTAATGTTGTCATATGTGGTATTTATCGAACTTGTATGGTCGCCTAGATTAATTTTTAAAAGGATATCATCCTTAATATGATTGATATATGATACTGTCCGGAAACTCAGTCGGATGAAGACAGGTGAAGGTGGCGTCGACGTTGACGGAGCGGCGACTTTGACACATCCTATATGTGTGCATTGGAAACTTGGATCCACACGTAAAACTAGAGGCCTGTGATAACGGAACCGGTGGTACTTGGGTCTTGCACACACCTAGACAAGCACACGGAGCATTAGAGAATAAAAACCAAGAAAGGGGTCCCTAGCGTCAGCCATCTGATGCTCAAGTTATGTCCTTTTTCCGGCGAAGCAGTGTACGAAGGAAGGAAGAAAAAGGAGCTGCTGAAGATGCATGTGCCCTTGGACAATGAAGAGGACCTCCATTTTTATATGATTCTGCTTACCTTTTGAGCCTGAACACTTCTAGAGAATGTCGGGTGTCAGGGCGTATCGGATGATGGAGGATGTCTGGCAACCTCCCATTGGTAGAAGGAAGGTTCCACTCTTAGTGTATGACAGAACACTGGAATATTTCCTGACTCACGATAATTATTCGCTGATAAGAGGTTACGATTCTCTGACACTATTGTGGCTTAGTGTTATCTGCCGTGCCCAGGTTCATCCGTAGACAGCTTAAGATGATTGCTTAAATACGGTGCAAGGACTGAGCATTGATGCCCTGACCCATATGCAGCCAGCTAGGGTCTATCAAGGGACTACGCCTGATCGAGAAGAAGAGAATAAGCTGTGCAGAACCGACCAGGGATCATCTGAGACTGTGACCGAGGAATAAGCCTGCATGACTTGACCAGGGCAGAGCTGGTCGAGGATTGTCTAGCATATATGCCATGGCCATATGTAAAGATTGAGCATGGATAACCTGAGCAGTAGGTATCCGACTGGGAACTAGTTAAAACCACAGCTTGGGGCTCAGCCCTGAGGACCCAACCTATCTGTGATCGATCAAGAATTATATGGAGGGTGAAGCAGAGAAGCTGAACCGCCACCTCCCATTGACTGTTGACTGCCACATCCTCTTTACCATTGATTTTCTAACATTATCGGGTCCCTCAATTATACATCGTATCACAAGCCTCCCCTCCAAGTCTAGTCGAAGGAGGTGTAGCCGATTGACTGGACTCAAGCTTTAGTCTCATTTACTTCTCCTCACGAACCGAACGCCTGATGTGCTGTAGAATGAGGCATGTGTAGTGTAAGGCGATGATTGAGGAGGGTATCGTATCAGAGAAAACACCCAGCTTGTTAATAAGTAGTCACGAGAGCTGTGTTTACTTATAACTCATGCTATGGTGAGAGTCTGACATACTGACCGAGAGGTAGTTGGTCACGAGAGTCATGCTCACTTACAACTCACACTAGGACGAGAGTCTAGAACCCGATCGAGAGGTCATTGGTCATGAGAGTCTTGCTCGCTTACAACTCGCACTAGGGTGAGAGTTTGGAACCTGACCGAGAGGTCATTAGTCATGAGAGCCTTGTTGGCTTATAACTCGCATTGGGGCGAAAGTCTGAAACTTGACCGAGAGGTCGTTGGTCGCGAGAGCCCTGCTCGCTTATAACTTACACTGGGACAAGAGTGTGGAACCTCACCGAGAGGTCATTGGTCATGAGAGCCCGACTCACTTATAACTCGCACTGGTATTAGAGTCTGGAACCTGACCGAGAGGTCGTTAGTCACGAGAGCCTCGTTCGCTTAAAACTCGCACTAGGATGAGAGTCTGGAACCTGATCTTGAGGTCGTTGGTCACGAGAGCTCTGCTCGCTTATAACTTGCATTGGGGCGAGAGTCTGGAACCTAACCAAGAGATCGTTGGTCGCGAGAGGCTTGCTCGCTTATAACTCGCACTGGGCTAGAGTCTGGAACCTAACTGAGAGGTCGTTGGTCATAAGAGACTTTCTCGATTATAAATCCCACTAGGTGAGAGTCTGGAACTTGACCAAGAGGTCGTTGTCGTGAAAGTCTTGCTCGCTTATAACTCGCATCGGGGCGAGAGTCTGGAACTTGACCGAGCAACCCCCGCTTGCTTATAACTCGCACTAGGGAGAGAGGAACCTGATCAGGAGGTCATTGGCGCGAGAGCCCTACTTTCTTATAACTTGCACTAGGGTGAGAGTCTGGAACCTGACCGAGAGGTCATTGGTCGCGAGAGCCTTGTTGACTTTTAACTCGCACTGGGGCGAGAGTCTGGAACTTGGCCGAGAGATCGTTGGTCGTAAGAGCCATGTTTGCTTATAACTCACATTGGGGCAAGAGTCTGGAACCTGACCGAGAGGTTGTTGGCTGCGAGAGTCCTGCTCACTTATAATTGGTACTGAGACAAGAGTTTGGAACCTGACTGGGAGTTTGATGGTCGCGAGAGTCCTGCTTGCTTACAACTCTCATTAGAGCAAGAGTCTGAAAAGTTGACCGAGAGGTCGATGGGCGCGTGAGCCCTGCTCACTTATAACTTGCACTGGGGCGAGAGTTTGGAAAGCCGACCGAGAGGTCGATGGTCATGAGAGCCCTACTCATTTTAACTCGCACTAGGGCGAGGGTCTGGAACCTAACCAAGAGGTCATTGGTCGCGAGAGCTTTGCTCGCTTATAACTCGCACTAGGGCGAGAGTTTGGAATCCAACCGAGAGGTCGACCGAGAGGTCGTTGGTTGCGAAAGTCATACTCGCTTATAACTCACACTGAGACGAGAGTCTGGAACATGACCGAGAGGTCGTTGGTCGCGAGAACCCTGCTTGCTTAAAACTCGTATTATGGTGAGAGTCTGGAAAGACAACCGAGAGGTCGATGGTCGCGAGAGCCCTGCTCTCTTATAACTCACACTGGGGCGAGAGTTTAGAAAGCCGACCGAGAGGTCGATGGTCATGAGAGCCCTGCTCGCTTATAACTCACACTGGGGCGAGAGTATGGAAAGTTGACTGAGAGGTCGAGGTCGTGAGAGCCTTGGTCGCTTATAACTCGCACTAGGGCGAGGGTCTGGAAAGCCAACTAGGAGGTCGTTGGTGATACTCCAGTTCCAGACCAATGGTGATACTGTTGGTGCAGCGGAGACCGACAAGAGGGGGTGAATTGCTGAAAATAAGAATAAACTATACCCCCCTCGATTTTCAACTCAGAATTTAAATCAGCAATAAAAATAACAGCAACTAAATTAATGAAACAGACAAAGAAATAGGAACAGAAAAGACTCAGGGATTTAACCTGATTACAACCAAGGAGGTTGTTAATCCAGGGCGATGAAAAAGCGCACTAGAAGAAAAATCTCCTTCTCTGAAGGCGGAGAAGCCTTTTACACTTTTGAAGCTCACTAGTTGCTTAGGAATTGCTTACAGATTGATTGCTTGAGTTGTTATTGAATTCCTAGCTCCAGGGGCCTTTATATAGGCCTTGGAAATCTTATCCCTAGAGTCCAAGGCGCCTCCAACAGGGTTCAAGGTGCCTCCAACTCGATAAACTTTATCCGCAGCGCAAACGATCAAACTGGCCTGCTCAAGGCGCCTTGAACAGGCTTGAAGGCGCCTTCAAGCTTGTTTAAGGCGCCTTCAAGCTACAGTAACTTTCTGCTACAGTATTTTCCAGCTTCTTTTGACTCCTTTTCTTCTTCGCTTTGGCTTCCGAAGCTCCGTTCTTTTGGGTGATTGCGGCCAACCGGAATAGGGCTCACTCCTCAAGCAGCCTTCTGTCCCGGCTTAACGTCCCTCGAATGCCGCGCACGCTCTTCACGCCCACCGGAGTACTCTTCCGCAGCTCTCTCGTCCTTCGGACGCACCGAGCCCGTCGGCTCTCTTCCCGTGCCATCCTTCTCGCTAGCTGCGTCTTCCGCTCGACTTCCTGTGCTCCTAAGCTCCTGCACACTCAGACATAGGGATCAAACACAGCAGGACCTAACCAACTTGGTTGATCACATCAAAATTACCACGGGGTCCAACAATCTCCCCCTTTTTGATGTGCATCAACCCAAGTTCAAGTTAGGGTTAAAAATAGACAAAAAACAGTAATTTTAAAGAAAAATTACTAAACTAACAAGTTAAGAATAATTTTTACAATTAGTAAAATTGTAACACTTTTTTAAAAAAAAAAAAATTTTAAGTTTTCTCTAACTCCCCCTAAACTTGTACTTTTCTCTCCCCCTTTGATCACAGCAAAAATGGGGTCTTAAGAATATTCAAGTAAGATTGAAGTTTTTTGAAAATTTTCTAAGTTAAAAATGAATTTTTGAAAAAAATTGCTAAGTTAAAATAAATTTTCAAAAAAAAATTCTAAGTATAAAAAATCCTAAGTAAATATTCAAATGTTCCCAAAAAAAATTTCTAAGTCAAGTGAATGAACTTTTAGAATTTTCCAGAAGAAAATTTCTAACCCAAAAAATTAAGTTAGAATTTACAAAAAAAAAAAATCTAAGGAATTTTTGTTTATTTTAACAAATATTTGATAAACTTTCAAAGCATTATTTAATTTTTGTTTAATGTTTTTTCAGAAAGTTAATTAAAGATTTTCTTTCAATATTTTAGCTTCCAGGTCGTGGCGAGGCACTAGGCCTTCTTGATTATTGGAGCAACAACCACTTCCTTAGACAAAGCTTCCATAAAGAATTTCAATGTTTAATTTTCTCATTGTAAGCTTTTAATTTTTGAAAAATTAATTAAGCACAGATTTTGGAACCCAATAGAGGTTCCTACCTACAGGGTTATTCAGATACTTAGGGGGTACATAATTTTTGGGTATTCTTCTAAGTTGACCCTGATGGTTTCTAATGTACCAGTTCAATTTTCCATAAACTTTAATTTTTGAATTTGGAAATCTATTTAAACATGTATTATTTCTTAACTTCTCAATTTCTAATTTTAGATTTTTATTTTCAGATTTTAAATTTTCATTTTCTTTTTCTAATTGATCTAATTCTTTAGACAAAGCTTTAATAAACTCAAAAGACTGTTTAGAGTTTAGGGAACGTACCTTACTTACCTCATCTTGCGATGCTCCCCCTTCATCATTGTTTTCTCCTTCTGATGTTCCTCCCCCTTCATCTATGCTCATTTCTGAGCTGGACATTTCTTCTAGCTGATGGTTGGCCATCAGTGATAGTCCCGAGAATTCTTCGACTTCGGAGTCGGAGGACGACGAATCATCCCACGTGGCCTTTAGATTGTGTTTGGGTCGAGTGGGCTTCTTGCTCCTTTCCTTACTTTTGCTCTTCAGTTTTGGACAGTCATCTTTGATATGTCCTTCTTCATTGCAATTGTAGCAACGAACCGCCCTTTTCTTTCGCTGGAGCTTTTTCGACTGCAATCTAAATTTGTTAGAATTTACAAATTTATTAAACCGTCTTACCAGTAATGCCGCTTCGGATTCGTCGATCGAAGCTTCGAAATCGGGATCGTCCCTCCTTGCTTGTAGGGCGACGTCGAGGTTTGACTTCACTACTTCTTTAGGCTCTGCAATCCGAGACTCGTGAAGTTCAAAGGTAGAAAACAAACTTTCTAAGGTACTTACCTCAAGGTCCTTAGAGATGTAGTAAGCATCTACTAAGGACGCCCATTCCGGAGTCCTCGGGAAGGCGTTGAGCGCGTATCGGATGGAGTCTCGGTTCGTTACCGTTTCGCCGAGATTCGTCAGTTGCGTTATTAGCTCCTTGATCCGTGCTTGGAGTTGCGTTACCTTCTCACCGGTGTTCATTCGGAGATTCGTTAGTTGTGTTCGAAGAATGTCGCGCCTCGCTAGCTTTGCTTCCGAGGTGCCTTCGTGGAGCTCTAGGAATTTCTCCCAGAGGTCTTTTGCGGAGTCGTAGCTTCTGATCCGACTTACCTCTTGGGGCGGAAGAACGCTGAGCAAGTGAAACTCAGCTTTTCCGTTCGCCACAAAATCCGCCTGCTCCTTCTTCGTCCATTAGAACTCTTCTTTGTCTTTAGGAGCTGAAAAACCGTATTTCATTGTTAGTAAGATATCGAACTCGGTTTTGAAGAATACCTCCATTTTTCGCTTCCATGTAGCGAAATCTCCGTCGAACTTCGGGGGATGGATGTTCGCGCCGGCTATTGTCTTGATCGTAGTGCTTCAGTTGGCGGTTAGTCCTCCTGAGGCGATCAGGCTTTGATATCACTTGTTGGTGCAGCGGAGACCGGCAAGAGGGGGGTGAATTGTTGAAAACAAGAATAAACTATACCCTCCTCGGTTTTCAACTCAGAATTTAAATCAGCAATAAAAATAACGACAACTAAATTAATGAAACAGATAAAGAAATAGGAACAGAAAAGACTCAGGGATTTAACCTGGTTACAACCAAGGAGGTTGTTAATCCAGGGTGATGAAAAAGCGCACTAGAAGAAAAATCTCCTTCTTTGAAGGCGGAGAAGCCTTTTACACTTTTGAAGCTCACTAGTTGCTTAGGAATTGTTTATAGATTGATTGCTTGAGTTGTTGTTGAATTCCTAGCTCCAGGGGCCTTTATATAGGCCCTGAAAATCTTATCCCGAGAGTCCAAGGCGCCTCCAACAAGGTTCAAGGCGCCTCCAACTCGATCTGCGGATAAAACTTTATCCGCAGCCAAACGGTCAAACTGGCCTGCTCAAGGCGCCTTGAACAGGCTTGAAGGCGCCTTCAAGGGCGCCTTCAAGCTTGTTTAAAGCGCCTTCAAGCTACAGTAACTTCTGCTATAGTAACTTTCTGCTACAGTAATTTCCAGCTTCTTTTGACTCCTTTTCTTCTTCGCTTTGGCTTCCGAAGCTCCGTTCTTTTGGGTGACCGAACCCAATTCCCGGTCTTCTCCTCGAGCAGCCTTCCGTCCCGGCTTAACGTCCCTCAAACGTCGCGCACGCTCTTCACGCCCACCGGAGTACTCTTCCGCAGCTCTCTCGTCCTTCGGACGCACCGAGCCCGTCGGCTCCCTTCCCGTGCCGTCCTTCTCGCTAGCTGCGTCTTCCGCTCGACTTCCTGTGCTCCTAAGCTCCTGCACACTCAGACACAGGGATCAAACACAGCAGGATCTAACCAACTTGGTTTATCACATCAAAACTACCACGGGGTCCAACAGATACTCCGATTCGAGATCGGTGGTGATACTTAGGTCTGAGATCGGTGGCGATACTCCAGTCTGAGACCGGTGGCGATACTCCAGTCCGAGACCGGTGGCAATACTTTGATCCGAGATCGATGGTGATACTCCGGTCTGAAACCGGTGGTGATACTCCGGTCCGAGACTGGTGGCGATACTCCGGTCCGAGACCGATGGCGATACTCCGGTTCCAAACCGGTGGTGATACTTTTATTCGAGACCGATGGTGATACTCCGGTCTGAGACTGATAGCGATACTTTGGTCTGAGACCAGTGGTTATACTCTGGTCCAAGACTAGGGGCGATACTCCGATCCGAGACCAGTGGTGGTAGTTCGACTCTGACGGGGGAGGTTGATCCTTGATATCAATGAATGCGGAGACCGTAACAATAACTGAGCAGAGCCCATGGCACACCTGATCATGGAGCTGAGCTCCTAGTCCCTGATCAGAGAATGAGACCCCTAGCCCATAATCGCATAGTGAGGCCCCTAGATCAAGATCATGATCGGGAAGCTGTGTTCCTAGTGTCCGATCAAAGATATAGGGCCCTAGTCTCTAGTCATGGAGCTAGGATCTTACGCTCTTATCGGAGACCTATAGAAGATCATTTGACCATAACGAGGGAGCAATGCTCGTAGCACACCTAGCCTAGGAGCTATACCGCCCAGCTAAGGATTTGTCTTAGTCCCTCGACTCTCGAATATCCATGGAGTCAGGGGGAAAAATATAATGGAAAAATTAATCTGTTGGCCAGCTGAAGCTCCAAGCCAATACCTCAACTCCTGAATACTCGTGGAGCAAGGGGAGAAGATAATATGTTTGTCAAAATCCTCTGGCACTGTGATAATGGCAGAGAACTTTCCGACAAAGCCCATGAGCCGGGTGGGCACGAAGCCCGTGAGCCTAGCGAGAGTGGCACGAGTGCTAACTAAGCGACAAGTGTCAGGCAGAGTGACAAGTGAGATGCAAATGGTGAGTGTCGGGCAGAGCGGTGAGTGAGACAAGTGTGAGTGTCGGGCAGAGGAGCAAACCCGACAGACTAGTCATTATGCCTGACAGAGAGATCGTTGGTCGCGACAGCAATTCTCACTTATAACTCGCACTGAGTTGAGAGTCTAGAAAGACTATCAGGCGGTCATTCTGATCCAAGAAAACGTGCCCACAGACTTTACCCCCACGACCCTTAGGGAATTAGGTGAACATGACTTCTACCGCATAATCAGATGTTGGCTAAATTTGAACTTCACTCCTATTCTGATGCTGGAATGAGGCACCAGATCCTGACCAACTTTTCCCACCGCCACCTACTTGTTTTCCCGATGCAACCGCATGGAATTGTTGGTCGTTGAGGTATGGTGCCAATGACCCCGTACCAGTCTCATGATTTCCTTGTCTCTTCCATCATAAATCTCATTTCATAGGAAGCTGACACGTGCCTAACTAACTCATTTAGATATGACGACTGACTCACGCTTTTGTTGGGTTCTTCGGGCCGCGAAAACCGCTTTTTCGCGTCGCGGAAACCCCGAGTCACCCAAAGCCATGGATCTCGTGCAAAGATTCGTAAACAAAATTATCGAAAAACCTTTTTCTTGTACGAGTTTGTAAAAACTTTAGATCTACACTAAAGTTAAGATCATTACCCTTATAGCGAAGCCCTTCGCGTTCCCGCTTGTCTAAGATGTCGCCGGATCTCTAGTTGTCAAAGTAGACAACCTCTATATGTATCCACACGGACACAAGTAGAAGGAGATGACCAAAACACAAGGTGTGCTAGCACCAATGGAGTGTTCGGCCAAGGAATGGGAGAAGGAGAAGAGAGAGCACCCAAGGGAGAAGAAGAGTGAATGAATCAATGAGAGGAAATTCAAAAAACCCCTTAGCCATCAAGTGGCCGGCCACTCTAGGAGGTGTAACCCCCACATTAATTCCAATTAATGTGGAGACCATTAAGAGTTGTAACCCCCATGAGGTGGCACTCTAGGATGATGTGGATCAACACTATTGGTCCAGATCTTGCCACCTCACTAAATGACATGGCAACAAGTGTAACCTCCTCATTTAATGTGGGCTGACCATATTAAAGGCTATGGAGGCTTGTAACCTCCATGAGGTGGCTCACATTGATGATGTGGAGCAATCCTATTGGTCCGCATCTTGCCAACTCACTAGTGATGTGGCAAAAAGTCAAGTCAAACATGACTTTTTCTCTTCCTCTCAAATCAAGTCAAACTTGATCAAATCTCTCTCATGGTTGATCTAATCCAACCATATGATTCAAGCCAACTTAATATAATGAATCTAATTCATTAAATTAAGTTGATTTAATGAGTCATAATCTAAATTAGACTCATTGAATACATGAATCAACTTGAGGCCAACTCAATTAGCCCAATTTGGATTACTCTTAATCCAATATGATTCATCAAATGAATCTAATCCTCTTGGTTCATCATATGAACCAAATCTCCATCTAATTGTCCTTAGTGTGTGACCCTATAGGTTCTTGTAACGTTGGCAATGCCCTAAACCCATTTAGGAGCATAAGTAATGAGCGGTATCTAGCAACACATCATTACTACCCAAGTTACAAGAATGTCGAGATTCGACATCACCTTGTGACTACCAATTGTGACTCCTCACAAAATATGTCAAATGTCCTTCTATCCTTGACATCTAGATTGATCAATGTGAGGCATAGGCCGTGTCATCCTCTAATCAATCTAAATCTTGAACTCCAAGTAGACTCACTCGATCAAATGAGCTCAACATCTCATGTTGACTCATTTGGGCATGGCCATGCACTTCGTGGTCTAACTCTATCAAGAATATTGATGTCGCTCCCGTCATATGGGAGGGATAGATCCCATCTACATCACTCACATCCCTCTGCATAATTTATTACATACCTAGTAATCGCCTTTATAGTCCACCCAGTTACGGGTGACGTTTGACGAAACCAAAGTACATAACTCCTTATGTAGGGATCCATGGTGACTTCAGGTCTAAGGACTAATAGTCATACTAATAGCCACATGAGAAAGTATATGACACTCATATAACGATCCAAGATACTTTCTCATGGCGGGTCATTCAGTATACATTCTCCAATGTATACCCATGTGTCAGCATGATATCTCTATATCCATGACTTGTGAGATCAAGTCATCGAGCTGACCTACATGCTAGTCTTATTGCATTAACATTGTCCCTGAATGTTAATACTCAACTAGGAATGATTTAGAGTAGTGTTCCCTATATCATCTCACTATCGATTCAACTAATCGATTGATATAGGTATGAACCTTATACTCTAGGACGTTACTATACTTATTTTATCTGGCACTAATACAAATAAGCATAATAACCAAAAACCAAATGCCTTAATATATATACATGAATATGATATACATGAGTCCATACAATCATCAAATGATTGGCTCTAGGGCTCTAACTAACAATCTCCCACTAGCACTAGTGCCAATCAGTATAGGCTCTAAGGCCTAATGACCTAGTGTGACCATCATGCTTCCTCTGTGCCAAAGCCTTGGTCAAGGGATCTCCGATGTTAGCCTCTGTAGGTACTCTGCAAATCTTCACATCTCCTCTATCGATAATCTCTCGAATGAGATGGAAGCGCCGTAGTATGTGCTTGGTCCGCTGGTGTGAGCGAGGTTCCTTCGCCTGTGCGATAGCTCCATTGTTGTCACAATAGAGCTGAACTGGATCAGCTGGAACCACCCCAAGTTCAGTGATGAACTTGCGGATCCAAACTGCCTCCTTTGCTGCCTCTGATGCAGCAATATACTCGGCCTCTGTTGTAGAATCAGCTACTGTGTCCTGCTTCGAACTCTTCCAGCTCACAGCACCACCATTTAAGCAAAACACGAACCCTGACTGCGATCGGTAATCATCCTGATCGGTCTGGAAGCTGGCATCACTGTAACCCTTTACAGTTAGTTCATCATTGCCTCTATATATCAAGAAATATTCTTTAGTCCTTCGTAAGTACTTAAGAATATTCTTGACCGCTATCCAGTGACTTTCACCTGGATCTGACTGGTATCTGCTCGTCATGCTCAAAGCATCAGGTCGAGTACATAGCATGGCGTACATGATCGATCCTATGGCTGAGGCATAAGGGATCTGATCCATGCGATCTCTCTCCTCTCTAGAAGAGGGACCTTGAGTCTTCGAAAGACTCACGCCATGTGACATCGGCAGAAATCCCTTCTTGGAATTCTGCATGGCAAACCGAAGGAGTACCTTGTCAATGTATGTACTCTGACTTAGGCCAATCAATCTCTTAGATCTATCTCTATAGATCTGTATCCCAAGAATGCAGGATGCCTCACCTAAGTCCTTCATTGAGAAGCAACTCCCTAGCCAGGTCTTGACAAACTGAAGCATAGGGATGTCCTTCCCAATGAGTAGTATGTCATCCACATACAATATGAGGAAAACAACTATGTCCCCTACAACCTTCTTGTAGACACAAGGCTCATCTTCGTTCTTGATGAAATCAAACTGTTTGATCGCATCATCGAATCGAAGATTCCAGCTCCGAGAAGCTTGCTTTAGTCCATAAATGGACCTATGCAGCTTGCATACTCTACTAGTATGCTGTGGATCTACAAAACCCTCAGGTTGTGTCATGTACACATCCTCGAGTATGTTTCCATTCAGAAACGCGGTTTTGACATCCATCTGTAATATCTCATAGTCATGGTAGGCTGCAATAGCAAGCATGATCCGAATGGACTTAAACATCGCCACTGGAGAAAAGGTTTCATCATAGTCAATACCATGAATCTGCTTGAAACCTTTAGCTACCAAGTGACCCTTATAGATAAGTCCATCCATGTCAGTCTTTCTCTTAAAGACCCACTTGCACCCAATGGGTTTTACCCCTTCAGGTGGATCAACCAAAGTCCATACTTGGTTGGTGTACATGGATTCCATCTCGGATCTCATGGCTTCTAGCCATTTCTCGGAATCTAGTCTCATCACAGCTTCTTGATAGGTGGTAGGCTCATCCTCTATGAGCACAATGTCATCATGGTCAGACAAGAGAAAAGAGTATCTCTCAGGCTGACGACGTACCCTATCAGACCTGCGAAGAGGTATGTCTACTTGAACTGGTTGTTGTTCCTCAACTCCTTGTGGAACATCATCCACAACTCTTTGTGGTTCCAGTTCAATTTCCATCGAGGCATCAGTGATATTGTTCGCATTTTGAACTTCTTCAAGATCGAACGTGCTCCCACTAGTCTTTCTAGAAACAAAGTCCCTTTCTAGAAAGACTCCACTCTTTGCCACAACAACCTTGTGCTGACTGGGAGTGTAGAAGTAATATCCCTTAGTTTCCTTGGGATATCCGATGAAATAACACTTGTCAGATTTGGGTCCTAATTTGTCTGAGACTTGACGTCGTACGTAAGCCTCACTGCCCCAAATCCTCATGAAAGACACCTGGGCATCTCTCCCAGTCCATATCCTATATGGTGTCTTTATCACGGCCTTGGATGGAACTCGGTTGAGAATGAAAGCTGCCGTGTCTAGAGCATAGCCCCAAAGGTATGTCGGAAGATCTGTGTGACTCATCATAGATCGTACCATATCTAATAAGGTACGATTCCTCCTTTCGGATACACCATTCCACTGTGGTGTTCCAGGAGGAGTGAGTTGGGATAGAATCCCACACTCAGCTAAATAGTCACGAAACTCATGGCTTAAGTATTCACCACCTCGATCTGATCGAAGTATCTTAATACTCTTGCCAAGCTGGTTCTGTACTTCATTCTTGAATTCTTTGAACTTTTCAAAGGATTCGGACTTATGTGTCATCAAGTACACATAACCATATCTACTGAAGTCATCAGTAAATGTGATGAAGTACCTATAACCGCCTCTAGCAGCGACATTGAAAGGGCCACATACATCACTATGTATGAGTCCTAACAGATCAGTCGCTCTCTCGCTGTGCCCACTAAAGGGAGTCTTGGTCATCTTGCCTCGTAGGCATGACTCGCATATCTCATATGATTCTAAATCAAATGAGTCCAGCAAACCATCCTTATGGAGCTGGGATAAGCGCTTGTCATTTATATGACCTAAGCGACAGTGCCAGAGATAGGTGTGGTTCATATCGTTCGATTTGAACCTCTTAGTACTAACGTTACAGATAGAGCTCTCAAGGTCTAGAATATAGAGTCCGTTCATCAGAGGTGCACTACAATAGAACATATCGTTTAAATAGACAGAACAACATTTATTCTTTATTATAAACGAGAATCCTTTCTTGTCCAAACAAGAAACTGATATAATGTTCTTAGTCAATGCAGGCACATAACAACAATCGTCTAACTCTAGTATAAGCCCAGAGGGCAGAGATAGAAAATAAGTCCCTACAGCAACAACAGCAACCCATGCTCCATTGCCTACTCGTAGGTCTATCTCGCCCTTTGTCAATGCTCTGCTATTTCTCAGTGCTTGTACATTAGTACAAATGTGCGAAGCACATCCGGTATCTAATACCCACGACGAAGAAATAGAGAGGTTGACTTCTATAACATTTATACCTGAAGTAGAAATCTTATTTCTCTTCTTGTTAAGATCTTCCAGGTGTCCTGTGAAGTTCCTCTTCCAGTGCCCTGCTTGTCCTTGATATAGTTGACGAAGATGTGCAACCATATCGTAAGCACCCATCAACTCAAGTTGCTTCTGAAGCTCAGAGTTCATGGTTGCGAGCATTAGACAGGACACATCTAATGCGTCATCTTGATGCTTCTCGTAAGCATCCCGATCAGCTCGCATGGCAGTGGCAGGAGGAGCCTCCGGAATGGGCTGCTCCAGAACGTACAGTTTACGTTCCTGAGTGAGAACTATTCTCAGGTTCCTGTACCAGTCCAGGAAATTTGCTCCGTTGAGCTTGTCCTTCTTAAGGACAGATCGCAGAGAGAAAGTGTTCGTATTCGACGTCATGGTTATCTACAATAGAAAATTTGCAGAAATAAATATCATATTCTTTAAAAATCATTTAATTAGGCCTTTAATTAAATGATGCTCCCACTGAATTCTATAATTCTTGTGGGACAAGATCCACATCATACTAACCCTTGAGTTAGCTTTGGCTAATACGCCCAAGGCTTAGTATGATCGGTAGGTAACGATTACCAATTACATCTCTATGCAACTCTTGTTTATAGAATCAATATCCGTATTTATATTAAAACTCGAGTTAGCTTTGGCTAATACGCCCGAGAGTTAATATAAACGTGATTTTGTCCTACCTTTCCAACTATTGGAAGAATGCCTATAGTTGACTCGATCCAACCGAGTAACTAGGAATACTCAATCTAATTGAGTTTGTATTCACCCATGCGTTGATAGGCGGGACCAAGATTGTCCCTCCGTACCCTACCAAGATAATATGTATTGCTCTGCTTTGGCAGATTCAACAATACATGTGATCGAGGTAGTGATAGGTATCACGACACGGTTAGGCATTTAGAGTTGGTTCGATCTAGATCTAATCTAATCGAGAAGGATGCATCTTGTGCATGACTTAGATCTAATCTAATCGCAAGGGTGCATCATGTGCACGACTTAGATCTAATCTAATCGTTAAGGCACTAATTAATTAATTAATTATTAAACATGCATCAGATACATAACAATTAATTAATTAATCTATTTGTGATTTAGTCATGACCCTACTACGATCTTCTCAATCCAATGAGAAGATCGAATGGTCAACCTAGGGTCAACAGCTTCTCCAAGCTCCTCCCTTTGACCACCTTGTGTTGCTCGTGCCCGCCTCGGAACTTCGTCTCGTGTGGACCCTCCACCGCTCCAATTTGTACATTACAATTTGAAACTCGAGTTACATTCGAGTCTAAATCTAATTTACAACCAGAATAAGAGAAAGGCACGACGCGCAGGCCGTGAAAAAAAATAAAAATACATGACGGCACGCAGGCCGTATTATGAATTACAACACAAATCCAATCTTATTGGGTATTTTGGGCCATGACTATCACAAATTAATATATAATTCAAAATTATATATTTTTCATAATTTTTCTATAATTTTAAAAATAATTTTTACAATTTTTATGAGTAAAATTTCCTGGCGGTCCCGTTTAGCGGTTTCGGACGCAATCGCGGAACGGATCCCCTTGCGGGGCCCAGGGGCAGCGCCCCTACCCGCGATCTAACCATCGCGAGGGTTCCTTTTCGATCCAACAGCGCCTAAACCCGCTGTCCCAAAACGATTTGGGTCGAGACATTGCCGTTTTGGAAAAATCTTCCCGGCGGGTTCGTTTTTAGCGATTTCGGGTGCAATCGCGAAGCAAATTCCCTTGCGGGGTTAGGGGCAATGCCCCTACCCACGATCTAACCATCGTGAGTTGCTCCTTTGCGATCTAATGGCACCCGACCCCGCTGTCCCAAATGGATTTGGGGCAAAAACGAAGTCGTTTAAAAGAAAACTTTCCGGTAGCCGAAGCCTACTAGTGCCGAGACACTTGTGCTTCGCTTCTACGGAAAATTTACTCATAAAAACTCTAAAAACTCAATTTTTACAGAAAATCACAGAAGGTATATTTTTCATAAAAATACAAACGAACTCGTACAAGTCTTTGCACGTGGCTCTGATACCACTGTTGAGTTCTTCGGGCCGCGAAAATCGCTTTTTCGCGTCGCGGAAACCCCGAGTCACCCAAAACCATGGATCTCGTGCAAAGATTCGTAAACAAAATTATTGAAAAACCTTTTTCTTGTAGGAGTTTGTAAAAACTTTAGATCTACACTAAAGTTAAGATCATTACCCTTGTAGCGAAGCCCTTCGCGTTCCCGCTTGTCCAAGATGTCGCCGGATCTCTAGTTGTCAAAGTAGACAACCTCTATATGTATCCACACGGACACAAGTAGAAGGAGATGACCAAAACACAAGGTGTGCAAGCACCAATGGAGTGTTCAGCCAAGGAATGGGAGAAGGAGAAGAGAGAGCACCCAAGGGAGAAGAAGAGTGAATGAATCAATGAGAGGAAATTCAAAAAACCCCTTAGCCATCAAGTGGCCGGCCACTCTAGGAGGTGTAACCCCCACATTAATTCCAATTAATGTGGAGACCATTAAGAGTTGTAACCCCCATGAGGTGGCACTCTAGGATGATGTTGATCAACACTATTGGTCCACATCTTGCCACCTCACTAAATGACATGGAAACAAGTGTAACCTCCTCATTTAATGTGGGCCGGCCACATTAAATGCTATGGAGGCTTGTAACCTCCATGAGGTGGCACACATTGATGATGTGGAGCAATCCTATTGGTCCACATCTTGCCAACTCACTAGTGATGTGGCAAAAAGTCAAGTCAAACATGACTTTTTCTCTTCCTCTCAAATCAAGTCAAACTTGATCAAATCTCTCTCATGGTTGATCTAATCCAATCATATGATTCAAGCCAACTTAATATAATGAATCTAATTCATTAAATTAAGTTGATTTAATGAGTCATAATCTAAATTAGACTCATTGAATACATGAATCAACTTGAGTCCAACTCAATTAGCCTAATTTGGATTACTCTTAATCCAATATGATTCATCAAATGAATCTAATCCTCTTGGTTCATCATATGAACCAAATCTCCATCTAATTGTCCTTAGTGTGTGACCCTATAGGTTCTTGTAACGTTGGCAATGCCCTAAACCCATTTAGGAGCATAAGTAATGAGCGGTATCTAGCAACACATCATTACTACCCAAGTTACAAGAATGTCGAGATCCGACATCACCTTGTGACTACCAATTGTGACTCCTCACAAAATATGTCAAATGTCCTTCTATCCTTGACATCTAGATTGATCAATGTGAGGCATAGACCGTGTCATCCTCTAATCAATCTAAATCTTGAACTCCAAGTAGACTCACTCGATCAAATGAGCTCAACATCTCATGTTGACTCATTTGGGCATGGCCATGCACTTCGTGGTCTAACTCTATCAAGAATATTGATGTCGCTCCCGTCATATGGGAGGGATAGATCTCATCTACATCACTCACATCCCTCTGCATAATTTATTACATACCTAGTAATCGCCTTTATAGTCCACCCAGTTACGGGTGACGTTTGACGAAACCAAAGTACATAACTCCTTATGTAGGGATCCATGGTGACTTCAGGTCTAAGGACTAATAGTCATACTAATAGCCACATGAGAAAGTATATGACACTCAAATAACGATCCATGATACTTTTCATGGCGGGTCATTCAGTATACATTCTCCAATGTATACCCATGTGTCAGCATGATATCTCTATATCCATGACTTGTGAGATCAAGTCATCGAGCTGACCTACATGCTAGTCTTATTGCATTAACATTGTCCCTGAATGTTAATACTCAACTAGGAATGATTTAGAGTAGTGTTCCCTATATCATCTCACTATCGATTCAACTAATCGATTGATATAGGTATGAACCTTCTACTCTAGGACGTTACTATACTTATTTTATCTGGCACTAATACAAATAAGTATAATAATCAAAAACCAAATGCCTTAATATATATACATGAATATGATATACATGAGTCCATACAATCATCAAATGATTGACTCTAGGGCTCTAACTAACAGCTTTCTGCACGAGACTCGATAGTGCTCCTTTGCTTCTGATCCGACAACTATCTTTTGCAGGCCCGTTTCGATTTCCCATCTCACTTCCCTAGATATCTTAAAGGTTTTAGTTTAAAAACCCTAAAGACAACGGGTGGTTGTTCATCAGTGCTTCCTCTTCTTCAGGCTTCTCCTTCTTTACTCGCTTGTGTTAGCCTTCGTGTGCTTCCTCCGTATGTGTTCTCGTTCCCTTCTCACTTGCTCCTACATTTTTTGATTATGGCCCAAGAAACTCTAGTCCCATGGTACGCCTTCTTCCGTCCTGATTTCGATAAGAGTAACCTTAAGTCAATGTAATCTAGCTTAAAGCTCTTGCTCGCCTATAACATTTCCATCCCTGGGCCCGACGACTATCCTTGTCATCTAACTTCAGGTTTTGTTACTTTCTTTAAGGATCAACTTCTTGGTGGTCTGTGATTCTCCATTCCTCTTTTCTTCTCTGAGCTGAGTCAATATTTTTGTATCCTCTTGTCTCAGTTTGCTCCTAACGCCTTCCGTGCTATGTGTGGGATGGTAGTTCTATGTCACCTGTATGATATTCCCCTAACCTCTTAGATTTTTTTTATCATTTTTATTCCCCCAAACGATCAGAGCCCGATGTTTTCATGGTATAGTCTCAGCCCGGGTGTATGTTTTTTTAAGGGCATGCCTTCCTCCAACAAAGGCTGGAAGTCCCGCTTCTTCTATATCTAGCTACCCGAGCCTATATCTTGGCTCACTGAGTGGCGTTCGGGTCTTCCCTCCCCCTCTGAGTTAAGTGACCATCAACATGCAACCGATTTTTTTATTGCTTCTAGGAAGTTGGTCGAGGTGTAGCTCCTTCTTCCTTCCTTGCTACGAGAGAGTGTGCTATATATCTTCGGGTTGAGTCCTATTCAGACTCCCTTGGTTGCTTCTTTTGATAAGATCAAGCAACTCTTCTTTCATATCTTCACTAATTGAGGTATCTTCTTTTACCTGCAGAGGTCGTCATGTTTAGATCTTTCACCCTCAACTCTTCCACTATGCCGAGTGACATTTTGCGAAAACATGGACAGGAGATTATGCCTGGCCAAGAGGTCCTTCAGGCCGGTTCCTCGACTGGAGCTTCCCATCAGACGGGAGAGCCCGAGGCTCTAGAAGATGAATCTAGACCTGCAGGGGAATCTCCCGCTACTATTGCTGCTGGTGAAAAGGCTTCTTCTCCAAATTTTGAGTGTCCATTATGACTTCAACGCAAGAGTTGACGTGCCACACCCTCTGTCTAGTCATCCCCCAAGAGATCGACTTCGATGCGGGTGCCCACTTAGGCAAAGACTCCTTCTCGGGTGAGCACTCTAGCCTCCTCAGAGGCCATGGTCTACTCTCCTCCACCCACCCAAGCCAAGGAATAGACCTCCTCCCTACCAGGGGACTATCCCACGATTTCCATGCCATCTTTGCCTCCCACATCTTTGGCCCAGCCATCTTCAGAGGCTCATGCTTCCTCCCCTCACTCTAAGGGGCGTTCCAAGGGGTGGTATGCATTTACTTCCTCTTTTCAACTACCATCTCTCCAAGTGCTGGATCTGATCCTTTCTTCTAATTCTTCCCCCAATTGTAGCCAGATACAGCTACACGACGCCCTGACTGACTTGTGGAAGGACACGATTACCCAGATATTGGGATGCCCTCAATTAGACTTGTCCGACATGTTTTCCCAACAGATGGTATCGGTAAGTCCTAGCTACCCCATATTTATATTCCTGGAGCATCACTAATCATGTCCTTTCTGTAGACCTGTGTCATGAGGCTGAGTGTCTCACAGTTCGTGGTCTACCCTTATTGAGAAAATGAGCCTCTGAGGGCTCACATTCAGGAATTGGCATCTCCTGCTACTACGGGTCAGGTTTTTTATCTAATGACCCCAGATAATTTAATACAGTCCCACTTGCAAACGGTAGAGGAACAAGCACAGAACTCCCGGGACATGACCCACGTTGAGTCTGACAGGGTGAAGGCACTGGAGGCCACCTTATAAACAAACGCGGCTAAACTCAAGTTTGAGGGCTTGAGATGTTTCTGTTGGATCGAGATGCGCTAGAGGGGGGTGAATAGTGCTCGTGGCTTTCACACATTTCAAATTCATAAATTGTTCGAGTTAAAGCAGTGGAAACAGTAAAGAAAAGACAAACACAGAAGGACACGGGATATTTACTTGGTTCGGATCCTGTGGCGACTCTTACTCCAAGGGCTCGCGATCGTTGATCGCTTCCGGTGGGCAACAACTATAATATTGAAAATCTTTCACAAGCAAGTACAATTAACAGTAATAAAAGAATATACCAACAACAAGTGAAATGTCATATTTAGAGTTTCGGGTCGTCGGCGTCAAGTTGTAGCTTCATCGGAGCTTCTCGTAAGCAGATGGATGCAAACAGGTCGCTTAAGAATTGATGCCTTAACTTGCTGCTCGAGAGCTCCTTTTATACACTGCTGGAGGCGCCTCCAACACCATATAAGGCGCCTCCAACAAGCCGAGTCAGCTGCGTGGATCAGTACGGACCTGGTCGCAACTCATCCACTTGAAGGCGCCTTCATGCCAATCCAGGGCGCCTCCAATCTCTGGTCCAAGGCACCTCCAGCTCTATCCGAGGTGCCTCCAGCACTGCCACGCAGGCTTCAGCTCCTTTGCATCCGAGGCGCCTCGAAGCTCCATAGAGGCGCCTCAGACACTGTTCATCTGAGGCTTAGCTTATTCCTTTTGTACTTGCAAGACATGCTAGTCCCAAAACAACAACATACCCTGCAAGATAATGTTAGCACATAAATAACAATATGAATATTGAGTGGGACAGTTATCGGACTGTCTGGGTCTGACTTCAGATCTCCGACCGGAAACCCTTGGTCGACCCGACGCCTACTGTTCCCTTTGCGGGGAACGCGTCCTCACCTATGTAGGACCGTTGGGCCGGCTAGAAGGGGGGGTTGAATAGCCCTGAATAAAACACAACCCTTTCTCGGCAATTAAGCTAACACTTGAAAGATAGATTAAGCAGAAAATAAGGCATAAAAACGAGGCACCGGATTTGACTTGGTTACAACCGGGGAGGTTGTTAATCCAAGGAAGATGGTTGCACTAAGAACTCCTTCAGGCGGAGAAGCCTCGTTTACAGCAGTGTAGGCACAAAAAGAAAGAAGCTAATCAAAGCAATGGAAGCACACAAGTGTTGTTACAATTTCTGAATTGATGAAAAGCTTCTGGACCAAGGTTATATTTATAGCCTTGGTCGGGGCGCCTAGAAGGGGTTCCGGGCGCCCTGGGGGGATAAAATTTATCCCCCAACGGTTGGATCGAGTCAAAGCTCGATCCTGTGAAAAAGTCACTTCCGGGCGCCCGGAAGGGTTCCGGGCGCCCCGGACAGTTCCGGGTGCCCCGGAGCCAAAAGTCAACCCAGTTGACTTTTGGTCCGTGCTCTCTTCTCCGGTTCAGCTCGCCTCTGGTCCGGGTCTTTCTGCTCCGGCTCCGCTTTGCTTGGGTGATCTCTGACATCCGGAATAGGGTTCACCCGAACCCAACTTCCGGTCTTCTCGAGCGAGCTTCCCTCCGGCTTCTCGTCCCTCGGAATCGCCATGTGTTTCCTTCTCATCCGCCGGCGTACTCATCCGCAGTCTTCGTCCCTTGGACGCACCACGTGCCGTCCTTCTCGCTAGCTGCGTCTCTTGCTCCCCGAGCAATCTTCCGCTCCGGCTTTCGTCCCTCGGAACCACTGCACGCTTCCTTCTCGTCCATCGATGTACTCTTCCGCAGCTTCTCGTCCCTCGGACTGCCGTCCTTCTCGCTAGCTGCGTCTTCCGCTCGGCTTCCTGTGTTCCTAAGCTCCTGCACACTTAGACACAAGGTTAAAATAAACAGGACCTACCTTAACTTGTTGATCACACCAAAATAACCTTGGGGTTCCAACAACCTACTCCCCTCAGGAGAGATTACTTGGTTCCAGTCTGGTCCTCCAGATCGACTGGACTTTCTGCCTAGGGTTACCAACTCCTAGGACCTAGGGTTACCACCCCCTAGGACCTAAGGTTACCCCCCCTTAGGATTTTCCTCTACCTAGGGTTACCACCCCCTAGGACCTAAGGTTGCCGCCCCTTAGGGTTTTCCTCCACCTAAGGTTTTCACCCCCTAGACCTAAGGTTACCACCCCTTAAGATTTTCCTCCACCTAGGGTTACCGCCTCCTAGGACCTAGGGTTACAACCCCCTAGGGTTTTCACCTTGCCTAACCGCAGCCAGGACTTTTGCCTAAGAACACTTAGGACTTTCCTACAATCTCCATCATACATGTTAGATCACAAATAAGCTTAACTTTGACTCCTTTGCCATTATCAAAACTTAGGTTTGATCGTCGGATGCTTCCCTCACCAACAATCTCTCCATTTTTTATTATGGCAATTGAAATTCAAAGTTAAGTAAAATAGATGCATAAGTGATCTTCAAAGTTTAAGAAAAAAATCATAAGCAAGTTTAAGTAAATAAATTTGAATGCGAGCACAGCTTAAGCTAAAACATACTTAAACTTGTAACGACGTATGTAAGGCTCCCCCTTAGTAAGAGCTCTTTTTAATTTAAATTTTAGATTTTGCTTTTTCCTTGACTTTTCCTACTCTTGCCCTTTGTCATATATCAAAATAAACAAGGGAGTAAGAAGGAATAACTTTTTTTACCTTTTTTTTTAAAAAAATGTTTAGAAAAGATAAAGGCTTTTAACACTTTGCTTTTAGGAGTTACTATTATTGTAAAACTTTTAGCTAAGTGAAACTTTTGGAAATTAAGTTTGAAAAAGTGACTTTAGCTAAGGAAGATTATTTTGACTTTGAAAAGTAACTCAGCTAAATTTGAAGAAATATTGAAAGACTTGAAAAGCTAGGTAAGCTTGTAAAAATGCTTAAGTTAAATTTGAAAAGCTTTGTTGAAAAATATTTCGTTAAAATCTTAAAGCCTTTTTGAAAGACATTTTCTTTATTTCGAAAAGCTTTTTGAACAATATTAAGTTAAAAATTAAAAGGCTTTTCGAAAAATACTTAGCATAATTTTAAAAGAATCTAAGAGATATTTAGCTAAATTTTGAAAGAAGTTAAAAGATACTTAGTCTAGAAAGCTTTTTGCAAAGAGATATTTAGTTAAACCTTGAAAATAATATTTATCAATTTTTTGAAAAAGACTAAGTTTAAAAGGCTTTTAAAAACATAAGCTTGTAAAGTTGCAACTAAGGTCATTTGTACTTTTAGAAAAATTTGTTAAGTCCTAAAGTCCAAGCATGAGTAACTTAAGAATATTAAGATTAATCACTTAATCCTCTTGACCGCATGTCTAACCATTTAGCTACTAGCTGATTACCTAGAGGGCAATAGCTTCCACTTGGTTAGTCAAGTTAAGTTAATTGATCCAGTTACATTTGACTAGGTTTGGATAACTTAACTTGATTAATGTAATGTTGGTTTTTAATGCCCAGACTTACTGTGATGTACTAAAATAAGCATTCTGAAGTCTAGGCTGTACCCTATGCATCTCACACCATTCTAAGTTCTTCAACTACAAACAAGGTAAGCCTAGTGTGCTTGTGAGATGCTCTGGCTCAATCTAGGTGAACATGATTTCTAAGGGAAATGCCTAGGCTAAGTCCATAATTTTGAAAATCTAACAAAATTGGGTTTTTGAAAAGTATTGTTTTTCCTACAATTTTGAAAACCGAACTGAGAGTAAGATCAAATAAGATCTAACATAGATGAAAGTTCAACTAATCAAACATATAAGTAATCAAAGTACTAAGGGGATGTCCAAATCCAATATACAATGCATGGATGTCTAGGATCAAATACAAAGCATAGAAGGCTAGAGTCAGGCAGAAGGATCATTAGCTGGTGGTGGGGGTTGCTCGGGTGCACACTGTCCCTGACGAAGAGAAGAAAAGCCGGAGGCTATCTCTGCATGAAGTGAGCGAAGTTCGTCCAGGATAAGTCGTCGTGACTGTGCAGATTGAACCTCGAGACGCGTAAGTCGACCCTCGATCGATAAGGAGGAGGATGGTCGTGTCGAGGTCGATGGCCCTGCCGAAGTGGAGGGTTGTCCATGAAAATCCTCGGCTGTGAACTCTAACCAGTCCTCTCCCTCAGCTAGAGCAAAGAAGGCAATGAACTCGTCGTTTGCCTCGGCCCCTCTTCGATCAATGGCTAGCTGTGGTCTACCCTTCCAAGCTAGGATCCCCTCAACGGTGATGTCTATGTGGAGTAATATGAGATTACGCTGCCCCCGAACTCATCATAATGCCCTAGTGGGACAACTGTCCCCTGAGTGGTATCAATCCCAAGGGTCGAGAAAATAGATGTCAAAATATGACAGTAGGGCATGTGGATCTCAAGGGACGTGACTAGACTGGATGCATGAACAATGTTATGGAACATATGTAATGCTATATTGATGTCTAAAGAGTGGCATAATGCATACAGGAAAAAGGAATGGGAAGGTCGCATCTTCGGGACATCCCGAGATGTGATCGGCAAAATGCAAGCTGTCAGGACTCTGTACATAACGTAGTCCTGAACTCTAAGGGAGAGTGATCTGAACTCAGTCAGGACCTCTGGTCTCTCCTCCCCAAAGAAATGCATGTAAATGGTGTCTAATGTGATGTGAGAATAGGGGTCACTAAATGGTAAATCCCTAGCTAGGTAACACAAAAAGGAACATGCAGATGATTTAAGCTCTAGACTAGTGCGAAGCAAAGTAGGGGTAAACTAGATATCCTATCCACCAACTCTGGTGGAGTAGGTCAGATCGTCAACCTTCTCCAGGTTGTTGAAGAACTGAGCACAAAGGTCCTGATTTACTATATGACTACAATAAACCAGTTTACTAAGTTGATAGTGCTCAATCATCTGGACCGTGGGCTGACAAAACTGAGCAAAAAATGTCCTATTTAAGTACCTAGGTTTAATAATGGTAAACTTATGTCTAGTGAATTCATGCCGCTCTGAGGGGAACCTAGGATCAGTGGAAGGTATGTTAACGGGAGCAGGATCAATAGTTTGGCGCTTCCTATTTTTGATCCAATCAACATATATAAACTAAGACAATGCATAAAAATAACATGTAAGAGTATTAGGATGGTTTTAAGGTATACCTAGGAGGCATTGTAGGGAGTTGGATGAGTTGAATGGCGGAAATCTGAGTTTAAGGCGTCTTGGATCGTTGAGAAATCGTCGTGAAAAGTTGCAGCGAACTTTCTGTTCGCTGCATATTTCGGTATTGAAGGCGCCTTCAAGCCCTTTGAAGGCGCCTTCAATTTCGCGTTCAGGGCGCCTCGGACTCGGTCCGAGGCGGCTCAGACGATTTCGGCGGGAATTTTCCCGCCGATCCTAGAGGGCGCCTCTGCCAGTGCAGAGACACCTTCATTTGGCGCCTTTAGAGGGATTTTTTTAAATAATTTTTAAATAAGTTTTTAAAATAATTTGTAAATACGTTTTAAAAACAATTTTTAAATAAGTTTTTTAAAACCTTTTTAAATAAGTTTTTAAAATAATTTTTAAGTAAGTTTTTAAAAGAATTTTTAAATAAGTTTTAAAAATAATTTTTAAATAAGTTTTTAAAAGAATTTTTGAATAAGTTTTAAAAACATTTTTAAATAAGTTTTTTAAATAAGTTTTTAAAATATTTTTAAATAAGTTTTTTAAAAGAATTTTCAAATAAGTTTTTAAAACAATTTTCAAATAAGTTTTTAAAATAATTTTTAAATAAGTTTTTAAAACATTTTTAAATAAGTTTTTAAAATAATTTTAATTTGATTTGATTTGAATTAACTAGAATTTTGATTTAATTTGATTTTTAATTATTAATTTAATCCTTAGTCATCTCACCCTATCTAAATTTCAAATCAGGGAATCCTATAATTTTGTGAGATGAATTGATTTCAATTATAGGGTTTGGGTAACTTTGTGTTAGATTCAGGTTTAGTTTTGGGCTCAACAAATAGACATTCTTTGGATAAACTTCTGGGCTATGGTGAGTTACTTGGACATCATTAAAGTAATCATGCCTTCGAGACTTCCCAAATAGTCCTATCCACTGAATTTAATACAAAACCTTGGTCTAACTAGTTAGGATCCATAAAGGGTAGCTTCGGTTAGTTCCACTTAGCCAAATGCACCAAGTCGAAGTCATATCTTCTTAGACATGCATAGACTAAACTTCCCTAATGTACTATCATCTAAAATTTCACCAATACCATAGGTCAAGTTAAACTTGTTCCCTTTCTAATTAGTTCTAATTACCCTGTCGGGTAGCTTGGTTTGGGTTACCCTGCCGGGTAGGTTAGTTTTGGAGGTGTCAGCTATTCCGGAGCCTCCCCCTACATGGTTGATTTACCTTTTATGATTTAATTTATAACTTAGATTTTTAATTTAATTTTAATTTAACTTAATTTAATTTTTAATGATTTTCTTTTAATGATTTATCTTTTTATTAATACAGTTTTTCTTTTGGCTCCCCCTGAATCATAGCCTCGATATGGTCTATCAAGGTAGTGTACTTGATCCTTGGGGACCCAATATTGACCAAGTCCAACTTGATTAACTAAGTTGGACTTAGGTACCTATGCTTGGACTATTTTACTATTTGGTCTGTTCACTAAAGATAAATAAGATCAAAATTTTCTATTTGCTTTGAATCCTAGTCCGGATCGATTGTAAATGACTTTCTGTTTTCCAAGAATCAGATCAAGATTATTGGAACCCAAAGTGAACCGTTCCAACGTAGTCTTTAAATCCTTGATTTGACTTTTCAAGCTGGAATTCTCTTCCTCAAGTTTTTGAACTTGAGTTGAGGTTCCAGTTTGAACAGATTCAGTCAAGGATTCGTTATTGGTCTCTTCTTTAAGGGATGTTACCTCCTTTAGAAGTGACTTGATCCGAACCTTGGACTTAGCTACTTTACGCATTAAATAATTGATTAAACTATAAAGACGATTCGTACTTACAGAGGGGTTTGGCCCTTTGGAAACGGATACGGATCCGTGGCTTCTCTCGAACTCGGCTTCTGATTCGTCCTCGCTTTCGGATTCGTTGGTGTGGTCCCGAGCCATCAACACGAGAAAACTCGTTTGCTCGAGTTCTTCGTCGTCGTCTTCCTCGGAAGAGAACTCGTCCCACGTCGCCTTCAGGGCCTTCTTTCTCCTTGGTTTCTTCAGATCCTTCTGGTACGGGCAGTTCACCATGATGTGCCCCTTCTGATTACACCCGTAGCACGCCACCTCAAATTTGACCTTTGAGCTTGGTTGGGCTTCTTTGGACTGGATGACCTTTCTGACATCCTTTTTGTTGAAGCCCTTCTTTTTGTAGAGTTTCTTCACCAAGTATTTCGGTTGTGAGCTCATCGTCATCATCGTCCGAATCTGGTTCTTCTTCTGTCTCTGGTTCGGTTTTGCGTTTTGTTTTCGATTCGCGTGCTCTTCCTGTACCTGCAACCAAAGTCAACCCTTTCTCGGCAGGGCGTGCATTAATATGCTCATGCAACTCAAATTCGGAGAATAATTCATCTAATTTAATACAAGAAAGATCCTTAGAAACTTTGTAAACATCTACCATTGATGCACACAAAGTGTTCCTCAGGAAAGCGTTCAGAGAGTACTTGATTATGTCCCGGTTCTTCACCTTCTGTCCGATCGCATGAAGACCGTTGAGTAGATCTTGTATCTGGGCGTGGATTTGGGTAGCCGTCTCACCTTCCTGCAATTTAATATTGTATAATTTATTAAAGAATAAGTTCCTCTTACTTACCTTGGTGTCAGAGGTCCCTTCATGAAGCTCGATCAGCTTCTCCCATAGCTCCTTGGTGCTCGAGAATGGGTCGATGCGGTTTAGCTCCTCCTTCGTCAATCCGCACTGGAGGGTGCACGTTGCTTTGGCATTTGCCTTCACCTTCTTGATTAATGTTGGTTCCCAATCTTCGCAGGGAGTTGGTTTGTCATCTCTGTCAGTCGGTAGTTCAAACTCAGTCTTGACGATCATCCACATCTCAAATTGGATCTTCAGGAAAATTTCCATCCTGCCCTTCCAGTAACTGAAGTCATCTCCGGTGAAGACCGGGGGATGACCAATGCTATAACCTTCTTGTTGGGCCATTTAGATCTGACACAAAAAAATAACAAAAGAATATCCCAGGACTTTATCCTGGATTAGTAGTGTGGTATGAAAATAAGGGTAAATTACGTTCTCGAGTGGTGTTGCACCGACTTCAAGAAAATAATTCGATAACGAAAAGAACTTGATCAGAAAATAGCAATTATTCTAATTCCAATCGACTCCGAAAAATAGAAAACACCACGAAAGAAATGCGTGATTGGTGGTTGCACCAGATCAACACTGCCCCGCTCTGATACCAATTCTTGGATCGAGATGCGCTAGAGGGGGGGTGAATAACGCTCGTGGCTTTCACACGTTTCGAATTCGTAAATTGTTCGAGTTAAAGCAACGGAAACAGTAAAGAAAAGACAAACACATAAGGACATAGGATATTTACTTGGTTCGGAGCATGTGGCGACTCTTACTCCAAGGCCCACGATCATTGATCGGTTCCAGTGGCCAACAACTATAATATCGAAAATATTTTACAAGAAAGTACAATTAACAGTAATAAAAGAATATACCAACGACAAGTGAAATGTCAGATTTAGAGTTCCTGGTCATCGGCGTCAAGTTGTAGCTTCGTCGGAGCTTCTCGTAAGCAGCTGGATGCAAACAGGTCGCTTAAGAATTGATGCCTTAACTTGCTGCTCGAGAGCTCCTTTTATATACTGCTAGAGGTGCCTCCAACACCATCCAAGGCGCCTCCAACAAGCCGAGCCAGCCGCGTGGATCAGCAGGGACCTGGTCGCAACTCATCCACTTGAAGGCGCCTTCAAGCCAATCCACAGCATCTCCAATCTCTGGTCCAAGGCGCCTCCAGCTCCATCCGAGGCACCTCCAGCACTACCACACAGACTTCAGCTCCTTTGCACCCGAGGCGCCTCCAAGCTCCATGGAGTCGCCTTAGACACTGTTCATCCGAGACTTAGCTTATTCCTTTTGTACCTGCAAGGCATGTTAGTCCCAAAACAACAACATACCCTGCAATACAATATTAGCACATAAATAACAGTATGAATATTGAGTGTGACAGTCATCGGACTGTCCGGGTCTGACTTCGGATCTTCGACCAGAAACCCTAGGTCGACCCGATGCCTACTATTCCCTCTGCGGGGAACGCGTCCTCACCTACTCCCCTCAGGAGAGATTATTTGGTGTCAGTCTGGTCCTCTAGACCGACTGGACTTTCTGCCTAGGGTTACCACCCCCTAGGACCTAGGGTTACCACCCCCTAGGGGTTTCCTCCACCTAGGGTTACCACCCCCTAAGACCTAAGGTTACCCCCCTTAGGATTTTCCTCCACCTAGGGTTACCACCCCCTAGGACCTAAGGTTGCCACCCCTTAGGGTTTTCCTCCACCTAGGGTTTCCACCCACTAGGACTTAAGGTTACCACCCCTTAGGATTTTCCTCCACCTAGAGTTACCGCCCCCTAGGACCTAGGGTTAACCTTTTCCTAGCTACCATGTGTTCTTTTAAATTAAATTTTGGATGGCCTGCGGAACTTAACACGTTTGATCCAAAACTTAATCTATTTGTTCTTTTAGGTTTTGACTTGGATCTCCTGCGGAACTTAACACGTTCGACCCAAATCACCTTAAGTTATTAATTCCATTAAATATTAATTTCCATAATCGGTTCCCAGTACTGACGTGGCGAGGCACATGGCCTTCTTGGATATGGGAGCAACCACCACCGACTAGACAAAACCTTTTATAGAAATCTAATATTTAATTTCCTAAAATAACTTTAGGTTAACCGAAGAGAACAATCAAATCACAAGGAAAAGAAAAAACAAAAGAACACAACATCAAAAAACATATTTGAAATTCTAGAATCGTAAGACTCTTGTATTTGGTATTATTTCCATAAATAACTAGCATGATGCGGAAAGAAAAATTACTAGTTATACCTTTTAGAAAGACCTCTTGATCTTCTACCGTATTCCTCTTCTAACCTCGAACGTTGTGTGGGCAACGATCTTCCGAGATGAGATATCACCAACCACCTTCTTCTCCTCCTAGCTAGGTTCGGCCAACAATAAGGAAGCTTCACCAAGGAAGAAGATCAAAACACCAACCAAGCTCCAAGAGATGCTAGCTTTCTCTCCTTCTTCTTCTTCTTCTCCAAGTAGTATCCGGCCACCACAAGAACTCCAAGAGGGATGAAGTATTCGGCCACCACAAGAGGAAGAGAGGGAGAGGATGATGGCCGACCACAACACCAAGGAAAAGAGGGAGAGAAAATAATAGAGGTTATATCTCATGAAGGCACCCTCACCCCTTCTTTTATATTCCTTGGCCTAGGCAAATTAGGAAATTTAATTACAATAAAATTTCCTTAATTTCCTTGACATGATTTAATTGAGAAAAATAAAATAAAATTTCCCAATTTAATCTATATTGGCCGGCCACATCAAGGGGAAACAATTTAGACAAGTTTTAATCAACAAATTAAAACTTCCTAATTTGTTTTCGGAAATTTTAAAAAATAAAATTTCTCTTCAAAAATCTCTTCATGGTTGATAAAAGGAAATTTCTATAATTTTAATTTTACAACATGTGAATAATTTTTAAAGAGAAAATAAAATATCTCACCAATCTACAAATAAGGAAAGAGATCTAATCTCTTTCTTTAATCTTTTGTAGATCTTTTATAAGAGAGATATTTTAATTTTAATTCTCTTTAATAAATTATTTCTTCCACATAATAAAAATTAAAATTAAAATTTCTTTTTAATTTAATTTGGCCGGCCCCCACTAGCTTGGGTTCAAGCTAGGGCCGGCCACCCCAATTTATACCTAGGCCGGCCCTAGCTTGGTTCCCAAGCTAGCTTGGCCGGCCCCCTTTGGGTGGGTATAGAAGGTGGGTATAGGTGGGTATAGTACTCTATAAATAAGAGGCTACGATAGGGACCAAGAGGAGGAATTAGTTTTGGTCTCCCGATAAAATTAAGCATCCCGTGTTCGCCCCGAACACACAACTTAATTTTATCAATAATAATTCATTCCACTAGAGAACTATTATTGAACTACCGCACCAATCCCAAATTACATTTTTGGGCTCCTTCTTATTATGAGTGTGTTAGTCTCCCTGTGTTTAAGATATCGAATGTCCACTAATTAAGTGAGTTACTGACAACTCATTTAATTAATATCTAAATCCAAGAGTAGTACCACTCAACCTTATTATCATGTCGGACTAAGTCCACCTGCAGGGTTTAACATGACAATCCTTATGAGCTCCTCTTGAGGACATTATCAACCTAGTATCTCTAGGACACAGTTTCCTTCTATAATCAACAACACACACTATAAGTGATATCATTTCTCAACTTATCGGGTTTATTGATTCATCGAACTAAATCTCACCCATTGATAAATTAAAGAAATAGATATCAAATATATGTGCTTGTTATTATATTAGGATTAAGAGCATACACTTCCATAATAACTGAGGTCTTTGTTCCTTTATAAAGTCAGTATAAAAGAAACGACCTCAAATGGTCCTACTCAATACACTCTGAGTGTACTAGTGTAATTATATAGTCAAGATAAACTAATACCTAATTACACTACGACCTTCTAATGGTTTGTTCCTTTCCATTTTGGTCGTGAGCTACTATTTATAATTTATAAGGTACTGATAACATTATCTTCTGCATGTGACACCACATACTATGTTATCTACAATATAAATTAATTGAACAACTACAACTAAATGTAGACAATTTGACCAAATGTGATTCTTTATTCATAATGAATGTTTACAAAGCTTAGGCTTTCAGTATACACTCCAACAATCTCCCACTTATACTAATGACTAAGCTGTCATATCTTCTACCATACATTTGATTCCCATTCCCTCCACATGCCGATCAAAAGCTTTCGCCGGAAGGGCCTTAGTGAAAGGATCTGCCAGGTTATCCGCTGATGCAATCTTGGCGATGACAACTTCTCCTCGCTTCACGATATCTTGTATCAGGTGGTACTTGCGCTCTATATGTTTACTTGCCTTATGAGCTCGTGGTTCCTTCGAGTTTGCAACTGCACCGCTATTATCACAATAAATTATGATGATTTTGGGCAAACCAGGAATCACATCTAAGTCCATTAGAAAGTTCCTGAGCCATACTGCTTCTTTAGCTGCCTCAGAGGCTGCTACATACTCTGCTTCCATGGTTAAGTCCGAAACGCATTTCTGCTTAACACTCCTCCATAAAATGGCTCCACCTCCTAAAGTAAACACATAGCCTGATGTAGACTTACTGTTGTCCCTATCTGATTGGAAATCTGAATTCGTGTAACCCACAGGGAGTAAATCGTCTGCTTGGTAAACTAGCATATAATCTCTAGTCCTTCTCAGGTACTTTAATATATGCTTTACCGCAGTCCAATGTCCTTGTCCAGGGTTACTCTGATATCTGCTGACCATGCCCACGGCAAAACAAATATCAGGTCTCGTACATAGCATTGCATACATAAGGCTTCCTACAGCCGAGGCATAAGGAACTGCTTTCATGTCTTCTATCTCCTTTGAAGTCTTAGGAGACATCTCTTTAGATAGAGCTATTCCATGCCTGAAAGGTAAGACACCTTTCTTGGAATCTTGCATGCTAAAACGAGCAAGGATTGTATCTATATATGAAGCTTGGGACAGACACAACATTCTTTTCTTGCGATCCCTTATTACTTTGATCCCAAGTATGTGTGCACACTCTCCTAAGTCCTTCATATCAAATTGTTTGGACAACCATACCCTTACGTCTGATAATACCTTGACATTGTTGCCAATTAACAAAATATCATCTACGTATAGTACAAGAAATACCACCACGTTTCCGTTACACTTCTTATATACACAAGACTCATCCGGACTTTGAATAAATCCATATGACTGGATTACTTCATTAAACCGGATGTTCCAAGATCTTGAACCTTGCTTTAGTCCATAAATGGACCGATTGAGCTTGCACACTAGATGCTCTTTGCCTTTTTCAATGAACCCTTCTGGTTGCTTCATATGGATGTTTTCTTCAAGATTTCCATTAAGGAAAGCTGTCTTGACATCCATTTGCCAAATCTCATAATCCATATGAGCAACAATGGATAAGAGTATCCGGATAGACTTAAGCAAGGCCACCGGTGAAAAGGTCTCCTCATAATCGATTCCCTCTTTCTGAGTGTACCCTTTCGCAACAAGCCTAGCTTTGAAGGTTTCTACCTTCCGTCATCCCTCTTTTCCTTTGTAGATCCACTTGCATCCAACGGCTTTTACACCATCGGTGGTTCTACAAGCTCCGACCTTATTAGAGTACATAGACTCTATTTCGAATTCATTGCCTTTTGCCAAGATCGCATCTACATCTTGGAGTGCTTCATCATGTTCGAGGATCAGGTTCATGTTTACAGGATCAAGTCCAAGACTCTCCCAAAACATGAATCTTCAGGTCTTTAACAACCCTCCCACTCGACGAGGCACTCCGTGGTTGTGTATCATGTGTGACACGTGTTGCGTCTCTTGTGGTACTTCATCTTGCATTGTTGGTACTGAAGTAGACGTGTCCTCTCTAATTTCTTCTAAAACAACTTTACTCGGGCTTGTGATCCATTATATAGTCTTCTTCTAAAAGCGGGCATTGGTGCTAACAATGACCTTCCGTCTTTAGGACTATAAAATAAACCACCTTTCGTTCCTTTGGAATATCCTACAAACACATGAACTTCTACGAGATTCTAACTTATCAAGATCTGGTTTCAGCACGCTGGACTACCCTAAATCCGAATATGTCTTAGGCGGGTTTCGCCCATTCCACAATTCTATGGGAGTAGAAGAAACGATTTAGAAGGTACTAAGTTTAGAATGTCTTCTGCTGTTTCAGAGCATATCCCCAAAGCGAATTTGGTAATTCAATAACTCATCATCGATCTAACCATCTCCATAAGAGTCCTGTTCCTTCGCTCTTCTTTTGGGGTGTTCCAGGTGCAGACAATTGGGATTGAATCCCGGCCTCTGATAAGTAATTCCTAAACTCTCCTAAGAGGTACTCACTACCACGATCTGACCGTAGTGTCTTGATACTTTTATCTAGTCGTTTCTCCACATCATCCTTGTACTCTTTGAACTTATCAAAGCACTCGAACTTGCGGCGCATTAGGTAAATGTATCCATATCTTGAATAATCGTCTATGAAAGAGACAAAATATTCAAAACCTCCTCTTGCCTGGACAGACATAGGACCACACAAATCAGAGTGAACCAGCTCTAACACTTCTTTGGCTCTATACCCCTTGGCCTTGAACGGCCTCTTGGTCATTTTACCTTCCAAGCAGGATTCACAAGTTGGAAAATTTTCCAACTCTAATGAACCCAAAAGTCCATCGGCTATAAGCCTCTGAATCCTACTTAAGTTAATATGACCAAGCCTTAGATGCCAAAGATATGTTTGGTTCATTTCCGAAGGATCTTTTCTCTTATTAGAATTAGAAGATGAGTTATAAATATCCATGTTTTGCTTTGTGGAAGAAATTGGATTTAAAGTATAAAAATTGCCAACCAATGCACCAGAACAGATAATCACATTATTTCTTTTAATAACTACATCGTTACTGAAAGAAACAGAATATCCATCTGAAAACAGTTTAGAAACTGAAATTAAATTCTTTCTAAAACTGGGTACATAAAGACAATTTCTTAAAACCAAATTTCTATTTCTACTAAAAGATAAGTAGATGTCTCCCACTGCAACAGCTGCCACCTTAGTAGCATTGCCCATGTAGACGGTAATTTCTCCTTCAGATAGTCGTCGGGTTTCCTGAAACCCCTGCAAGGAATTGCAGACATGATCAGTGGCTCCCGTATCTACACACCAGGTGCTGGTAGATAACACCGCTAAACATGTTTCAACAACTAGAGCATGAGATATACCTTTGTTTTGGTTCCTACGAGGACAGTCCGCCTTCCAATGTCCTGCTTGCGGATGAAGCACTTGCCCTTCTGTTTCTTCACTCGACTTTAAATCCCTGACTGAGATTTATTCACTTTTTGTTGAACCACTTGTTTCTTCTTCTTCTTTCCTCTCGGTTTAGAAGTAGAATCATTTTCAATAGTGAATTTGAGCATTGTGACGAAACATTCCTTCTGCTACTTGAAGTTCAGTAGTTCCGCTAATGAATAAATCCTCTTATTCATATTATAGTTCAAAGGAACGCTCAAAACTTCTAGGTAGCGTTTGGAGGATCATATCGATCTGGGTTTCCCATCAATTTCTCCTCCAAGGATCCGTATCTCGTTCGGATAAGCCATCATCTTTAGGATATGATCCCTCACGGAGTACCCTCTTGCATGGTGGCTGTCATTATCTTTCTTATGGCTTCTTGCCTAGAAATCCTATCCTGATGACCAAAGAGTTCCTTGAGATTGTTCATAATATCAGAAGTTGTTGATAAATCTTGATGCTGATGTTGCAATACATTTGACATTGAAGTCAAAATGTAACATCGCGCCATCTCATCTGCTTTTACCCATTTCCTATGATATTCAATCTCCTCTTGGGAAGATTCACCAGTGGGTGCATCAGGGCAAGGCTCAGTGACTACAAACTTATAGCTTTCAGCATAAGAACAATGTCCAGGTTCCTTTTCCAATCTATGTAGTTAGGACCAGTAAGTCTGTTATCTTTTAGTATGATGGCCAGTGGGTTGAAAGTCATCCTAAGAATCACAAATAACTTTTGGTCAGAACTCTAAATTTAGAATAATATTGATTCCTCAAACAATACTATTTTAAATTAACCAACACCTTAAAACACCGTGAATTTTGTATGCCACGTTAGTGTGGACGTATACAAATTCAACATTTGTAAAAGGAGGGTTTAAACCCATTAATTTTATTATCTTGTCAACCTAACTTTTTGACAAATAAAATTAATAGTTGGTATCATTTGGTCACACAAATAATAGCAGTGACTCCGATGGGGAGGATACTATTAGATGTGTCTAAGTGTATACCATTACTTGACACTAAGTCCATTAATAAGATTATGCCCCTTCCGTTGGGGAAGATCACACGCTCTTAATTAACTTCCTATAGTCATCCAAAAATGGAAGTCTGTTCTAGTGATCCACAAACCAGCTCATCCGTTATGGAGGAAGGCACTCAGAGCCAACGCGCAAGCTTGTTTGCATCACTTACAAACCAGTAATGGAGACCATGGGATTTACTTAAAAATCCCTCTCCCACTTAGTTATTTATAAATGAGGAATTTTAACTATGCTAGCCTACTAAACTTGTAAACTAACATGCACACATAGCACAATATAAAAGCAATAAATAGAAAATCTAATTTTCAACTATTATGGCTTTTATCTCTAGTTGTCCTCCATGTGTTGTCATCCCAAGATGCTGCCATATTTGGCCACCGCTACCGGGTCTAACTGTCGCATCCATCTTGCTCCTTGTTCCGCTGCGCCTCTGGTCGTTAGAAGGTTCCACGCTTTGCAAGATTCGATCCGCGACATAAATAGAATTTTACATTTTTTATCCTATATTCCATAAAAGGAATGTACATGTATCTAGATCAAAAATAAAATCCTAATAAAACTAAATACAGCTCCTGCTGTATTTTAATACAATCATGCACACACATATAAATGCCCTTGACATGTCCAAGGGTCCAATCACACACATAATAACTAAAAGCCATAATAGTTGGATCCTGCATCCACAAAGTTAGCACATCCTACTATTAACCTGCCTAAATTATGTATAACATGTGCATAATTAACCTAATACCAAATACACAGAGGCAAAACCCTAGCTCTGATACCAATTGTTGGTTGCTACTCGGAAAACCTAGAGGTTCCACTGTACAAAAATTTTGTACAAAGGTCTGAACCTTTTCCTAGCTACCATGTGTTCTTTTAAATTAAATTTTGGATGGCCTGCGGAACTTAACACGTTTGATCCAAAACTTAATCTATTTGTTCTTTTAGGTTTTGACTTGGATCTCCTGCGGAACTTAACACGTTCGACCCAAATCACCTTAAGTTATTAATTCCATTAAATATTAATTTCCATAATCGGTTCCTAGTACTGACGTGGCGAGGCACAAGACCTTCTTGGATATGGGAGCAACCACCACCGACTAGACAAAACCTTTTATAGAAATCTAATATTTAATTTCCTAAAATAACTTTAGGTTAACCGAAGAGAACAATCAAATCACAAGGAAAAGAAAAAACAAAAGAACACAACATCGAAAAACATATTCGAAATTCTAGAATCGTAAGCCTCTTGTATTTGGTATTATTTCCATAAATAACTAGCATGATGCGGAAAGAAAAATTACTAGTTATACCTTTTAGAAAGACCTCTTGATCTTCTACCGTATTCCTCTTCTAACCTCGGACGTTGTGTGGGCAACGATCTTCCGAGATGAGATATCACCAACCACCTTCTTCTCCTCCTAGCTAGGTTCGGCCAACAATAAGGAAGCTTCACCAAGGAAGAAGATCAAAACACCAACCAAGCTCCAAGAGATGCTAGCTTTCTCTCCTTCTTCTTCTTCTTCTCCAAGTAGTATCCGGCCACCACAAGAACTCCAAGAGGGATGAAGTATTCGGCCACCACAAGAGGAAGAGAGGGAGAGGATGATGGCCGACCACAACACCAAGGAAAAGAGGGAGAGAAAATAATAGAGGTTGTATCTCATGAAGGCACCCTCACCCCTTCTTTTATATTCCTTGGCCTAGGCAAATTAGGAAATTTAATTACAATAAAATTTCCTTAATTTCCTTGACATGATTTAATTGAGAAAAATAAAATAAAATTCCCCAATTTAATCTATATTGGCCGGCCACATCAAGGGGAAACAATTTAGACAAGTTTTAATCAACAAATTAAAACTTCCTAATTTATTTTCGAAAATTTTAAAAAATAAAATTTCTCTTCAAAAATCTCTTCATGGTTGATAAAAGGAAATTTCTATAATTTTAATTTTACAACATGTGAATAATTTTTAAAGAGAAAATAAAATATCTCACCAATCTACAAATAAGGAAAGAGATATAATCTCTTTCTTTAATCTTTTGTAGATCTTTTATAAGAGAGATATTTTAATTTTAATTCTCTTTAATAAATTATTTCTTCCACATAATAAAAATTAAAATTAAAATTCCTTTTTAATTTAATTTGGCCGGCCCCCACTAGCTTGGGTTCAAGCTAGGGCCGGCCACCCCAATTTATACCTAGGCCGGCCCTAGCTTGGTTCCCAAGCTAGCTTGGCCGGCCCCCTTTGGGTGGGTATAGAAGGTGGGTATAGGTGGGTATAGTACTCTATAAATAAGAGGCTACGATAGGGACCGAGAGGAGGAATTGATTTTGGTGCTGATATGTGCTGATATCGAAGAAACTTGTAGAACCCTGAGGAGATACGGACTCAAGCTCAATCCCAACAAATGTTTGTTCGAGATCAAGAGCAGGAAATTCTTGGGATACATGATGACTGGACAAGGAATAGAAGTCAATCCCAGCAAAGTAAAAGCACTATAAGACATGGCTCCTCCACGGAACTTAAAGGAAGCATAAAAACTGACAGGGAGGATTACCGCCATGTCTCGCTTCATCTCTCGGCCGGTCGATCGGAGTCTCCCCTTCTTCAAGGTACTCCAATGAGCAACTAAATTTCAATGAGATGAGGATTGCAGCAAGGCATTTGAGGAGCTGAAAGAATATTTGTTTACTCTCCTTGTATTAGCTAAACCAGTAGTAGGAGAGACTTTGTGGATGTACTTATCAGCCAACGATCATGCTGTTGGTTCTGTATTAGTGAGGCAGGAAGAGAAAGAACAATTACATGTGTATTTTTTGAGCCATTTATTAAAAGGAGCAGAGTGCTGATATACGACACTCGAGAAGTTATCTTATGGATTGGTTTTAGCAGCTCGGAGATTACATCCTTATTTTCTATCACACCCAATTATAGTATTGACTAACAATACTCTTGATCGGGTACTCATTAACCTAGAAGCATCTGGAAGATTGATCAAGTGGATGACAGAACTTAGTGAATATGATATACAGTATCAGCCTCGGGCGGCCATCAAAGCTCAATCTTTGGTGGATTTCATAACAGAAATACCAAGTCCAGAAACAGAGAAAACTTGGATCATCTATGTGCATGGATCTTCTACTCGTTAGAGTGTATACTAAAAGCTTAGCTTTTTGTAAACATTTATATTTGAAATAAAAAGAATCACATTGGTCAATATCTACATTTATATGCTAAATGTAGTTGTTCAATTGATTTATATTGTAGATAATATGGTGTGTGGTGTCACACACAGAAAATCATGTTATCAATTCTTTATAAATTATAAACAGTAGCTCACGACTAAGATGGAAAGGAACAAACCATTGGAATAGTCGTAGTGTAATTAGGTATTAGTTTATTTTGACTAATAAATTACACTAGTACACTCAGAGTGTATTGAGTAGGATCATTTAGGTAAGTTCTTTTTATACTGACTTAATAAAAGAACTAGACCTTAGTTATTATGGAAGTGTGTGCTCTTAATCCTAATATAATAACAAGCATATATATTTAGTATTTATTTCTTTAACTTATCAAAGGGTGAGATTTAGCTCGATAAATCACTAGGCCCAATAAGTTGGGAAATGATATTACTTATAGTGTGTGTTGTTGATTATAGAAGGAAACTGTGTTCTAGTTATCTAGGTTGAGAATGTCCCCAAGAGGAGCTCATAAGGATTGTAATGCTAAACCCTGCAGGTGGACTTAGTCCAACATGACAATGAGGTTGAGTGGTACTACTCTTGGAGCTAGATATTAATTAAGTGAGTTGTCAGTAACTTACTTAATTAGTGGACATTTGTTATCTTAAACACAGGGAGACTAAAACACTTATGATAAGAAGGAGCCCATAATGTAATTTGGGATTGGTGCGGTAGTGTAATAATAACTCTATAGTGGAATGAGTTATTATTGATGAACTTGAGTTGTGTGTTCGGGGTGAACACGGGATAATCAAGCTCGTCGGAAGGCCAAAACTAATTTCTCCTCTAGGTCTCTATCGTAGCCTCATTAAAGGCTCAAGTCCATCCAATGAAAGCCCATCTTTGTGTCCAAGAAGGGCCGGCCCAAGGCTTGGTGACTAAGCCAAGGGCCGGCCATGAATTCCTTCAAGGTGGCCGACCCTTGCTTTATGCAAGGGGGTCGGCCACATAATTCAAAGTTAAGGGGTGTTTTTGAATTTTTAAAATCTTCTCTTTGTAGAAAACTACAAGTTTTAAAAGAGAGTTTTTAAAATATAAAACTTTCTTTATTTGAATTTGGTCACATGGTTTAAAAGAAAATTTAAAAGTTTTAAAACTTTCCATTTTTTAACCACCCTCATGGTTTTAAGGAAAAAGGAAGAGAAGTATTAAATTTGAAAATTTCTATTTTTGTAACCATGTTAAAAAAGGAAATTTTAGAAGAGAAGTTTTAAATTTTAAAACTTGGTTTTAATTTTTAAAACTTTCCTTTTTTAACATCCACATTAGTAAATTAAAATAGAGCTTGTAAAATTTTATAAGAGCTTTTCTTCTTTGCTTATAAAATTTTTACAAAAGTGTTTCCTTCCTTTTTAAGTGGCCGGCCACCCTTGCTTGGTGCCCAAGCAAGGGGCTGGCCAATCAAATCAAATCATCCAATCAATGATTTGGTGATTGATTCAATCAAGAGGAAAGAAAAGGAAAAATAAAAAGGAAAAAGGAAAAATAAGAGGAAGATTTTAATTTTTGTAAAAAGTCTTTCCTTATTTGCCTTGGGCAAGTAATATAAAAGAAGGGGAGGAGAGGCCTCATGAGCTATCTATTTTTTTTCTTTCTTCTCTCTAGTCTTCTCCAAAGGGCCAGCCCTTGCTTCTCTTCATTCTAGGGTCGGCCACCTGTTGTGGATACTTGGTGTGGCCGGATACAAAGAGAAGGAGAAGAAGAGAAGAAGTAGGGATTGCATCATCTCTTGTTCGCTCGCTTGTGCTCTCTCTTTTATGGCCGGATCTCTTCCCTTCCCTTCCCTTTGCTCTCTTTGGTTCCTTGGTGGTGTTGGTGGCCGAATACTAGAAGGAGGAGGATCTTTTCGGGTGGTGTTCATCTTGGAGGATCGTCGCTCACAAGACGTCCAAGGCGAGGCGAAGAATACGGCATAAAATCTCGAGGTTATTAGCTTACGAAGAAGAGGTATAACTAGTAATTCTCTTCCGCATCATGCTAGTTATTTTTCTTTGTATGAATTCTAAATACAAGAGGCATTATATTCTAGTTTTTCGGATTTGTTATTCGAGTTTGTGTTTTTGTTTTTCGAATTTGTGATTCGATTGTTCTTTTTGGTTAAACCTAGAGTTATACAAGGAAATTAAATATTAGCTTTCCTTAAAAGGCTTTGTCTAGGAAGTGGTGGTTGCTCCCATATCATATCCTAGAAGGCTTAGTGCCTCGCCATGTTTAACTTGGAAGCCAATTTTAGAAATTAATATTTAATTGAATTTATTGTTGGTTGCTACTCGGAAAACCTAGAGGTTCCACTGTACAAAAATTTTGTACAAAGGTCTGAACCTTTTCCTAGCTACCATGTGTTCTTTTAAATTAAATTTTGGATCGCCTGCGGAACTTAACACGTTTGATCCAAAACTTAATCTATTCGTTCTTTTAGGCTTTGACTTGGGTCTCCTGCGGAACTTAACACGTTCGACCCAAATCACCTTAAGTTATTAATTCCATTAAATATTAATTTCCATAATTGGTTCCCAGTACTGACGTGGCGAGGCACATGCCCTTCTTGGATATGGGAGCAACCACCACCGACTAGACAAAACCTTTTATGGAAAGCTAATATTTAATTTCCTAAAATAACTTTAGGTTAACCGAAAAGAACAATCAAATCACAAGGGAAAGAAAAACAAAAGAACACTATATCGAAAACAAATTTGAAACTCTAGAATCGTATGCCTCTTGTATTTAGTATTATTTCCAAAAATAACTAGTATGATGCGAAAACAAAAATTACTAGTTATACCTTTTAGAAAGACCTCTTGATCTTCTACCGTATTCCTCTTCTAACCTCGGACGTTGTGTGGGCAACGATCTTCCGAGATGAGAACCACCAAGCACCTTCTTCTTCCTTACAAGTTCCGGCCATCAAAACTTCTCCTAGGATGAAGAGGTTCGGCCACCACCACCATGCTCCAAGGGATGCTAGAAAAGAGGCTTCTTTTCTCTCCTTCTTCTCCTTCTTAGATCCGGCCACCAAAGCTATCTCCACCATGAGAAGGTTTCGGCCACACAAAGGAGAGGAGAGGAAAGAAAGGGCCGGCCACACCCAAGGAAGAAAAGAGGGAGAAAAATAATAGAGTCGTTAGCCTTGAAGCCTCCTCTAGCCCCTCTTTTATAATCCTTGGTCTTGGCAAATAAGGAAAATTTAATAAAAACTTCCTTAATTCTTTTGTCATTGAAAAGGAAAATTTATTTAATTAAAATAATTTTCTCTTTTCAAATTATAATGGCTGGCCACTCTTCTCCCCAAAACAAGGAGAGTTTTAATAAAAATTAAAACTTCCTAATTTGTTTCCAGAAATTTATAAAAATTTCTCCAATAATTTTAATCCCTTCATGATTGGTTAATAAAAAGAAATTTTATAAATTAAAATCTTTCTTTTAAACATGTGGATAATTTCCAAAAAGGAAAGTTATCTCTAAAAATTAAAATCTCCTTTCAATCTACAAATAAGGAAAGATATTAAATCTTTTCTTAATCTTTTGTAGAAACTAATAAAAGAGAATTTTTAATTTTTAAACTTTCTTTTAAATCATGAATATAATTAAAAGGAAAGTTTTTACCAAAATTAAAATCAACCTTTTAATCTACAAATAAGGAAAGAGATTTTAACTCTTCTCTTAATCTTTTGTAGAATCTTATAAAAGGAAGGATTTAAATTTTTAAACTCTCTTTTAAATTATATTATCCACATAAGAAAAATTTTAAAATTAAAATTCCTTTTTATTTTAATAGGGACGACCACATGAATTCACCCATGAACATACCCATGGCCGGCCCTAGCTTGGTCTCTAAGCTAGCTTGGCCGGCCCCTATAGGATGGGTAAGAAGGTGGGTATAGGTGGTTATAGTACTCTATAATTAAGAGGTTACGATAGGGACCAAGAGGAGGAATTGGTTTTGGTCTCCCGATAAAATTAAGCATCTCGTGTTCGCCCCGAACACACAACTTAATTTTATCAATAATAATTCATTCCACTAGAGAATTATTATTGAACTACCGCACCAATCCCAAATTACATTTTTGGGCTCCTTCTTATTATGAGTGTGTTAGTCTCCCTGTGTTTAAGATATCGAATGTCCACTAATTAAGTGAGTTACTGACAACTCATTTAATTAATATCTAAATCCAAGAGTAGTACCACTCAACCTTATTATCATGTCGGACTAAGTCCACCTGCAGGGTTTAACATGACAATCCTTATGAGCTCCTCTTGAGGACATTATCAACCTAGTATCTCTAGGACACAGTTTCCTTCTATAATCAACAATACACACTATAAGTGATACCATTTCCCAACTTATCGGGCTTGTTGATTCATCGAACTAAATCTCACCCATTGATAAATTAAAGAAATAAATATCAAATATATGTGCTTGTTATTATATTAGGATTAAGAGCACACACTTCCATAATAACCGAGGTCTTTGTTCCTTTATAAAGTCAGTATAAAAGAAACGACCTCAAATGGTCCTACTCAATACACTCTGAGTGTACTAGTGTAATTATATAGTCAAGATAAACTAATACCTAATTACACTACGACCTTCTAATGGTTTGTTCCTTTCCATTTTGGTCGTGAGCTACTGTTTATAATTTATAAGGTACTGATAACATCATCTTCTGCATGTGACACCACATACTATGTTATCTACAATATAAATTAAATGAACAACTACAAACAAATGTAGATAATTTGACCAAATGTGATTCTTTATTCATAATAAATATTTATACCAAAAGCTAGGCTTTTAGTATACACTCTAACAATCTCCCACTTATACTAAAAGACTAAGCTGCCATATATGCTGCCATACATCTGATTCCCATGCCTTTCAAAAAGCTCTTGCCTTAAGGACCTTAGGTTATCATCTGATGAAATCTAGGCGGCAACAACTTCTCCTCGTTATACAATTTCTCGTATTGGGTAGTACTTGCGCTCTATTGTGTTTACTTGCCTTATAGACTCATGGTTTCTTCGAGTTTGTTACTGCACCATTATTATTACAATAAATTGTAATAATCTTTGGACAAACTAGAAATCATATCTAAGTCTATCTTGAGGTAATTAAGTCATTTAGCTTTTATGGCTACCCCGAGGCTTGCCATACTCAACTTCTATGGTGGAGTCCAGAAAAACACCTATGCTTATCACTCTTCCATAGTTATGACTTTTCCTCCAAAGTAAACACAAAACCCCGAGGTCGACTTATTATTGTCCCTATCCGATTGAAGTCAAAATCCGTGTAACCCAGGGACCAAATTAATCGCCTTGTAAGCTAGCATATAGTCTTTAGCGCCTAAGGTACTTTAATATATGCTTTACCGCAGTCCAATGTCCTTGTCTAGGTTACTTTGATATCTCGCTAACTATGCCCTTGGCAAAACAGATTGATCTTGTGCATAGCATACATTAGGTTGTCTAACTGCCGAAGCATAAAGAACTGCCTACATGTCCTCAATCTCCTTTGATGTCATCGGAGACATCTCTTTAGATAAAGACACTCCATGCTTAAAAGGTAAGAAACCTTTTGAGGAGTTTTTCATGCTTAAAACGAGCAAGGATTTTCTGATGTATCAAGCTTGGGATAAGTAAAATATATTTTTTTCTTTCGATCCCTTATTACTTTGATCTCAAAAATATATACATTCTCCCAAGTCCTTTATATCGAATTATTTGGACAACCATACCCTTACTTCTGACAACATTTTGATATTGTTTCCAACTACCAAAAATGTTATCTACGTATAGTACAAGAAATATCACCACGTTTCCATCACACCTTTTGTATACACAAGACTTATCCGTTTACTCAATAAATGCATAGGTCTGGATTACTTTGATAAACCGGATGTTCCAAGACCTTGAAGCTTTGCCTCAGTCCATAGACTGATTGAGCTTGCACACAAGATGCTCTTAGCCCTTTGCAATGAACCCTTCTGGTTGCTTTATATGGATGCTTTCATCAAGACTTCCATTAAGAAATGCTGTCTTGACATCCACTTGCCAAATAGATAAAAGAATCCGGATAGACTTAAGCATGGCTACCAGTGAAAAAGTTTCATTTTTCATCAAGCCTTGCTTTGAAAGTTACTACCTTCCTTTCTATCCATCTTTTCCTATTATAGACCTTTTTACACCCAAAGGCTTTTACACCATTTGGTGGTTTTACAAGCTTCCAGATTTTATTAGAATACATATATTTTAATTCTGATATTCATTACTCTTTGCCAAGATGTTGCATCTTTATCTTGGAGTGTTTCTTCATATGTCCGGAGATCAGGTTCATGTCCTCCAGGGATCGAGTCCAAAAACTCTCCCAAAACATGAATCTTTTTAGGTTGCCTAACAACCCTCCCACTACGACAAGACACTTTCTGCAATTGTGTATCATTTGTGATACGTGTTGCAGTTTCCTTGTGGTATCTCATCTTGTACAGTTGGTACTAGATTAGACATGCCTTTTATTATTTCCTTAAGAACACATTTTCTTATGGGCACATGGTTTATTACATAGTCCTTTTCTAAAAATCGGTCATTGATACTAACAATGATCTTCTGATTTTTAAGACTATAAACCTACTTTCATTTTACTAGGATAACCCACAAACAAGTGAATTCCTGTTCAACTTATCATTGTCTCTCTTCTGCATATGTGCTGGACTTCTCGAATCCGAATATGCTTCGAAATAGGCTTACGCCTATTCAGCAATTCTATATGAGTAGAGAGTTCTGACTTTAGAAGGTACTATATTCACTCCCGTTTCCAGAGTATATCCTTAAAATGATTTTGATAATATTCTTAATAACTCATCAATCTACTTATTTCCATAAGAGTCCTATACCTTCCTTTTCCTACACCATTATGTTGGGTGTACCAGGTGCAGTTAGTTTGGATTGAATCCCTACTTCTGATAAATGACTCCTAAATTCTCCCAAGAGGTACTTGCCACTACGATCTTACTGTAGTGTCTTGATACTTTTACTTTGTCGTTTCTCCACATCAGCCTCGTACTCTTTGAACTAATCAAAGCACTTAGACTTGCGGCACATCAAGTAAATATATCCGTAACTCAAATAGTTGTCTATAAAATAGATGAAATATTTGAAACAACCTCTTGCCTGGATGCTCATAGGATCACACAAATCAGAATGAACCAATTCCAATATATCTTTGACTCCATACCCCTTAGACTTAAAAGCTTCTTGGTTATTTTTCCTTCCAAGTAAGACTCATAGGTTGGAAAGATTTCCACTGCTAATGAACCCAAAAGTTCATCAGCTACCAATGAATCCTACTTAAGTTAATATAACCTAGCTTTAGATGCCAAAGATATAATTGGTTCATTTCCGAATGTTGCTTTCTCTTAAAGTTAGAAGATGTGTTACTAATTTCTATTTGTTGCATCGTGGAAGTTATTGGATTATAAATTTTCAACCAACATACCAGAATAGATAACTTCCCTATTTTTCTTGATAACAACTTTGTTATCAAAATAGACACAATATCTATTCTATAATAGTTTAGAAACTGAAATCAGGTTCTTTCTAAACTTAGTATGTAAAGACAATTTCTAATAATCCATATTTTATTCCTATTAGAGAATAAACATCTCCCACTGCAACAGCTGCTATTTTTTGCAGTAATGCCCATGTGGACGGTGTTTTTATTTTCATTTAGTTGTCGGGTTTCCTAGAACCCTGCAATGAATTGCAGACATGATTAATGGCATCTGTATCTACACTCTAGGTTCTGGTAGATAACACCACTAGACATGTTTCAACTAATGAATTAAATACACCTAAATTGTTCTTAGTTCTAAGAGGACAGTCTACCTTAATGTCCAAATCCTATTTCCAATCAATTATTATTGGGACCACTAAGTCTATCCTAAAGTATATCAGCTAGGGATTGACCATCATCCTAAGAATCACAAAAATATTTGGTTAAGACCAACTCCTTAAAAATCCCCATGAATTTTGTATGCCACGTTAGTGTGGACGTATACAAATTCAAAGAGGAAATTTTATCATTTAATTTTATTATCTCGTCAACCTTACTTTATGACGAATAAAATTAATAGTTGGTCTATCTTTAATCAAATATTTGGTCAAGACTCTAAATTTAAAATAATATTGATTCCTCTAACAATACTATTTAAATTTACCAACACCTTAAAACACCGTGAATTTTGCATGCCACGTTAGTGTGGGCGTATAGAAAATCAACATTTGTAAGAGGATGGTTTTACCCATTAACTATCTTGTCAACGTAACTTTATGACAAATAAAATTATCTCAAACACCGTTAATTTTGTATGCCACGTTAGTGTGGACGTATACAAAATCAATCATTTGTAAGAGGGGTTTTAACCCTTTAATTTTATTATCTTGTCAACCTAGTTTTATGACAAATTAATAGTTGGTTTCATTTGGTCACACAAATAATAGCAGTGATTCAGGGAGGATACTATTAGATGTGTCTAAGTGTATACCATTACTTGACACTAAGTCCATTAATAAGATTATGCCCCTTCCGTTGGGGAAGATCACACGCTCTTAATTAACTTCCTATAGTCATCCAAAAATGGAAGTCTGTTCTAGTGATCTACAAACAAGCTCATCCGTTATGGAGGAAGGCACTCAGAGCCAACGCGCAAGCTTGTTTGCATCACTTACAAACCAGTAATGGAGACCATGGGATTTACTTAAAAATCCCTCTCCCACTTAGTTATTTATAAATGAGGAATTTTAAACTATGCTAGCCTACTAAACTTGTAAACTAACATGCACACACAGCACAATATAAAAGCAATAAATAGAAAATCTAATTTTCAACTATTATGGCTTTTATCTCTAGTTGTCCTCCGTGTGTTGTCATCCCAAGCTGCTGCCATATTTGGCCACCGCCACCGGGTCTAGCTGTCGCCTCCATCTTGCTCCTAGTTCCGCTGCGCCTCTGGTCCTTAGAAAGTTCCACGCTTTGCAAGATTCGATCCGCGACATAAATAGAATTTTACATTTTGATCATATATTCCATAAAAGGAATGTACATATATCTAGATCAAAAATAAAATCCTAATAAAACTAAATACAGCTCCTGCTGTATTTTAATACAATCATGCACACACATATAAATGCCCTTGACATGTCCAAGGGTCCAATCACACACATAATAATTAAAAGCCATAATAGTTGGATCCTGCATCCACAAAGTTAGCACATCCTACTATTAACCTGCTTAAATTATGTATGACATGTGCATAATTATCCTAATACCAAATACACAGAGGCAAAACCCTAGCTCTCATACCAATTGTTGGTTGCTACTCGGAAAACCTAGAGGTTCCACTGTACAAAAATTTTGTACAAAGGTCTGAACCTTTTCCTAGCTACCATGTGTTCTTTTAAATTAAATTTTGGATCGCCTGCGGAACTTAACACGTTTGATCCAAAACTTAATCTATTCGTTCTTTTAGGCTTTGACTTGGGTCTCCTGCGGAACTTAACACGTTCGACCTAAATCACCTTAAGTTATTAATTCCATTAAATATTAATTTCCATAAATCGACGTGGCGAGGCACATGACCTTCTTGGATATGGGAGCAACCACCACCGACTAGACAAAACCTTTTATGGAAAGCTAATATTTAATTTCCTAAAATAACTTTAGGTTAACCGAAAAGAACAATCAAATCACAAGGGAAAGAAAAACAAAAGAACAATATATCGAAAACAAATTCGAAACTCTAGAATCGTATGCCTCTTGTATTTAGTATTATTTCCAAAAATAACTAGTATGATGCGGAAACAAAAATTACTAGTTATACCTTTTAGAAAGACCTCTTGATCTTCTACCGTATTCCTCTTCTAACCTCGGACGTTGTGTGGGCAACGATCTTCCGAGATGAGAACCACCAAGCACCTTCTTCTTCCTTACAAGTTCCGACCATCAAAACTTCTCCTAGGATGAAGAGGTTCGGCCACCACCACCATGCTCCAAGGGATGCTAGAAAAGAGGCTTCTTTTCTCTCCTTCTCCTTCTTAGATCCGGCCACCAAAGCTATCTCCACCATGAGAAGGTTTCGGCCACACAAAGGAGAGGAGAGGAAAGAAAGGGCCGGCCACACCCAAGGAGAAAAGAGAGGAAAAATAGAATAGAGTCGTTAGCCTTGAAGCCTCCTCTAGCCCCTCTTTTATAATCCTTGGTCTTGACAAATAAGGAAAATTTAATAAAAACTTCCTTAATTCTTTTGTCATTGAAAAGGAAAATTTATTTAATTAAAATAATTTTCTCTTTTCAAATTATAATGGCTGGCCACTCTTCTCCCCAAAACAAGGAGAGTTTTAATAAAAATTAAAACTTCCTAATTTGTTTCTAGAAATTTATAAAAATTTCTCCAATAATTTTAATCCCTTCATGATTGGTTAATAAAAAGAAATTTTATAAATTAAAATCTTTCTTTTAAACATGTGGATAATTTCCAAAAAGGAAAGTTATCTCTAAAAATTAAAATCTCCTTTCAATCTACAAATAAGGAAAGATATTAAATCTTTTCTTAATCTTTTGTAGAAACTAATAAAAGAGAATTTTTAATTTTTAAACTTTCTTTTAAATCATGAATATAATTAAAAGGAAAGTTTTTACCAAAATTAAAATCAACCTTTTAATCTACAAATAAGGAAAGAGATTTTAACTCTTCTCTTAATCTTTTGTAGAATCTTATAAAAGGAAGGATTTAAATTTTTAAACTCTTTAAATTATATTATCCACATAAGAAAAATTTTAAAATTAAAATTCCTTTTTATTTTAATAGGGACGACCACATGAATTCACCCATGAACATACCCATGGCCGGCCCTAGCTTGGTCTCCAAGCTAGCTTGGCCGGCCCCTATAGGATGGGTAAGAAGGTGGGTATAGGTGGGTATAGTACTCTATAATTAAGAGGCTACGATAGGGACCGAGAGGAGGAATTGGTTTTGGTCTCCCGATAAAATTAAGCATCTCGTGTTCGCCCCGAACACACAACTTAATTTTATCAATAATAATTCATTCCACTAGAGAATTATTATTGAACTACCGCACCAATCCCAAATTACATTTTTGGGCTCCTTCTTATTATGAGTGTGTTAGTCTCCCTGTGTTTAAGATATCGAATGTCCACTAATTAAGTGAGTTACTGACAACTCATTTAATTAATATCTAAATCCAAGAGTAGTACCACTCAACCTTATTATCATGTCGGACTAAGTCCACCTGCAGGGTTTAACATGACAATCCTTATGAGCTCCTCTTGAGGACATTATCAACCTAGTATCTCTAGGACACAGTTTCCTTCTATAATCAACAATACACACTATAAGTGATACCATTTCCCAACTTATCGGGCTTGTTGATTCATCGAACTAAATCTCACCCATTGATAAATTAAAGAAATAAATATCAAATATATGTGCTTGTTATTATATTAGGATTAAGAGCACACACTTCCATAATAACCGAGGTCTTTGTTCCTTTATAAAGTTAGTATAAATGAAACGACCTCAAATGGTCCTACTCAATACACTCTGAGTGTACTAGTGTAATTATATAGTCAAGATAAACTAATACCTAATTACACTACGACCTTCTAATGGTTTGTTCCTTTCCATTTTGGTCGTGAGCTACTGTTTATAATTTATAAGGTACTGATAACATCATCTTCTGCATGTGACACCACATACTATGTTATCTACAATATAAATTAAATGAACAACTACAAACAAATGTAGATAATTTGACCAAATGTGATTCTTTATTTATAATAAATATTTATACCAAAAGCTAGGCTTTTAGTATACACTCTAACATTTATAACATAGGTTGATTTGGATCAATAGTATTAAGTTCCGCTTGCGATCCAAATCTAAACCATTAAGAATAGATAAGTTAAATTTGGAATCAATAATGTTAAGTTTCGTTTGAGATTCTTAATTTAACTTCTAAAGAATACAATCGGTTGTTTAGGAAAGGTTCGACAATTGTACAAAATTTTTGTACAGTGGAACCGGTACGATCTTCTAGGACCAACCAACAATTGGTATCAGAGCTAGGGTTTGCCTCTGTGTGTTTGGTTTTCAAATAGATTATGCACATGTCATACATAATTTAGGCAGGATAATAGTAGGATGTGCTAACTTTGTGGTTGCAGGCTCCAACTATTATGGCATATAGATATTGTGTGTGATTGGACCCTTGGACATGTCAAGGGAATTATTTTGTGTGTGCATGATTGTATGTATCAAATACAGCAGGAGCTGTATTAGTTTTAGAATTTTATTTTTTTTGTTCGATCTAGAATACATGTACATTCCTTTATAAAATATAGGATCGATATATGTAAAAATTCTATTTTTGTCGCAGATCGTATCCTTGCGAGGCGTGGTGCTATCGGAGGACCAGAGACGCAGCAGAAAAATGAAGCTCGATGGACCCGACAGCATGAACCTCAGGGTTGGTGCACACGAAGAACAGTGATGGAAGAAGCCATAATAGTTGGAAAATTAATTTCCATATTTATTGCTTTTATTTACTGTGATGTGTGTGTGCATGTGATGTATGCTAGCATAGGTTAAAATTCCTCACCACAAATAACTAAGTAGAGGGATTAGTATATGAATCCCATGGTCTCCATTACTGGTTTGTAAGTGATGCAACAAGCTTGTGCGTTGGCTCTGAGTGCCTTCCTCCATATCGGATGAGTTTGTTTGCGGATCACTAGATCAAACTTCCATATTTGGATGGTTATAGGAAATTATTTAGGAGCGTGTGATCTTCCCCATCGGAAGGGGCATAATCTTACTTAATGGACTAAGTATCAAGTAATGGTATACACTTAGGCACACTTAATAGTATCCTCCCCATCGAAGTTACTGCTATTATTTGTGTGACCGAAGAAAACCAACTATTAATCAATTTGTCATAAAGATAAATTGACAAGATAATAAAATTAAAACCCTCTCTTACAAATGTTGAGATTTTGAATACGTCCACACTATCGTGGTATACAAAATTCACGGTGTTTAAGGTAATTTTATTTGTCAGGTTGACAAGATAATAAAATTAATGGGTAAACCCCCTCTTATAAATATTTGAATTTGTATACGTCCACACTATCGTGGCATACAATATTCACGGTGTTTGAGGTAATTTTATTTGTCATAAAGATAGGTTGACAAGGTTATTAATGGGTATAACCCTCCTCTTACAAATGCTCAATTTTGTATACGTCCACACTATCGTGGCATGCAAAATTCACGGTGTTTGAGGTGTTGGTGAATTTAAATGATATTGTTTTGAGGAATCAATATTATTTTAAATTCAAAGTTTTGACCAAATATTTGATCAGAGATAAACCAACTATTAATTTTATTTGTCATAAAGTTAAGTTGACAAGATAATAAAATTAATGGATAAAATCTTCTCTTTGATTTTGTATACGTCCACACTATTGTGGCATACAAATTCATGGGGATTTTAAGGTGATAGTTTTGATCAAATATTTTTGTGATTCTTAGGATTTCAAATATTAGTCAATCCCCTAGTTGACATACTATAGAAAAGACTTAGTAGTCCCAATTATAATGATTGGAAAGCTTGACCATTAAGGTAGACTGTCCTCTCAGAACTAAGAACAATAACGGTGTATTTTATTAGTTGCTGAAACATATTTAGTGGTGTTATCTACAGGTACCTGGTGTGTAGATACAGGAACCACTGATCATATTTGTAATTCATTACAGGGGTTTCAGGAAACCCGACAACAATATAAATCACCGTCTAAATGGGCACTACTGCAAAAGTAGCAACTGTTGCAGTGGGAGATGTTTATCCTTCGATAAGAATAAAACATGGATTTTAAATTGTCTTTAAGTACCAAGTTTAGAAAAAATTAATTTCAATTTCTAAACTATTTATGGATATATATTCTGTTACTTTTGATAACAATATGGTTATCAATAAAAGTAGAGAAATTATTTGTTCAGGTACGTTGGTTGCCAATTTATATATTCTAAATCCAATAACTCCCATGATACAACAAATGAAAATTAATAACACATCTTCTAACTTTAATAAGAGAAAGCAATCTTCGGAAATGAACCAATCATATCTTTGGCATCTAAGGCTAGGTCATATTGACTTGAGTAGGATTCAAAGGATAATAGCCGATGAACTTTTGGGTTCATTGGTGGTGGAAAATTTTCCAACCTGCGAGTCTTATTTGGAAGGGAAAATGACCAAAAGGTTTTTTAAGTCTAAGGGGTATAAGCCAAAGATGTGTTGGAACTAGTTCTTTCTGATTTGTGTAGACCTATGACTATCCAGGTAAGAGGTGGTTTCGAATATTTCGTATCTTTTATAGACGACTATTCGAGATGCGGGTACATTTACTTGATGTACCACAAGTCTAAGTACTTTGATAAGTTCATTGAGTACAAGACTGATGTGGAGAAACGTCAAGGTAAAAGTATCAAGACACTATGGTAAGATCGTAGTGGCGAGTACCTCTTAGGAGAGTTTAGGAGTCACTTATCAGAAGTCGGGATTTAATCCTAAATAACTACACTTGGTACACCCCAACAGAATGGTGTAGTAGAAGGTAAAAGACTCTTATGGAAATAGTTAGATTAATGATAAGTTATTCAGAAAGTTACCAAATTCATTTTGAGGATATACATTGGAAGCGAAAGTGAACATAGTACCTTCTAAGTCAGAACTCTCTACTCCCATAGAATTGCATAATGGGCGTAAGCCTAGGATATTCAGATTTGGGGTGGTCTAGCACACGAGAGACACTGATAAGTTGGATAGGAGTTCACTTGTTTATGGATTATCCTAGAGAAACGAAAGGAAGTTTATAGGCCTTAAAATCAGAAGGTCATTGTTAGCACTAATGCTCGATTTTAGAAGAGAACTATACTATGAACCACAAGCCCATGAGTAAAAAAATTATTCTTAAGGAAAATAAAGGACACGTCTAATCTAGTACCAACTATACAAGATGAAATATCACAAGAAACTGCAACACGTATCACAAATGATACACAATTGCAGAAAGTGCCTCGTCGTAGTGGGAGGGTTGTTAGGCAACCTAAAAGATTCATGTTTTGGGAGAGTCTTTGGACTTGGTCCCTGGTGGACATGAACATGATCCCCGGACATATGACGAAGCGCTCCAAGATAAAGATGCAGCATCTTGGCAAAGAGCATTGAATACAGAATTAGAATATATGTATTCTAATAAAGTCTGGGAGCTTGTAGAATCACCAAATGGTGTAAAAGTCATTGGGTGTAAATAGATCTACAATAGGAAAAGAGGGATAGACAGGAAGGTGGAAATTTTCAAAGCAAGGCTTGTTGAAAAAGGAAACTTTTTCGCCGGTAGCCATGCTTAAGTCTATCCGGATTCTTTTATCTATATGAACTATAAGATTTGGTAAGTGGATGTCAAGACAGCTTTCCTTTATGGAAGTCTTGAAGAAAATATCCATATAAAGCAACCAGAAGGGTTCATCGCAAAGGGCAAAGAGGATCTTGTGTGCAAGCTCAATCAGTCTATGGACTGAAGAAAAGCTTCAAGGTCTTAGTTCATCTGATTTAATGAAGTAATCCAGACCTATGGATTTATTCAGAGTCCAGATGAGTACTCTTGTGTATACAAGTAGTGTGATGGAAGCATGGTGGTATTTCTTGTACTATACGTAGATGACATTTTTGGTAGTTGGAAACAATATCAAAGTATTGTCGGGAGTAAGGGTATGGTTATCCAAGCAATTTGATATGAAGGACTTGGGAGAACGCGCACATATTCTCGGGATCAAAGGGATCACAAGAAAAGAATGTTGTGCTTATCCCGAGCTTCATACTATCCTAACTCATTTTAGCATGCAAGACTCCAAGAAAGGGTTTCTACCTTTCAGACATGGAGAAAACTTAATCTAAAGAGATGTCTCCGAAGATATCAAAAGAGATAGAAGACATGAAGGCAGTTCCTTATGCTTCGTCTATCGGAAGCCTAATGTATGCTATGCACAAGATAGGATATCTGTTTTACCGTAGGCATAGTTAGTAGATATCAAAGTAATCCAAGACCGAGACACTGGACTGTCGTAAAGCATATATTAAAGTACCTTAGAGGGACTAGAGAATATATGCTAGTTTACAACGCAGATAATTTGATCCCTGTGGGTTACACGGATTTTGATTTTCAATCAGATAGGGACAATAGTAAATTGACCTCGGGGTTTTTGTATTTACTTTAGGAGGTGAAGTCATAACTATGGAGGAGTGTTAAGCATAGATGTTTTTCCGGACTCCACCATAGAAGCTGAGTATGTGGTAGCCTCTGAGGCAGCCATAGAAGTTATATGGTTCAGAAGCTTCATGATGGACTTAGACATGATTTCTGGTTTGTCCAAAGATTATTACGATTTATTGTAATAATAGTGGTGCAGTAGCAAACTCGAAGAAACCATAAGTCCATAAAGCAAGTAAACACAATAGAGCGCAAGTACCACCCAATACGAGACATCGTATAACGAGGAGAAGTTGTTGCCGCCTAGATTGCATCAGATGAAAGCCTGAGAGATCTTTTCACTAAGGCCCTTAAGGCAAGAGCTTTTGATGGGCATGTTGAAGGGTTGGGAATCAGATGTATGACAGCAGATATGACAACTTAGTCTTTTAGTATAAGTGCGAGATTGTTAGAGTGTATACTAAAAGCCTAGCTTTTGTAAACATTTATATTTGAAATAAAAAGAATCACATTGGTCAATATCTACATTTATATGCTAAATGTAGTTGTTCAATTGATTTATATTGTAGATAACATGGTGTGTGGTGTCACACACAGAAAATCATGTTATCAATTCTTTATAAATTATAAACAATAGCTCACGACTAAGATGGAAAGGAACAAACCATTGGAATAGTCGTAGTGTAATTAGGTATTAGTTTATTTTGACTAATAAATTATACTAGTACACTCAGAGTGTATTGAGTAGGATCATTTAGGTAAGTTCTTTTTATACTGACTTAATAAAAGAACTAGACCTTAGTTATTATGGAAGTGTGTGCTCTTAATCCTAATATAATAACAAGCATATATATTTAGTATTTATTTCTTTAACTTATCAAAGGGTGAGATTTAGCTCGATAAATCAATAGGCCTGATAAGTTGGGAAATGATATTACTTATAGTGTGTGTTGTTGATTATAGAAGAAAACTGTGTCCTAGTTATCTAGGTTGAGAATGTCCCCAAGAGGAGCTCATAAGGATTGTCATGTTAAACCCTGCAGGTGGACTTAGTCCGACATGATAATGAGATTGAGTGGTACTACTCTTGGAGCTAGACATTAATTAAGTGAGTTGTCAGTAACTTACTTAATTAGTGGACATTTGTTATCTTAAACACAGGGAGACTAACACACTCATGATAAAAAGGAACCCATAATGTAATTTGGGATTGGTGCGATAGTGCAATAATAACTCTCTAGTGGAATGAGTTATTATTGATAAACTTGAGTTGTGTGTTCGGGGCGAACACGGGATACTCAAGCTTGTCGGAAGGCAAAAATCAATTTCTCCTCTTGGTCTCTGTCGTAGCCTCATTAAAGAGTCAAGTCCATCCAATGAAAGCCCATCTTGGTGTCCAAGAAGGGTCGGCCCAAGGCTTGGTGACGCCCTTGCTTTGTGCAAGGGGGCCGGCCATGAATTCCTTCAAGGTGGTCGGCCCTTGCTTTGTGCAAGGGGGCCAGCCACATAATTCAAAGTTAAGGGGTGTTTTTTGAATTTTTAAAATCTTCTCTTTGTAGAAAACTACAAGTTTTAAAAGAGAGTTTTTAAAATATAAAACTTTCTTTATTTGAATTTGGTCACATGGTTTAAAAGAAAATTTAAAAGTTTTAAAACTTTCCATTTTTTAACCACCCTCATGGTTTTAAGGAAAAAGGAAGAGAAGTATTAAATTTGAAAATTTCTATTTTTGTAACCATGTTAAAAAAGGAAATTTTAGAAGAGAAGTTTTAAATTTTAAAACTTGGTTTTAATTTTTAAAACTTTCCTTTTTTTAACATCCACATTAGGAAATTAAAATAGAGCTTGTAAAATTTTATAAGAGCTTTTCTTCTTTGCTTATAAAATTTTTACAAAAGTGTTTCCTTCTTTTTAAGTGGTCGGCCACACTTGCTTGGTGCCCAAGCAAGGGGTCGGCCAATCAAATCAAATCATCCAATCAATGATTTGGTGATTGATTCAATCAAGAGGAAAGAAAAGGAAAAATAAAAAGGGAAAAGGAAAAACAAGAGGAAGATTTTAATTTTTGTAAAAAGTCTTTCCTTATTTGCCTTGGGCAAGTAATATAAAAGAAGGGGAGGAGAGGCCTCATGAGCTATCTATTTTTTTTCTCTCTTCTCTCTAGTCTTCTCCAAAGGGCCAGCCCATGCTTCTCTTCATGCTAGGGCCGGCCACCTCTTGTGGATACTTGGTGTGGCCGGATACAAAGAGAAGGAGAAGAAGAGAAGAAGTAGGGATTGCATCATCTCTTGTTCGCTCGCTTGTACTCTCTCTTTTATGGCCGGATCTCTTCCCTTCCCTTCCCTTTGCTCTCTTTGGTTCCTTGGAGGTGTTGGTGGCCGAATACTAGAAGGAGGAGGAGTTTTTCGGGTGGTGTTCATCTTGGAGGATCGTCGCCCACACGACGTCCAAGGCGAGGCGAGGAATACGGCAGAAGATCTCGAGGTTATTAGCTTACGAAGAAGAGGTATAACTAGTAATTCTTTTCCGCATCATGCTAGTTATTTTTCTTTGTATGAATTCCAAAAACAAGAGGTATTAGATTCTAGTTTTTCGGATTTGTTATTCGAGTTTGTGTTTTTATTTTTCGAATTTGTGATTCGATTGTTCTTTTTGGTTAAACCTAGAGTTATACAAGGAAATTAAATATTAGCTTTCCTTAAAAGACTTTGTCTAGGAAGTGGTGGTTGCTCTCATATCCAAGAAGGCCTAGTGTCTCGCCATGTTTAACCTGGAAGTCAATTTTGGAAATTAATATTTAATTAAATTTATAACATAGGTTGATTTGGATCAATAGTGTTAAGTTCCGCTTGCGATCCAAATCTAAACCATTAAGAACAGATAAGTTAAATTTGGAATCAATAATGTTAAGTTTCGTTTGCAATTCCTAATTTAACTTCTAAAGAACACAATAGGTTATTTAGGAAAGGTTCGACACTTGTATAAAATTTTTGTATAGTGGAACCGGTACAATCTTCCTAGGACCAACCAACACTATTCAACAAGGTAGTGTGTCACTCCCCGAGAGTAAGGTTGTTCGACGAAAATCAGACATCACCTGCCCTGTAGCGGTGACAAATAAAACCAGTATACATAGCCGACAGAGATATATATGCATAACACAGCCAACACGGCTAGAATAAACCATAACCACGCAGATAATATGCAGCCCACATGGCGGCTAAATCAAACACTGCGGAAAACATATAACAAGCACAAAATAACAAAACTACTCATGGTGGGTCGGCCCGGCTTGACTCCTCGACAAAACAAAACCAAATACAAAATAACATCAAGTCCACAATGATTATTACAATACTAAGTTCATAAGTTCAACTCATATCCAAAAACGATAAACGAAACTTGAAATCCGTCCTCAGAAGCAACGTGTGACCGACAGTCAGGATCCTCCTCCAAGTGTACTGGCATCACTATCGGCTACCTGGCAAAATAACCAGTTTACAGGTGGTGAGTGCTAAAGACTCAGCGGGCAAAACACAAACCAAGCCCTCCCTGGAAAAGTGCTTCCTCCCCTTCTTATGCCCTAAACAGTGAAAGGACCATATTGCCCCTCCCCTTTCTTCTAACTCCCTCCCTGCCCTTAAGCCATATCCGTATCACAAGTCTCCCTCTCAAGTCTAATCGAATGAGGCACAAGTCTGACTGACTAGACCAAGCCTGACGTAAACAGAATCGCTGAAAAATTAGATCACTAGGCTCATCTCAGAACATCAAATGAGTAGCTGTGTCAATGTCGGGCGGGAAATCGAGCGATATCAAGCAGATGGTCGGGCAATTGTAAATAGGGTAATTGGACGACTATGCAAATGCCAAGTAAAACACAGATGCCGACCATGCAGCGTTTGCAGGGCAAAGTGACGAGTGAGCAACGAGTACCTAATAGAGCGAAGAGTAAGACGCGGACGATGAGTGTCGGGTAGAGCGATGGATGAGACATGAGCGATAAATAAGACAAATGTCGACCAAGCGACGAGCATCGAACAGAGCGCGGCAAGTGAGACCAACACCTAATAAGGGAGAGAACCCGGCTGACTAGTCATTATGCTCAACCGAGGGGGCGTTGGTCATGAGAGCCTTGCTCACTTATAACTCGCTCTCGGTCGAGAGTCTGTAAAGCCGACTGAGAAAATATGGTTGAACATCTGAATGATACCCTGTAGATGCCAAGTGGATGAAAAGTCATCGATCATTCATATAAACGAAACAAAGCGAAAGACCAAGTATTGCGGAGCGAGAGATAGGAAAATGCTGACCGGGTGATAGGGCTACTATCGAGCGAATGGGAAGACGATGGGCGAGCGGTGTCAAGAGTGTGACCACAAAAATATAGTCCGCACGATAATAAATTACGATCGGGCAATGGAGAGACTGACGAACGAGCAAAGCCCCGAGCGTGATTAAAAAAAGTGTCAACCGAGCGACAGTAATTCGCGACCGGGCAGTCGAGAATTACTGACCAAGAAATAGTGAGAATGCCGAGCGGGTCGAAAAGATGATGAACGAGCGATGTCAAGCGCGCGATCGAGCGACAATAAATCACGACCGGGCAATTGAAAAAATGTCGACCGAACGATAGTAAATCGCGACCGGACAATAGGGAGAATGATGGGCGAGCAGAGCCGTGAGCGTAACCGAGAAAAACACTGACCAAGCGTCAATAAATCGCGACCGGGCAATAGAGAGAATGATGGACGAGCAGAGCTGTGAGCGCAACCGAGAAAATACTGACCGAGCATCAATAGATCGCGACCGGGCAACAGAGAGAATGATGGGCGAGAAGAGCCTTGAGCACGGCCGAGAAAAACACTGACCGAGCGTCAATAAATCGCAACTGGGAAATAGAGAGAATGATGGACGAGCAGAGCCATGAGCGCAACCGAGGAAATAGTGACCGAGCGTCAATAGATTGCGACTAGGCAATAGAGAGAATGATGGGCGAGCAGAACCGTGAGCGCAACCGAATAAATACTGACCGAGCGTCAATAGATCGCTACCAGGCAATAGAGAGAGTGCTGGGCGAGCAAAGCCGTGAGCGCAGCCGAGGAAATACCGACCCAGCGACAGTAAAATCGCGACCGGGCAATAAAGAGAGTGCTAGGCGAGCAGTGCCGTGAGCGCAACCGAGGAAATATCGACCCAGCGATAGTAAAATCACGATCGGGAAATAGAGAGAGTGCTGGGCGAGCAGAGCCATGAGCGCAACCGAGGAAATATCGACCTAGCAACTGTAAAATTGCGACTGGGCAATCGAACAATGCCGAGCTGTGCAAAGTGAATGGCCAAATAGATGGCCAAGCCATACTGGTCGGTCGACTAAGAGAAGGTCGGTCGTGTGATCGGAAGAATGTCGAGTGGGTGCGAAGCCTGTGCGCTGTGTAGACACGGAGCCTGAGACCAAATGAGAATGGGAGAAGATCCCGTGGATCGAGCGCGAATGGGAGCGAAGGCTCTGTGAGTCAAGTCAGGCACGGATCCCGAGATACTAAAAGCGACTGAGAGCAAAGCATGTGGATCAGGCGCAAACGTGAGTAGAGGCTGTGGATGGAGCGCAAACGGGAGTAGAACAATCAGTCGCTTATGCGAATGCCAAGCAAGGTGGAAAGTGGGTATCGACCGAGCAGCAACGAGCAACAACAGTGAATGAAATGCGAATGATGAGTGTCGGGCAGAGTGACAAGTGTGCAGTAAGTGTCGATCGAGCAATAACGGTGAACCAAAACACGAACTTAGAGTGCCGGGCAGGGCGGCAAGTGAACAGTAAGTGCCGATCGAGCAACAACGGTGAGCGAAAACGCGAACTGAGCGTGCCAGGCGGGGCGGCAAGTGAACAGTTACTGCCGATCAAGCAACAACGGTGAGCGAAATGTGAATGATGAGTGCCGGGCAGAGCGGCGAGTGGAGCGAGTATGATGAAGGCCGAGCAGAACGACAAGTGAGCGGTGAGTATCGACCGAGAGGTTGTTAGGCGTAAGAGCATGCTCACTTATAACTCGCACTGGGGCGAGAGTCTGGGACACCGACCGGGAGGTCGTTGGAAGTGAGAGCATGCTGACTTATAACTCGCACTGGGGTGAGAGACTGGAGGCGTGAGAGCAGACTCACTTATAACTCGCACTGGGGCAAGAGTCTGGGACACCGATCGGGAGGTCGTTGGGCATGAGAGCATGCTCACTTATAACTCGCTCTGGGGCGAGAGTCTGGAGGCGTGAGAGTAGACTCACTTATAACTCACACTGGGGTGAGAGTTTGGGACACCGACCGGAAGGTCGTTGGGCGTGAGAGCATACTCACTTATAACTTGCACTGGGGCGAGAGTCTGGGACCCGACCTGCCGGTTGTTGGGCGTGAAAGCATGCTCACTTATAACTTGCACTGAGGCGAGAGTCTGGAGGCGTGAGAGCATGCTCACTTATAACTCGCACTGAAGCAAGAGTCTGGAGGCGTGAGAGCATGCTCACTTATAACTCGCACTGAGGTGAGAGTCTGGGACACCGACCGAGAGGTCGTTGGGCGTGAGAGCATGCTCACTTATAACGCGCACTGGGGCGAGAGTTTAGAGGCGTGAGAGCAGGCCACTTATAACTCACACTGGGACGAGAGTTTGGGACACTGACCGGGAGGTCGTTGGGCGTAAAAGCATGCTCACTTATAACTCGCACTGGGGCGAGAGTCTGGAAGTCTGAGTAGGACTTGATCTGGAGACCTGACCAGGGAACAATCCGAAGGCCTGACCAAGAAGCATTCTGGAGGCCTAACCAGGAATTTATCTGGAGGTCTGACCTGTTGGTTGCTACTCGTAAAACCTATAGGTTCCACTGTACAAAAATTTTGTACAAAGGTCTGAACCTTTTCCTAGCTACCATGTGTTCTTTTAAATTAAATTTTGGATCGCCTGCGGAACTTAACACGTTTGATCCAAAACTTAATCTATTTGTTCTTTTAGGTTTTGACTTGGATCTCCTGCGGAACTTAACACGTTCGACTCAAGTCTCCTTAAGTTATTAATTCCATTAAATATTAATTTCCATAAAATGTTCCCAGTACTGACGTGGCGAGGCACATGGCCTTCTTGGATATGGGAGCAACCACCACCGACTAGACAAAACCTTTAATAGAAAGCTAATATTTAATTTCCTAAAATAACTTTAGGTTAACCTAAGAGAACAATCAAATCACAAGGAAAAGAAAGAAACAAAAGAACACAACATCGAAAAACATATTCGAAATACTAGAACGTAAGCCTCTTGTATTTGGTATTATTTCCATAAATAACTAGCATGATGCGGAAAAGGAAAAACTACTAGTTATACCTTCTAGAAAGACCTCTTGATCTTCTACCGTATTCCTCTTCTAATCTCGGACGTTGTGTGGGCAACGATCTACCAAGATGAGAAACCACCAACCACCTTCTTCTCCTCCAAGCAAGGTTCGGCCACAAAGGAAAACTTCACCAAGGAGAAAAAACCAAAATACTAACCAAGCTCCAAGAGATGCTAGCTTCCTCTCCTTCTTCTTCTTCTTCTCCTAGTAGTATCCGGCCACCACAAGAGCTCCAAGGGAGAGGGAGAGGTTCGGCCACCACAAGAGGAAGAGAAGGAGATGATGGCCGGCCACACCAAGGAACAAAAGAGGGAGAGAAATAATAGATGTTGTGTCTCATGAAGGCACCCTCACCCCTTCTTTTATATTCCTTGGCCTAGGCAAATTAGGAAATTTAATTACAATAAAATTTCCTTAATTTTCCTTGACATGAATTAATTGAGAAAATAAAATAAAATTTCCCAATCAACTTGTAATGGCCGGCCACAATCAAAAGGAGCAAATTAGAGAGTTTCAATCAACAAATTAAAACTTCCTAATTTGTTTCGGAAATTTTAAAAAATAAAATTTCTCTTTAAAATCTCTTCATGGTTAATAAAAGGAAATTTCTATAATTTTAATTTTATTAACATGTGAATAATTTTAAAGAGAAAATAAAACATCTCTCTAATCTACAAATAAGGAAAGAGATCTAATCTCTTTCTTTAATCTTTTGTAGATCTTTTACAAGAGAGATATTTTAATTTTAATTCTCTTTAAATTATATCTTCCACATAATAATAAAAATTAAAATTAAATTTCTTTTTTAATTTAATTTGGCCGGCCCCCACTAGCTTGGGTTCAAGCTAGGGCCGGCCACCCAAAATCATACCTAGGCCGGCCCTAGCTTGGTTCCCAAGCTAGCTTGGTCGGCCCCTTATTGGTGGGTATAGAAGGTGGGTATAGGTGGGTATAGAACTCTATAAATAAGAGGCTACGATAGAGACCGAGAGGAAAAATTAGTTTTGGTCTCCCGATAAAATTAAGCATCCCGTGTTCGCCCCGAACACACAACTTAATTTTATCAATGATAATTCATTCCACTAGAGAACTATCATTGAACTACCGCACCAATCCCAAATTACATTTTTTTTTTTTTTGGGCTCCTTCTTATTATGAGTGTGTTAGTCTCCCTGTGTTTAAGATATCGAATGTCCAATAATTAAGTGAGTTACTGACAACTCATTTAATTAATATCTAAGTCCAAGAGTAGTACCACTCAACCTTATCGTCATGTCGGACTAAGTCCACCTGCAGGGTTTAACATGACAATCCTTATGAGCTCCTCTTGGGGACATTATCAACCTAGTATCTCTAGGACACAGTTTCCTTCTATAATCAACAACACACACTATAAGTGATACCATTTCCCAACTTATCGGGTTTATTGATTCATCGAACTAAGTCTCACCCATTGATAAATTAAAGAAATAAATATCAAACATATGTGCTTGTTATTATATTAGGATTAAGAGCACACACTTCCATAATAACTGAGGTCTTTGTTCCTTTATAAAGTCAGTATAAAAGAAACGACCTCTAATGGTCCTACTCAATACACTCTGAGTGTACTAGTGTAATTATATAGTCAAGATAAACTAATACCTAATTACACTACGACCTTCTAATGGTTTGTTCCTTTCCATTTTGGTCGTGAGCTACTGTTTATAATTTATAAGGATAACATCATCTTCTGTATGTGACACCACATACTATGTTATCTACAATATAAATTAAATGAACAACTACAAACAAATGTAGACAATTTGACCAAATGTGATTCTTTATTCATAATGAATGTTTACAAAGCTTAGGCTTTCAGTATACACTCCAACAATCTCCCACTTATACTAATGACTAAGCTGCCATATCTTCTACCATACATCTGATTCCCATTCCCTCCACATGCCGATCGAAAGCTTTCGCCGGAAGGGCCTTAGTGAAAGGATCTGCCAGGTTATCCGCTGATGCAATCTTGGCGATGACAACTTCTCCTCGCTTCACGATATCTCGTATCAGGTGGTACTTGCGCTCTATATGTTTACTTGCCTTATGGGCTCGTGGTTCCTTCGAGTTTGCAACTGCACCGCTATTATCACAATAAATTGTGATGATTTTGGGCAAACTAGGAATCACATCTAAGTCCATTAGAAAGTTCCTGAGCCATACTGCTTCTTTAGCTGCCTCAGAGGCTGCTACATACTCTGCTTCCATGGTTGAGTCCGAAACACATTTCTGCTTAACACTCCTCCACGAAATGGCTCCACCTCCTAAAGTAAACACATAGCCTAATGTAGACTTACTATTGTCCCTATCTGATTGGAAATCTGAATCCGTGTAACCGAGCAAATCGTCTGCTTGATAAACTAACATATAATCTCTAGTCCTTCTCGTGTACTTTAATATATGCTTTACCGCAGTCCAATGTCCTTGTCCGGGGTTGCTTTGATATCTGCCATGCGCAAAACAGATATCGGGTCTCGTACATAGCATTGCATACATTAGGCTTCCTACACCAAGCATAAGGAACCGCTTTCATGTCCTCTATCTCTTTTGATGTCTTTGGAGACATCTCTTTAGATAGAGCTACTCCATGTCTAAAAGGTAAGAAACCTTTCTTGGAATCCTGCATGCTAAAACGAGCAAGGATTGTATCTATATATGAAGCTTGGGATAGACACAACATTCTTTTCTTACGATCCCTTATAACTTTGATCCCAAGAATGTGTGCACAATCTCCTAAGTCCTTCATATCAAATTGTTTGGACAACCATACCCTTACGTCTGATAATACCTTGACATTGTTGCCAATTAACAAAATATCATCTACGTATAGTACAAGAAATACCACCACATTTCCGTTACACTTCTTATATACACAAGACTCATCCGGACTTTGAATAAATCCATATGACTGGATTACTTCATTAAACCGGATGTTCCAAGATCTTGAAGCTTGCTTTAGTCCATAAATAGACCGATTGAGCTTGCACACTAGATGCTCTTTGCCTTTTTCAATGAACCCTTCTGGTTGCTTCATATGGATGTTCTCTTCAAGACTTCCATTAAGGAAAGCTGTCTTGACATCCATTTGCCAAATCTCATAATCCATATGAGCAGCAATGGATAAGAGTATCCGGATAGACTTAAGCATGGCTACCGGTGAAAAGGTTTTCTCATAATCGATTCCCTCTTTCTGAGTGTACCCTTTCAACAAGCCTAGCTTTGAAGGTTTCTACCTTCCCGTCATCCCTCTTTTCCTTTGTAGATCCACTTGCATCCAACGGCTTTTATACCATCAGTGGTTCTACAAACTCCTGCACCTTATTAGAGTACATAGACTCTATTTAATTCATTGCCTTTTGCCAAGATCTCGCATCTATATCTTGGAGTGCTTCATCATATGTGGATCAGGTTCATGTTTACCCGGATCAAGTCCGAAGACTCTCCCAAAACATGAATCTATCAGTTGCCTTACAACCTCCCACTACGACGAGGCACATCCGTGGTTGTGTATCATGTGTGACACGTGTTGCGTCTCTTGTGGTACTTCATCTTGTCCTGTTGACTGAAGTAGACATGTCCTCTCTAAGTTCTTCTAAAACAACTTTACTATTGGGCTTGTGATCCATTATATAGTCTTCTTCTAAAAGCGGGCATTGGTGCTAATAATGACCTTCCGTCTTTAGGACTATAAAATAAACCACCTTCGTTCCTTTGGGATATCCTACAAACACGCGAACTACGAGATTCTAACTTATCAAGATCTGGTTTCACACATGTGCCGGACTACCCCAATCCGAATATGTCTTAGACGGGTTTCGCCCATTCCACAATTCTATGGGAGTAGAAGAAACCGATTTAGAAGGTACTAAGTTCAGAGCGTATACTGCTGTCCCCAAAATGAATTTGGTAATTCGAATAACTCATCATCGATCTAACCATCTCCATAAGAGTCCTATTCCTTCGCTCGCTACACCATTATGTTGGGGTGTTCAGGTGCAGACAGTTGGGATTGAATCCCGACCTCTGATAAGTAATTCCTAAACACTCCTAAGAGGTATTCGCCACCACGATCAGACCGTAGTGTCTTGATACTTTTACCTAGTTGTTTCTCCACATCAGCCTTTTACTCTTTGAACTTATCAAAGCACTCGGACTTGCGGCGTATTAGGTAAATGTATCCGTATCTTGAATAATCGTCTATAAAAGAGACAAAATATTCAAAACCACCTCTCGCCTGGATGGACATAGGACCACACAAATCAGAATGAACCAATTCTAACACTTCTTTGGCTCTATACCCCTTAGCCTTAAAAGGCCTCTTGGTCATTTTACCTTCCAATAAAGATTCACAAGTTGGAAAATATTCCAAGTCTAATGAACCCAAGAGTCCCTCGGCTATAAGCCTTTGAATCCTACTTAAGTTAATATGACCAAGCCTTAGATGTCAAAGATATGCTTGGTTCATTTCTGAAGATTCTTTTCTCTTATTTGAGTTAGAAGATGAATTATAAATTTCCATGTTTTGCTTTGTGGAAGAAATTAGATTTAAAGTATACAAATTGCCAACTAATGCACCAGAACAGATAATCACTTTATTTCTTTTAATAACTACATCGTTACTGAAAGAAACTGAATATCCATCTAAAAACAGTTTAGAAACTGAAATTAAATTCTTTCTAAAACTGGGTACATAAAGACAATTTCTTAAAACTAAATTTTTATTTCTACTAAAAGATAAGTAGACGTCTCCCACTGCAACAGCTGCCACCTTAGTAGCATTGCTCATGTAGACGGTAATCTCCCCTTTAGATAGTCGTCGGATTTCCTGGAACCCCTGCAAGGAATTACAGACATGATTAGTGGCTCCCGTATCTACACACCAGGTGCTGGTAGATAACACCGCTAAACATGTTTCAACAACTAGAGCATGAGATATACCTTTGTTTTAGTTCTTACGAGGACAGTCCGCCTTCCAATGCCCTGACTGTTTGCAGATGAAGCACTTGCCCTTCGGCTTCTTCACTCCAGCTTTAAATCCTGTACTCTGAGATTTATTCACTTTCTTTGCTGAACCAGCTTGTTTCTTCTTCTTCTTTCCTCTCGGTTTAGAAGTAGAACCATTTTCAGCATAGTGAATTTGAGAATTGTGACGAAATAATCCTTCTGTTGAGGTAGTTCCCCTAATGAATAAATCCTCTTATTCATATTATAGTTCAGTGAACTGCTCAAAACTTCTAGGTAGCGTTTGGAGGATCATATCGATCCGGGTTTCCATAAATTTCTCCTCCAAGGATCATGTCGTTCGGATAAGCCATCATCTTTAGGATATGATCCTTACAGAGTACCCTCTTGCATGGTGGTCATTATCTTTCTCATAGCTTCTTGTCTAGAAGCCCTATCCCGATGACCAAAGAGTTCCTTGAGATTGTTCATAATATCATAAGTTGTTGGTAAATCTTGATGTTGCAATACATTTGACATTGAAGCCAAATGTAACACCGCGCCATCTCATCGCCTTTACCCATCTCTTATGATATTCAATCTCCTCTTGGGTAGATTCAATGGGTGCATCGGGACAAGGTTCATCAGATAAATTTATAGCTTTCAGCAGTTAGAACAATATCCGGTTTCTTTTCCAATCTATGTAATTTGGTCCAGAAGTCTATTTTGTTGAAGTATGATGGATGGGTTGAAAGTCATCCTAAGAATCACAAATAACTTTTGGTCGAACTCTAAATTTAGAATAATATTGATTCCTCAAACAATACTATTTTAAATTAACCAACACCTCATAACACCGTGAATTTTGTATGCCACGTTAGTGTGGACGTATACAATTTCAACATTTGTAAAAGGAGGGTTTTAACCCATTAATTTTATTATCTTGTCAACCTAACTTTTTGACAAATAAAATTAATAGTTGGTATTATTTGGTCACACAAATAATAGCAGTGACTCCGTTGGGGAGGATACTATTAGATGTGTCTAAGTGTACACCATTACTTGACACTAAGTACATTAATAAGATTATGCCCTTCCGTTGGGGAAGATCACACGCTCTTAATTAACTTCCTATAGTCATCCAAAAATGGAAGTCTGTTCTAGTGATCCGCAAACAAGCTCATCCGTTATGGAGGAAGGCACTCAGAGCCAACGCGCAAGCTTGTTTGCATCACTTACAAACCAGTAATGGAGACCATGGGATTTACTTAAAAATCCCTCTCCCACTTAGTTATTTATAAATGATGAATTTTAACTATGCTAGCCTACTAAACTTGTAAACTAACATGCACACACAGCACAATATAAAAGCAATAAATAGAAAATCTAATTTTCAACTATTATGGCTTTTATCTTTAATTGTCTTCCGTGTGTTGTCATCCGAAGCTGCTGCCATATTTGGCCACCGCCACCGGGTCTAACTGTCGCATCCATCTTGCTCCTAGTTCCGCTGCGCCTCTGGTCCTTAGAAGGTTCCACGCTTTGCAAGATTCGATCCGCGACATAAATAGAATTTTACATTTTTGATCCTATATTCCATAAAAGGAATGTACATGTATCTAGATCAAAAATAAAATCCTAATAAAACTAAATACAGCTCCTGCTGTATTTTAACACAATCATGCACACACATATAAATACCCTTGACATGTCCAAGGGTCCAATCACACACATAATAACTAAAAGACATAATAGTTGGATCCTGCATCCATAGAGTTAGCACATCCTACTATTAACCTGCCTAAATTATGTATGACATGTGCATAATTAACCTAATATCAAATACACAGAGGCAAAACCCTAGCTCTGATACCAATTGTTGGTTGCTACTCGTAAAACCTATAGGTTCCACTGTATAAAAATTTTGTACAAAGGTCTGAACCTTTTCCTCGCTACCATGTGTTCTTTTAAATTAAATTTTGGATCGCCTGCGGAACTTAACACGTTTGATCCAAAACTTAATCTATTTGTTCTTTTAGGTTTTGACTTGGATCTCCTGCGGAACTTAACACGTTCGACCCAAGTCTCCTTAAGTTATTAATTCCATTAAATATTAATTTCCATAAAATGTTCCCAGTACTGACGTGGCGAGGCACATGACCTTCTTGGATATGGGAGCAACCACCACCGACTAGACAAAACCTTTAATAGAAAGCTAATATTTAATTTCCTAAAATAACTTTAGGTTAACCTAAGAGAACAATCAAATCACAAGGAAAAGAAAGAAACAAAAGAACACAACATCGAAAAACATATTCGAAATACTAGAATGTAAGCCTCTTGTATTTGGTATTATTTCCATAAATAACTAGCATGATGCGGAAAAGGAAAAACTACTAGTTATACCTTCTAGAAAGACCTCTTGATCTTCTACCGTATTCCTCTTCTAACCTCGGACGTTGTGTGGGCAACGATTTACCAAGATGAGAAACCACCAACCACCTTCTTCTCCTCCAAGCAAGGTTCGGCCACAAAGGAAAACTTCACCAAGGAGAAAAACCAAAATACTAACCAAGCTCCAAGAGATGCTAGCTTCCTCTCCTTCTTCTTCTTCTTCTCCTAGTAGTATCCGGCCACCACAAGAGCTCCAAGGGAGAGGGAGAGGTTCGGCCACCACAAGAGGAAGAGAAGGAGATGATGGCCGGCCACACCAAGGAACAAAAGAGGGAGAGAAATAATAGATGTTGTGTCTCATGAAGGCACCCTCACCCCTTCTTTTATATTCCTTGGCCTAGGAAAATTAGGAAATTTAATTACAATAAAATTTTCTTAATTTTCCTTGACATGAATTAATTGAGAAAAATAAAATAAAATTTCCCAATCAACTTGTAATGGCCGGCCACAATCAAAAGGAGCAAATTAGGAGAGTTTCAATCAACAAATTAAAACTTCCTAATTTGTTTCCGGAAATTTTAAAAAATAAAATTTCTCTTTAAAAATATCTTCATGGTTAATAAAAGGAAATTTCTATAATTTTAATTTTATTAACATGTGAATAATTTTAAAGAGAAAATAAAACATCTCTCCAATCTACAAATAAGGAAAGAGATCTAATCTCTTTCTTTAATCTTTTGTAGATCTTTTACAAGAGAGATATTTTAATTTTAATTCTCTTTAAATTATATCTTCCACATAATAATAAAAATTAAAATTAAATTTCTTTTTTAATTTAATTTGGCCGGCCCCCACTAGCTTGGTTCCCAAGCTAGCTTGACCGGCCCCTTATTGGTGGGTATAGTAGGTGGGTATAGGTGGGTATAGAACTCTATAAATAAGAGGCTACGATAGGGACCGAGAGGAAGAATTGGTTTTGGTCTCCCAATAAAATTAAGCATCCCGTGTTCGCCCCGAACACACAACTTAATTTTATCAATGATAATTCATTCCACTAGAGAACTATCATTGAACTACCGCACCAATCCCAAATTACATTTTTTTTTTTTTTTTGCTCCTTCTTATTATGAGTGTGTTAGTCTCCCTGTGTTTAAGATATCGAATGTCCACTAATTAAGTGAGTTACTGACAACTCATTTAATTAATATCTAAGTCCAAGAGTAGTACCACTCAACCTTATCGTCATGTCGGACTAAGTCCACCTGCAGGGTTTAACCTGACAATCCTTATGAGCTCCTCTTGGGGACATTATCAACCTAGTATCTCTAGGACACAGTTTCCTTCTATAATCAACAACACACACTATAAGTGATACCATTTCCCAATTTATCGGGTTTATTGATTCATCGAACTAAGTCTCACCCATTGATAAATTAAAGAAATAAATATCAAACATATGTGCTTGTTATTATATTAGGATTAAGAGCACACACTTCCATAATAACTGAGGTCTTTGTTCCTTTATAAAGTCAGTATAAAAGAAACGACCTCTAATGGTCCTACTCAATACACTCTGAGTGTACTAGTGTAATTATATAGTCAAGATAAACTAATACCTAATTACACTACGACCTTCTAATGGTTTGTTCCTTTCCATTTTAGTCGTGAGCTACTGTTTATAATTTATAAGGTACTGATAACATCATCTTCTGTATGTGACACCACATACTATGTTATCTACAATATAAATTAAATGAACAACTACAAACAAATGTAGACAATTTGACCAAATGTGATTCTTTATTCATAATGAATGTTTACAAAGCTTAGGCTTTCAGTATACACTCCAACATGACCAAGAAGTAATCTGGAGGCCTAACCAGGAAACAATCTGAATGTCTGACCAAGAAGCATTCTGGAGGCCTAATTAGGAATTGATCTGGAGGTCTGACCAAGAATTGATCTGGAGGTCTGACTAAGACTTGATCTGGAGACCTGACCAGGAATTAGTCTGGAAGCTCGACCAAGAGTTGGTCTGGAAGATCGACCGAGAGATCGTTAGCGATACTCTGATTCGAGACCCGTGGTGATACTCTGGTCCGAGACCAGTGGCGATAACTCGACCCCGACCGAGGGAGGATAAGCCTTGAAATCCATAGAAGCGGAGCCCATAGCAATATAAGAGGACAGAGCCTTTATCATACCTGATGGCGAAGTGATGTTAACCGGCTGGCTCGAATCCCAAATGCCCGTACAACTAGTAAGAGAAATAGTGTCGATCCCTTGACTCCCAAATGCCCGCGGAGTCAGGGAGAAGAATAATCTGAGCCCCGACCGTCAAAGGGAGTGAAGCTCATAGCCATATAAGGGAGCAGAGTTCGTAGCAATAGAAGGAAGTAGAGCACCGCGGGTGAAGGGAGCAGAGCCTGTAGACATAAAAAGCACGCAAAACAGGTGGAGAATACAGAGCATATAGTAATAATAGAGTGAAGTGCCTATAGCAATAAAAGAATACAGAACCCCATGGTAAAGGAGCCTGTAGCAGTAAGAGGATGCAGACTCACATGGTGAAGGGTGCAGAGCCTGTAGCAATAAGAGGATGCAGACCCTCATGGTGAAGGGTGCAGATCTTGTAGCAGTAAGAGGATACAGACCCTCATGGTGAAGAGTGCAGAGCCTGTAGTACACCTGATCGGGGAGCTGAGCCCTTGGTCCTTGATTGGAGAGTAAGACCCCTAGTCTGTAATCAAAGAGTGAGGCCCCTAGATCCTGATCAGGAAGTCGTACTGCGAGTCAATGATCGGGGAGCTATGTCCCTAGTGTAAGAGCGGGGAGCTGTGTCCCTAGTGTATGAGTGGGGAGTTGGGCCCCTAGTGTATGAGTGGGGAGCTGAGCCCCTAGTGTCCGATCAAAAATTGAAGGCCCTAGTCTTTGATCAAGTACTAGGATCTTACTCTCTTATCAGGGAGCTATAGCTGCTCCTATAACTATAAAAAGGGAGCAAAGTTGGTAACATACCTGATCGGGGAGCCGTGCCAACCGGCTAAGGGTTTGTCTCGGTCCCTTGACTCCCGAATACTTGTGGAGTCAGGGAAAAAACATAATGGAAAAACTGACCTGTCGACCAACTAAAGCTCTACTCGATCCCTCGACTCCCGAATACCGATGGAGTGAGGGTAGAAGGTAATATGTTTGTCGGGATCCTCCAGAACTGTGATAATTGCAGAGAACCTCCCGACGTCGTCCATCTTCACATCCCAAAACAGGTGGATGTGTTTCCACAAACGGCGCTAAATTTGATCTTGTCCGAAATCTGAGTCGGATGGACCGTCGGGTGAGGTGGCGAGAATGTTGACCGAGTCGCGACATCCCGGAGGGGGGATGTGGTGAGATGGCTTATGTGTTGACCAAGTCTTCAGAAGTCCTCCGGTCAATGCTATCTGCAGCCAGCGACCGGGTCCCCCCGGTCCCTGATACCCCGAGGCTCGAAGCGGATCCAACGAATACATAAATAATAGACTAATAATATAATAATGAAATAAATGAGGGGCGAGTACGGAATGTTGGATCGAGAAGCGCTAGAGGGGGGGGGGGGAATAGCGCTCGTGGCTATTTCTTTTAATTTAAAACGTGTCGAGTGAAAACGCCGCGGAAATAAATAAAGGCAAACACAGAAGACCACAGATCGTTTACTTGATTCGGAGCCTATGACGACTCCTACTCCAAGGCCCACGCTCGTTGAGCGTTTACGTTGGGCAACAACTATAATCATGAGACTTATTACAATCTAAGTACAGAAAAAATAGTAATTAAGTTAATACCGACAACAAAGAGATGAAAATTTGAAGCTCTGGGTCGTCGGGATGATGTTGCAGCACTTCAGGATCGCCTCGTTAGCATCTTGTAGCGTAAGGATTGCTCGGTAGGTGTTGTTTTGAGCTGCTGCCTTGACCCCCTTTTTATATTGTGCTAGAGGCGCCTCCAAGCCTGTCCAAGGCGCCTCTAGGCCGCCGAGTCGCACGGGTGGATCAGCGCAAACCTGGTCACACCTTATCAAGTTTAAGGCGCCTTCAAGCGTCCTCAAGGCGCCTTCAAGCCCTGGTCCAAGGCGCCTCCAGCTTCATCCGAGGCGCCTCTAGCTCCTCTGGATAGCTAGCTTCGGCTTGCACCCGAGGCGCCTACAAGCCCCATGGAAGCGCCTCGGACACTGTTCATCCGAGGCTAAAGTTGCTTCTTTGCTCCTGCAAAATGTGTTAGTCCCAAACACATACCCTATAAAACAAAGTTAGCACAGAAATGATATAACAGATGATAGTCGACAGTAATCGGACTGTCCGGGTCTGACTTCGGATTTCCAACCGGAAACCTTAGGTCGACCCGATGCCTACTGTTCCCTCTACGGGGAACGCGTCCTCACCTACTCCCCTCAGGAGAGATTACCTGATGTCAGTCCGGTCCTCCAAACTGACTGGACTTTCTGCCTAGGGTTACCGCCCCCTAGGGTTTTTCTCCACCTAAGGTTACCACCCCTAGGACCTAAGGTTACCCCCCCTTAGGATTTTCCTCCACCTAGGGTTACCGTCCCCTAGGACCTAAGGTTACCATCCCTTAGGATTTTCCTTCACCTAGGTTTACCACGCCCTGGGACCTAAGGTTACCGCCCCTTAGGATTTTCCTTCACCTAGGGTTACCACCCCCTAGAACCTAAGGTTACCGTCCTTTAGGTTTTTCCACCTGCCTAACCGCAGTTAGGACTTTCCTGAAACCTCATTTAAGCACATTAGACAACAAGTAATCTTAACTTTGAATCCCTTTGCCATTATCAAAACTTGGGTTCGATTATCGGATGCTTCCCGCACCAACACGGAAAACGTACCTTGGTCCAGGGGCGCCCTCGGATGGGACGCTGCTCGAGTTGTCGGGACCCGGAAGAGTAGACGACACCCGATCAGGATAGAGGACTGGATCTGATGACGTAGAGCGAGACGCGGCACGGAGCTGGATGTGACCTCAACATGCAAGCCGAGTTGTGATATCGGCACTCAGGCCGGGACGAAACATCAGCACACAAGCTGGGATAAAACATCGGCACGCAAGTCGGGATAAAACATCGGCACACAGGCCGGGATAGAACATTGGCACGCAGACCGTGATAAAATAATAACTACACGAAGGCCCAAAACATGACACACAAGCCAGATCAGTGAAAGACAGCATACAAGCCAAATCGACACGAAGGACGGAACACAATGGAAGTGGAGACGGTCGTGTCAGTGATAGCAGGGCCCACGACAGCGAGGGCTTAGAGGCCAGATCAGTGACGAGGGTTGTGAAGCGGCACTAGGGTTGCTGCCGGAGCCCCGGTGGATGGCTGGAGTGCAACGGGGACGGAGGGAGAGCGAAGGCACGTGGTGGGCGTGGCCGCTCATGGTCGACGGCGTTAGCGGGAGGGAGAAGCAAGGCTGGCAACAGCGTGGAGAAGAGAAAGGGGAAGAGGTTATGACGTCAAGAGAGGAAGTGGCGTCGGCGTTCGCGACGGGGTCACGATGGGTGCAAGGGGGCAGAGAGGAGGCATCAGCGGGGAAGCGAGCGTGAGAGGGAAGAGGTGGTGGTCGGAAGCGACGAGGGCGGCATGGCCAGCCCCATGGCAGCGACAGAGAATGACCTGCGGAAGACCTCTTGTGCACTAGGCGACGGAGAAGGCTGCTCAGAGGAGTTGCGACGAAGCTATTCGATGCCGACGTCGCGAAGAGAAGAAGGAAATGGAGAGGCAGTCGTCGTGAGGAGAAGGAGCAGTGGCGAGCGCCGGCGAAGAGCGGAGCATGAGGAAGAGGGGAGGGGCAGTAGCCGGTCTGACAGCGGTGACACGCAAGGAAGAAGAGAGGGAGAGGAGAAGAAGTGGAGGTCGGCGGCCAGCATTGGCGCCCGCGAGGAACTTGGTAGGAAGAGCGAGATCCCCATGGCGGCGGCAGCAAAACATGAACCAAGCCCTCCCTGGAACAGTGCTTCCTTCCCTTCGTATGCCCTAAATAGTGAAAGGATCATATTGCCCCTCCCCTTTCTTCTAACTCCCTCCCTACCCTTAAGCCATATCCGTATCAGTGAGGAACAAGCAAAGGCCAACCAATGAATCAAACCACGGAAGACAATCAAAAGAGGCAATAAACGCTAAGAGGAGACGAGGAAGCACAAAGGACTGGAGTAGGTGCTGCAGAATTTGTTGACCAATCCAGAGTCTCACGTCCTCGACCGCGTCCAATTGCGTTGTCTCCCTTCGTCCAACACCGACCCCAAATCCAAAAGCATCCATTCCATTCAGGCCTACTTACTTACTTTACTTGAGATGAAAGAGAGATTGGCATCACCAGAGGCATCACTAACAACGTGCGACAGTGAGAGTTGGGAAATCGTAGAAGTACGTGACGGTGGCGTCACAAGCAACTTGCTTTTGAAGTAGGTGACAGTGGCATTGACCGTCGGGTACCTGGTAGAAGTCGATGGGGAGGGAAAGGGAAGGATCAACGGAGGGAAGAGGCAGGATAGTAGCGACAGAATAGAAAGTTAGTATGAGAGAGGAGACGATTGGCCCACTTTGCTGGAGCTGCGAAATGGAAGTCGAGTACAAGAGAGTAGCGACCCGGGCCAGGTCCGAACCGGGTCCAACTCGGTCCCAGCCTGGAACCCGTTGACCAGGTTCCTGGCTCAGGACTGTACCAGTTTTAGGGTCGTAAACAAGTCTATTTGAGCTTTGGCATGATCAAGTTTTTTTTTAAAAGTAGGATAATGATAAGCCGAGTTTAAAATTAACTAAGTATTTGAAATGATTGTTTAAGTTTGTCTTGGTTTATTTTTTATGAACTTAAGCTAGTTTAAAGTTTGGCTTAAGTTTGATTCGTTTAGATGTTATCAAGCTCTCAATTCAAGTTTAGTTTGAGTTTCGTTCGTTTAGATATTATCAAACTCTCAATTCAAGTCGTTTGATTGTTTGATTGGTTATTGAATTTGATAATTCAAACTTATTTATTTATTTTTTTTATTTATCAATTTTAATAAGAGTTTTATTAATAAACATAATTCATAAATATTGTTCATGAATATTGTTCATTAATATTATTCACGAACGTTATTCACGAATGTCAATAAGCTGAACACATATGTATTGAAGTTATATATATATATATATATTAAAAATTAATTTATTAGTAATCAGATTGGAATAGTCTTCTAAATGAAAAGCACTATAGCTATTAATATTTTATATATTAATTAATTGTTTAATAATTAATCAATAATTTTTTTATTATATTATTATTCTTAATAATAATTTTTTATATTAATTAATTATTTAATAACTAATTAATATTTTTTACCATATAATTATTTTCAATAAGTCCCAGGACAATCGAGTCCGACAAATAATTTTATAAATTTATAATTTTTAAAAATAATAACATAATAATTTTGAGCTATGGTGAATTGTGCACGAACTATAAATTAGCGGTTTCAAATCGTAATCGTTTTAGACAATTTAGGTTAATAGTCGGCCCCTAAGAACCATCGAATCAGCAATTTCGAATCATCGAATCGTCGGTTCTAAACTAGGGATGGATCTATAGTAGAGGAGTTTATGGTCAATTTTTTATAATAAATTTAATTCAAAATTCGTTGAATATTAATATTCATTGCAAATTTTGCAATGAAGATAATTTGCAATGAATTTGGTGATGAAAATTTTTGTTGCTAATTATGTGATTATTTTTTTTGTTATTAATTTCATTACCGTTAGTGACGATTTCTTTTTTATCGCTAATTTTGTTATGAATTTGTGATAAATTTTGTTCGTCATTAAAATTCATCACTAAATCCATGTTTTTTCTAGTGAAGCAAAGGCTTTCGTGCGTTAGGTAATTCAATCTTCAAAGGTTTTCTTGCGCAACATTGGGTTTCTCGAATGACATGAACAACATCAGCTCGTTGTCTCCATGCGGCAGCCGCCGTGAGCAACGACGCAGCCTCAGCCGCAAGCAAGGTCATTATCCCCCAGAAGTGAGACTGATATGACTAGTATTTCTTAATGGTCAAGTATAATTTCTGATACCCCATGGTAAGTTACGTTGCTATGAGTTGTAGAATGAGCACGCATATGCAAGGAATTTGTACTATAAAGTAAACAATTGAATTGCTATTTTAGCGAGTTTATTTATCAAAGCGTTCTCCTTGATTTCAAAATCAATCTTCTGTAGGCTAACGTCTATTCAATGCCCCCAACCAAAACAAATTAACAATGCTTCAAGATAATCGCAAAGACCATGTGTAAAAAAGATGAAGAAGGAATCGAAGACATCGACCATCCTTCATTTTTTTTTTTTTTGCTCTTTTTTTATTATATATTATTATGTTGTTGATATGATCAACTAGAAAATAATGTGATAATCAAGATTGATACAAATATGATTAAAATATGGCCAATCACCATAATATTAATTGATGCCGAAGAGGATGGGATCATATTGGATCTATTTGATAATAATTACATATAATTAAGAGTAATTTATGGGATGACAGTAGTGAATATTTGGCGATTACTAGTCAATTGAGCTATTATTGCAAGTTAACTATAGGCTACTTTTGGCTGTGCATGGCCGGTTTTGCTTAATGGTGGCAAACAATCGGGAAAGATCACTTGGAGAAGACGGTTAGATCTTTGAAGATGAGTTCTCAAAGATATATTTCAACTAATCAATGCATCAAACAATCAAATACCTTGGGCAGATGTTTTTCTGAAATCTGCCCTACGGAATGCTTATTATTGCTATCTTGAATTTCTTTAATCGTGTTCTATCTTTAAAAAATAATAATTATTAGATTTAAAGGTTAACAAGTTTAGGAAGGCAATAATTAATATTTGTGAAAATTATATACTCTAATAAATTTTATATTAAATGTAATTAGAAAGTGTTTATAACCACATTTATCTCAAGAAATTATTATAATGGTTATTTATCTTACTATCTTACTGTATTTATTTATTTATTTTACTATTTTATTTAGAATATGTACTCTTTACTCACTAATTTTGTTAAAGTCTAAAATAAAATTACATTAATATTTTTTTTTTACTAAAAATAATTTTAAACCTTATTAATAATTTTCTTTGATTATTTTTATATAAAAATATGTATGGTTTCATATCTTAGGATTAACAACAACGTGAGTAGAGAAGTTTCTATAAATACCTTGGGTCAATGATTTTAGAAAGTATATATTTCTTGCCCTTTTGGCTGAAATAAAAAATTAAATTAATTTGTTATGAGATAGAGATCGTTACAATGTATGGGCCTAGTGCACTAATTTATCTTATTATTTTATTAAGAATTTAAACTTTTTACTAATTAATTTTGGTAAATCCGAAAATAATATTTGTTAATATATTTTTTTTTCTTTTCATACTAAAAATAATTTTAAGGCTTATTAGTAATTTTTTCTAATTATTTTTTATATAAAAAATATACACTGTCATGATTCTCTTTAGTCTCATATCTGTAATATTGCAAGTTGAGAAGATTCTATAATACATTAGGTCGGTGATATTAAAAAAGTAGATCTTTCTTGATCTTTTCACTAAGATCAAGTGTAATATTTGTTCTTATATTTGATATAAAAAGGTATGACATATTATGATACACTCTTATCGAGTCCTTTGGTAAAATATTGAACATTTATTGATCTCTATGTACAATAATTCAATTTCAAGCTTCAACAATTTTACTTCTTATGATTGATGAAGTAAGCAAACACACCAACAAATGGAGCATTGACATAAGTGGTGGGCTCAGTTAGCGCCGCCCGACGTCGATCATCGTCGAAGTAATCTGTTCCATTGTTAGGCCCTCCGATAATAGCTCCAGTCAGCTCATTTAGATTAGGATTGGGGTTGTCTAAGTAAGAGAAGCCGTCTGTGCATGGAATGAAAGAGGGATGCACATCGATGGACGGGAGGGAGGACGCTCTGTGATGAACATGTTGAGGGAACTTGGGGCCGAAACCGACCATGTAAGACATTCCCATTGGATTGGTGCCTAAGATGTAGTCCGCCTACATCGACAAATTAACAACATTAATTCATTGATATTCAGAGAAAGCAATTAATAGAGTTTTGATGGTAAATTAATTACCTGATTTTTTGCAAATTCTACAAGCTTCCAAGCGGGGAATTTGGTGTTGCCGCAAGTGATTCTTTGCCTAGCTAGCCTGACATGTTTAGCATAGATAAGAGCGAGCAAAGAAAGTGAACCGACGGCTTGATTGTTGCACCCTTCGGTCTTAAAGAGCAGACCCCCTAGACATATATAAATAATTAAATCAATTATATATTCTCTAATTTGAGAAATATTTTCACTCTGGCATTTAATTTTTTCCATCGAGAAAATGATAATTAATAACACGAGAAGTTATTCGTTAATTGACGAACCTGGTGTGTATTGGATGGTCCTGGTGGGGGATTCTGGTAGCACGCCGCATGCAAAGGTTTGAGCTTCTTTTTTGTACTGACCAATCTGCAATTTTAATTTGTTAAAAAAAATTGTCATAATTAAGTAAAAAAATAAAGCCGGTTTATAATTTTAAAAATTATTTTGAAAAGTAAATATATTTATTTTATATTTATATTCATTAATAGATATATGAAAATTAATTAATACCTGGCTTAGGAGGACGTAAATTCCTGCATGTTTATTGTCCCATGAAAACTCAGTGTCAATAGAAGAATAGTCAGTTACTTCTTGCATGAGTTTGATTTTTCGAATGGCTGCGTCAACATGTTTTTGGTATTTTTGGCTGTCGGTGGCTTTATTCAACCATGCTCCAGCCCAAGCTAACTCATCCTGCAACATAATTATATAAATATTTTACTAGAAATAAAAGCAATTAATTAAAACTATATTAATTATAATTACTTGGTAGCCGCTGAAATCACAGTAAAATGGGCAGACTGCGTCGCCAATGCTATCGCTGTATGAGCCCTGGTAGGTGTTTGCGAAATAATACGCCTGCAAAAAATTTATAAAAAAAACAAATAAATTAAATTGTATGCTTTTATATGCGTTGGAACATTAATTAAGCATTGATAATTGAGTGCAAGCGTATTGTGCATGTGTGTGCGTGTTGAATTTAAATAAGCATAGAAGTTAGTTCTGTATGCGTAGGAGAACTTATATACGTATATAATCCTAAAATCTTTGAAATTATATACATTTTTCTAGTGATAAAATACTATCACGATACCGTTTATATAGCGCTAATCACTTGTATTAATAATTTCAGGGTTTCAAATACGTACCTCCTTCGCTTTAGACAACAAGCGCCAGGAGTAGGCAGGGTCGGCGATCTTGAAGACGATTGAGGCAGCAGCCAGCGCGGCGGCGATCTCGCCGGCGACCTCGGAGCCCGGATGAGTGGTGTTGACGGCGTACACGGGGCGCGGGGTGTCCATGTCCTCGGGCCGTTCCCAGCAGTTGTGGTCACTGTAGGGGTTGCCCACCATGGCGTAGACCGTGTTGGGCAAGTTGGCCGTGGCCTTGAGCAAGAAATCCGTGTTCCATTTCAGAGTTTCCGCAGCATTAATCCACTCGTCTCCCATGGCCATCCCGTCGCCGAACTCGATGATGCTCCACGCCAACAACGTCGCCGTGAACGCCATCGGAAAGCTGTACTTCACGTTGTCCCCCGCGTCGTAGTATCCCTCCGTTAGATCAACCTAAAAAAATTAAGAAACGTAATACAAGTTGGTCCTCGTAGACACAAGAATAGGCAGGCATGTATAGATAGCTAAATTGTCTTACACCACCCTCTTGGCCATCGCGTAGAGCAGAGTTCTTTCTCCAAGTCATGCGCTGCCAAGAAGGGAGCTGGCCTGATCGCTGCCCTTCGAAGAACAACAAGCTCTTGCTCAGCGCGAGCTTGTAATCGTGCTTTTGCTCCCATCCAACCGATGCCGTTGACATCAACAACAACACACCACAAACAACAACGCAAATCCTCTCCATCGACATTTTCTTTTCCTTTCAAGTCAATTCTTTGTCATCTTAATTAATCGGTATTTTATAGACACAGATGATCTTAATAGGATAGTGGTTCATGACACCATTGTTCAACATTCTCACTTGCCAAATAAGGCAATAAATTTCCTTAAGAAGTATATATATATATATATATATATATATATATAACTATGCATGATATGATCTAATCAACGAAATATTGAATTGATTCGTAATAGTTTATTCCATTTAATTTGGAAAGAAACCATCCTTACAATAATACATGTCTAATTTTGTGAACATTTGAAAATATATAGAGGAAAGTAAGTAGGGGAAATGACTCTAGAGGAACTCCTCTTTGGTTGACTAAAATAAATATGCTATTAGCGACAGATTTAGTGACACACGTTTAATTTCTTTCTCTAGCTATATAGAGACAGATTTATTAATTATCGTTGCTATTAGTGACAGACTTAAAATATCCGTTGCTACTAATAATGGGTTGATGATAAATTCCATTTTTTTTTGCTGCTACTAATATCCGTTGCTACCAATTGGTAGGTATTGCAACTGATATTATTGCAATGGATTTAGTAGGTGCTTTATTTTACATTCATATTATGAATTGGGTTCTGTCTTTAATAATTGATTGATTAGATTCTCACTTAGCGGGACTTTGCCAAAAAGTAAAGTCCAGCCAATTCTTATTATTGTAAGATATAAGAAAATAAGTAATATATATATCCGTCTGTGACTGGAACGCCTAGATCAAATCTGATTTTGGGGCCCCAATTGATAAACAGTTTGTTTAAACTGGGGGAAGCTAATAAAATTTTGTCTTTTTATTCGAGAGTTGGGCTATCACTACAAGAAAAAAAAATAGTATTATTGACGGAATTATCGACGAACTTTTGTTTTCGTCAGTATATTTAGGCTTTCTGATAGAATTAACTTGTTCCGTTGATAATGGTTGAAAATTACCAATGGCTATACTCTTTCTGTCATAAATGGTTGTCGGATAAAGCATAATGTTAGGGTTGTACTGACGGAATTGATATTCCATCAGTAATTCTCAAGACTTCCAACGGATTTTATATTCCGTCGATAACAGAAATATCGACGGAATTGATATTTCATGGGTAACTTTGAGAATTACCTACGGAATTGAGTTATTCCATCGGTAACCTTGAGAATTACCGATGGAATATCAATTCCATCGGTAATGTCTATTAGATCTAGGGCACACGGCCAAACCTTTTCCCTTCATGCACGCGGCCTTCTCCTCCGATCTCTTGAGCTTTGGTGATTCGGTAAGTTTCCCCTCTTCCCATCTCTTCCCGACGACAGCGGAGACTAGCTGTCGATACAGCACGCCGCTCCGCCGCCACAGCACGCCAGCTGCGTGCTGTGCCGGCCGCTAGAATGCGGCTGGCTATCGTTGCCTGCATGTGCATGGCGGCCGCTGCCAGCACGCGCTTGGCGGGTGTGCCCTCTGCCAGCATGCGGCTGGCGGCTATGCCCGTCGCTAGCGCGTAGCTATGCCCTCCGCTAGCACGTAGCTGTGCCCTCCGCTAGCATGCGGCTAGCGGCCACCAACACGCGATTGCCTTATTTACAACGGCTTATTTTGTTGAATTTATCATAGCATGTCATTTTTTCTATTAATTTTAGCTAAATTTTATTTCTATTGCAGTATACTGTATTTGCTACTCTTCTTCAGTCAGACTATATATATATATATATATATATATATATATATATATATAGGTATAATTTACATGGTTGATTTTAGATGTAGGTTAAATTTAATATCTTGATATATAAGATGATATAGTCATATCGTGATTTTAGTTTTGGTAGATACTACATGTTCAATATACGAAAAAATAATCTAAGTTTCTTTTGGTCTACTAAGTTAAATGTTCAATAGAAAGTGAACGTTATGTTTGATCTAACCTATTATGTTGTGTTTGAAACTACTCACATTATATTATGTTTGATTACTTTATTTAAGGTTAAATTAAATTGTACAAGTTTAATAGTGTTTTAAATTGTATTCCTATTAGGTGACAATATCTATGAATAAAATATAGATGTACAATCGATTAGAAAAATGATTTATTAGAGATAATTTTATTGTTGAAGTAAAATAATTTGTCCAGAATATATGAATGATGTCGAGTTACGATGTCCATGCAATCATAAAAAAATTATCAAAATAGAATTTTTCGTGATGAGGATACTGTGAAAGTACATATATGTAGAAATGATTTTGTACAAAATTACTACAATTTGTACTGTCACGGAGAGTCTTATTTGTATGAATCAATTGAGTCTTCTGGTGATTTTTCATTTGACAAAACTTTTATTGTGCCTGAATTAATAATTTTTACTATGTCTGAATCATCAACTTATGATCTATCAAATCATGATAATTAATTTTTTTTTTGAGATTTGTTCAATTATAAATTAAATTTTTTTATCATATATAATTCATGCAAAATATATTTATTATATTTTGATAATTTACTAAACTAATATTTAAATTTTGTATTGTTATATGTTTCAGAAGTTCACGTCTTGATTATCATTTACTCATATTACCTATCCAGGTATCAAAACTTATTTAGTTATATATGCAACATTTTTAGTTATATATAAATATAATATAAATCTATCATATTTACCATTCTACATGATTTTCTATTCTAATTTGAGATATAATTGTACTTTTTGGATTATGAATAGATGTTGTAATTTTTTTATATTATTTTGTTTGTAAGAATGGTTCTATTATGTATATGGATGGATATGGATTTTCTATTGCTATTTTAGATACTATTTGGATTGTGAAATTTAATTGTGGATTGTGAATAACATTTATATATATGAAAATATCATCATTTATTATGACTCTTTAGGTATAAAAATTGTATACATGTTTGGCCTAAATAGGAAGATAATCTATGAATTTTTTTTCTATTTATGTCAGAATACCGATGAAATTATTATTCCGTTAGTAATCTTCGACGAAATACTCAATTCTGTCGGTAATTCCATTTAGTGATTATCGACGGGATAATTAATTCCATCGATAATCACCAACGGAATGTGTCATTCCGTCGATGATCCTCGACGGAAAAAATTCCGTCAGCAACTGCTAAAACAATTAGCATTGAATTAAGTTACGGGTACTGACAAAATATATTATTCCGTTGATAAATCTATCGATGGAATATATTTTTCAGTTGATAAATTTATCAATGGAATATCTGTTCTGTCGATAATATTACTAATGAATACATGAATCCATTGGAATATACTTTTTCGACGAATTTTACACTAACACATTATTTGCCATCGTAATTCCATCGGTACACGTCTTCGTCGACGGAATTATGACGGAATAAGTTGTCGGTAATGCTTCTTTTTTTGTAGTGTATAGTGTTCGAGCTAAAAAAAAATTAAAATAAATAAAATTTTAGGTGCTTACAGTGTATAAAATTTAAAATATAATGTTTATGGTTTAGGATTCAAAGATGACATACTGAAATATTGAGGCTGGATCACTTCCAGATGAGCATCAGTCTCTCTCTATATATAATAGTAATTATATAATATAGAAATGGGAAGGAAGCACAAATTTTAATTTTATTTATTTATTTTACAAGTTTGCATTTGTCACTAATTTTTGGTAACTCAAATTAACTTCTTTTTCTCCCTTTCACTTAGGAATATTCTTTTGGTTAGTATATACGGGAATGCACCCATAATTATATATAACTAAATTATTTTGGGAGTGTCATTTAATTTTGTTATACGTGGTATTTATTAACTTATATGCTTGCCTAAATTAATTTTTTGAAGGATATAAAAAAAATAAATTTGGTTTATTAATTCATTAGTTTAGTTTCGATTGCATAATTAGTTAAATTATTGGTCTCGATTGAACTTACACAAAAAATTAAAATCCAACATAACCGTTAATGTTCAAAAAATGTTATAGAATACTTTGCATAATCTACGAGAAGAAATATATATTTATGTTTCTTTCAAAGAAACATCATTTTTACTATGAATGAACTTGATATATTATAAAAATACGTCAAAAAATTGTCAACCATGGTTTGAATATTATTGTGCATTTTCATTCATTTGGTCGACAGAATATCCATTGTGTATCAATGATGAAATTGTTATCTTGACAGCCCTTTTAGGGTAGCTCCTTACTATTTAGAAGGGAGATAAATTACGGAGATTTTACCTACTAACAACAACACATATAAGGAGGAGTTGAGGCAACCAGCATTCCATACTTGCTATAAATCAACTTCAGACCTATATGAATTAACTATGTCAATCCACGGGGGCACAAGTGAAAAGAGGTTGAAGGAGTTAATAACCATGATGCCTCGGCGCACCAGAGCTTTGCTCCAACGGTAAAATGAACCATCTTGATGTAGCAGAGAGAACATCTGAAAACTATGTGAACAAGAGGAAGGAGAGGTTCTAATGAAGACATGCACTGCCCATGAAGGGATGCTCATTATTGTTGAATCAATGAGCAGCTATCCTTAGCTTTGATCCTCTTGTGGTGAGATCTTCTACTCATGATGGCTTATTAGACCTGAGAATGTGATCCAAGGTTTGGATCCATAATAATGTCTTCTTTATCTTTAATTTTCTGGGTTGATTTATGGAATTAGTAGAGTTGCAACACAATGATCAAGGGTTCGACATGGTAGTTCTGTTTAAGTTTAAATCTTAATCCCTGTGTTAGTGTGTTTTTGAACTTTTAGGATCTTAATGATTTCTTCTAGATACTACAAATATTCTCCTTTTATACATTCTTTACATGATTTATTATTTTTAATAAATTTTTCAAACAAAACTAAATAGGTTTATCTAAAAATTAAATTGACGATATCTAAACTATTATTTTTTTATTATACCTTCTAAAAATATAATAAAAAATTATTGAATATGTCAACACTCTTTCTAAAATTGATGAATCAAACCTTTTTAGTCTCAGCTTAAATACAAAACTTGGAGAGCACGTGATCAGATATTCTTTTTTTTTATTTGTCTCTGTGATCAATCAAGTCAGTTGGGTTGGCTTATTTTCAATGGCGCAGCTAGGAATTTATGTCTGCCTGAGATAAAAACTTCTAATGCCAAATAACCAAAAAATATCCCTGGGTTATCCTACACAAATAGTTGGGTTTGTCTATCTATTTATCTAGCTAGTTAGTCGGTTTGTTTGGTCTTTTTGTGTGGTATGTATGTCTTGGTTTGTTCTGGGTTTTATTCTATTCTAAATTCTAATTTTCAATGGAATCAGAGCTATAGTTGTTTCATCGTATGCTATGACAATAAAGTTAGGATTTTTCAACGATTTATTAAAGTTTTTATACAAGAATAGGTTTTGCTAACATAAAACAATATTAGATCATCAAAAATCAAAAGAAAACCTAGAATAAGCTTGGTTTTCCAAGTTTTTCATGTTTTTCACAAAGAACATGATGAACAATGATAACCACCACTATTTTCATGGAAAATTGTCATGTTTGATCCATTTTTAAGTCAAATCATCATGGATCAATCGATTGCCATGGTCTGGCAATTGACTGCAAGCCTAAAGTAGCGAATAGATCAACGGGAATCAATTAGTCGGTTCAATCCATTGATACCAATTGATTGCTTTAATTCAGCAATCCATTGGCACAACTGGATCGAACACAGGATCGATTTTGATCGATTAGCACGATTGACTATAGCTACCAATAGATTGGCCATTTTTGCTAATCAATTGATAGCCTTGAAGTCATACACAAAACCAATTTTAATCGATCTGCCAAATCGATAGTCGACACCAATCGATTGGTGATTTTCACTAATTAATTCATGGCCTTGAAGTCGAACACAGAATCAATTTAAATCAATTAGCCGAATCGACTCCTAATTGAGGCAATCAATTGCTCATTTTCAACAATCAATTGTCAATTCTAAAGTTAAGCACAAAAGGCTCTTGGATTTACTAGCGAATCGATTGGCGATCACCAATTGATTGCTAGGAATCAACAATTGATTGCTCAGTATGATGTTGAATATAGAAGGTTCTGTGATCGATTAGCGGGAACGATTGATGATACTAATCGATTGACACACACCATCAATTGATTGATGGTCGTAAAGTTGGATGCAATAGGCTTTCAAGTCGATTGGTGTAATCGATTGGTTGTTGTCAATCGATTGCCATATAATATCTATAGATTGATAAGCCTAAACTTGAGCTATTAAGATTAATCAAATGATTGTCTATTTGAGTAAGCTTCCTAGGAATTTCTTGGGTCTATCTACATACGTGCTACTAAATTGAACTATTGTGTAAGTTCAAAGGAAGATATTTTATGTAGGTTTTGTACATTTTGTGTAGGTAGATGTATATTTATACTGAAAGTAATTGACCTAATTGAAAGTTACTTTTAGGCTAGATATATGTTTAAGGCTAGCTTATGACTAAAGAACAAAACATTTCTCTATTTGTTCAAATCATACACAGAATATGCCAGTGTAGTGTCTGAAATCGCTTATTTCATTAATGATATTTATTGGATTAAATTATAATTTAATAAGAATTTAGATTTATTTAATTAAGAGGATTTATTGGATTAATTACAATTTAATTAGATTTCAAATTTATTTAATTAAGGTTATTTATTAGATTAATTATATTTAATTAGAATTCATATTTAATTAAGAAAGTTATTAGTTTAAATATATAGATTTAGTTAATTAGTTAGCTTACATTTATGGAATTTAATTTGATCAACTTTATTAAGAAAATTATTGGATATAAATATTAATTTTATACTCAAATATATATTTTTATAGCCATACAAAATAATATTAATTAAATAAAAATAAGAAAAAAATATATAAGATTAATATATTATATATATAACGTGTAACATGTAAAATATATTTAATAACTAATAAACTACAATGAATGCTAGTTAATTTAGTTAATTGGTTGCTATAATTATAAATAATCATCTCTTTTCTTCTTGTAAATCATCCACAAGGATAAGGGTGACGTTCAAAACCGCATATCAGAGTGACATTCAAAACTGCATATCATAATGCGTCAGTTTTGGCAATTATAGTAAGTTTTTTTAATTAGTTATCAAATTAAACCGAAAATAACAAATCACACACTAAATCGTTGCTAATTGGATACTATAAATAATCACCTCTTCTCTTCTATAAATCATCCACAAGGAGAAGAGTTGTAAGGAACTAAAACACTAAACATGCAGAAAGCATAGCGAAAAATAATTAGTTCATTTCCAGAAGATCCATGTGAAGTAAAATCATATACTAAATTTTGTTAAAGGGAGTTATACCTTTGGTGTGTGAACACGAACTCCCAATAGCTTAGATCTCAGCATGATCATGTGTTCGTGCCTCTTTTGGTATCCACACAAATAACCCTTCCACCCATCTCACGAACTCACGAAGTGGAGAAAAAAAAACAACTAAAGGTTGTGCTAGTAACCTCTTTAGAAGTTTCAGCCAAGGTAGAGGAAGAAGAAGAAGAGCAAGAACACAAAATCTCCTTATGAAAATGAATCAAACCCCCTTTTGTAGTCATTCATAAAATTGCCTTAATGTCAATTGCCTTAATTGATATTAATATTTGTCTTCATCCAATGCATTTTCAATTCAAAATTGACCACTCTTCATCAAATGCATGATTAATTCTAAATTGAACCCTCCTCTTCCATAATGAATTTAGATTCATCACATCACTCAATAAGTCTAACTCATTAATCATCATCAATCCGAATTGACTCAATAAGTCTAATTCAAATTGGACTCAATCCAATAGTTGGATCAAATTGAGTCTAACTTGAATTAGACTTAATCCAATAATCCATCATATGAACTCATCTCTAAATCAATTTGTTCTTTGTGTGTGACCCAATATGTTTTGGTAACATTGGCAATATCTCTAAAACTATTTTAGATACATAAACAATGAGTGACATCTAACAAGGCATCATTGTTACTCAAGCGGCGAGAATATCGAGATCCAACTTAACCTTTCTGTGTTTATTATCTTGTATGACTCAATCTTTCTATCCTTTATATCTAGATTGATCAATGAGACATAAATCATGTTATCCTCTTATCAATCTTTGTGTTTATCGATATTTAAGTCGACACACTCAATCAAATAAGCTCAATATCGTATATTGACTCATTTAAGTATGGTCATGCATTCTTGTATCCTACTAATCAAGGAGCCCACAGATATCGATTCCATCATATGGAAGGGATAGATCTCATATACATCATTCACATCCCTCCGCATAACTTATTGTATATCCAGTGATCAACTTTATTGTCCATCTTGTTACAAGTGATATTTGCCAATACCAAAGTACACAACTCTTTATATGGAACCGTAGTGACTTCAAGTCTAAGGATTATTCATACTAATAGTCACTATGAGAATATTTATGATACTCATATAACAATCCATGAAACATTTTCATGGTGGGGCATTCAGTTCATATTCTATAATATATATACATATGTTGACCTGATATCTCATATCCATAACTTGTAAGATTAAGTCATCCGTTGACCTACATGTTAGTCTCAACGCATTAATATTGTCCTTATATATTAATACTTAACTAGGAATAGTTAAGAGTAGCGTTTTATATATCCACAATATCCACTATTAATTTAACCAATTGATATGTTGTAGACTAAAACCTTATATTTTAGGACATTATTATACTTATTCATTCAACACTAAATTGAAGTAAATATAATAACCAACTTTATTTTTTTATTAATAACTAAAATATGATACAAGAGTACCCTTATCAATCATCTCATAATTAGACTAGAACTAATACTAACAAGAGTGGCATTCAATTATTGCACCAATGACCTCCATCTTTTTCTTCTTTCTCTTTGTTTCTTTTGTCTTGTCCACCGGAGGGGCGACCTGCAATGAAGAGCTTAAAGTTAACATTGTTCATGTTGAAGTTTAATCGGATGTTTCCACCTATGATTCTGGAGACTACTACACCTTCCTTCTGGCCAGAACATTAGAGATCCAAGAAGATGATGCGACATTGTGGGTTATACACTCCTACTAGAATGTTATGACCGACTTCTTGATGAGGCTGAGGGAGAAGGATGTGGCGGCTATGTCGAAGGTCGATTGGTTCATGCGCGCTGTTTTAAGCTTGGTTTACCATCCATTGACCACCCACACGCCCTTATTTTTAGTACTGCACCATGACACTCACAGCGTGTGGAACGTGACCAACATGAGGGAAGGCATCATCATAGGCGCCCTCAACTCTAGCATCACCCTGACCACCCTTCGTATAGTGACCATGGCATGCCGCCTCCTCCAGCCAAGTGGAAGGGTCGTTGCGACTTCGGGAATACATCATTGTCGGCTGTGCAGTTCTATAACAATAAGCTCATCAACGCTCGGTCCTTCGTTAATGGATTGACCAATTCACCTATTGATAATGACGACCACGGCACTCACGTCTAGCATCGCCGCTAGCGCATTCATGAAGCACACTAATGTGTACGGTCTAGCTAGGAGACTAGCGATCGGAGTGTCCCCCTTTGCGCATATCGCCATTTACAAGGTTTGCTCGAATGATGAGTGTTAGGGGCACGAGATACTCGCTGGGATGGACGTTGTAGTGGAAGACGGTGTCGACGTGCACTTAGTCTCGCCCGGTGGTGACCCTGGTCTGTTCTACCTTGACCTAGTTGCGATCATCGGTTTTAACGCCATGCGCAAGGGAGTCTTCATTATCTACTCGGTCGACAACTCGGGGTCGTTTAATTCCACCATATCCAATGACGCGTCGTGGTTAATTACTCACAGTGGCGGCCATCACTATGGACAATGAGTTCTTAGCCACCATAAAGCTCGACAACAGCAATGAGTTCCACGGCGAGAACATCTACCAGCCACAGGGATTCTCATCGAAGAAGTATCCTTTCATGTTCCTTGGTGGCGCTTCCACCTTATGTCTCAATGGTTCCCTTAACGATATCGACATGAAGGGAAAGATTGTGCTCTATGACCATGGCATCAACGAGCGGATCAAGAAGGGGGAAATCGTCAAGCAAGCCGATGGCGCCGGCATAGTGCTTATCAATGCACCAAAAGACGGTTATAGCATTATTGCCGATCACCACGCATTGCCGGCGTTGCACATTCCCTACGCCTTTAGACCTAAGATCAAGGCTTACATCAACTCATCCACGTCCTCCCAACGACCACCATCATCTTCAAAGGCACCATTACCCATGTGCCCCACTCTCCGGCAATAACTTCCTTCTTTTCCCATGGGCTTTGCCAAAATACAGCGGGGATCCTCAAGTCTAACATCACCGGCTCTGGTGTCAGCGTCCTTGCCGCTTGGAACACACAGAAATTCAACGTTATCTCTGGCACCTCCATGTCCTGCCCCATCTCTCCAGCATCGCCACCCTCATCAAGAAAGTCCATCCCGATTGGTCGCCCACAACTATCAAATCCACCATAATGATGACGACCTACGTAAAAGATAACACCAACAAGCCCATCTCTAACGAGAGGAACCTTCCAACCGACCTCATCGCGGTGGGAGCCAACCACGTCATGCCTCTAAATGTCCTTGACCCAGAACTCATCTATGACATCTCTCCAATGGACTATTATCCATACTATGCGGCCTTTGTCTACAATGTCTCTGATGTGAGGTTCATCATCCACCAGAAAATCAATTGCTCGTCGATCAAGAGCATCCCAGAAGGAGAGCTCAACTATCTTTCCACCATCGCCCGATTGTCGGCAAATAAGGCAAGGGCAGTGACCTTCACGAGGACCGTGGCCAACATCGGTGAGGTAGCAGAAACTTATTACGCAAAGTTGGGCGTGCCAGAGTGGTTTCTGCACATGTAGTTCCGAGAAGCTTAACCTTCAAGAAGGTTAACAAAAAGAAGAGTTTCAGGATCAGTTTCAAGTGAAGGAGTGATTATGGGGCGTTGTCATCGACTGTCGAAGGGCAATTGAGGTGTGTTTCCCGGTGAGGATTGTGGTTAGAAGTCAATAACTATCATTTGGGAGTGATGATGATATATATAAAGCAAAGGAAGCTTCTTATATAACTATTAATTATCATATTCGTATCTGCATCTTAATGTATGAATATTGCATGGACAAGTATTTATCCCTTTTTTTCTTTTAAAAAATTTAAATTATAATCCATGTCTGTTTTATTTGTAATTATTTCTTATAATATTAAAATAATTTTACAATATCTCTTGGCCCACTTGAATAATGGGTCATCTAATTTACAATTTGAGCTACTTATTTTAGTTTAACATTCTCACTCTTAGAAATTGTTGCCCAATCTATCTGATCTACTATTGTGGGTCTAATTGATTTCATCTTTCATCCATGCTTTGTCACTTTAAATGGTTGAATCACATAGCATATTTGGCTCGTATCTCAATGTATTTAGTTGACTCAAGTGGGGAAATACATTTTGATATATTTGTCTCATATCTTATTTGCACAACTACCTAGGTATTACGAAAAACACCTACAATTAATGATCTGAATTTTAACGACCAGGTATTATTTTAGACGCAACTTAGCGACGTAAATCATAGTTTATAGAATCGCGATCCTACATAGAATCGATTTAGGGTCAGGATCGGATCGGTCAGGATCGGATCGGTCAGGATCGGATCGTAGAATCGTACGATCCTACCAAAAATTCTTAAAATCTTATCATACATGATTAATAATAAGAAAAAATGCTTAAAAAACTCATTTACATATAAATAGATAACTAATTTTGCATATATATGCAATCATTTACACTCAACACCTTAGATTACATTACTACATGTACAAATTTAAATTAACTAGTAATTTAACTACTATTCTCACATAGTAATAATATTTATATTTTCATATCATAAAATGAAAGAATATAAAATTTTTATTAACACAATAATAATAACACATTCAACGTCAAAAATATTTCCTTGGTTTATAAGATGATCCAATTTAAAGGTCAATAAAGCACCTAACATACATAACAGAAGTTATTGGATCCTTTGATTCAAATATGAACGTCGAAAATAATCTTCTAAAGATTGGTTGATGTCACACAATACTAGACAATAGACATCCAAAAATTCATCATTTTGGGGGAAAAATGACAGAATATTATTGATAAAAAACTAACTCAAAAATAATTAAATATATGTTTAAATAATTTAAAACCCTAACAAGATGAAAAAAATATAATAAAAAAAGATAAAATCTTCTAGGCATCCGAAAAGGATTTAAATAATATTTTTTAGGTTTGAAATAGGGTGGTTAAGGATAAACTTTGAAATTTATTAAAGATCTCTGAACGAGCTTTGATTTGATATATTATAGGCCCCGTGGTTCAATCCGAGTCAAAAGTTATGACCTCTCAAAGCTTCCACCGATCCTGTTACGATCCTACCGATCCTGCTGCAAAACTCGATTCTGCACAATCCTGGATCGATTTTGGGTCTTAGGATCGTACGATCCTACGATCCGGATCGCGATTTTGCAAACTATGACGTAAATAGTATTTTGTCGTTAAATTTTCATTGCTAATTGTTTACCTCGCTTATTTAATGATGAAAATTTAATTACCGAATATTATTTTGGATGCAACTTAGCGATGTAATTAATATTTCATCGTTAAATTTTCATTACTAATTGAGCTTATTTAATAATGAAATTTTAATCCTATCACTAAATTAGTGATGAAAAATAAAATTCATCACAAAATTTATCATGGAAATTTAATTTCATCTCTAATTATCAACGGAATTAAATTTTCGTCACTAATTTTGTAAATTTAGAATTTTCCTGGCTTGACTTTTCCCCTATCTCACTGATCTCTCTCCCTATCACCGATGTCGTCCTCTCTGGCATGTGGTCTTCTCTATGGTACTCAAGTAATTATAGGATCAGTGACGTCGATAGAGGTGAGATGAATATCGATTCATCACTTTTATTTTACTTGTTTTATCATGCTCGTTCTATCAAGGTTAATCCCAGTGGAATATAATAAAAACAATAATGAACGAAAAGAGACACACATATTTACTTGGTTCCTAACCCGCCAGGGTCAATATGTTCAAGGCCTAAGTACAGAAGGCTTCTATTCACTAGTTTTTCTCTTTTTCAAAACTTTTCGGAAGACGGAGAAACCACTTATTGATTTAAATGAGAAGCACAAAGATAGTAAGATAAAGTATGACTTGTAAATACAAACAAACTTAGTTGACAATCGATCTAGAAGTCTTGAGCATAGCGTAGCGCACCCCTCCTGAATCTTCCCCAATCGCAGAGTTTCACCTTGATATCTTTTCTTTCAAGCACAGAGATAGAGTAATGGAAGAATGAGTATCTTGAATGTAGATCCTTTGTCTCATCTTATAGAATTCGATAAGATTCTTATCTAGATCAACTCTTATCTGAATAAAGTCATATCTAAATCAACTCTATCTAGGTGAAGTCATATCTAGATTAAGCCTTATCTTTATCCACATAATCTGAGTTATCCTTATCCTCATCCACATCCACATAATAAAGTTGAACCTAATCAGATTACATGTCAACATTTCTTACAACTTAGCAATCCTAAACTGAACCCAGTTGGTCTGTCGAACCACTGGTTCGATCTTCTAAACTAGTTTAGTTCAATCCTAATCAAGTCCGGTTCAACCATTTACATTTGTCTACTTACTGTTTTACTTTCAACTCCAAGTTCATGCAAAGCAATCATACTATTGGTGCTCCAAGGTAGTTTTGATGTGATCAACTAAGTCAGGTTAAGTCCTATTTGTTGGGACCCGTTGGCCAGCTAAAAGGGGGTTGAATATCCCTGCACAATTAAAAAGAAACGAACCATTCTCGGGCTTAAAAGAACACTTGCGTAAAATAAAATAAAGAAATAAACTAAAAGACAAGGCTCACAGATTTTACTTGGTTACAACCAGGGAGACTGTTAATCTAAGAAAATGAATCGCACTAAGTATCTCCTTCAGGCGGAGAAGCCTCTTACATCAGTGAAAGCACAAAAAAATAAAGCTAAACTAACAAAGTGAAGCGTACAAGTGTTGGAACTCAAATTGCTTGTTGTTGTTAAGCTTCTGGACCAAGGTTGTATTTATAGTCTTGGAGGGGGCCGCCTGGAAAGGTTCCAGGCGCCTAGAGTAGGATAGATTTTTATCCCCGACGCAACGGTCAACGCCCACGTCGATGATGCTAAAAGTTGGGTTCCGGGCGCCCGGACTCCGGGCGTCCGACCCCTCAAAGTCAACCTCATTGACTTTTTCGGTCCGAGCCCTCTGCTCCAGTGTTGCTCGCCTCGGTCCGGATCTTACGCTCTAGTTCCGCTTGCTTGGGTGATTTCGGCCAACCAAAATAAGGCTCACCCGAATTTAATTTTGACCTTCTCCTTGAGCAGACTTCCGCTCCAGCTTCTCGTCCCTCGAACGTCGTGCACATTATTCTCATCCACCGGTGTACTCTTTCACATCCCTTCCATCTCTCGGATGCACCGAGTCCGTCGGCTCCCTTTCCGTGACATCCTTCTCGCTAGCTGCGTCTTCTGCTCGACTTTCTGAGCTCCTAAGTTCCTGCATACTTAGACACAGGGATCAAAACCAACAGAACCTAACTTAACTTGTTTGATCATATCAAAACAACCTTGAGATTCCAACAATCTATCCCTTTTTGATGTAAACAATCCAAGTTAAGCTAGGGTAAACAAATAAAGTTAAAGCGAAGATAAATTTTGCAATAAAGCACAAAAAGTAGGAAATTTAATTTTAAGCTACCAAGCTACAAACTACCTCCCCCTAGATTTAATCTTTTCCTTCTTCTCTTTTGATCACATAAAAAATGGGGTATCAAGAAAAATCTAAGGGTAATTCTGATAAATAATTTTAAAAAAACTTGTCAATTTTTGAAAATTTTAAAAATTATTTTCATTAAAAATTTTCTAAGTAAACTCTGATTTTGGAAATATTGAGAACAATTTTAATAGCGTTAATAATACAATAATTTTATAACATTTTCAAAAAAAATAAAAAATTTCCTCAGTTAAATAATTATTCAAGAATTAATTTTTGTAGAAATTTTGGTAAAGTAAATCTGAAAAAAAAAACTTTAAGTAAAAAAAAATTCTAAGAGAAAAAATTTTTCAAAGTTAAAAATTTGCGCAACATGTAAAATACATTTTGATAAAGCACAAGAAAAAAACTTTAATTTTAAAAAAATTGTATAGAAAAATTTAGAATTTTTCAAAAAATTGAATAACTATTCAAAGCATTATCTAATTTCAATTTTAATGCTTCATCTCAATTAAACATTTTATTTCAATATTTGGCTTCCAAGCTATGGCGAGACACTATGCCTTCTTGGTTATTGGATCATCAATCACTTCTAAACAAAGTCTCATAAGGAAATTAAACGCTTAATTTTCTTGCTGAAAGCGCTAAGTCTAATTAAAGTTCAAGTTAGACAAGACTTTGGAACCCAATATAGGTTCCAGCCAACTGGATTAATTAGGAATTTCTTTGGAACATATTTCTAATTTATCCTTTGTGATATCTAAAATACCAATTAAGGTTATTGAATTTTCTAAAACTTGTATTATATGAGCATGCATGATTTTTCAAGTTACTTATTTCTTTTTGTAAAATATCATTTTCTAATTTTATTTTGTCAAACTCTTCTAATGGGCAAGATTTTGCTAAAATTAATTTTAAATTTTAAATTTCTTTTTCAAGTTTACAACAATCTTTGGTTAATACTTTCATAAATTTAAACAACTTATCAGGTGGGAGAGATCGTACCTGACTTACCTTGTCGACTTCATTATCCGTAGCTCCCCCTGAACAGCTACTCTCTTCCGACGTAGCCCCCACTTCATCGATGCTCTCAATGCTCATTTCATATGAGCTTACTTCGTGTTCATCTTCTTGATGACTTGCCATTAATGCAAGTCTGGAGAAGACCTCAACTTCCAATTCAAACGACGTATCATCCCACGTCACCTTTAGAATCTTGTACTTGTTTGTTTGGACATGCTTCTTTCCTTTGTCCTTGTCCTTGTCCTTGTTCCTAAGCTTGGAGTAGTTGTCTTTGACGTGCCCTTCTTCGTTACAGTGGTAGCATCTGATCATCCTTTTCTTTCTACCATGCTGATGGTTAGTTTTTCTTGATTTAAATAACTTTTTAAAATGTTTTACCATCATTGTTGTTTCTTCATCCTCGAGAGAAGATTCTGAATCTTGTTCTTCCATCCTTACCTTAAGGGCAATGTTGTGCGTCGGTTCCTTCTTCATATCTGCACATCTCAACTCATGAATTTCAAAAGTTGAAAACAACTCTTCTAAGGTAATAGTTTCTAGATCTTTAGAGATATAGTAGGCATCTACTAATGATACCCATTTCTTATTTCTAAGGAATGCATTAAGTGCGTACCTTAGTGAATCTCGGTTGCTTACCTTTTCTCTGAGATTCGAAAGTCCGGTGATGAGCTCCTTAACTCTCGAGTGAAGGTGTGCTATGGTATGGTTTCATTTTCTTCAAATCGGAGGTCGGTGAGCTGATTGCGAAGTAGGTCCCGTCTCGCAAGTTTCGCCTCCGAGGTTCCCTCGTGTAGTTCCAAGAATTTCACCTAGAGCTCCTTTGCGAACTCACAAGGTCCGATCCGGTTGACTTCTTGTGGTGGTAGTACGCTTAGCAGATGAAACTCTGCCCTGCCATATGCCACATAGTCGGCTTGTTTCTTCTTCATCTATTGATACTTTTCCTTGCCCTCGGGTGCTTCAAAACCAAATTCCATTATTAATGATAAATCGAAATCAGTTTTGCAAAATACCTTCATTCTTTTTTTCCAGCTTGCAAACTCCCCCTCGAATTTTGATGGATAGATGCTCGGTCTGGCCATTAATTCGGTGTTTTGATCGGTGGTTAGTCCTTTTGAAGCATCCTGGCTCTGATAGCACTTGTTAGGACCCGTTGGACGGCTAGAAGGGGGGTTGAATAGCCCTACACAATTAAAAATAAACAAACCCTTCTCGGACTTAAAATAACACTTGCATAAAATAAAATAAAGAAATAAACTAAAAGACGAGGCTCACAGATTTTACTTGGTTACAACTAGGGAGGTTGTTAATCCAAATAAATGAATCGTACTAAGTATCTTTTTTAGGCGGAGAACCCTCTTATAGTAGTGAAAGCACAAAAAGATGAAGCTAAACTAACAAAGTGAAGCGCATAAGTGTTGGAACTCAAATTGCTTGTTGTTGTTAAGATTCTGGACCAAGGTTGTATTTATATCTTTGGTTGGGGTACCTGGAAGGGTTCCAGGTGCCTGAAGTGGGATAGATTTCTATCCCTGACGCAATGGTCAATGTCCACATCGATGATGATAAAAGTTGGGTTCCGGATGCCTGGACTCCGGTCGCCCGGAATGGGCCCAAGCGCCTGGCCCCTCAAAGTCAACCCAGTTGACTTTTTTGATCCGGACCCTTTGCACCGGTGTTGCTCGCCTCGATCCATATCTTACACCCCGGCTCCGCTCGCTTGAGTGATTTCGGCCAATCAAAATAAGGCTCACCTGAACCCAATTTTGACATTTTCCTCGAGCAGGCTTCCGCTCCCGCTTCTCGTCCCTCGAACGTCGCACACGTTCTTCTCGTCCATCTGTGTACTCTTCCACAACCCTTCCGTCCCTCGGATGTACTGAGCTCGTCGGCTCCCTTTCCGTGTCATCCTTCTCGCTAGCTACGTCTTCTGCTCGACTTCTTGTGCTCCTAAGTTCCTGCATACTTAGACACAGGGATCAAAATCAATATGACCTAACTTAACTTGTTTGATCACATCAAAATAACCTTGGGATTCCATTAATACTATTGATTTTTAACCCTGTATATAAGTGTGTAAGAACTTAGGAGCATAGAAAGTCGAGCAAAAGGCGCAGCTAGAGAGAAGGATAGCACGGGAGAGAGCCGACGAGCTCGATGCGTTTGAGGGATGAGATGTAGGATCGATGACATGCTAAAGGGCGTGAATAGTTCTTGTGGCTAATTCATTCATTTTGGAAAACTCAAAGTAAAGCAGTGAAATAAAGAATAAGACAAAAGCAATACTAACACAACTTCTTTTACTTGGTTCGGAGTCTGTGACGACTCCTACTCCAAGGCCCACTATCGTTGATCACTTTCAGTGGACAATCACTAATAATTCAAATAAAGATTACAAAACTTGAAGTACAATATAACAAAGTTACCGACAACAATAGAAGTACAAGTCTTTCGTCGATTGTCGGGGCAACGTTGAAGAAAGAAGTAGTTGTTCGTTCTTGATTTCGGAAATTGTGTTGTTGAAGCAACTGGTCGAGCCCTCCTTAAATAGCAAAGCTAGGCCTGATCTAAATCCACTAATCTCGGGATCAGGTTTTGACTTGTTGCTAATCGGTTGACCGATCCCCTGGTTCAGTCGACCGATCTTGCTTGAATCGGTCCATCTTCCTATCCAGATTCAGCTTCGGATGAGTCCTCGTTCGGTCGACCAATCCCGCTATCCTGGCTGGCTTATCTGGTATGATCCGATCAATCTGGCCTAATTTTGATCATCGTATATCCACTGTTTGGTCGACTGAACCCTAGGTTCAGTCGATCGATCCTTCGGTCGAACTCGTTCATCTGGCTGGAAATCTATCTGTTTGCTTTGGAGGTTTGTTTGACCGATTGATCGATCGACCGATCCCTGGTTCAGTCAACCGATCAAGGCTAAGTTTGACCTTATAAAACTATTAGATTCCTACAAAATAGAGTTAGACAAAATAGAAAATAATATATAAATCATTATTAACTTGACAATCTTCGGACTGTCCGATTCTGACTTCGAATTTTCTCTGAAAACCCTAGGTCGAACTGGCACCTATTATTCCCTCAACGGGGAATACGTCCTCACCTACTCCTCTCAGGAGATATTACTTGTTGCCAGACCGATCATTTAGACCGACTGGACTTTTCGCCTAGGGTTACCACCCCCTAAGACTTAGGGTTACCACCCCCTAGGGTTTTTCATAACCTAGGGTTACTACCCCCTAGGATCTAGGGTTACCTCCCCCTAGGGTTTTCCATAACCTAAGATTACCACCCCCTAGGACCTAGGGTTACCACCCCCAAGAGTTTTCCACTTGCCAACCGCATCTAGGACTTTCCATCACCTAGGGTTACCACCTCCTATGACCTAGGGTTACCTCCCCCTAGGGGTTTCCACCTGCCTAGAATCCACTAGGACTTTCGCCTAAGACAATTTAGGACTTTCCTACAAGCTCAATCAACCTTGTTAGATCATAAGATAACTTAAATTTGGACCCTTTGACATAATCAAAACTCAGGTTTGATCGTTTGGTGCTTCCTGCACCAACACGAGATGTTGTGGAAGAGTACGCAGGCAGACGAGAAGGGAGCATGCAATGTTTCTGAGGGACGAGAAGCCAGAGTGGAAGGTTGCTCGAGGAGAAGAGCAAAAGATGCGGCCATCGAGAAGGACAACATGGGAGAGCACCGACGAGCTCAATGTGTTTGAGGGATGAGGTGCTACGGAAGAGTACGCCGACAGACGAGAAGGAAGCACGAGACAATTCCAAGGGACGAGAAGTTAGGAGTAGAAGGATGCTCAAGAAGGCCGGAAGTTGGGTTCGGGTGAGCCCTATTCCAAATGGCCAAGATCATCCAAGCAAACGAAGCCAGAGCGGAAGACCCAAATCAAGGCAAGCGGAACCAGAGCAGAAGACCGGGATCGAAAGTCAAAAAAATGTTGACTTTTTGGTCCTCGACGCCCAGACCCAGTTCGGGGCGCTCTGACCAGTCCGAGGCGCCCGGAACCCTTCCAGGCGCCCAGACCATGATTTTTATCCAAAATGCGTCAAACAAGATCCGTTATGACGGGGATAAAGTTTTATCCCCCTCTAGGCACCTGGAACCCTTGCAGGCACATCGACCAAGGCTATAAATACAATCATGGTCCCAGAAGCTAGAATAGGGCTTGAAAAATACTTGTAATTGATTCTACTTGATTCTAGCTTTATTATTATGAGTCATCAACGTTGTAAGAGGCTTCTCCGCCTGAAGGAGACTTTGATAGTGAGCTTCAACTGTCTTGGATTAACAACCTCCCTGGTTGTAACCAAGTAAATTGTTTGCACCTCTTCTTTCTCTTAGTCTCTTATTTATTATATGCAAATATTAGTGTAATTTAGCTTGTAAAATCTGAGAAAGGTTGTTTTAATTTTGCAGGGCTATTCACCCCCCTCTAGTCGGCCGTCCAAGGGTCCTATCAAGTGGTATCAGGGCCAGGACGTCTCAGAAGGACTAACCTCCGACTGAAGCAAACAAGAAATGGCCAGAGCTAGCATCTACACACCAACGTTCGAGAGGGGGAGTTCGCAATTTGGAAGTGACGAATGGAGGTATTTCTTAAAACAGATTTTAATGTTTTATTAATAATGAAATATGATTATGAAGCACCGAAGAACACGAATGGAGAAGAAATTAAAAAACACCTCTAGACCAAAAAGTAGCGCGACCATTTTACGTCAAATGATAAGGTTGAATTTCATCTTTTAAGCGTACTACCGATTGAAGATCTTGATAAAATCGGCGACTATCAAAGTGCAAAAGAACTTTGGGAAAAGTTCTTGAAGCTCCATGAAGAACCAAAAGAAGCCAAATCTAACTCCTTGATGGACACCAAGTCATCATCAGAAGAATATGAAATCTAGGAAATCACCGTAACAACTCTAATAGCCGAGTACCTACCAGAAGATGAAGCAAGCTCATCCTCAATGAACAACAAAAGCATCAATGAAGAGGGAGCATCGTCAGAGGAAAGCATCACTACAGGGGGAGCATCAAGAATTGATATGGTAAGTCAGGTAATTAAACTTTCTCTAGAGCAATTATATAAATTTGTACAAATGCTAAGTAAATCATTGTATAAGAAGAGAACAAAGTATATCAAATCAAAGAAAGAATTTGCATGTCTAAAAGAAGAATTTGAGAAATTAAAAGATAAAATAGAAATATTAGAAAAGGATAATTCATGCATAAATGTTTCTCTTGCTCCAGAAAGAAATTTCAAATATCATCGAAAACTGAATTGGTATTATAAATTTCACAAGGGACAAATTATAAAATTATCTAGAAAACATGTTCCTAAAAAACTCTTGATAAATCAAGTAGGTAGGAACCTATATTGGGTTTCAAAATCATGGTTAAATCAAATATCTTTGCATGATTTATGTTAGAAATTAATTAGAACTTCATTTTTTTAGAAAGAAAACATTTTTGAACTTTTTTGTTGGTGAATTTTCTATAAACACTCGAAAAGTCAATTATTGAAATTTTATATTTCTGTAAAGTCACTTGCTATTATATATTCTCAGAAAATATCTCAATTTTTTTTAATAACTATGCTTAAACATTCTTTTAAGATCTGACTTTATGTAAACCATAAGTTATCTTTGCTGAACATTATATATTTTTTCTTTTTTGCTCTACTATTATAAAAAAATTTCAGGATTTTTTTCTACAAGTCTAAAAATCTAGATTTTCAACTACTTAAACTTCTTGATTTTTTTTTTTAGATTTTTCAAACCCTTAGACTTTTTTGACATTCCAAGTAATATGTTTAACATACCTCACTTTTAATGTGATCAAAAGGGGGAGTAGTAAAGATTAAGTCTAGGGGGAGGGCAATATAAAATTTTAAATTTTAATTTTTGTACTTGTAAAATTTTTTTATACTTGCAAATCTTTTTTATAAACTGCTATTTGTTTACCCTAACTTAACTTAGGTTTGATCATAACAAAAAAGGGGAGATTATTGGTACCCCAAGGCAGTTTTGATGTGATCAACCAAGTCAGGTTAGATCCTGTTGGTTTTTAACCCTATGTCTAAGTGTGCAGAAACTTAGGAGCACAGGAAGTCAAGCAAAATATGCAGCTAGCGAGAAGAGCGACATGGGAGAGAGCCGACAGGCTTGGTGCGTCCGAGGGACGAGATACTGTGGAAGAGTAGGCAAGCGGACGAGAAGGGAGCTTGTAGTGTTTCCGAGGGACGAGAAGCCGGAGCAGAAGGTTGTTCGAAGAGACGAGCAAAAGACATATCCAGCAAAAAGGATGGCATGGGATAGAGCCAACGAGCTTGGTACATTCGAGGAACGAGGTGCTGCGAAAGAGTACGTTGGTAAATGAGAAGGAAGCACACGATGATTTTGAGGGGCGAGCAGCCAAGAGCGAAAGGTTGCTTGAGAAGGTCGAAAGTTGGGTTCAAGTGATCCCTATTCCGGATGGCCGAGATCACCCAAGTGAGCAGAGTCGAAGTGGAAGACTCGGATCAAAGTGAGCAGAACTAGAGTGGAAGACCGGGACTAAAAGTCAGCAAAATGTTGACTTTTTGGCCCAAGCGCCCGTAACCCTTTCGAGCGCCCGGACGGTTATGTTTATCCGGAATGTGTCAAACGTGATCTGTTATGATGGAGATAAAGTTTTATCCCCCTCCAAGTGTCTTGAACCCTTTCAGACGCCCTAACCAGGGCTATAAATACAGCCCTAGTCCCAGAAGCTAGAATAAGACTTGAAAAACACTTGTAATTGATTCTACTTGATTCTAGCTTTGTTATTGTGAGCCATCAATGTTGTAAGAGGCTCCTCCCTCTAAAGGAGATTTTGATAGTGAGCTTCAACTGCCTTAGATTAACAACTTCCCCGATTGTAACCAAGTAAATCATTTACGCCTCTTCTTTCTCTTAGTCTCTTATTTATTATATGCAAGTTTTAGTGTAATTTAGCTTATAAAGTCCGAGAAAGGTTGTTTTAATTTTGCAAGGCTATTCACCCCCCTCTAGTCGGCCGCCCAAGGGTCCTATCACATACAACAACAAACAAGTAACCTAATCCTTAATCTTGTAAGTCTACCTGACCTACTAGGCTTACTTTTTCCTTGAGGGTCCCTCCTCCAAGTCTACCTCCTAAGGGTTAATCCCTTAGGATCAAGTGCACTCCTTTAATTCTATCCGACCTATTAGGCTTCATGCTTGGACTACATCCAATACGTTATCACCTAAGACTTACTCCTTTGGATCTTACCACCCAAGGTTCACTCCCCTAGGATTTCCTTGTGCCAAGCATCCGGTTAGCTTTGACCTGCTTGGACTTACCCTTGCTAGATATTCGATCCCACAAACTTGCCTGGACTTTGCCTTACCAAACTTCCAGTTAGGGCTTGCCCATGCCAAACATCCGGTCCTAATAACCTGCTTGGACTTTGTCTTGCATAACATCCAGTTAGGACTTGCCCTTGCCAGACATTCAGTCCTACAAATCTACCTAGACTTTGTCTTTCCTAACCTCTAGTTAGGACTTGCCCTTTCTAGTCATCCTAACTAGACTTTGTCTCTTCCAAACATCAAGTCATGTTTGGATCAATCCTTGGTCAATCTGACCAAACTTAGATATATTGTCAAACATTGAAATCCTAGAGGCTGATTACACCAATAATTTCTCCTTTTTTGATATTTGACAATTTTATTAAGTTAAACTTGGGTCTTAAGGGTTTTATCAATGTGGGAAGGTTACTAGATTGTTTAACTTAGGGAACATTCCTCTTGTGATAGACATCAAAAATGGATAATTTTGTAAGCTTTGTACCAACAATATAAAAGGCTATCTTGATAAAAAGTCTTTTTTCCCATATGATAATTTTATACACTTTTTTCCATTTTTAAATTTTCATCGTAAATCAAAATTGGTCTAATAATTAACCTCTCTAGACAAATTTATCGATTCTTCAACTTTTTTTGAAATTGGTACAACACCACTCGAATCATTTTTTTGTCTTTTCTACTCCCGTACTACTAATCCAAGATCAAGTCTTGGTATACATTATTTTTCATTTTTGTTGTGCAAGATTATTAAATGGCTTATCAAGAAGACTACAGTATCATACGCGCTGTCTCTTTTCTCTAGTGAGGATTTCAAATACTAAAAATGTTGGATGGAGTATTATTTGAAGACGCAAGTTGAGATGTGAATCATCATCCAGATAGATTTCTCCCTACCAGTCGATAGCTCCGGATCACTTGTGTCATCTGAAACTAGGACACACATATGATGGAAAAGTAGTCTACTGTTGGGATTCTCGAGCGTCGTCCCTTATATTGTACTATAGCATGAGCCTAGCACACTCTTACTAAGTCCAATTTATAGGTCCAGGTACTAATTTACGTGTTTTAATGCATTAAAATATATATGCAACGCATCTAAATGACGACTAGTTATTATTATTATTTGTTGATATGATAAATACTAAATAATATGCTTAGATTAAGATTGATAAAAATATGATTAAAACATGACCAATTAGCATGATATTGATACACATATCAATATTTTAGTTATGTCCGATGACACAGGAAAGGTCGTGCACAAAGCTCCTATTAATACAGATCCTCATGTCTATTCAATGACAATCACAAATAATTAAGAGTAATTTATGGGATGATAGTGGTGAATATTTGATGAATATTACTAGCCAATTGAGTGATTGCAAACTATAGGTTGAGGCTTAGTAATCAATTCCAAATCCAACCAATTTAATCAAAACTGAATAGATTGAATTTTTTTTTTGAACTATCTGAACCGATCAAACTTTTTAATAAAAATCAAACAAATTGAACTGATTTGTTAACGCAATGGATATTATCAACTCCTTTAATTCGCGTACAAATATCAAAATTGATACTTCTATACAATTTATTGATTCGAAAGATAATATCAAAAAATAGAGAAAATACCTTGTTCCAAGAAGAAGACCACAGTTCAAAATATAATTAAACCAAAACTCTTCAAAACAACTAAGCAGGTCAAATATATAGATTCTAATCTTAAATATGGAAAAGATTAAAATAACATTAAAAACCTAACTCAACAAAATTAATAAAAAAGATTAAAAATATTTTTCCTATTCCCGTATCATAAGTTAATTCAATTTTTAATCGAATTAATCAAACTTTTCAATAATAATATATATTTCTATCTGGTTTTAACTTTTTAAATAGTTAACTTTGAGAATATATACTTCTTATTACTAGTGATAACTTTGATAACGTGATATCATCAGAGATTATGTAAAATCATAAAATTGGATATTATCCCTTATCCAAATTCTTAACAATTGTGATAGTTACAAGAGAAAATAAAATAAATTAGTTTATTATAATCAAACTGAATATTTAAATTTGATCGATTAAATTGGTTAATTCAATTTAATCGAAATCAAATTTTACTCACCGTTACTATAGGCGACTTGGCTTTGCATGACCGGTTGGGCTTAATGGTGGCAATAATTGGGTAAGATCACTTGGAGAAGACGATTGTAAGATAGTCCTCAAATATATGTTTCAACTAATCACTGCCTCAAGCAATGAGACACACCGAGCTAATTGTGATTTTAAAGGAATTAAACTGATCTGTTTAGAAAAAATTCAAGATGCCTTTTTCTGGCATCTGCCTTATTATTATGGCTATCTTGAATTATTTTAACTGAGTTATATCTTTAAAAAATAATAATAATTAGATTTAACGGTTAAATAATTGATATTTGTGAAAATTATCGTTATAGATACTCTAATAAATTTTATATTAAATGTCATTAGAAAGTGTTTATAACCATATTTATATCAAGAAATTATCATAATAATTATTCATTCTAATATTATTTCGTGGTGGTCCATGTAACTTAGGAAATGATGAAAGTGAGATGGGATATTAATTACGTACACTGAACCATTATTAACCTTTTTCAATTTATATATATATATATATATATATATATATATATATATATATATATATATATATATATATATAATGTGTCTTTTAGTAATATTAAGTCACGTTTGGTTAAATGATGAGAATAATTATGAATATGTGTTTGATAATAAGATGAAATGAGAATGAGAATGGAAATGAAATTCAACTAATTATATGGAGTTGATTGATTCTCATAAATCTAGAAATCATTCTCAAACTCACAATTCAAACATTATCTTTTACTATTATTTCATTCTCTCATTTTCAAATTCATCAACGAAACACCAAAGTATAATAAGCCGGCCTTTGAAGATGCTTCATTTGGTAAAATGTTGAACGTACATTTATTGATCTCCGTGTATAACAATTCAATTTCAAACTTCAACAATTTTACTTCTAATTATGATCAACGAAGTAAGCGAACACACCAACAAACGCCGCATTGGCATAAGTGGTGGGCTCAGTTAGCGCCGATTGACATCGGTCATCGTGAAAATAATCTGTTCCATCGTTAGGCCCTCCGACAATAGCTCCAGTCAGCTCATTCATATTAGGATTGGGTCCGTTTAAGTAAGAGAAACCGTCTCTGCATGCGATGAAAGAGGGATGCGTGTTGATGGACGGGAGGGAGGCCCCTCTGTGATGAACATGTCGAGGGAACTTGGGGCCGTAACCGGCCATGTAAGACATTCCCATTGGATTGGCACCTAAGATGTAGTTGGCCTATAACATCAACAAACAAACAAACAAATAAACATTTGCAAATTTTCAGAGAAAGTAACGATCGATAATGCCGGCCCTCAGGCCCCTGAGTTTTTTTATGGTAAATTAATTACCTGAGTTTTTGCAAATTCTACCAGCTTCAAAGGGGGAAATTGGGTGTTGCCGCAGGTGATGATTTGATTAGTTTGCGTTAGATGTTTAGCATAGATAAGAGCAAGCAAGGAAAGTGCACCGACGAATTGATTGTTGCACCCTTGGGTCTTAAAGAGCAGACCCCCTGCACATAAATAACAATTATATATACTAGTTATGACACGTACATGTAAAAGATTTTTTCTCATAAAAAATTAATTTAATTTTATATATTAAATATTATATTAATAAAATCAAATACTTTAATTCATCTTAGTTATTGAGAAATATATATTTTTTAAGGTATATTTAGTTCAAATTATCCTGTATAATTTTAGTTATATGATTATTAGATAAAATATAATTAAATGTTATTTGGTTCAACTAGATAATACAATAAAAACTTATTTATTTAGTAATTTTAATAAATAACCTAATTTAATATTTTATTATATTTTCCTCAGTTACAAAAACTAACCATATATATTACTTTATTTTTTATTTAAGATTTTTTTAAAAAAAATCCATTTTTTATTTTTTATTTTTTATTTTTTATTTTTTATGTTTTTTTTTTTATTTTTACGTTTTTTTATTCTTTTTACATTTTTTTTTTATTTTTTTAAAATTTTATGTGTTTTCTCTTTGTTTAAAGTTTTTTTTTTTTTATTTTTCATATTTTTCTCTTATCAGAGGATATTTTTGATAAAAAAATTAGTTAACCCAAAAAAAAAAAAAATTTAGTTTTCTGATTTCGGATTGTAATGACTCATGAATCATCGATTACCTAAACCAAACAAAATTTTCGTTGATAATCTTGGATGGATAACCAAGATTATTAAGGATAATCCTCAAGCAAATATATCCTAAAATCGTCAGCTCATAGTATTTATCAAAGTTTTTCTGTTCGTGATGTTGTCAATTCTAAGATAAGTGGGACTAAAGAGAATAATGATATGTATATTTTTTATATAAAAAATAACTATAAAAAAATACTAATAAATTTTAAATTTATTCTAACTAATTTAATTTTAGACTTCATTAAAAACATTAGAGTCAATATTTTCAATAAAATAATAAGATATTTTCCAATCTGAGAGATAATTTTATTTTTACCGATTGCGCCCTAGCCAGAAAATTATTTCACTCTGTCATTTAATTAATTTTTTTAATCGATCGAGAATATGATAATTAATAACACGAGAAGTTATTAGTTAATTGACGAACCTGGTGTGAATTTGGTGGTCCTGGTGGGGGATTCTGGTAGCACGGCGCATGCAAAGGTTTGAGCTTCTTTTTCGTACTGACCAATCTGCAATTTTGTTAAAAAAATTATCACAAGTAAAAAAAATAAAGGCAGTTTATAATTTTAAAAATTATTTTAAAGAATAAATATATTTATTTTATATTTATATTCATTAATAGATATATGAAAATTAATTAATACCTGGCTTAGGAGGACGTAAATTCCTACATGTTTATTGTCCCATGAAAACTCAGTGTCAACGTCATAATACTCAGTTACTTCTGCCATGAGCTTCATTTTTCGAATGGCTGTATCAACATGTTTTTGGTATTTTCTGCTGTTGGTGGCTCTATTCAACCATGCTGCAGCCCAAGCTAACTCGTCCTGCAACATATATAATAATGGGTAAATTTTAATGGCTAAAATTTAGCCGGCTAGAAAATAAATACAAGTGTTTAAATAATATATTTTATTTTAAAAATATAATTAATTATTAATATAGAGAGGGATATTTTTTAAAAATTAAATATGAAAATAAATAAAAAAATATATAATTGACGACAAATAAAATATGATATTATTTGAAATCTTTAAAAGTCAATTCTAACTAGTATTCTAGCCATTAGTACTGTTCATAGAATAATTATATAAATATTTTACTAGAAATAAAAGAAATTAATTAATAACTATATTAATTATAATTACTTGGTAGCCACTGAAATCACAGTAAAATGGGCAGACTGCGTCGCCAATGCTATTCTTGTATGAGCCCTGGTAGGTGTTTGCGAAATAAAACGCCTGCAAAAAAAATTATAAAAAAACAAATAAATTAAATTGTATGCTTTTATATGCGTTAGAACATTAATTAAGCATCGATAATTGAGTGCAGGCGTATTTTGCATGCGTGTGCGTGTTGAATTTAAATAAGCGTCGAAGTTAGTTCTGTATGTGTAGGAGAACTTTTATACGTACATAATCCTAAAATCTTTGAAATTATATACATTTTTATAGCGATAAATTACTATCACAATACCGTTCATATAACCCTAATCACTTTGTCCTTCGGATGGATCTAGTGACTAACACATGAGATGTTATCACCAATGAGGTCTGGGGTTCGAATCTCAATAAAATCGAGATAAATACCTCCTTTATGTGTTAGTCACTATTCCAAAGACTAGTAGCCGTCCGTGATTTACCTCCTCCGTGTATGACCCTGAGACGGGTTAGTAGGGATGCTGGGGATGAATGTATTCACTTTTGCCACCAATATAACCCTAATCACTTCTATTATTAATTTTCAGGGTTTCAAATACGTACCCCCTTCGCTTTAGACAACAAGCGCCCGGAGTAGGCAGCGTCGTAGGTCTTGAAGGCGATTGAGGCAGCAGCCAGCGCGGCGGCGATCTCGCCGGCGACCTCGGAGCCCGGGTGAGTGGTGTTGACGGCGTACACGGGGCGCGGGGTGTCCATGTCCTCGGGCCGTTCCCAGCATACGTGGTCGCTGTAGGGGTTGCCCACCATGGCGTAGACGGTGTTGGGCAAGTTGGCCGTGGCCTTGAGCAAGAAATCTGTGTTCCATCTCAGAGTTTCCGCAGCATTAATCCACTCGTCTCCCTTGGCCATCCCGTCGCCGAACTCGATGATGCTCCACGCCAACAACGTCGCCGTGAACGCCATCGGAAAGCTGTACTTAACGTTGTCCCCGGCGTCGTAGTATCCGCCCGTCAGATCAACCTAAACAAACAAATAGATCATCGATTAATTACAACTAGTTCCTCGTAGACACAAGAATAGGCAGGCGTGTATGTATAGCTAATTGTCTTACACCACCCTCTTGGCCATCACGTAGAGCCGAGTTCTTCCTCCATGTCAGGCGTTGGTTAGGAGGAAGCTTCCCTGATCGCTGCCCTTCGAAGAACAACAAGCTCTTGCTCAGCGCGAGCTTGTAATCGGGGTTTTGAGCCGATACAACCGATGCCATTGCAGTTGACATCAACAACAACACACCACAAACTACAACGCAAATCCTCTCCATCGACATTTTCTCCTCAAATCTCAGATCAATTTTAGGTCTTCTTAATAGGTTTTTATAGAAATGGATGATAGTGGTTCATTTTGGACCTATCCCCTCACTTGCCAACTGAGGTAAATTTCCTTAAGAAGTATAGATATATATCAAGTCAATGTAAACCTTATTTGAATTATGGTGGCAAAACACCGCCAACCCGTCCCAGAAATATGAATTATGAAACTATGCATGATTGGATCTAATCAACGAAATATTAAATTGAATCGTAATAATTTATTCCATTTAATTTAGAAAGAAATCATCCTTACAATTCTACATGTCTAATTTTGTGAAGATTTGAAAAAAATTTGGAATGAAACCATCCTTAAAATTATAATATAGTTTATATCTATATCTATATCTATATCTATATCTATGTCTATATCCGTATCTTTATCTATATCTATATCTATATATAGCAATTATATAACGTAGAAATAGGAAGAAGCACCATTTTAATTTTATTTATTTATTTTGCAAGTTTCCATTTGTCACTAATTTTTGGTAACTCAAATAATAACTTCTTTTTCTCCCTTTCACCCAAACATAAGTATCTACCTAAATTATTTTGGCGAGTGTCATTTAATTTTGTTATATGTGGTATTTATTAACTTATATACTTGCCTAAATTAATTCTTTGAGGATATAAAAAAGATAAATTTGGTTTATTAAGTCATTAGTTCAGTTTCGATTGCATAATAAGTTAAATTATTGGTCTCGATTGAATTTACAAAAAAAATTAAAATCCACCATAACCGTTAATGTTCAAAAAAATGTTATAGAATACTTTGCATAGTCTACGAGAAGAAACATATATTTATGTTTCTTTCAAAGAAACATCATTTTTTACTATGAATGAACTTGATATATTATAAAACTACGTCAAAAAATTGTCAACCATGGTTTGAATATTATTATGCATTTTCATTCATTAGGTCGACCGAATATCCATTGTGTATCCTAATAGTAAAAAAGTAAAACATCGCCTTGGCGGCCCTTTTAGGGTGGCTCCTCATTATTTGGAAAGGAGATAAATCATCGCACTAATAGCAACACATGTAAAGAGGGGTTAAGGCAACCAATGAGGTATTCTGTACCTATTGTGAATCGACTCCAGACCTATTGATAACAACACTCGTATATAAATCAGCTATGCCAGTCTATGGGCGCACCAGAGAAAAGAGGTTGAAGAGTTAATAATCATGATACCTTAGTTCACCAAAGCTTTGCTCCAAAGGTAAAATGAATCATCCTGATGTAGCAGAGAGAACATATGATAATTATGTGGTGGTAAAAGACGAATACGCTCGCCCTCAGCGCCCCCGTCAATCCGTCCCAGGGTCAACACGGAGAAGATAAATCACAGGCGGCTACTAGCCTTTGGAATATTGACTAGCACATAAGGGAGGCATTTACCTCGGCTTTACCGAGATTCGAACCCCAGACCTCATGTGCTAGCCACTAGACCATCCCGAGGGGGCATATGATAACTATGTGAACAAGAGAAAGGAGAGGTTCTAATGAAGACATGCACTGCCCATGGAGGGAATACTTGCTGCTCAATATTGTTGAATCAATGAGCAGCTTGCCTTAGCTTTGATCCTCTTGTGGTGAGATCTTCTACTCATGATGGCTTATTAGACCTGAGAATGTGATCCAAGGTTTGTGATACGGTGCATGAGAGTAGGGTCAGATAGCTGACATGGTCAGAAGTCAAGCCCACGGGGCGGTCGGAAGTTAAACCCAAGGGGTGGTCAGAAGTCAAGCCCACGAGGTGGTCAAAAGTTAAGCTCACGTGGCGGTCATAAGTCAAGTCTACGTGGTGGTCAAAAGTCCGACCTACGTGGTGGTCAAAGGTTCAGGTTACAGGATGGTCCTGGTCGGGCATAAGGGGTAGTCAGGGGCTAGGCCTACATGGCGAGTAGGAGCTCGGAGGGTAGGACATACATGTCAGGATACGTGGACCAAAGATGTACAAGTTGGGATATACGGACCAACACGTACAAGTTCGGATATGCGGACTAAGGCTTACAGGTCGGGATTTACAGGATAAGATATACAAAGAGGATACGCAGACCAAGACGTACAGGTCCGGATATGCGGACTAAGGCTTACAGGTCGGGATTTACATGATAAAATATGCAGAATAGGATACGCGGACCAAGACGTACATGTCAGGAAATGCGGACTAAGGTTTACAGGTCAGATTTACAGGATCAGATATGCGGAACAGGATACGCAGACCAAGGACTTACGGGTCGAGATACACGGACCAAAGACATACAGGTCAGGAAATACGGACTAAGGCTTACAGGTCGGGATTTACAGGATTAGATATGCAGAACAGGATACGCGGATCAAGGGTGTACAGGTCGGGATATACGGACCGGGATGTACAGGATAGATGACATAAGGCTTGCAAGTCCAGACTCATAGGATAAGATAGACAGAATAGGAGACATGGATCAAGACGTACAGGTCAGGATATATGGACTAGGACGTACAGGTCAGGACAAGAGGACTAAGGCTTACAGGTCAGGGCTTATAGGATACAGTTTCGGACATACATGATAAAATACAGAGCATGGTTGTGCATATGGAACAAGACTTAAGATAACGATAAGCGAAGGCCTCAACTGGCAGGGCAGTGAGCGAAGGTCTGGATTTACCAGGATCTACCGAATGGCAAATGGAGGGCTGGATGTACGGATCTGGATTTACGGGGCGACAAACACAAGCCAGGGAATGCACCAAGAAATGCTCCAGGGAATGCAGGTATGTGCCCACAAGTCCAGATTTGCAGGTACGAGGATCCAGTTCAGGGTTAACAGACTGGGGCAGGCACACTATACAATAATCAAGCTAGGGAATCGTAACAACCTGTTAGAGAATAATCACCGCATGTCAGGGAATATGCTAACAGTCTAGGGATCATTGCACACTAAGTCCTCCTTAGACCAATAAGAAGATGCCATGTGTCATTCACCGCTAGACAAATCCTGACACTCGACATTCCTTGACACTCGTCAGACTCCAGAAGTACCCACTGCCATATAAAAAGGGAGGCTTTGTCTCTACGCAGGTACACTCACTCGTCTTTTCATATTCGTCTTTTACTTTTCGTCATTTGACTGTACTTCTGGAGAAAAAGTACCTGACTTGAGCGTCGGAGGGCCTGACCCGGGTGTTAGAGTGTATACTAAAAGCCTAGCTTTTGTAAATATTTATTTTGAAATAAAGAATAACATTGGTAAAAAATGTCTACATTTATATGCTAAGTGTAGTTGTTCAATTAATTTATATTGTAGATAACATGGTGTGTGGTGTCACACATAGGAGATCATGTTATCAATTCTTTATAAATTATAAACAATAGGTCATGACTAAGATGGATAGGAACAAACCATTGGAATAGTCATAGTGTAATTTGGTATTAATTTATCTTAACTATAAAATTACACTAGTACACTCTGAGTGTATTGAGCATGATCATTTAAGGTAAGTTCTTTTTGTGCTGACTTAATAAAAGAACAATACCTTAGTTATTATGGAAGTGTGTGCTCTTAATCCTAATATAATAATAAGCACATATATTTAGTATTCATTTATTTAACTTATCAAAGGGTGAGATTTAACTTGATAAATCAAAAGGCCCGATAAGTTGGGAAATGATAATACTTATAGTGTGTGTTGTTGATTATAAAAGGAAATTGTGTCCTAGTAATCTAGGTTGATAATGTCCCCAAGAGGAGCTCATAAGGATTGTCATGTTAAACCCTACAGGTGAACTTAGTCCGACATGATAATAAGGTTGAGTGGTATTACTCTTGGACTAAGATATTAATTAAAGAGATTTGTCAGTAACTCATTTAATTAGTGGACATTTGACATCTTAAACACAGGGAGACTAACACACTCATAATAAGAAGGAGCCCAAAATATAATTTGGGATTGGTGCGGTAGTTTAATAATAATTCTTTAGTGGTATGAATTATTATTGATGAAATTAAGTTGGGCGTTCGGGGCGAACACGGGAAGCTTAATTTCATCGGGAGACCAAAACCAATTCCTCCTCTCGGTCCCTATCGTTGCCTCTTGTATATAGAGAATTATACCCACCGCATACCCACCTTGAGGTGGTCGGCCAAGGCCAAAGCTAAGGGTGGAGCCAATTTAAGGTGGCCGGCTAAAGCTTGGATCCCAAGCTTAGGTGGTCGACCACTAGAAAAATAAAAGGGATTTTATTTAAAATCTTTTCTTATGTGGATATCATGATTTTAAAAAAGAGTTTAAAATTTAAATCATTCTTTCTACAAAAGATTAAGTGAAAGATTTGATATCTTTCTTTACTTATAGTTAAAAGGAAGATTTAAATTTTTGATAAAGCTTTCCTTCTCTGTAACCATGCTCATGATTTAAAAGAGAGTTTTAAAATTAAATATTTCCTTTTATAAGTTTCTACAAAAGATTTGATATCTTTCCTTATTTGTAGATTGAAAGGAAGATTTTAATTTTAGAGAAAACTTTTCTTTTTTGGAAATCATCCACATGTTTTAATAGAGAGATTTTGATTTATAAAATTTCCTTTTATAATCAACCATGAAGAAAAAAATTATTAGAGAAATTTTTATTAAAAATTTCGGAAGTAAATTAGGAAGTTTTAATTCTTGTGTTATTAAAACTTTCCTTGCTTGGAGTTATGAGGTGGGCGGCCATGATTATTTAAGAAAAGAAAATTGGTTTTAATCAATTAAAATTTTCTTTTCATGGCAAATAAAATAACGAAGTTTTATTTAAATTTTCCTTATTTGCCAAGACCAAGAATTATAAAAGAGAGGGAGAGGGTGCCTTCATGAGAAACAACTCTATTTTATTTTCCTCTCCACTCTTCCTTGGTGGTGGCCGGCCATAAGTTCCTTGCTCTTCTCCTTTTCTCTTCCTCCTTGGTGGCTGGTGACATCAACATAAGAGGAGTCCTTGGAGGTCAGTTCTAGCTAGGAGAAGAAGGAGAGAAAGGAGGCTTTGCTCTTGCATCCCTTGGAGCTTGAAGGTTGGTGGCTGAATCTTGCAAGAAGGAAGGTGTTGGTGGTTCTCATCTCGGTAGATCATTGCCCACACAACGTCCGAGATAAGAAGAGGAATACGGTAGAAGATCAAGAGGTTATTGCTTACAAAGAAAGGTATAACTAGTAATTATTTTCCACATCATACTAGTTTTCTTTGTATGAATTCCAAACACAAGAGGCTAGTGATTCTAGATTTTCGGATTAGATATTCGAAGTTGTGTTTCTTTTGTTTTGTTTTTTCAAATTTGAGATTTGATTGTTCCTTTTGGTTAAACCTAGAGTTATATAAGAAAATTAAATATTAGATTTCTTTAAAAGGCTTTGTCTAGGAAGTGGTGGATGATCCCATACCTAAGAAGGCCTAGTGCCTCGCCATGCAGTCCTGGAAGTCAATTATAGAAATTAATATTTAATTGAATTTATAACATAGGTGGATTTGGATCAATAATGTTAAGCATCGTTTGCGATCCAAGTCTAAACTGTTGGGGTTGCAAGGTTGCAAACATAGTCCCATATTGGAAACACATGGGAAAGATCATGGGTTTATAAGAGAAAAGATATCTCCATTGGCATGAGGCCTTTTGGGGAGAGCCCAAGAGCAAAACCATGAGGGCTTAGGCCCAAAGTGGACAATATCATGCAATTGTGGAGATATCTAAATTCTTTTCGATCCTACATAAACCATTAAGAACAGATAAGTTAAATTTGGAATCAATAATGTTAAGTTTCGTTTGTGATTCCGAATTTAATTTCTAAAGAACACAATAGGTTGTTAGGAAAGGTTCAGGACTTGTACAAAATTTTTGTACAGTGGAACAGGTACGATCTTCCTAGGACCAACCAACACCGGGGACTTTTTCCTTGGTTCTTGGTCTCTAACGGCCTGGGTGCTTGTCTGAGTGTGTGCAGGAGATCCCCACCTCGTCAATGGTCCGGAGGTACAACGTCAACCATGCATCTCGGAGAGTTTGGGACACCGACCTGGAAAGGTCATTGGGCGTGAGAGCATGCTCACTTATAACTCGCCCTGGGACGAGAGTCTGGGACACCGACCTGGGAAGGTCGTTGGGCGTGAGAGCATGCTCACTTATAACTCACCCTAGGGCGAGAGTCTGGGACACCGACCTAGGAAAGTTATTGGGCGTGAGAGTATGCTCACTTATAACTCACACTGGGGCGAGAGTCTGGAACACCAAGGGTCGTCGAGATGCGTGGCTGACGCTGTACCTCCGGACCGTTGACGAGGTGGGGATCTCCAGCGCACACTCAAACAAGCACCCAGGTCGTTAGAGACCAAGAACCAAGGAAAAAGTCCCCGGGTCAGGCCCTCCGACGCTCAAGTCAGGTACTTTTTCCCCAGAAGCATAGTCAAAGGACGAAAAGTAAAAGACGAGTGTGAAAAGATGAGTGAGCATACCTGTGTAGAGATAAGGCCTCCCTTTTTATATGGCAGTGGGTACTTCTGGAGTCTGACGAGTGTCAAGGAATGCCGGGTGTCAGGATTTGTCTAGCGGTGAATGACATATGGCATATTCTTATTAGTATAAGGAGGAATTGGTGTGCAATGAGCCCTAGACCATTAGCATATTCCCTGACATGCGGTGATTATTCTCTGACAGGTTGTTACGATTCCCTGGCTTGATTGTCGTATAGTGTGCCTGCCCCAGTCTGTTAACCCTAGACTGGATCCTCGTACCTGTAAATCTGGACTTGTGGGCACATACTTGCATTCCCTGGTGCATTTCTTGGTGCATTCCCTGGCTTGTGTTTGTCGCCCCGTAAATCCAGATCCGTACATCTAGCCCTCCATTTGCCATTCGGTAGATCCTGGTAAATCCAGACCTTCGCTTACTGCCCTGCCAGTTGAGGCCTTCGCTTATCGTTATCTTAAGTCTCGTTCCATATGCACAACCCTGCTCTGTATTTTATCTTGTATGTCCGAAACTGTATCCTATAAGCCATAACCTGTAAGCCTGAGTCCTCTTGTCCTGACCTGTACGTCCTAGTCCATATATCCTGACCTGTACGTCTTGATCCATGTCTCTTGTTCTGTCTATCTTATCCTGTGAGTCTGGACTTGCAAGCCTTATGTCGTCTATCCTGTACATCCCGATCCGTATATCCCGACCTGTACGCCCTTGGTCCGCGTATCCTGTTCTGCATATCTGATCCTGTAAATCTCGACCTGTAAGCCTTAGTCCGTATTTCCTGACCTGTATGTCTTTGGTCCGCGTATCCCGACCCGTACGTCATTGGTCTGCGTATCCTATTCCGCATATCTGATCTTGTAAATCCTGACCTGTAAACTTTAGTCCGCATTTCCTGACCTGTACGTCTTGGTCCGCGTATCCTGTTTTACATATCTTATCCTGTAAATCCCGGCCTGTAAGCCTTAGTCTGCATATCTGGACATGTACGTCTTGGTCCGCGTATCCTGTTCTGCATATCTTATCAGTAAATCCTGACTTGTAAGCCTTAGTTCACATATCTGGACCTGTACGTCTTTGGTCCACGTATCCCGACCTGTATGTCCTACCCTCCGAGCTTCTACTCGCCTTGTAGGCCTAGCCTCTAACTACCCCTTATGCCCGACCGAGACCATCCTGTAACCTGGACCTTTGACCACCATGTAGGTCGGACTTTTGACCACCACGTAGGCTTGACTTCTGACCGTCACGTGGGCTTGACTTCTGACCGCCCCGTGGCCTTGACTTCCGACCGCCCCATGGGCTTGACTTCTGACCACGTCAACTATTCGATCCTACTCTCATGCACCGTATCACAAGTCTCCCCCTCAAGTCTAGTCGAAGGAGGCTCCAGTCCGACTCACTAGACCCAAATCCCGTTCTTACCTGACATTGCCTTTGTGTCTCTTTAGCTGCTGACCCTTTTCCCAATATCCCATTCAAACTTCATCACCTTCCATAAATGATAGGTGGGATTTTATTGTACTCGCGTTCATTTTCCCATCCTCGATCACGCTACTTTTCCATAAATGCCACACTATTTCCCAAACATCGTTGCGTGCTCCAAGATTCACCCTTCACATTCCTCTCTTTAAAAAGGGGTCGCGTATATTGCTGCTTTCACTTTCCTTAGGCACCCTTCCTCTTTGCTCATGGAATCAGATGAAGTATCTTCTTTGCGTCACCAGCTCACTCATTTGACCCGGTTATTAACTCATAAAGATGAGGCTCTTCTTGAGCTGACGCATAGTAGGGACCTTCAATCCTCTCTCCGTCGGGAAATGGAAGAACTCTGGCTAGCGACTAAATCCAGGACTCGAGTCGAGGTAGCTCTAAAGCATAAGGCTCATTTAGACCTGAGGAGTCAGACTCATTTTATCGCCTATCTGAAACTGAAGCACGAGGATACTGTAACCCTCCTGTAAGAGGAAAGTTGAATAAAAGATGAAACCATTGCCCATCTACAAAGCAGCATCCAATTTATCATGGAAGAACTGGCTCAAGCGCAGGCTCATCTAGCGAAGAGAAACCAGGCGTCTTGCTCTTGTAATAATGTGACCTCTTGAAAAATGTTCTTCAACTTTGTTTCAGTAAACAATGTTCTACGCACTATCTGCCTATTAGGGTGTGAGTCTGTATTTCTTTGTCTCTTCTATTATCATGTTCCATAGACGCATGTCCCAAGAGAATTTGCTAGAAAAGATTTGCTAGAAAGGATAATTTACTTACCAAACCTTTTTCTTACCATAAGGGTTGGGAAGTCATGGCTCATACAGGCGCGCTTCCTTGAGGCTAAAATTTGAACTGCTAACTCAGACTTGAAGTGAAAATATGGCCCGCAGACTCGTTGAGCACGAAAGTATACCCCCCTGTGGCTTGTATTGAGGCAAGAATTGGGGGCACCTGTTAGAGTGTATACTAAAAGTCTAGCTTTTGTATAAATATTTATTTAAAATAAGAATCACATTGGTCAAATGTCTACATTTATAAGTTAAGTGTAGTTGTTCAATTAATTTATATTATAGATAACATGGTGTGTGGTGTCACACACAGAAGATCATGTTATCAATTCCTTGTAAATTATAAACAGTAGCTCACGACTAAGATGGAAAGAAACAAACCATTGGAATAGTCATAGTATAATTTGGTATTGGTTTATCTTAACTATAAAATTACACTAGTACACTTTGAGTGTATTAAGCATGACCATTTAAGGTAAGTTTTTTTTGTACTGACTACATAAAAGAACAAGACCCTTGTTATTATGGAAGTGTGTGCTCTTAATCCTGATATAATAGCAAGCACATATATCTAGTATTTATTTCTTTGGCTTATCAAAGGGTGTGATTTAGTTCAATAAATCAATAGACCTGATAAGTTGGGAAATGATATTATTTATAGTATGTGTTATTGATTATAGAAGGAAACTGTGTCCTAGTAATCTATGTTGATGATGTCCCCAAGAGGAGCTCATAAGAATTATCATGTAAACCCTACAGGTGGACTTAGTCTGACATGACGATAAGGTTGAGTGGTACTACTCTTGGAGCTAGATATTAATTAAGTGAGTTGTCAGTAATTCATTTAATTAGTGGATATTCTATATCTTAAACACAGGGAGACTAACGCACTCATGATAAGAAGGAGCCCAAAATATAATTTGGGATTGGTGCGGTAGTTCGATAATAATTCTTTAGTTGTATGAATTATTATTGATGAAATTAAGTTGGGTGTTCGGGGCGAACATGGGAAGCTTAATTTCATCGGGAAACCAAAACCAATTCCTCCTCTTGGTCCCTATCGTAGCCTCTTATTTATAAAGTATTATATTCACCCATACCCACCTTCTTACCCATCCTTATGTGGTCGGCCAAGCCAAGCTTGGAGCCCAAGCAAGGGCCGACCAAGACATGGCTTGGATGGGATGAAGTGTGGTCGGCCCTAGCTTGAGTCCAAGCTTAGGTGGTCGGCCACAATAAAATTAAAAGGATTTTATTTTTTAAAAATTTTCTTATGTGGAAGCCATGGTTTTAAAAGAGAGTTTAAAATTTAAATCTTTCCTTTTATAACATTCTACAAAAGATTAAGTGAAAGGTTTGATATCTTTCCTTATTTGTAGTTAAAAGGAAGATTTTAATTTTTGTTAAAACTTTCCTTTTTTGTAACCATCCTCATGATTTAAAAGAGAGTTTTAAAATTAAATCTTTCCTTTTATAGTCTCTACAAAAGATTAAGAAAAGATTTTATATCTTTCTTTATTTGTAGATTGAAAAGAAAATTTTAATTTTAGATAAAACTTTCCTTTTTATAAATCATCCACATGTTTAATAGAGAGATTTTAATTTATAAAAGTTTCCTTTTATAACCAACCATGAGGGAATTTTTAAAGAGAAATTTTTATTTCCGGAAACAAATTAGGAAGTTTTAATTTTGTGTTTAAAACTTTCCTTGCTTGGATGATTAAGAAGTGGTCGGCCACATTGAGTTTGAAAGAGAAATTTTTTATTAAACTTTCCTTTCATTGGCAAAGAGAATAAGAAAGTTTTTATAAAACTTTCCTTATTTGCCAAGACCAAGGAATATAAAAGAGAGGGTAGAGGTGCCTCACCTCACAACTTATGTTCTAGTTTTCCTCTCTTCTATTTCCTTGGTTGGTGGCCGGCCCTTCACATCCTCTCCCTCTCCTATTCTTCTTCCTTGGCCGGCGGCATCTTCATCTCAAGGAGCTTGGTTGGTGGCCGGATCTTGCTTAAGGAAGAAGGAGAGATAGGAGGTCTTGTTTCTTAGCATCCCTTGGAGCTTGGTGGTGGCCGAACCTCATCTTCTCTTGGAGTTCTTGTGGTGGCTGAAACTTGCTTGGAGAAGAAGGTAGCTTGGGTGGTTCTTGTCTTGGTAGATCATCACCCACACGACGTCCGAGATAAGAAGAGGAATACGATAGAAGATCAAGAGGTTGTTGCTTACAAAGAAAGATATAACTAATAATTTTTTCCGTATCATACTAGTTTTCTTTGTATAGTTTTTGAAATACCAAACACAAGAGGCATATGATTCTAGGTTTCGAATTTGTGATTCGATTGTTCATTTTGGTTAAACCTAGGGTTATATAAGGAAATTAAATATTAAATTTTTTTAAAAGGCTTTGTCTAGGCGGTGGTGGATGATCCCATACCCAAGAAGGCCTAGTGTCTCGCCATGCAGTCCTGGAAGTCAATTTTAGAAATTAATATTTAATTGAATTTGTAACATGGGTGGATTTGGATCAATAATGTTAAGCATCATTTGCGATCCAAGTTTAAACCACTAAGAACAGATAAGTTAAATTTGGAATCAATAATGTTAAGTTCCGTTTGCGATTCCTAATTTAATTTCTAAAAAACATAATAGGTTGTTAGTAAAAGTTCAAGACTTGTACAAAATTTTTGTACAGGGGAACCGTTATGATATTCCGCATAACAACCAACAATTGGTATCAGAGCTAGGGTTTGCCTCTGTGTGTTTGGTTTTCAGTTTAATTATGCACATGTCATACATAATTTAGGCAGGATAATAGTAGGATGTGCTAACTTTGTGGTTGCAGGCTCCAACAATTATGGCTTATACATATTGTGTGTAATTGGACCCTTGGACATGTCAAGGACATTTTATTGTGTATGCATGATTGTAATATTAAATACAGCAGGAGCTATATTAGTTATTAGGATTTTATATTTTTGTTTCGATCTAGATTACATGTACATTCCTTTGTGGAATATAGGATCGATATATGTAAAATTCTATTTTTGTTGCGGATCGTATCTTTGCAAGGCGTAGTACTATTTGTGGACCAGAGGCGCAGCGGAAAAGGAAGCAAGATAGATGCGGTGACTAGACCCGATTGCGGTGGCTAAAGATGACAGCAACTAGGGTTGACAGCACACAGAGAACAGTGATGGAAAAGGCCATAATAGTTGGAAAATTAATTTTGATATTTATTGCTTTTATTTACTGTGATGTGTGTGATGCTTGCATAGTTAAAATTCCTCACCTTAAATAACTAAGTGGGAGAGGGATTTTTAAAATAAATTCCACGGTCTCCATTACTAGTTTGTAGGTGATGCGATAAACTTACGTGTTGGTTCTGAGTGCCTCCCTCCCCATCGGATGAGTTTGTTTGCAGATTACTAGATCAAACTTCCTTTATGGATGGTTATAAGAAATTAATTAGGAGCGTGTGATCTTCCCCATCGAAAGGGGCACAATCTTATTTAATGGATTAAGTATCCTCCTCATCGGAGTCACTGCTATTATTTGTGTGGCCGAAGGAGAGCCAACTATTAATTTTTCATAAAGATAGGTTAACAAGATAATAAAATTAAAACCCCCTCTTACAAATGTGTGATTTTGTATACGTCCACAGTATCGTGGCATGCAAAATTCACGATGTATGAGGTAATTTTATTTGTCAGGATGACAAGAAAATAAAATTAATAGGTAAAACCCCTCTTACAAATGTTTGGATTTGTATACGTCCACACTATCGTGGCATACAAAATTCACAGTGTATGAGGTAATTTTATTTGTCAAGTTAACAGGAAAATAAAATTAATGGGTAAAACCTCTCTTACAAATGTTTGGATTTGTATACGTTCACACTATCGTGGCATACAAAATTCACGGTGTTTGAGGTAATTTCATTTGTCATAAAGAGATATTGACAAGATAATTAATGGGTAAAACCCTCATCTTACAAATGTTTGAATTTGTATATGTCCACACTATCATGACATACAATATTCACGGTGTTTGAGGTGTTAGTGAATTTAAATGATATTGTTTGAGGAATCAATATTATTTTAAATTCAAAGTTTTGACCAAATATTTGATCAAAGACAAATCAACTATTAATTTTATTTGTCATAAAGTTAGGTTGACAAGGTAAAATTAATGGATAAAATCTCCTCTTAAAGTTTGAATTTGTATACGCCCACACTAACGTAGCATACAAAATTTATGGGGATTTTGAGGTATTGGTCTTGACCAAATATTTTTGTGATTCTTAGGATTTCAAATGTTTGTCAATCCCCTAGCTGTTGTACTATAGAATAGACTTAGTAGTCTCAATTATAATAATTGGAAATAAGACTTGGACATTAAGGTGGACTGTCCTCATCGGAAGAGAACAATATAGGTATATCAATCAATTAATGATTCCATTAATTCTATCTTAATCATCTAATTCATTAATTGATCGGTTATAGGTTAACATCTTTCTTAATTAATTAATCTATTTATTAATTAATCAGCTCATCAATTTATCAATTAATCACTCCATTAATTTAATTAACCATCATATGACAACCAATTATCTAACTTATCCACTTAATCAAATGGGGCGCTGGGGTGAGCGTATTCGTCTTTTGCCACAATTAATTAAAAATCTATTAATTAATCTGAGTAATTAATTAACCTTAAATAATAAATCATAACCAACTTAAATCTATCAACTTAACATATTAATCAAGGAAATCTGATTATTCCATTTATTAACTTAATTAATCGATTAATGAGAACTAATCTAACTAACCAATTAATTAATCCATATTAATCAACTTAACTGAAACATTAATTTATTTGCTTAACTCAAAATTTACCAGAGAGTAGCCTCTCGGGGGCAGGCTGTCGGCGGTGGTGAAGGCGGCACTGGCGGTGTCGACAACACTATGGACGTTTGGTAATTTGATTGATATACGGATAGACAGATTCTTTTGTATCCTTTACTCATGGATTCAAGTTCGAAGCGGACCCTTTGACTTGAAGATGATCTACAATGAGGTGGGTAGATTTTGCTTATCTTTTGCGAGCTTTGATTATAGTGCATGATTGTTTACTGTCATGTTTTGATTGGGTCGCAGATACTTACTTACCGTAACTATGTGCTATATTCCTTCTGAGTTTGATACCTTATTATTGTCCTTATATCCTTATATGTTGACATATTGTTGATAGTTATGTAGTCTTGTTTATTATTCATGATTGTGTTTATATGTATATGCATGATATTACTAGACTCTAGTGTAGGACATTGGATATTCTGCTAGACCCCTTAGTAGATGATATGACTTTGTGTTTATTGTTAGGATGATCATACTATAGTATAAGATATCGAACATTTTGCTAAACTTTTGTTTGTTACTTCATACTGTACTATAGGATATTGGGTATCCTAATAAACCTTTGTTGTCATTTAGATCTATAGCTTATGTTCATGAATTTATATTATTATACAGTTATATACTTATACTTGTGCCTATAGGTCACTGATGCTATATATTGTATAGTTGTATACTAGTGCGAGGGCATATATATTAGTGAGATTATACTAACCTACACTTGATGGAAATCACTCTCTAGAAGAAGGGTAGTATATTCCACTAGGCTTTCCCCTTTGAATCAGCCCCTATGATTACTTGATCTTGATCCCATTGTTTATTATATCCGAGAGGACTTCACGGAATTAGTCGAGCTATTAATGCTAGGTGACTAGTAATGTGGGGGCATGATGGACTATTTTCTACCTATATATTCATAGGATTATATCATAACATAGGGTATCGAGTATCCTAGTAGACCCTTGTTATATAGGCTCATGCCTATACATTAGTAGAATTATACCATAGTGCAGGATTTCGAGGATCCTACTAGACCCCTTGGTTGCTATATCTTGTCAACTATTATCTTCTATTCGTAGTTGAGAGAGTCATCAGCAACCATTGGTATATCTTATCGACCATTGTCTCCCATTCATGGTTGAGAGAGTCGTCAGCGACCGTTAGTATATCCTGTCTCCCATGCATGGGTGAGAGAGAGAGTCGTTAGTGACCATTGGTATATACTTTGTATGCCCACGAAACCATCTGTGGTAGAGCGTTCTCCTGTAGACAGTGACTAGTTATTTACCATGTCCGCCCACGGACCATCCGTGGTAGAGCGTTATCCCGCAGACAATGACTAGTCATTTTCCTTGACTGCCCACGGGACCATCTGTGGTAGATAGTTCTCCTACAGTCAGTGTTTGTTATATACTTATTATATGTTGGTCATATATTTATTCGTGCCAATTTGGAGGTATTGTATGCACTTCTGATTTTTTGGTTATACTTGGTTGAGTAGGTTAGTGAAGTGTTATATTATTGATTTTACTTTTGGTTAGCTGGTGATTATGTTAGGACACTTATGTTGGTGAGTAAGTATTTTACCTGAGACTGCATCCTTTTGATATCTTGTTAGCACATTATCTATGCACTATTTTATTCTATCCACTGAGTATATTTTTTTTATACTCACTACTCGTTGTTTTTCTTTGATCCCCTAGGTTAATAGATAAACGATGTGTGCCAATCAGAGGTCCTGACTACCAGTCCCACTCGAGTTCTGATTTTTGAATTTGGATTTCTATATGAGTTGTTACTTTACTTTCCGCTGCTTATAGTTTGGCTTCCTCTTGTATTGAATGTTTATGTCATTGGTTATGCTTTGGTTAATTTAATATGTTTACATGTGTATGCATACATACACGCATTATCATTATTGCTATTTGTGATTTGGTGTTATTATATCTCATTGGTGTGTTATATTAGCTTGAATTGATTCAATACCATTTTTCCTATATTGTCACTAGGGGTTACCATTCGATTTGATAGACAAGTATACTCTTAGGGCGTGACACCCTATGTGAGACATATATGAAAATATTTTTCGGAATAGAAATATGGATGAGCCACATCTCTTATGAAAGAGTTGGACCCTATTTGATTTAGTCATGAACCAATTTGATTTAATCATGACCAACTTGATTTAGTTGTGAACCAAACTAAGGGTTAAATGGGCTAATTTTTGGTTAAGGCATGATGATTTGATTTGGGCTTTCTAATCCAATTCATTAAAGAGGACTATATATTGATATGGTTAAGAGAGAATTAATAACAATTCATTATTCGCTTGATTAGATTTTAGAAACCTAAACCTAATACCTCTCTCCCTCTCCCTCTCTTTTGCTGCCAACCACAACAAGAGGGTCTCCTCTTATTGCTATGAGCCACCCAAAGGAAGAAGATCTTCTTTTTGCTTCTTCTTACTCTTTGATCTTTCTCTTTCACTTGTGACTAGTACTTTCCGAAGGTAAAGCTTGTTCTCTTGGAGTTGTCTTAAAAAGCTCGGCGTGGATATTGATAGAGGCAAGGTTAAATAATGTTCTAAAAGGTTGATGCCCTTCTCATTATAGGTCATTCATAAGATATACCTAGAATAGTTGTTATTCAATTTTATTTTATTTTATAATCTTATCTGTGTGATTGTATCTTGCATAAGTGTGGTGTGTGTGTGATGTAATAAATTAGTTTATTTATTATTATATCTTCCACTATGCATATTTACGAAACGTGTTTTTATCACATACCTTATCGGGCATGGAACCATCTATATCCTTCCGTTGTGTACATTTTAAATCTTTAGTCTCTAGCGCTTTTCCCAGGGCCATCTCTTTCTGAGCAGGCAATAGATGCAGTTGGTCCACTTGTTGTCAAAGTTGTTGGAGTGAATCAGCTGCAGAGTTACAGGCCATGGGTAACGGAGGATTTTGGTTAAGGAAAGTAGAAGGAAATATATAGTGGTTAACGTTATTGTTGGGTCACTTCGGAGCTAGGGGGGTGAATAACTTCTTGCACTTCGATGATGATGATTTGCAGCGGAATACTCGAAACAAGCTCTCCAATGCTAACAATATGGATTTACTTAGTATCCACCTCAAGAGGAGGTGACTAATCTAAGGATTCGACCCTCACTCACTCATCAACTATCAAAACACTACTTCTCAGAAATAATCTAGAGGCGACGAAGCCTCGTACAAGCTCACACACAAAGAGATACAAGAAGAGGAAAATACAAGCTAATACAAAATGAAATCTTACAAGATTTACAACATGAAACCCTAGCTTGCTTCTTCTTCTTATTTGGGAATGCCTCTTAACCTTGGAAGTGTAGTAGCACTTGTCTCCAAGAAGCCACAAGAACTGGCGGTGGTGTCTGCGTGAACTCGGTGAAGAAGATCAGAGAGTGGTTGTGAGAACAGTGCACGCGAACACCTTTTCTACCTGCACAATGGCTAGTTTTTAAGCGTAATTGATTGCCTTGATCGATTACCCATGCCTAATTGACTAGCCTAATCGATTAGGCATGCTTCTATTTGCACAAGAATAAGCCGTAAGCGATTAAGCTTCCCTGCTTAATCGCTTACCAAACTCTCTGTGCATTCGCAAAATCTTAGCTTAATCGACTGACCTAGTCTATTAAGCCTTCATAATCGATTACCCTAATCGATTATGAATCTCTCTGTGAACTTGCAAGCACTGTTTAATCGATTCCCTTAATCGATTAAGCTTCGGTAATCGACTAACCTAGTAGATTATCAAACCCTAACTTCTTAACCGAAGTCTAAGGTTCATCTACTAAACATCCAGTCAACCATGACCTGTTGAGACCTCTCATTGCCTAGCATTTGGTCAACCTTGGCCTACTAAGACTTCTTCACCAAGTGTCTAGTTAAACCTTTGACCCACTTAGACTTTCAATAACCAGGTGTCAGGTCAACTTTGACTCACCTAGATTTCTACTGCCTGGCTTCACTCACCAGGACTTCATCGCTGCCTAGCTTCACTCACTAGGTCTTTTCACCTAGTTTCACTCACCAAGATTTCCATATGTCTAGCTTTACTCACTTGGTCTTTCACCTGGCTTCACTCACCAGGATTTCCACCTACCTAGCTTCACTCACTAAGTCTTTCACCTGGCTTCGCTCACCAGGATTTTCCTTCTACCTAGCTTGACTCACTAGGACTTTCCAACTGCCTGGTTTCATTTACTAGGACTTTCATACTGTCTAGCTTCACTTACTAGGGCTTTTCAACTACCTGCCTTTACTGACCAGGACTTTTCAATTATCTAGCTTCACTCATCAGGACTTTCCTTACCTAACTTTTAATTAGGACTTCCCAGTCAAGTATTCGGTAAACCTTGACCTATTTGACTTTTCTTCACATTAAATTGGTCAACCTTGACCAATCTCTCCAAATGGACAATTGCTCATGCAATCTCCATACATTGTCAAACATCAAAACGCAAACATCAAGACTCAAGCTTGAGCAAACTCAAGCTTAGTCAAACTGGTCAACCTTGACCTAGAAAAATTGCACCAATAGTTATGCCCTCCTTTTTAAAAAGAGAAATTTGGATGTTAATATCATTTGATCTTTTGGGGAGTTAAAACATCTTTCTCTCAGGATTAGTGGGTCAACAAAAAATAAATGGTCTCGAAAAAGAAGCAGCATTTATAATCACAGAGGAGTGAACGAGAGTAGAACTTGAGTCTAGTCAATCGGCTACACCTCCTTCGACTAGACTTGAAGGGGACGCTAGTGATACGGGTTATGACGAATGGATTCAGGATATGACATGGATATCAAAGTCAATATGAGGTGGTAGTCAAAGTGGAGATAGAGTGATATTCATTATTTGGTTTTATTGATCGCCTGGCCTTGGAGTCCTTAAATCTCGTCCGCGTAGCTCCAAAGTAGAATGCTCGTATAGGGCCGACCGGCTGCAAGATTGGTGAAATATAATAACTCTAAGGTTTTATGATGAAAATGAGAAATAGGGCGCTTGGTTAGTTGATGGTCAGTCGGACTTAGAAGAGTTTGGTTGGACGAAAGGCTATTTAGGCTCTACATATTTAAGCCTTATATATAACTCTTAACATACAATTGGCTAGATGAAGGTCAATCGAACATAAGACTCTCTATGTGCGCTCGGCGGGGCAAAACCCAGACGAGCATAAAAGCATTTAGCCTTTAAAGACTAGCACACAAATGATGGTTTGAAATCAGTACCAACACTAGTTTGAAATCAGCACCACATTGATGTTGATCTTTAATCAACACTAGCCAACACCATGTTGATGCTGATCTTTAACCAGCACCAACCAACACCATGTTTATGCTGGACTTTAAAGACTAACACCATGTTAGTTTATAATCAACACCAACCAACACTATATTGATGATGATCTTTAAAGATCAACACCAACATTAGTTTCAAACCAACACCAATTCTGATTTGAAATCAACACCAGCCAACACCAATGCTGGTCTTTAAAGATCAGCACCAAGACTAATGTTGGTCTTGAAAGACCAGCACCAACATGGTACTAGTTTAAAACCAGTGTTGAAATCGGTGTTGATGCTCGTCTTTAAAGACTAGCACCACATTAGTCTAAAACTAATACCAACCAACACCATATTGGTGTTGGTCTTTAAAGACCAGCATCAACTGGTTTCAAACTAGCACCAACGTTGATTTAAAATCAGCACTAGCCAGCACTAATGCTGGTGCTGGTCTTAAAAGACTAACACTAACACGAGGTTGGTTGGTGCTGGTTTGAAACTATATACCGTCGACGGTGTAAACTGGTTGTTAGGCCACGGAAGGAAAAAAAAAAGCAACCCTCTGGAATGTCGGTTACAACCCAAAGATTTGTCGTTGGAACCTGAGCTTCACTCCAGCGGATCTAGGGCTCCAACCTACCCCTTTTTGATCGAAGATGACACGCGAGGAGCGACTATTTGACGAGAAGAACCACGGGTGGACTTCAGGTGAGGGAGTAGAGGAGATAAAGGCTTGACCAGCATCGAGATGAGCAGCACCGAGACGATCAGGTGCGGAGGCGCGCGTTAAGGCTTAGGACAGTCAGTGAAATTGGGAGATGAAATGGAGAAGAGGGACAACGTTTCTCTTTAGGTCACTGTTGCATCCTATAAAAAGCTAGGGTTGAATTGATTTAATCTTAAGTTAATCCCTAATCAACTCCCTCTTAATTCCATACTAGGATTCACATCTAAACTATTCATCCCCTTAAATTATATTATACGATCTCCGTATAAATCCAGAAAAATATCTAAAAATTTTCATAAATTACGATTAGGTTATTTCTCTTATAACCCTTTATTATTTATTTCCCGTATCTCACACCCGGAGTTGTTCCAGGTGCCACGACAAGAGAAATTTATCTAGATCGAGCTGTTGCTATCCATTGCATCATGGATAAAGTTGTATCCACACCTAGACGCCCGGAGTAAGGCAATAAATACATCCCCAATCTTAGTAGTCAGAATAACACTTGTAAACAATCTTCTTTTCTGTTCTACTTTATGATCTAGTGCTTTAACTGCTGTAAGAGGCTTCTTTGCCAAAAGGAGATTTGATGGTGAGCTTTTAATGTCTTGGACTAGCAATCTTCTGATTGCAAACTAAGTAAAAAGATCTATCTCTTCTTTCTCTGTTGTTAATTAGTTTACTATTAAACAAGCGTGTCTTATTTTAGTTTGAAAAGTCGAGAAGGTTTTTGTTTTTTTTTGTTTTGTGCAGGACAATTCACCCCCCTCTTGCCCGCCGCCAAAGGACCAACAAATGGTATCATAGCCCAACCACTTCAGAAGGACTAACCACCGACCGAAGCATAGAAGACGATGGTCGGACCAAACATCTACTCACCTAAGTTCGAGGGGGAATTCATGACTTGGAGAAAGAAAATAGAGGCATTCTTCAAAACCAATTTTGAATTATTAAAATTATGAAGTATGGTTTTGTAGCACTGAAGGATTAGCAAGGGAACAACAAAGAAGAATATCAATGGACAAAAAAGGAGCAAGCTAACTTCGTGGCTAACGACAAGATAAAATTTCATCTACTGAGTGTTTTACCACCACAAAACTGGATCGGAGCCTATGAGTCATCCAAGGAGCTCTGGAAGAAATTCTTAGAATTACACGAAGGAACCTCGGAGGCAAAACTCGTGAGACGGGATATGCTTTAGAACCATATCAACAACCTCTGGTTAGAAGAAGGCAAAACCGTTGCATACTTGTTGGATCATGATCGTTCGATAGATGGGGGTAAATATCGATAACAGAAAACTTTCGTAAAGAGTAAGCACAGCAGAAAGACAAAAGACAAGCCAACGAAGACACAACGATTTACTTGGTTCGGAGCCTTTGGCGACTCCTACTCCAAGGCCCGCACACGAGAATGCTTTCGATGGGCAATCACTATCAATTCGAAAATAGAATTACAAGATTAAGGTACAAGAACTGATAGAAAGAAAATACCGACTATAGAATAAAAAATAAAAGAAAGCACTGAGTCGGAGATCTTTTCGCAGCGTCGCAGGAGCACAGAGAAGTGGATCTTGAATTCTGAGTTCTTTTTGAAGCTTCACCCCTGACCCTTCTTTTATAGGATGCTCGGGCGCCCGCAGCTCTTCGGGGCGCCCTGGTGTGACATAGCTGACCCAACCAGGGAGCTCCACATGTCGACGCCGTGATGGGGATAAAACTTGCCTCCGAGCGCCCGAATCCCTTCCGAGCGCCCGGACCACCGTTCTCCAGAAACTCCTTCTCCTGCAAGACAAGGTTAGTCCGAGGCAATGTATATTCTGTAAAACAAAGTGTTAGCACAGTTTATAATTTGACAAAAAGAGTATTAATTAGATTTCATCTCTCTGAGACCGAAATCTAGTCAAGATCTTGACTTAGAGTCCCGAAATGGTTCTAAGTCGGATCGACGCTTAAGTTCCCTTCCCGAGAACGTGTCCTCACAGTCACTCCCCTCCAGTGACTTACCTTTACTTACCTGCCAGACGTCCGGTCAGCCCTTCGACCCGTCTGGACTTCGTGCCAGCTATCTGGTCAGCCCGTCGACCTAGCTGGACTTCGTGCCAAATGTCCGGTCAGCCCGTCGACCCGTTTGGACTTCGTGCCAGCTATCCAGTCGGCCCATTGACCTAGCTGGACTTCGTGCCAGACATCCGGTCAGCCCGTCGACCTGTCTGGACTTCGCCTGCACACTCGATCAGAGTGTTAGACAACGACAAACCTAACTTAACCTAATTTGTCATTCATCAAAACTTGAGTTAGACCGTTAGTGCTAACCGCACCAATAATACCTTCACTCGAGAATCAAAGAACTCATCACCGAACTCATAAATCCCAAAGAAAAGGTAACAAATTGAGATTCACTAAGCTATGTACTTAACACTTTCCCTAGAACATCTGAATGGTCAATCCTAGTAGATGCATACTGCATCTCTAGGGACCTATAGGTAAGTACTTTAAAGGAATTATTTTTTACATTTGAAGTACATGAAACTAGATGTGTAGATCTGAAGAAGAAGACTAAGTACAACATTTCCTTAAAGGTAAAAATGGACAAATCAGATTCTGAGACATCCCTCAACGATGACGAAATGACGTTTCTAGTAAGGAAGTTCAAATTTTTTTTTAAAACTAATAATTTTAATCAAGTGCAGGCCAAGAAAATGAGAAGAAAAGTAAGATGTTATCAATGCAATGAAGAAAGACATGTCAAAGACAACTGCCCAAAATTAAAGAACAAGGAAAAGAACAAGAAGTCAACCCAGACAAAATACAGAAACCTAAAGGTGACGTGGGATGAAACATCGTCAGAATCGGAGATCGAAGCCCACGTCGGACTTGCGCTGATTACAAGTCACCAAGAAGAAGAAGACAAAGCAATTTCATTCGAAATGAGCATTGAAAGTATTGATGAAGGGGGAATAATGTCATAAGGAAGCAGCACTATAGGGGGAGTTTCAGATTATGAGATCGACAAGGTAAGTCAAGTAAAATCTCTACCTCTTGACCGATTATTTACATTTATTAAAATTTTATCAAAAAAATTCTTATCAATTAGAAAATGATAATAAGAAATTAGTAAAAGAAAATAATGAGTTAAAATGAACTTTAACAATATCTTGTCAATTAGAAGATTTCTACAAACTAAAAATTAAAAATTAAAAATTAAAAATTAAAAGTAGAAATAAAATTTTTAAAAATTCTACATGTTCGAATATAACTATTCCAAATTTTAAAAGACTAAACTGACACTTTAGATATCATAAGGGTCAAATTAGAAGAATATCACAAAAATATATTCCGAGAAAATTTTTGATTAACCCGGTAGAAAGGAATCTATATTGGGTTTCAAAATTTTGCTCAGATTAAATGTTTATGCATGTCTTACTTTTAAATTTTTATGTATTTTTTATTAACATTCTAAATAAATTATTTCATTTATTTATATTCAAAATTAATTAAATATTAATTTTTCAAAGAAAGATGATTTAATTATTTATCTGTAGAAATTTTTTTACAATTTTCTGTTCATTAGATGATTTTTTATGAATTTTTTAACAAAAATTATAATTTTCAATTTAAATTTTTTTATAGAGTTATTTTTGAAAATTTTATTTTTCTATAAAATTTCATCATGCTTTCTAACAAAAAAAATATTTTTTTAATTTTTTTAGCCATTATTGAATTTTCTATGAATTTCCTATCAAAATATTAATTTTTAATATAAAAAATTCTTAAACATGTAATTTTTGATTTTTTTTTTTTTTTGATAAAACAATTTCTCTATTACACTTTCATAAATTTTTTCAAGATTTTTTGAACTTGAAAAATATTTTTAAACAATTTTTAAAGAAGAATATGTTTTTATGTAGAAAAAAATTTATTACTACTTAAATTAATTTTTATTTTTCATGAAAATTTTATTTATGATTTGGATATATCTGTTTAACCATTATTAAAATGTTTAGAATTTTCCCACAAATAAAAATATTTTTTCAAATTATTTTTTTAAAAAGGTTTATAAATGGTAAAAAACTAGATTTTTAAAATTTAAAGTTCATGATTTTTCTGGATGATAGTCACTATATTTTTATCCCTTAGATTATATTTTGAATTTATTTCAAGTTATACCCCTATTTTTAATGTGATCAAAGAGGAAAAATTAAAGGTTAAGTCTAGGGGAGGGTACATCTTCAATTTTTGCATATTTTTTTAAATTGTAAAATTCATACTTATTACCTTACTGTTACTTGTTTTTGATTTTTCCTAACTTAACTTGTATTGCTCGCATCCAAAAGAGAAAATTATAAGTACCCCGTGGTAGTTTTAATGTGGTCAACCAAGTCAAAGTTAGGTCCTGCTGTCGTTTGATGTCGTGTATCTAAGTATGCATGAACTTAGGAGCACAAAAAGTCGAGCGAAAGACTCAGCTAATGAAAAGGATGACACGGGACAGAGTTGACAGGATCGGTGCGTTTGAGGCATGAGACGTTGTGGAAGAGTACACTAGCGGATGAAAAGGAGGTGCGCGGCGTTTCTGACAAACAAGAAGCCGGAGTGGAAGGTTGCTCGAGAAGATTGGAAAATGGGTTTGAGTGAGCGCTATTCTGGATGGTCGAAATTACCCAAGCGAGCGGAGCCAGAGCCGGAGCGAAAGACCCGGACAGAAAGTCAACAAGGAGTTGACTATGGTCCGGGCACTTGGAGCTACTCCGGGCGCATGGATCGATTTTTTGTCTAGCCGGGACACCTTGGTGAGGCACCCCTGTGCAAAGGTGGTCCGGGTGCCCGAACCAAAGAAATTTATCTAGATCATGTTGTTGCAATCTGTTGCATCGTGGATAAAGTTTATCCACACCTAGGCGCTCAGAACCCTTCCAGGCACCTGGAGCAAGGCTATAAATATAACCTTGATTTCAGTAGTTAGAACAACACTTGCAAACAATTTTCTTTTCTATTCTACTTTGTGATCTAGTACTTTAACTGCTGTAAGAGTCTTCTTCGCCTGAAGGAGATTCGATAGTAAGCTTTCAACGCCTAGTATTAGCAATCTTCTGATTGCAAATCAAGTAAAAAGATTTGCCTTTTCTTTCTCTATTGTTAATTAGTTTACTATTAAACAAGTGTGTCTTATTTTAGTTTAAAAAGTTGAGAATGATGTTTTTTTTAATTTTTTACAGGACAATTCACCCTCTCTTGCTAGCCATCAAGGGACCAACACATACATAATCCTTTAGATTCAACATTGAATCTCTCAAGGGATTTCTCTAACCTATCAAGTTTTTCCCTTAAAGCTTTATTCTCCACTTATAGGTTTCTAATCCTAGAATTAACTTATTCACCATGGATATTCTTAGACCTACCCTTTTTAGGCATGCGTCTCCTCTTCTTGGGATAAATACATAGGTTTTCCACCACCTTCCTCTCCTTAGGCAAAGTGGATTATTTTTTGTTAAGTCTAATATTAGAGTATGATTTCCTAGTGTTATCCACCTTGTTAACCCTATTCCTATCATTATACCTAAATCCAAAATTATACATGGGTAAATAACCAACATTGTTATCTCAAGCATGCATGTCTCTAAAACTTGAATTAATATTAGAATTAAAGATTAAGTTAGGGATTACCTTCCTACCTACCATTAGAGCACCCCCCTTGACATGAGCATCCACATGACTTCATTCTCCTCCATTGCTTCAATCGATCCATCTTCATGAGCGCTCCCTTACTTGGACATTTTATGTGGTGATGCCCCATTTTACCACACGTGAAGAAAATGATGTGCCACTTCTTCTTCTTGGCACCACCCTTCCTATAATCCACATTAGATTCTAAATGAACTTTAGTGGATTTAAGGTGTACCTCCTTTACCTTATTGAGCAAAGGACACCTACTCTTATAGTGTCCCATTTTCTCACACTCAAGGCACTTGATGTGGTTCTTCCTGCTCTTCCCGGTAAATAAGGTTGAGGGTTGAACTTGTTGGTGCAGGGTGCTGGAACCCCAGGGTTGTTTTGATGTGATCAAACAAGTTAAGTTAGGTCCTATGGTGTTTTTAATCCTGTGTCTAAGTGTGCAAGAACTTAGGAGCACAGGAAGTCGAGTGGAAGATACAGCTAGTGAGAAGGACGACACGGGAGAGAGCCGACGGGCTCGGTGCATCTGAGGGATGAGGCGCTGCGGAAGAAAGCGTGTGGTGTTTTCGAGGGACGAGAAGTCGGAGCGGAAGATTGCTCGGGGAGCAAGAGATGCAGCTAGCGTGAAGGTCAGCACAGGAGAGAGAGCTGATGAGCTCGGTGCGTTCGAGGGACGAAGAGCTACAAATGAGTACGCTGGCGGACGAGAAGGAAGTACACGACGATTATGAGGGACGAGAAGTCGAAGCGGAAGCCTGCTCGAGAAGGCCGGAAGTTGGTTCGGGTGAGCCCTATTCCGGATGGCCGAGATCACCCAAGTAAGTGGAGTCGGAGCGCAAGACCCAGACCGAGGCGAGCTGAATCGGAGTAGAGGGCCCGGATCGAAAAAGTCAATGTTGTTGACTTTCTTCGTTTGGGCGCCCGGACCTGGATTTTATCCAGATCGCGGTCAAATATGATCTATGCGAAAGGGATAAAGTTTTATCCCCTTCTAGGCACCTGAAATGCTTCCAGGCGCCCCAACCAAGGCTATAAATATAGCCTTGGTCCAAGAAGCTAGATAGAACAAGAAATAACAAATTCTACACTTGTGCGCTTCTCTTGTCTAGTTTAGCTTCTCATTTCTTGTATGTCATTGCTGTAAAAGGCTTCTCTGCCTGAAGAAGATCTTTAGTGTGCGATTCATTCCTTGGATTAACAACCTCCTCGGTTGTAACCAAGTCAAAACTATGAGCCTCTTCTTTTAGTCTCTTTCTTTATTTAATTATATGCAAGTGTTCTTTTAAAAGTTTGAGAAGGGTATTTCTTTTAATTTGTGCAGTGTTGGTCAACCCTCCGATAGACGACCACCAACGGTCCCCAACAAGTGGTATCAGAGCAAGGACGTCTCAGAAGGACTAACCGTCGACTGAAACAACGAGATGGCTGGAGCTAACATCTATCCACCAACGTTCGAGAGGGAGCTCGCATTTTGGAAGCGACGAATAGAGGTTTATTTTAAAACCGATTTTAATATGTTATTAATAATGAAATATGGTTATGAAGCTCCAAAGGATACAAAAGGAGAAGAACTTGAGGAGCATCAATGGACTGACGAGCAACGTGACGAATTCATGACAAACGATAAGGATGAATCGCGCCTTCTGAGTATACTACCTGCCCAGGATCTCGAAAGAGTCAGAAAATACAAAAGTACAAAAGAACTTTGGAAAAGTTCTTGAAGCTATACGAAGAACCATTTGAAGCCAAATCCAACTCCTCGATGGATACTGAGACATCGTCAGAAGAATCCGAGACCGAGGAAATTGCTGGGACAACCCTAACAGCCAAATTCCCTCCTGAGGACATAGAAAGTTCATCGCAGATGAGCATCGATAAAGGGGGAGAGTCTTCAGAAGAAAGCAGCTCAACAGAGGGAGCATCAACAGTCGACAAGGTAAGTCAGATACGATTTCCACCTCCTGACCAATTGCTTAATTCGATCAAAATATTGTCGGAAGATTTTTGCGAATTAGAAGTTAAAAATAAAAAACTATTAACAAAGAATAGTGAGTTAAAAGAAACTCTAGCAATAGTTTGTCGATTAAAGGATTTCGATAAACTAAAAATAGAAAATGACATGTTAGAGGAACAAATACATAGTTTAAAATTTTCTGTATGTTCAAAATTCTCTGCTTCAAATTTGAGAAATTATAATAGACTAAAATGGAAATTTAAGTATCACAATGAAAAGAATTGGTAATAACTTAAAATTTTCTTATTTTCAAGAGTATGTTAGCATTATTCTTTCTATAATTTTTTACTACAAAAAATTCCGTTTGAGTTTATACAATTACTTTAAAGGCTTATCTCTATACAATTTGTTTAAATCTTGAAAATATATTTCTTCTATCAAAATGCATGTTCTATTTTTCAGAAAATATTTTAAGATTTCAAAAATTGACTTAAGGCTTTCACTATCATTTTTTAACTTGTGTTTAAGATTAACAATTTTTTCAAGTCATTTTAACTTGATAAATTCAAAGTTTAAATTCTTTTATTTGTTTTGAAAATGTACCCTTAGACGTTTTAAGGAATCCCATTTTTTATGTGATCAAAGGGGGAGAAAGGAATATTAAGTCTAGGGGGGTAGCTTTAAATTTTTTTTTTTTTTTTATCTTTTGCACTTTCTTGCAAAATTTATTACCTTTAATTTATGTTGGTTAACCCTAGCTCAACTTGACTTGCTCACATAAAAAACGGAGAGATTGTTGGAACCCTAGGATTGTTTTGATGTGGTCAAACAAGTTAAATTAGGTCCTGTGGTGTTTTTAATCATGTGTCTAAGTGTACAGGAACTTAGGAGCATAGGAAGTCAAGCGGAAGATGTAGTTAGTGAGAAGGACGGCACGGGAGAGAGCTGACGGGCTCGGTGCGTCTGAGGGACGAGGCACTGCGGAAGAGTACATCGGCAGACGAGAAGGAAGAATGCGGTGTTTCTGAGGGACGAGAAGTCAGAGCAGAAGATTGCTCGGGGAGTAAGAGACACAACTAGTGAGAAGTTCAGCACGGGAGAGAGCCGACAGACTCGGTGCGTCTGAGGGACGAAGAGTTGCGGATGAGTACGCTAGCAGACGAGAAGGAAGCATGCAACGATTCTGAGGGACGAGAAGCCGAAGCGAAAGCATGCTCAAGAAGGCCGAAAGTTGGCTTCAGGTGAGTCCTATTCCGGATAGCCGAGATCACCCAAGTAAGTGGAGCCGGAGTGCAAGACCCAGACTGAGGTGAGCTAAATCGGAGTAGAGGGCCCGGATCGAAAAAGTCAACATTGTTGACTTACTTGGTCCCGGCACCCAGACCTGGATTTTATCTAGATCACAGTCAAACGTGATCTATGCGAAAAGGATAAAGTTTTATCCCCTTCTAGGCGCCTGGAACGCTTCCAGGCGCCCCGACCAAGACTATAAATATAGTCTTGGTCCAAGAAGCTAGATAGAACAAGCAATTACAAATTCTACACTTGTGTGCTTCTCTTGTCTAGTTTAGCTTCTCATTTCTTGTACGTCATTGTTGTAAGAGGCTTCTCCGCTTGAAGGAGATCTTTAGTGTGTGATTCATTCCTTGGATTAACAACCTCCCCGGTTGTAACCAAGTCAAAACTGTGAGCCTCTTCTTTTAGTCTCTTTCTTTATTTAATTATATCCAAGTGTTCTTTTAAAAATTCGAGAAGGGTATTTCTTTTAATTTGTGCAATGTTGGTCAACCCTCCGATAGTCAGCCACCAATGGTCCCCAACACAAGGTGCACCAGAATCGAATATGAGTTTTGATATTGTCAAACATTTAAGTTAAGTCTTGTTGTGATCTAACAAGTTGACTAAGTGTGCAAGCTATTTACTCAACTAGTGAAAGCCCTAATGGCGGCTAGGCAGGAAAAGTCTTAGCAGATCATGGAAGCTAGGCAGGAAGCCCAAGTGGGTCAAGAGGATCTGACACTTGGTAGAGAAGCTCTATAGGTTTGGAGGATCAAATATTGAGAGGAAATCCTAGTGAGCCAATTTGATACTAAGCAAGAAAGTCTAAACAGGTCTAAAGGGTCAATGTTTGGTTGGTAGGTTGAGGTAAGCAACTGGAGAGGAACTACAATGAGGTTGTGTTTCAAAAGGAATAACCTTAGGTCGCTGATCCAATTAAAGAAACTGGAAATGTTTCCATGTTGAGATCAAGATAGTTTTTACTATCAATTACTACTCATGCATCATATATTATCACTATGCTAACTTTATTTTACATGAGTATTTATTTTAACTATGTTTTGCAGGAATCAAAGTTATCGATCGACCAAATACTAGGATCAGTCGACTGAACCAGGTTGGTTCAGACCAGAGTTCCATTCGAAGCAAATGTTTGGTAAACTGACTAATCGGTTAATCAAACATAGGTGACATGGCAGAGATCAGATCATGCTAAAGTAAAGAAGGAAGCTAGTTGGATCGATCGATCGAACCCAATTATCAGTCGATCGATGATCAGAGAAATAATAGTGAATCTTGGTGAATATGGAACTGCACAGATCGGTCGATTAAGGGGATCATTCGAATGAACTATAAATGCTCATAAATGCATAGTTATTAAATCTTAGCGAAGAAGGAAAGCAAGGAGTTCAGTTGATCGATAGGAGGAGCAGTCAACTGAGAGGATCATTCAACCGAACGGATTTTTAGTCAACCAAACCAGGCTTATATAAGGGGAGCTTGAGGTCTGAGGCAGATCATCAATTTTTAGTTCATCTCTATGCAACATTGTTGTTCATGCTTCTACTCTGCGCTTCATCTTCACAAGCAAGCTACTCCTTCAAGAAGTGTCGATAGAGCTTCATCTTCTACATTTTGTCAGTATAATTTTTTATTAGCTTACATTGTTTTAATTTCAAGAAGATAGTAGTGTGTTACTATCTTCTAGTTGCATTGTACCAATTGATTCTTCTCGAAGATTTTAGAAAGAAGAATTTTAGTGAATTGCCTATCAGTGTGATAAAAAATCATGGGTCTTGGAGGAGTCGACATAAGCTCCGAATCAAGTAACCAACTAAGTTATCTGTATTGCTTTTGCTTTTATATTTTGTTGCTGCTTTGATATTTGTTTTACGAATCGATATGAAAAGAAAAAGTTTTAATAAGTGATATTCACCCCCTCTATCACTTCTTTTCGATCCATCAATTGGTTACTCTAAAATTACTTAATAGTTTTTCGAGTAAATTTTAAAACTTCGTCTTTTCTTTAAAGAGATTTTTTTCTCTACACTTATTTCTTTTTTCTCGCACTACTAATCTCAAGATGAGAGTCTTGGAAAATTTTCTTCTTTTAATTCTTTGATTGCAAGAATGTTGAATTCTTACCAAGAGGGCTATAGCACTGTCTACCCCCCATTGTTCAAAGGGGGAAAACTTTAGCTACTGGAAGAACAAAATAGAGTACTACCTCAAGTCTAACATTGAGCTCTTGTTCACCATACTCAAAGGATACACACCTCCAATGGAAGATGGAAAGCTATTAGAATCAGAAAACTGGACTCCTCCAATGATCAAGGAGGCACAACTGAATTACAAGACGATTAACACCATCCAGTGTGGGCTAACTATGGAGGAACTAAACCAGGTCTGGCCCTACGAGAACACAAAGGAACTCTGGGATCATTTGGTAAAATTACATGAGGGAATTGACAAATCAAAGGTAAATAAGAGAGATCTTTTGTTAAATAATTTATTTAATATTAAAATACTTCCTGGAGAAATAGCCACCCAACTGCATACACGACTCAAAGATATCCTTAATGGCCTCCATATGATTGGACACCACCTGGAGAACCACAACACAATAACATATGCACTAAAGGCTTTCCTGCGGAACGCTTTGTGGCATCAATAATAGATATTTACAAAGTTTTAAGGGGTCTCTCAATTCTTAAGTTAGATGAATTATTTTATGAATTAGAATTATATGACCAGTCTAACTTGAGTCAAGTCTATTGGTGCAATCGACCTAGGTTTTGATCGGTACGATAATAGTTTTGATGTGTGTGTCAAAGAGTTTAAGTTAGGTTCACCCTTGTATTTGATATATGTATTTGAGTTGTGCAGGTTTGTAGGATACACATGTGACTCAGGTTGATGGCTTCGGGTCCGGTGAAGGATGAGGCATCCGAGGGACCGTGGACAAGGCAGCGAGGACAAGGGCCGAGGGAAGCGATTTCGAGGCATACGCGAAGGATGACATTGGGGGCGAGCCGCAGGCTTGAATGCATCCGAGGGACGAGAGCAAGAGAAAATATGTTTGAAGGCTCTGTTAAAGCTGCAAAGGAAGCGTCAAATGAGTCATAAGGGTGAGGGTACGAGTGCACGAGAGATTGTACTCGGAGTAAAATTCTAGTTTTAGGGTTTTACTGTAGCAATACTGCAGCGTTAGTACAGCAGTACTGTAGCAGTCGACTGGATGTTTTAGCAGTCGACTGCGCAGTCAACTGGGTGCGAATAGAATGGTTCTGTTCGTTCGGTCAGTGTGGATCAGTCGACTATAAGTTTTAGCAGTCGACTACTTGTTTTAGCAGTCAACTGGTAAATGACCGTTGGCATACTGTTGGTGCTGCGAAGTAGCCGTTGGCTATCTCCAACGGTAACACTAGTCGACTGATGGTTTTGCCAGTCGACTGGTGCCGAGATGAGTTGATATGATGATCAACTCTCTCCTCTTATTTAAGGGAAGCTTTGGGGCTTGAAGGAGGTTACTCATGCTTGTTGAATAACTCCTTGTCATTGCCCAAAGCTTCCAAGCCTACTCTCTTCCTCCTAAACCTAAGTTCATCATTGTAAAGAGGAAGAGAGCCTTTGTGAGAGGTTTGCTCCACCGAGAAGGAGAAAGCTCTAGCCGGAGGTTGCCGGGGATTGATCCACCGAAGGATCAAGGGCTCGTCCACCTCAAGGACACACCGTGGAGTAGGAGCAAGCAATCTCCGAACCACGTTACATCGAGCTTGTTAGCGATTTGGTATTCTTTTTTTGTTGTTTTCATTAGTTAGTTGTATTTCCGCGTGTGCACTAATCTTTTGTAGAGAAGAAAAGAAATTGGGGGTGACCTAGCTATCCAACCCCCCTTCTAGCCGACCACCGATCCCCTTACAAGTGGTATCAGAGCAAGGACGCCCTTCAACGGACTAATTGCCGAAAAGAGCATTTCATCAAAATGGTCGGCTCAAATATTCATCCACCCAAATTCGAAGGAGACTTCTCTTGGTGGAAGAAGAAAATGGAGGTATTTTTCAATACCGATTTTGACATTATGCTAATCATGAGAAGTGGTTTTGTAGAACCCAAGGATGAACGCAATGAGACAATCGACATAACAAGTTGGACCAAAAGGCAAAAAGAAGAGCATCTAGCAAATTTCAAGGCAATGCATCACCTACTACATGTTCTTCCACAACAAGAAGTAACAAGAATTGGAAACTATACAAGTGCCAAAGACTTGTGGGAAAAGCTAGTGGAGCTTCATGAAGGGACATCAGAAGCAAAATTGGCAAAAAGAGACCTCCTTCGAACTCAACTCAACAATATCAAGCTTGAGAAAGGAGAAAAGGTATCAATTTTACATTCTATAATTAAGGAAATTATTAATGGACTAACAAGTGTAGGTGAGACACTTTCAAATCAAGACATGATGATGAAAGCCCTAAATGCTTTCCCAAGAACCACAACTTGGAGCTCCATTGTAGATTCATACTACATATCAAAGGATCTAGAGAAATCCTCTCTAGATGAACTTTTCTCAACAATGGAGCTTCATGAAACAAGAGTTGAAGGATTAGATGGAGAAGCTCATAGATCAAGAGGAGTATCCCTTGTGGCAAACAAGGGAAAGGGAAAGAAGAAGAAATCTTCATCACCACCATCTTCCGACTCTGAAGAATCAAGTGCCTCAATGGATAGCGATCAAGAGCCATATATGGTAAGGAAGATGAGAAAGGCATTTAAATCTTTTTCTTCTAACAAATCTCGTGCTAGGAAAAGTTCTAGAAGCAAAAGTAGGACAAGGAAGATCATTTGCTATAATTGTCAAGGAGGAGGACACATAAGAGATGATTGTCCTCTCTTGAAGAAGAAGGAAGGGAAGAAGGAGGAGGAGAAGAAGACAAAAGAAAAAGGGAAGAAGGCTGAAAACCTAAAAGCAACATGGGATGATCCATCATCATCATCGGAGGAAGAAGAGCACCATGTAGTCAATTTTGCTCTAATGGGAATTGATGATGTAGCCTCCACCTCATCCGAAAATGAAGAGGGAAAGAGCTCAAGTGAAGATGAAGAAGGGAGCTCAAGTGAAGGGGGAGGTCAAACATCGGATTTGGACGTCTCGGTAAGTGAGGTATACAATCTTCCTCTTCATGTCTTAATTAAGATCATTAAAAGTACAAATGATGATTTGTTCAAGGCAAAAAGGAAAAATAAAACCTTGAAAAATGACATAAAAAAAAAATAGAATCCATGTCTATTAGGGATGATGATATGCATGTTTCTTCTAATTCTTCAAATGATTCATGTTTAGAAGAAGAAAATAGGAAATTAAGGGAAAAGGTAGAATACCTTACCAATGCCCTTAGAAAATTTGAAATTGGCTCTAAAACCCTAAACATGATCATTGGGAGCCAAAGGGCAAGTTTTAAGAAAAATGGGTTAGGATACAATGAACCCAACAATGAAAAGACCTATCATTGTCTACTTGCTAGGGGGCAATCAAAAACCAAGACCATAGATAGAAAATGGATCCCCAAGGAATATTTGGTTAACCCAATTAGAAAAAATTTCTATTGGGTGCCAAAATCAATCCTCAAGGGTTAGAGGATTTTAGGTTAGTCAACCATTAAAATCATAGTTCAAATTCTTGAAAAATGGTTGACTTGAGAACTTAAGGGGGAACACTTAGCCTTGATAGAAATTCATGATAAAAAGGGCTAAGTAGAGGTTACCTTTATCTCACAATGATTTTCATTATTTTATAATCATAAATGTGAGATGATAGGATGATACAAATAATTCACATATGCTTATGGCATTTTGATGGGTTATGAAATGTATCAAATTTTTAGTGATCATAGGCCAACTATGGGGAAAGCAAATGTTTAATTAATGGACATCTTGCCCATAGATCATAGTTGGACATTTCAAATGTTTTGAAAACAATTCTATGTTTTATTTACAGTGGATAGTTATTTTGAAACATATGAATTTAAAACTAGGTTTTAATTTGATACAAACTTGAGTGTTTTTCAAGGTGTTTGAGTTTTTATCAAAACTTCAAAAATATGATGAATTTTCATGAAAACATATTTTTTTTCTTGGTAAAGAACATTATAAGGAATGTGTGTTCAAAATTTCATGATTTTTTGAATTTTCTAGAATTTTATATGCGTTTCTGAAGTTGACTTTAAAATGTTGAAAATTGGGTTGGTTTGTGCCAGTCGACTGCGATAGATAGCAGACGACTGGTAGCTATTTTCCAGCACTGTCAAGAGCTGATTTTGGGTATTTTTAAGTCCACATTGATACCATAGTATGTATACATGTTTGGTACTATTTTTGATAGTGTCAAAGGGGGAGAAATGCGAAGGTTTAAGTTAGAAACCTAACTATGTGCAACTATGTGAAAAACTTGAAAAGTATGGTTGAGAGCATATGTTAAGGGGGAGCTTGGGTATTATGCTTCATGTTTACATATTGATTCTAATTTTCATGTTGATATTTATGACTAACTTAAACATATTGCCACACATCAAAAAGGGGGAGATTATTGATGCAATCGACCTAGGTTTTGATCGGTACGATCATAGTTTTGATGTGTGTGTCAAAGAGTTTAAGTTAGGTTCACCCTTGTATTTGATATGTGTATTTGAGTTGTGCAGGTTTGCAGGATATACATGCGACTCAGGTTGATGACTTCGGGTCCGGTGAAGGATGAGGCATCCGAGGGACCGTGGACAAGGCAGAGAGGACAAGGGCCGAGGGAAGCGATTTCGAGGCATACGCGAAGGATGACATTGGGGGCGAGCCGCAGGCTTGAATGCATCCGAGGGATGAGAGTCAGAGAAAGTATACTTGAAGGCTATGTTAAAGCTACAAAGGAAGCGTCAAATGAGTCATAAGGGTGAGGGTACGAGTGCACGAGAGATTGTACTCGGAGTAAAATCCTACTTTTAGGGTTTTACTGTAGCAGTACTACAGCGTACTGTAGCAGTATTGTAGCGTTACTGTAGCAGTACTATAGCAGTCGACTGCATGTTTTAGCAGTCGACTGGTGCAGTCGACTGCGTAGTCGACTTGGTGCGAACAGAATGGTTCTGTTCGTTCGGTCAGTGTGGATCAGTCGACTGTAAGTTTTAGCAGTCGACTGGTAAATGACCGTTGGCATACTGTTGGTGCTGCGAAGTAGCCGTTGGCTATCTCCAACGGTAACACCAGTCGACTGATGATTTTGTCAATCGACTGGTGCAGAGATGAGTTGATGTGATGATCAATTCTCTCCTCTTATTTAAGGGAAGCTTTGGGGCTTGAAGGAGGTTACTCATGCTTGTTGAATAACTCCTTGTCATTGCCCAAAGCTTCCAAGCCTACTCTCTTCCTCCTAAACCTAAGTTCATCATTGTAAAGAGGAAGAGAGCCTTTGTGAGAGGTTTGCTCCACCGAGAAGGAGAAAGCTCTAGCCGGAAGTTGCCGGGGATTGATCCACCGAAGGATCAAGGGCTCGTCCACCTCAAGGACACGCCGTGGAGTAAGAGCAAGCAATCTCCGAACCACGTTACATCGAGCTTGTTAGCGATTTGGTATTCTTTCTTTGTTGTTTTCATTAGTTAGTTGTATTTTCGTGTGTGCACTAATCTTTTGTAGAGAAGAAAAGAAGTTGGGGGTGACCTAGCTATCCAACCCCCCTTCTAGCCGGCCACCGATCCCCTTACAAAGTCGAGAAAGGAATTGCCCTGTATGCAGGACCAAGAAAGGAGACCAAATCAAGAACAAAGAACTAATTAGAAAGTGAGCCAAATTTGGACTCAACAAATGAAGAAGAATTGGTCAACATGGTCTGAAGACTGTGTTGGTGCACGGAGCACTAGACGATTGAACCTGTATTTTGATAATGGCAAACAGTTCAAAGTTAAGGTTACTTTTTATCTAACAAGTGTGAATGAGCTTGCAGAAAAGTCTCAAGTGTTCTTAGGTAAAAGTCATAGTGGATTCTAGGCAGGCGGAAACCCCTAGGGGGAGGTAACCCTAGGTTATGGAAAGTCCTAGCTGTGGTTGGGCAGGGACTGGGCGAAGTCTTGGCAGGTTGAGCACTTTGGGCGAAATCCTAGAGTCGGGAACTCTAGGTGAAAATCTTGATGGTCGCAGACCGGGTGGAAGTCTAGGTGGGTCGTGGAGTAGATGTTCAGCATGAAAACCTAAAGTCCCGGACGCTGAGCAAAAGTCCAAACGGTCTGGAGGAACGGTCTAGTAAAAGGTAAACTCTCCTGAGAGGAGTAGGTGAGGACGCATTCCCCGAAAACGGAACAGTAAGTGTTAATTTGACCTAGAGTTTTAGCAAAACTCAAAGTCAGAATCAGATAGTCGGAGGCCGTCAAATTCATATTCTATATACTGTTTATTACTTGGACTAAATTTATTTTGCAAGAAGAGGAAAAAGTTGGTCCGGGCACCCAGGATACCTGACCGAGGAGCTTTCACCTGGGAGAGAAGCTTGGACAGAGCAAGCTCACTTATAACTCGGTCGATCAGCGTGAAAGTCTAAGACTTAGTTGTGAGAAAAAGCTCACTTATAACTTGGCCGAATCATGTGAGAGTTTGAGACTTAGTCATGAGAGCAAGTTCACTTATAACTTGATCGAATGGCGTGAGAATCTGGTGTTGGGACCTTGATGCCCAGCTAGAGGGGGTGAATAGCCGATCACCCACGATGTTTGCTTTCCTATACTCGTTAGCACAGCGAAAATACAAACAATAAGTATATACAAAAGCTAACCTATAAATACGAAAGACAATAAGGAAAAGACAAGCAAACCCTAACACGTTCGTTTAACATAATTCAGAGATAATGCTCTTGATGATCCCAATTAGTCGATGGATGATTCCTCGGAAATCTCCGGCTAGCTCAGGCTCCATGTCGATGGAGAAACCTTGCCACAAACACTTGAACACACACTCTTAACCACCAAGAGAGTTTTAGAGACTCTAATAGGCTTTAACTAAGTATATTATCATCAACCATAGCCAACCAACCCGAGCTCTATTAAATAGAGCTCGGGAGAAAATATAAGCTGTGTTTCTTGCCACTAGTATAACTGGTGTATGCACCAGTCGACTGGCCTTTAAGTGAAGTTGACAGTTACACCCCAATGATCGGCTACTAGTCAACTGGTGTCAAGACCAATCAACTGATCCACTTGGGTTAAGAGAACGGAGACATTCTATTCTCTCCTGGCTCAACCACCAGTCAACTGGTACATACACCAGTTGACTGGTAAATCCTAAACCTAAGGTTTATCCTGAGTACATTCTCTCAGCACTCGTCCTTGTCCGCACAACCTTGATCTTCCCTTCTAGCCCCCTTCATCAACCTTAATAGCACTCATGGCTTTTTCATACTTTTCAGAAAATAGAGAATAACATAGTGGAAAGAAAGAAAAGAGAAACAACGCTAACAAGACCAAGTTTTACTTGGCTCAGAGCCTATGACGACTCCTATTTCAAGGCTCGCGATCGTTGATCATTTTCTTTAGGCAATCACTATAATTTTGAATAATCTTTACAAGTATCAAAATTACAAGTGCAGTAAATATAACGATAACGACGGTGTTGAAATTGCAATCTTTTTGTTGTCAGCACAAGAGAGTAGTCATGAATTCAAGTTCTCTTTGATGCTCTGCTCGTGAACTCCTTTTATGGGTTGTTGAAGGCGCCTTCAACCCCATTGAAGGCACTTCCAACTCAAATTTCTATCCCCAAATCTGCGGTACCGATAAGCTCCACTTTTTGCGAACTTCATCTATTTGAAGGTGCCTTCAAGCTCATGGAATGTGCCTTCCATCTGGTATCCAAGGCACCTTCAGGCGCTTTGAAGGTGCCTCCGCGCCTCTCTATGTAGGCCTTCAGCCAAACCACCTGAGACGCCTCCAACCACCCCGGAGGAACCTTTTCATTTGAGCTTAAAATGTACTTTTCACTCCCTACAAGATACGTTAGTCTAAAATATCAAATATATCCTACAAAATAAAGTTAGCGCAATAAAATATGAATAATAGAACTTCTTGACAGTCTCCAAATTGTCCGATTCTAACTTTCAGATTTTTCAAAAACCCTAGGTCGAACCGATGTCTATTGTTCTCTTAATGGGGAACGCATCCTCACCTACTCCTCTCAAGAGAGTTTACCTTTTGCCAAACTAGTCCTCTAGACGATCTAGACTTTTGCTCAGTGTCTGAGACATCAGGACTTCATGTTGAATGTCTGATCTCAATCTGTCCAATCTTTCACCTGGTGTCTACTATTGGGTTTTTTGGGCCGCGAAAACCGCGTTTTCGCGTCGCGGAAATCCCGAATCACCCTAGCCATTGGATCTAGTGCGAAGAAAAATTCGAAAACACGAGTATGAGTTTTAAACTACGATCTACAGTAGATCTACAAAGGAAAACATTTTTACCTTCGAAGCGTGCCCTCGCAAATCCCGCTCGTCCAACGGTACACCGGATCTCGAAGTTGTCAACGTAGACAACTCTCTAGTGATATCCACACGAACAAGAGGTGTTCTCTAACACTCAAGGATGGAGAAGAGAGCACCCAAGTATGCTAGCACTCTCTAGGGCTCTCGAGTAGGATTTAAAAGGGAAGAAAGGAGAGAAAGAAAAGGGATCTCACATAATCCACTAGGTACCCTCCTTTGTGACCTTCACTTCACCCTTTTCTTGGAACACAACTCATACACCTTCTTGCCTCCCTTGAAACCCACGGCAACAACAAGAGAAAGGAGGAAGAGAGCTAGGAGGAAGGAGAAGCATTCAACACACTTGAATGACACAAAATGAAAACCCCCTACACCATTAGTGTGGCCGACCACACACATGTAACCTCCCCATTTAATGTGGTCGGCCACATTAAATGGAATGGGAGGTGTAACCTCCATGAGGTGGCACACCTCATGAGGTGGAGATGATGTGGCTGCCATGTAGGATGAGTCATCCTCCATAAAGTGGCAATACATCAAGTCAAACTTGATGTTTCAACTTCCCATTTTGGTCAAGTCAAAATTGACCAAATCTCTTCCATGTTGAGTTGAATTCATTCTTTGATTCAAGCCAATTTCAATCTAATGAATCTTAATTCATTAATATAAATTGACTTAATGAATCAAATTTAAATTAGACTCATTCAACAATTGAATCTAATTGAGTCTAACTCAATAAGTCTAATTTAAATCAATCCGAATCCAATTGGTTCATCATATGAACCTAATCCAATTGGTTCATCATATGAACCTAATCTCCATCCACTTGTTCTTTGTGTGTGACCCAATAGGTTCTTGTAACGTTGACAATGTTTCTAAACTCCTTTAAAAACATAAGCAATGAGCGGCATCTAGCAATACATCATTGCTACCCAAGTTACAAGAAATGTTGAGATCCAACATCACCTTGTGACTATTAATTGTGACTCCTCATAATATATGACAAATGTCCTTCTATCCTAGACATCTAGATTGATCAATATGAGGCATAGACCGTGTCATCCTCTGATCAATCTAAATCCTGAACTCCAAGTAGACTCACTAAATCAAATGAGCTCAATATCTCATATTGACTCATTTGGGCATAGCCATGCACTTCGTGGTCTCACTCTATCAGGAATACCGATGTCTCTCCCGTCATATAGGAGGGATAGATCCCATCTACATCACTCACATCCCTCCGTATAATTTGTTACATACCCAGTAGTCGCCTTTATAGTCCACCCAGTTACGGATGACGTTTGACGAAACCAAAGTACATAACTCCTTATGTAGGGAACCATGGTGATTTCAGGTCTAAGAACTAGTAGTCATACTAATAGTCACATGAGAAAGTATATGACACTCATATAATGATCCATGATACTTTCTCATGGCGGGTCATTCAGTATACATTCTCTAATGTATACTCATGTGTCAACTTAATATCTCTATATCCATGACTTGTGAGATCAAGTCATCGAGTTGACCTACATGCTAGTCTTATTGCATTAACATTGTCCCTGAATGTTAATACTCGACTAGGAATGATTAAGAGTAGTGTTCCCTATATCATCTCACTATCGGTTCAACTAACCGATTGATATAGGTGAGAACCATCTACTCAAGGACATTACTATACTTAGTTTATTTGGCACCAATACAAGTAAGTATAATAACCAAAATCCAAATGCCTTTATTTATATAGAATATGATACAATAAGTCCAATATACAATCATCAAATGATTGGCTCTAGGGCTCTAGCTAACATCTACGACCCCCAAAATTTTCACCTAGAGTCCTTGACTCTAGGATTCCATCCAACGACCCACCAAGACTTCGCCCAGTTCCCCGGACCAGGACTTTATTACCTAACTATAGCTAGGACTTTTCATAACCTAGGGCTACCTCCCCCTAGGACCTAGGGTTACCTCCCTATAGGGTTTTCCACCTGCCTAGAATCTACTAAGACTTTTACTTAAGAACACCTAGGACTTTCTTGCAAGCTTAGTCATACTTGTTAGATCATAAAACATCTTAACTTTTAAACCCTTTACCATTATCAAAACTCAGGTTCGATAGTCTGGTGCTCCCTACACCAACATTTTGTCTCTCAGATGGTTTCCCATCCTTCACGCTTTGCCTTCAAGAGCTTCCTTCGACCTTGTCCTTGTTATCGGGTCTTCTATTACCAAGAGGTTGTGCCTCTAGGACTTTAACCTCGCTAAGTCACACTTAGACTTATCTTTTTGTCAAGATCTCACTTGAACTTTCTTTATTGGACCTGTATCCTGCAGACTCATAATGCATATAAAATACAATAATAAACCTAACTTAAACATTTGGTCGAATATCAAAACCTATGGTCACACCGATTGCTCCAACAATCTCCCCCTTTTTGATGTTTGGAAACCTATTTAAGTTAGGAAAATATATAATGTAATAAACATACAAACAAACTTATGCATAAATCATGGAACCTAATCCTAGGCTCCCCCTTTACCGCTCCCCTTTGAGCTAGGATTTCTTGTAAAAGTATTTAGGTGGCTTCCCACTTAAATCTAAACTTCTTCTTCTTTGTCATACATCAAAAAGAGCTCCAACAATATCTCAATTATTAGACTCTTTAATCTCTAATGACCATAATTATTATGTATTAATCCCCCATAAGATTGCATATATATACATCATTCTTTTGGTCATTTTCTATTTTTGAAAAATAGTTTCAGATTATATCAGTCGACTGTCATAGGCTTCAGTCAACTTCCCTCATCGAAACAACCTCACAGAACTATTTTGTATTCGATGAAAAGTGTTACCAGTCAATTGGTAACTATATCAATCGATTGGTATACTATTTCAACCTCAAACAGCATTTTGAACTGAATTTTATAAATGCACCAAAAATTTCATAGTCCTTCAAAAATTTTTAAAATTTTAAATTTTGTGGAGATGTATGTTTTATCAATGTCTATTTGAAAAAATATATATATATTAAAATATATTTATCATAAATCCCAAGATTGATATAAAATCTAAAACAATCTAAATGGTTCAATTAAACATTGACATAGTCCTAGTTTTGGCCTACTCTTGATGTATCTGCCCATACTAAACCATAATGCATCCCTTGTATTAATTTATATAACGTTTATATATCTAAAACTAATTTTCATGCAATATGAATCTCATTTCATATTTTCATGCATGAATCACATTCTAAATGTACCAACCAACTAGATTAGAGACTCAAGTCCATCTTTAACTCACTTTAGCACATTTCATGATCCATTTAGAAACCCAAGGAAGGTCCGCTGGAGATCTATTGACCATAGGTCTCGAAAAGACTCTTTAAGCTCCTCATAGAGTTTTTAGCCTTAGCCACCTCCCTAGGTGACTCATCTACTATGGCTAGGCCACTTTACCTCGGGTGATACTTGGCCTACAAATCTTACCTTCTTAACCTTAGACACATTGTTCTTAGTTAATTTGTCTTTATCCTTAGGTGACTTTCCCTTGTCATTTCTTTACCTCTCCTTGCTATAATCATATGACACCCTAGCATATTTCTCTTCATGGCCTTTGGATGACACTCCCTTGCCTTTGTTCACTTCTCCCTTACCAATGTCATGTGTCATCCTAGCACTTAACCTTCTTTTGGTCTTAGAGGGACCCAACCTAACATTTTTAGGTGTTTGACCATCCAAACACATATCAAGTCCTCTAGGCCCAATAATGAACCTATCTAGGATTTTCTCCATTTCTTCAAGTTTTACCTTCAAGGTTTGATTTTCTAACTCTATGATTCTAACCCTAGAATCAACATGTCAACCTTGGATATTCCTAGACCTACCCTTCCTAGGCATATGCCTTTCCTTTTGGGGATTAATGCCTAGGTTTTCAACCATCTTCCTCTTCTTAGGCAAGGTAGGTTGTTTCTTTTTAGGTTTAACCTTAGTATATGATTTCCTAGGGTTATCTACTATGTTAACCATCTTCTTATCATTATACCTAAATCCATAATTATGCATGGGTACATAATTTTCATTATTCCTAACAAGCATAAATGAATTTGAAATTGAATTGAACATCAAATTAGGGATTACCTTCTCTTTTACCTTTAGAGCTCCCCTCTTGACTTGAGCTCCTCTTCTTTTCCCATTTCTTTAAGTGTGTCAATTTCTTGATCTCTCCTCTTCTTGTGCACGTTATGTGGTGGTGACCATGCTCACCACACATGAAGCACACTATGTGCTTATTCTCCTTGACTCCATCCCTATAACCAACGTTAATTTTCAAAAGAACTTAAACGGGTTTAGGGTTTACCTCCTTTACCTTCTTGAGCAATGGACATCTACTCTTGTAGTGTCCTAACTCACCACATTTAAAGCACTTGATGTGTGATTTTCTACTCTTCTCGGTGGTTAAAGTTGAGGATTGAACTTCCAATACTTCTTCCTCACTTGTCTTGGACTCTTCTTCCTCACTTGAAGATATGGATGGTTCCACTTCTTCCTCCTCTTTGGATGTTGAGCTCGTCTCCATATCTGATTGGTCATTCTCCTCCTCTTGGACCAATGAGCCCTTCCCCTTGGACTCCTCCACTCCTTGGACTTGTGTACGGTTTTCATGTAGAGCAACCACCTTGCTCCATAGGTCATGAGCACACTTGTATTCACCTACACACAATACCACATAAGAGAGAGAAAGCTCACTTATAACTCGGTCAAATGATGCGAGAATCTGAGACTTAGTTGTGAGAGCAAGTTCACTTATAACTTGGTCGAACGACGCGAGAGTCTGAGACTTAGCCGTGAGAGCAAGCTCACTTGTGATAGCCTTGATATACATCCAACATGCATATCACCTTGCAGCTAGCTGTTGAGTCAACCACCTGATCGATACGCGATAAAGGGTAATAGTCTTTTGGGCATGCCTTGTTTAAATCTCTAAAGTCTGTGCATACCCGCCATTTGTTACTGGACTTTGACACTAGCACCACATTTACTAGCCAGCTGGGAAATTGAACTTCATGAATATGCCCCGCTTCAAGCAGCTTATCCACCTCCGTTCAAACAATTTGATTTTACTAGGCTCCGAAGTCTCTTTTCCTTTATTTAACTGATCGAGCGTCTGGGCAGACGTGAAGCGTGTGCTCCATCACTGTCGGTGAGATACCCATGAGTTCCTAGGGTGTTTAAGAGAAGATGTCATTGTTGCGCGTCAAATAGGTAATCAATTCTACTTTGTTCTTGGGGCTCAGATCGGTTGTGATCTATGTGATGGCCTCCAGTCGACCGGGATGAATCTGCAGTTCCTCTTTTTCTTCATAAACTAGGGTCGGGGGAACTTCCTGAATGACGTTAACTTCTACTCACTGAGTTTTTCGAGCGGTGCAAGCCTCAATTTTTGCCACTTCCACATAACACTTCTATGCTACTACCTGATCACCTTTAACCTCGCCAAACGAGTTGTCAACTAAGAATTTAATCTTCTGGAAGATTGTGGAAACGACTACTCAAAATTTATTCAGCGTCGATCAACCCAATATTACGTTATAAGCGAAGGTACGTCCACCACAATGAAGTCTGAGTAGCGAATCCTCATGAGTGTCTCCTCCGCAAGAGAGATAGCCAATCAGATTTATTCGATCAGTTGTACTTCATTTCTCATGAACCCATAGAGAGGAGTTGTCATTGGCTAGAGCTCACTCTTATCCATCTGAAGCTGCTCGAATGCCTTCTTGAAAATGATGTTGACCAAACTGCCTGTGTCAACAAAAGTACGATGAATGTTGTAATTAGTGATCACAACTTTAATAATTAATGCATTATCATGGGGTATTTCTACCCCCTCTAAGTTTTTGGGACCAAAACAGATCTCTGGTCCTTGTGCTTTTTCTTAGCTACACCCGAACGCATGGATTTCCAGTCGGCATGCATGTGATTTTCTAGTCCAATTGCAATCACCTTCGGTCGTGCCACCCGCTATCATACTAATGTCGCATTGAGCGACATTGCTATGATTTTCTTCCTCCCAGGTGAGTCGGCAAGGCTATTTTGCAGATGTTTGAATTGATGCTTAGTTATTTCTTTATTGGGGCCATTATTGGTTCTGATCGACCCTTGTAGGGCTTCATCATGGGGATCTGTTTGGTCGGTGATGACACTAATAGTTAGGAGAAGGGGATCGCTGGTGAAACCCCTGATTAGCCGGTCAGTGTTACTCTTGATTAAAATGATAGCAATCTTCTGTATTATGGGTTCTTGAGCGGTAGCAAGTACAAAACATAGGAACCCATTGTTGGGGCTCGGGGAAGCATGTCCGCTTGGCTTCTACATGTTAAACCGTCTACGGTTTTGACTCACGATGCTGTGGTTGGTAGCCCAGTCGAGGCCCCTTAGGTGGTAAAGTAGGGGGAGGCACTTGGCACTCAAGAGCGGTAGCGGGAGCAGAAGGAGCCACCTCCTTCTCCAAGCAGATTGTGCTTCTTCAACGTTAATGTAATTGGTGGCTCATCCGAGCAGGTGATCGAAGTTCCTCGGAGGTTTCTTAACAAGGGATCGGTAGAATTAGCCATCTGTAAACCCTTGAGAAAAGACACTCATTAAAATATCCGGGGTGACCGAGGGGATGTTCATGGTCACTTGATTAAATTTCTTAATGTAAGCCCTCAGCGGTTCCTTGGACCCTTGCTTGAGAGAAAAAAGGCTCAATATTGTCTTTTGATAACTATGACTATTGGCAAAGTAATGTAGAAAAACTTTACGAAAGTCCTTGAAACAACATATGGACTTGGTCAATAGTCGGTTGAACCACCTCTGCGCTGAGTCAGATAGAGTCGTGAGGAATACTTGACACTTAACCTCATCCGTGTAGTGGTGGAGGATAGACGTGTTTTCAAATTTGAATAGGTGGTCCTCTAGATTAGTCACCTCTCTATATTCTCCGATCGAGAGAGGTTAGAAATGAGCCGATAGTTTATCTTCTAGGATTTCTTGGGAGAACGACATGCTCGCTCACTTGGGTGAGCTACTAGTCATTGGGCTTTTCCTTTATGGTAGTCCCGGGTGGGTGCGTTTTCAGAGGGCAATCCTTAAGGTCGCTTCGCTCGACCCATATCGTCAAAGGGCGTGTGGAACAACACTTGGTGATATGGTATCAATGATGGGGGCACAACTAGGAGGCTAGTCGGATGTACATGTACTTGTGGGAAGGCAACTAGGGGAGGCTAGATCGGTTGGAATCCGGTCATGCCTTCTATTCGAGTACCTTGCTTCGCCTGATGGCCGGCCGCCTACACAACGAGCTTGTTCGGAAGATGGCACTCAGTTGCTGCTTGATGCTGCTGCACCATTCTAGCCACTCGGACAGCTATCAACAGTTCTAAATCTTCCTACGATAGTGTTATGGTGGTGAGTCGTATGATCTCATCCATCCTCACGTTTCAGATGCAAGCAAAGTTCCCACAAATGGCACCAAACATGATCCTGTCTAAAATCGATAGAGATGGAATGCTAGATGCATGGATCAGATGTTGACGAAGTGAAGACTCCTCGCTTTCCAAAGATAACTTCGAAGCACTCTTGCATATCAGGAGGAGCATTAGTGACCGGGTCAGGGAAGGGGTCCCCGACGTAGACCCTTTAACGCTCAAGTAAGTGATCGGTAGAAGGTGATGAGCAGTAGTATGTGTAAGACCGTTGGGCCGGCTAGAAGGGGGGTTGAATAGCCCTGTAAAATAAAAAACATAACAACCCTTCTCGAACTCTTAAACTAACACTTGCATAAAATTAACTTAAACAAGAAAAAGCAAGAAAAGGAAGAGGCACCGGATTTAACTTGGTTACAACCGGAGTGGTTGTTAATCCAAGAAAGACGATCGCACTATCAATCTCCTTCAGGCGGAGAAACCTCTTACAACGTTGAAGCTCAAGAAACAGAAGCTAACTACAGAGAGCGTACAAGTGTTTGAAAGAAATGCTTGAGTTCTGAATTGATGAAAAGCTTCTGGACCAAGGCTATATTTATAGCCTTGGTCAGGGTGCTTGGAAGGGTTCGGGGCACCATGGGGGGATAAAACTTTATCCCCCAACGTTCAGATCGCGTAATTCGCGATCCTGGTCAAAATCAGGGTCCGGGCGCCCGGAGGGCTCTAGGCGCCCCGGAGCCCAAAGTCAACAGGTGTTGACTTTTTCATCCGACACCTCTTCTCTGGTTCAGTCCCGCCTCAGTCCGGTTCTTCTCCTCCGGATCCGCTCGCTTGGGTGATCTCTGCCATCCGGAAAAGGGATTACCCGAACCCAACTTCCGGTCTTCTCGAGCGGGCTTCCCTCCGGCTTCTCGTTCCTCTGAATCGCCGCGTGTTTCCTTCTCATCCGCCGGCGTACTCATCCATAGTCTTCATCCCTCGGATGCACCGCGTTCCGTCCTTCTCGCTAGCTGCGTCTCTTGCTCCTCGAGCAATCTTCCGCTCCGGCTTTCGTCCCTCGGAACCACCGCACGCTTCCTTCTCGTCCGCCCGTGTACTCTTCCGTAGCACCTCATCCCTCGGACTGCCGTCCTTCTCGCTAGCTGCGTCTTCCGCTCAACTACTTGTGCTCCTAAGCTCCTACACACTTAGACACAAGGTTAGAAACATACATGACCTAACTTAACTTGTTGATCATACCAAAACAACCTTGGGGTTCCAACAATTGTACGCTTTAGTTGTAGTTAAGTTTCTGTTTCTGCGCTTCAACGTTGTAAGAGGCTTTTCCGCCTGAAGGAGTTTTAGTGCTTAATCTTCCTTGGATTAACAACCATATCGGTTGTAACCAAGTAAATCCCTGTGTCTCGTTCTTTTTAATGTTCTATTTACTTTCTGCTTATTATTTATGCAAGTGTTAGCTTAAAGATTTCGAGAAGGGTTGTTTTTATTTTTATACTACAGGACTATCCAACAACCCCCTCCTAGCCGGCCTAACGGTCCAACAAGTGGTATCAGAGCCGAGATGCTTCAAGAGGACTAACCGCCGAACGAAGCAACGAGATGGTCGGACCAAGCATCCACCCGCTGAAATATGAAGGGGACTTCGCTACCTAGAAAAAACTGATGTAGGTATTTCTTACAACAGATATTGAATTATTTTTAACAATAAAACTTGACTTTGAAGCTCCAGAGGACAAGGAAATAGATAAATGGACAAAAAGGGAGCAGGCCGACTTCGTGGCTAATGGCAAAGCAGAGTACCATCTGCTAAGCGTTCTTCCGCCTCAAGAAGTCAACAGGATCGGTAAATATAACTCCGTAAAGGAACTTTGGGAGAAGTTCCTCGAGTTGCATGAAGGTACGTCCGAAGCCAAGCTCGCTAGACGAGATCTGCTTCGCAATCAGCTCACCAGCCTACGACTTGGGGAAGACGAGACAGTCGCACATCTGCACTCCATAATAAAAGAAATCATCACCGGATTCACGAATCTCGGAGAAAAGGTAAATAACCGAGATTCGCTCATGTACGCGTTAAATTCATTTCCGAGAAATTTAAAATGGGCATCATTAGTAGATGTTTTTTTCATTTCGAAGGACTTAGAAAAAATTTCATTAGAAGAATTTTTTTCAACATTCGAAGTGCATGAGTCAAGATGTGCAAGGAATGAAGGAGTCCAAGAACAACGTCGCCCTCAAAACTTCGAGAGACGAACCTGAGTCGGAATCTTCTCTCAACGACGAGGAAATGGTAATGATGGTAAGAAGATTCAAGAAACTTTGTAAATCTAGATCTACTAACCATCCGCAGGGGAAGAAGAAAAGGACGATCCGCTGCTACCACTGCGACGAAGAAGGGCACGTCAAGGACAACTGCCCCAAGCTAAAGAAGCCAAATCCGAGACTAAAGAAATTGCCGAAACAACAATCATAGCAGAAGACCCACCTAAAAATAAAGAAAGCTCAACCGAGATGAGCATCGAGAAAGGGGGAGAGTCTTCAGAAGAAAGTAATTCAACAAGGGGAGAACCAACGACCGATGAGGTAAGTAAGGTATGACCTCTACCCTTAGAACAACTGGTTAATTCAATAGAAAAGTTGCCTGGAGATTATTGTGATTTAAAAATTGAATTATTAAATAATTCAATAGAAAAGTTGCCTGAAGATTTTTGTGATTTAAAAATTGAATTATCGAAAGAGTGTTTCGGTTTACCAATTATCTTGAAAGATTCTTACGAATTACAAAATATTTTGATAAAAGAATTTTGCAAGTTAGAAAATATTTTGACAAAAGAATTTTGCAAGTTAGAAATTTTGCTGAAAGACTTTTGTGAATTACAAAATATTTTATCGATAGATTTTTGCAAATTAGAATTTATGACAAAATACTTCTATGAATTACAAAATATTCTTCTGAAAGAATTTTGCAAAGTAAAGACATTGTCGAAAGAATTTTTACAAATTATATTGTCGAAAAATTCTATTAAATTAGAATTCATACTATCAAAATATCTTTGCAAATTAGGAATTCAAAATACAATAGAAAATGGCATGTTACAATTTATACAAATTTCTACATGTTCAAATTTTCTTGCTTTAAAGTAAAGAAATTATGATAAATTAAAATGAAAATTTAAAATTTTCTGATAAAAGCATTAGAATAAAATAAATAAATGCATAGGAAATTTTTTTAAAATGTTATCAATTTTCTTAAAGTTTTTCTTGCATAAAGTTTTGAGCTCAGAAAGATTTTTTCTTGATAGCGAAAACTAAGAAATTTTTTCACAAGTTATTTTTGACTTGGAAATATTTTTTCTGAAAATCATTGAGATAGATTTTTCTAAGTGTTAACCTTTAGACTTTTCTTGCAACCCCAATTTTTTATGTGATCAAAGGGGGAGAAGAAAAGGTATAAGTCTAGGGGGAGGTAGAAAATTTGAAAATTAGAATTTTTGAAATTTAATTTTTCTATCTTGTTGCACGTTATTGAAAAATTGAAAATTGTTTAATTTTCATATCTATTTTTGCCCCTAGCTTAACTTGGGTTGATCACATCAAAAAGGGGGGAGATTGTTGGAACCCCAAGGTTGTTTTGGTATGATCAACAAGTTAAGTTAGGTTCTGTGTTGTTTTAACCTTGTGTCTAAGTGTGCAGGAGCTTAGGAGTATAGGTACTCGAGCGGAAGATGCAGCTAGCGAGAAGGACGGCACGCGGTGCGTCCGAGGGACGAGGTGCTGCTGAAGAGTACCCCGGTGGACGAGAAGGAAGCGTGCGGTGGTTCCGAGGGATGAAAGCCGGAGCGGAAGATTGCTCGGGGAGCAAGAGACGCAGCTAGCGAGAAGGTCGGCACAGGGTGCGACCGAGGGACGAAGACTACGGATGAGTACGCTGGTGGACGAGAAGGAAACACGCGGCGATTTCGAGGGACAAGAAGCCGGAGCGGAAGACTGCTCGAGAAGATCGGAAGTTGGGTTCGGGTGAGCCCTTTTCCGGATGGCAAAGATCACCCAAGCGAGCGGATCCGGAAGAGAAGAACCAGACCGAGGCGGGATTGAACGAGAAAAGAGGTCCCGGACGAAAAAATCAACAGCTGTTGACTTTGGGCTCTGGGGCGCTCGGAACAGCTCGGAGCGCCCGGAGCAGCCCGGGGCGCCCGGAATGGCTCCGGGCGCCCGGACCAGTATTGTTGACCAGAATGCGTCATTCACATTCTGAACGTTGGGGGATAAAGTTTTATCCCCCCAAGGCGCCCGGAACCCTTTCGGGGCGCCCCGACCAAGACTATAAATATAGCCTTGATCCAGAAGCTTTTCAACAATCACGAGTATTTCATTTCCAAACACTTGTATGCTTTAGTTGTAGTTAAGCTTCTGTTTCTGCGCTTCAATGTTGTAAGAGGCTTCTCCGCCTGAAGGAGTTTTAGTGCTTAATCTTCCTTGGATTAACAACCACATCGGTTGTAACCAAGTAAATCCCTGTGCCTTGTTCTTTTTAATGTTCTATTTACTTTCTGCTTATTATTTATGCAAGTGTTAGCTTAAAGATTTCGAGAAGGGTTGTTTTTATTTTTATACTACAGGATTATCCAACAACCCCCTCCTAGTCGGCCCAATGATCCAAAGACAACGAATGGAGAAGAACTCGATCTACACCTCTGGAATAAGAAGCAACGTGACGAGTCAATGGCAAACGGTCGGGCAGAATTTCACATTATAACCGTAATACCAAATGAAGATCTCAATAGAGTTGGCGAGTACAAAAGCACAAAAGAACTTTGGGAAAAGTTCTTGAAGATTCATGAAGAATCAAAAGAAGCCAAATCCGAGACTAAAGAAATTGCTGAAACAGTAATCATAGCAGAAGACCCACCTAAAGATGAAGAAAGTTCAACCGAGATGAGCATTGAGAAAGGGGGAGAGTCTTCAGAAGAAAGTAATTCAACAAGGGGAGAACCAACGGTCCAATAAGTGGTATCAGAGCCGAGACGCTTCAAGATGACTAACCAACGAACGAAGCAAAGAGATGGCCGAACCAAGCATCCACCCGCCGAAATACGAAGGGGACTTCGCTACCTAGAAAAAACTAATGCAGGTATTTTTTACAACAGATATTGAATTAATTTTAACAATGAAACTTGGCTTTGAAGCTCCAGAGGACAAGGAAATAAATTAATGGACAAAAAGGGAGCAGGCCGACTTCGTGGCGAACGGCAAAGCAGAATACCATCTGCTGAGCGTTCTTCTGCCTCAAGAAGTCAACAGGATCGGTAAATATAACTCCGCAAAGGAACTTTGGGAGAAGTTCCTCGAGCTGCATGAAGGTACTTCCGAAGCCAAGCTCACTAGACGAGATCTGCTTCGCAATCAGCTCACCAGTCTGCGACTTGGGGAAGACGATACAGTCGCACATCTGCACTCCAGAATAAAAGAAATCATCACCGGACTCACGAATCTCGGAGAAAAGGTAAGTAACTGAGATTTGCTCAGGTACGCGTTAAATTCATTTCCGAGAAATTCAAAATGAGCATCACTAGTAGATGCTTCAGGATCCCCACTCTTTCAAAACTTAGTTATTTTCCAAAAGCTAAAACTAAACAAGACCCCCCCCCCCCCCCCCCCCCCAAGATGACTAGACATCATTCCTCACTTTTTTTTTTTATGTATCCGTATTTTTAAATGTTTAAATTATATCCTTGTTTGATGAATGCCAAAGGGGGAGGGATAGGTGGTTAAGTTAGAAAAACAAAATGTCAAAGTTAAAAACCAACTTAAACCTCATGTTAGGACAAAATGTTTAAACTCTTTTTACTCGCATATATTTTTACTAACTTAATCAGGTTGTCATTCCATCAAAAAGGGGGAGATTGTTGGTGTGGTTAGCACTAACGGTCTAACTCAGGTTTTGATGAATGACAAATCAGGTTAAGTTAGGTTTGTCGTGATCTAACACCCTGACCGAGTGTGCAGGATAAATCCAGACAGGTCGACGGGCTGACCAGATGTCTGGCACGAAGTCCAAGGAGGTCGACGGGCTGACCGGACTCTTGGCGAGAAGTCCAGCTAGGTCGACGGGCTGACCGGATAGCTGGCGAGAAGACCAAGCAGGTCGACGAGCAGACCGGACTCTTGACAAGAAGTCCAGACGGGTCAAAGGGCTGACCGGACGTCTGGAAGGTGAGTAAAGGTAAGTCACTGGAAGGGAGTGACTGTGAGGACGCGTTCCCGGGAAGGGAACATTAGGCGTCGATCCGGCTTAGATCCATTTCGGATATCTAAGTCGAGATCGTGACTAGATTCCGGTCTCGGAAAGGCGGAATCTAATTCATACTCTTTTTGCTAAACTATAAACTGAACTAACACTCTATTTTGCAGGTTATAATTTATATATTTGCCTCGGACTAACCTTGTTTTGCAGGAAAGGTGCTCCCTGGAAAAAGGTGGTCAGGGCGCCTGGAGGTCCGAGCGCCCAGAAGGGATCCGGGCGCTCGGGAGGCGAATTTTATCCAAACGCGTCGTCGCCACGTGGAGCTCACTGGTTGGACCTGTCATGTCCCACCAGGGCTCCCAGAGGGGATCCAGGGCGCCCCGAGCTTCATATAAAAGAAGGGGCAGGGGTGGAGCTCCAACAACAACTCTGAATTGAAGAACTCGCTCTCCTGTGCTTCCGCGATGCTGCAAAGCTCCGACAAACGCGCTGCTTCCTTTTTCTAAGTCTCTTATTTTGTCAGTATTGCTTTAATTTTTTTTATTAGCATTCTCTGTACTTAGTTTGTAATAACTTTCGAACTGCTAGTGAATTGCCCATCGAAAGCACCCTTGTGTGCGGGCCTTGGAGTAGGAGTCGCCAAAGGCTCCGAACCAAGTAAATCCTTGCGTTCTCTTTGGCTTGTTTTCTTTTCCGCTGCTCTTACTCCTGTCGAAATTTTTGGTAGGTGGATCAGACCAACAACCTTGGGGTTCCAACAGTATGAATAGAAAAAATGGCATAGTCTCGTGTAATGTGAGCGTACCTATGCTTGTAGATGGAGGCCCCTTTTATAGTGTCATTGTTTGTCTGTACATGAATCTCAAACCATTTTCGGAAAAGGAATATCATAAAGATACTCTGACACCTTTTCCAAAATGAACCTGCAATCTCTGCGTTTTACATAGAAGAAGCTTTTAATGTATAACTTGCATATAGAATATTTGTTGTCCTTCGTGACACGAAATACCTAAAAGGAATATGAGGTCGTTGGGCTAGGGGACCCACAACCTGCTTACTTGGCAAATCGACATAGCTTTTCCCATGATCCGATCGGTAGTCGCTTGGCCGATCGGGCATATAAAATGTCGTCGGAGATTCATCGCTGACTTGGCTTATCAGTTTTAACCAAAGAGTTCAATTGAACCGACTGCCCATTATGTCTGATCCGATTGTAGATCTGATCGACTGAACTACTCGACCGAGCTATTCAGTTGTGTTATCTTAAAAAAATCTTGGTCCTGGAAAGTGTTGACTCTTCTTGAGTTATTCATTCATATTGAGAGGCTTGGCGTCCGACCGGCCCACCAACCCACTAGTCCGATCGATAATCTCTTGGCCGAATGGCCCGACCAACTCATTGGGCTGGTTCGATAACCTCTTGGCCACGAAGATTGATTGCGCTGACTTCAAGAGTTGACGCTTTCTTAACTTTGATCACTAAATCTATCAGCCTCTTAGACTTTGAACCGACTCAAGAGGCCTCACCTATGTGTAACCATTTTTAAATTTAGCCAGTTTGTGCTTTAGTGAAATAAAAATTGAGAAAAATATTGATGAATACCTATATAAAAAATATTTTTAAAAATAAAATAAATAAAATAAAGACACGGCCTATTGAAAAACATATAAAGAATTTTGATATTTTTTTTTGGCTCAATAAAGATGCTGGATTCTTGGTTTCGAATTAAAAATAAAATAAAATAAAAATAGAGTATTTTGGATAACAAATAATTTAATTTTCTTCTCAGTATTTTAAATAAATATTTTAATGGATTCATCTCACTCACCTTCCTCAATTGAAATAAATAAACACACCAATGAGCATTTTTTAAATTTTCTTGAGTTTTCTATGGATCCTACTCGATCGTTGTATGAGCTATTTGACAATGTTGTGTTTGTAACATATAGTTTTAATGACGATAAAGTGATTAGTGAAAACTATTATGAAGTTAAATTGTAATTAGAGTTAATGAAAAATTACTCAAACAACGGAAAAGAGATCATTAAAGATTTATGCAACGAAAATGCTCTTCCAACCTTGGAAAATGCACTACACGATGATGACAGACAAGTTAAATCAAACGGAAAGTGATATGGTGTGGCAATTGTAGTTTTCAGAATATATAAAAGATAAATAAAAAAAAGTTAGGGAGCAAAGTGAATATTTCTCACTTAAATAACCCACACTACGCCAACGTATCGTGCATTTCTATCTGCCGTCCGATTCCTGTTGAAAAATTTCAGTCGTTGGATGAGATTCCTTGCCCACCCTCTGTAAAGGAACATATATGCTATCCTTTACTTGCAGGCGCGGATCATATAAAAGACGAATTACAAATATGTTGATTTAAGACATTTTACCTATTTAAAATAATATTGAAGGACGGAATTTAAATAGATCCCTTCCGTCTGAGGACTTCCAGCCATCCTTCCTTCTCATTTGAAGTTTTGGACTTTTTCCAAATTACTGAACAATCAATGACGAGGTCGCGGGGCGAGGTAAAGTCGCGAGTGTCTGAACGAGACCTTGTGGCAAGCTATCAGGACAAGGTCCGACCGCGCCATGAACTCTCGAGATGAGGTTCTACCTCTCTGCAAGGTCTTACGTGAACGGGGTTTGGTCGTGGCATTCGGTAATTCAATCTATAAATTGATAAAATTAATCAAAAATCGATTTACTATTAATTATCCTAATCGAATTAAATTTTTATTAAAATTATTATTTCGATTAACATTAAATTAATCAAATTTATTTTAAAAATAGTTTAAAAAAATTATATAAAATTAATATCAAATTAAATAGCGTCGCTGCTTACCTTTCCTTCCCTTCACCTCGTTTACTTTTATTCTTCGTCTTTCCGTTCCTCTTGCCCTCGTTTACTTTTAATTATTGTTCGTCTTTTAATTTCCTTTCCCATGGGTTATATTTTCAGGAGATTTTTTTTTTATATATCCGTGGCTCCGAATAAACAAAGCATAGGGACAGAGACAGTGATAATTGAAGGTTTAGATCTGTACTTGAGATGATGACAGGTGTTTAGAGTTGGATCGAACGGATGAACCGCCCATATCATTTAAATCGAAGCAGTTTGGGCTTAGGCCGTTCTAGGCGAAGGCCTATTTACTTTTATGGAGTTCTTGTTGTTCGTTTTGTTCCCGGTGGGCCGAGCTTCGTCACCGTTGTCAAAACCATCTGCCGTTCGGAGAGATCTACTACTCTTCTTTGGTCAAGGATGGCGGAGGTAGAGGGCGAGGAGAGATCATGGCCGAGCTCCCATGGTGGCGGAGGAGGAGGAGGAGGAAGATCGTCGCGGGCCATCTGCTGTCGGGAGCTTCGCCTGCACGAGTTCCCTGAAAGGTACGTGATCCTGTCCGCCGACCCGGATACCCCAGATCACGCCTTCTCTATTGGACGCTTGGACGGGCAGGTCGAGCCCCTTGTCGGTTAGTCTGATCTCACTTCTCCTGTCCTTTCTTCCTCCTTTATTATGCATTTTTCTTCCTACAAGGAATCTAGGATACTAGCTTTTGGTGCTTGTGATCGTATTCTCGATTACTGGATTTTGGATCTTAATTCCGTTTTGAGGTGAATTTTTATTTATTAGTGCAATAAAGAATCGTGATAGTACGTACTAAGGCATAGGTTACCGGCAATAGAGTTAAATGTGATATTTTCGTGGGAAATCGGTCTCTAGATTAGCTTAAAATCTGGGAAAAAAATTTCCTTCTCCACGAGTTCGCCGGAAGTTGATAAATCGTATGTGAACTCTAGAACTAAGAGGAAATGTGAGCTCATGGAGGGGAATCGACCTCCGTATTAGCTCAAAACCAACAATGTCTTCTTCTCCACTAGTTCCTTGACAGGTACATCATCTAGTCTCTCAACCCGGATGCCACAGATCATGCCTTCTCACTAATGGCCAAGTTGAGTTCCTCTTCAACTAGTCGGATCAACTTCTCCTGGGCTCCCTTTCTCTTTCATTCTGTACTTCAACCCATCCTTTAGGGTTGTAAATGTTCCTGGCGTTTTTGAATAAGCTCAGATTATGGTTTGATAAAAACTTATTATTCATGTTCATATTTTTTTTATTAACTTGTATAAAATTTAATTATAAATATTTTTAATTTTTTTTTTCAAATACATAATTTTTTTATAGTAATTTATAAATGTTTACAATCTTAAATTGTCATAATCTGTTAAAAGTAAAAAAATAATATAAGGTTCATGTATAAGATCAACAGTTCATAAGTACAATAATGCTGGTAGTTGAGCCTTGACGGGTGAGCAGAGTTGGCACCTGCGTGGTGAGTTGCCGCCAATAGGCAGGGGTCGAATCCTGGCGAGCACAGGAATGCCTCACTAGTGTATATGCCCCCCTCACATAAATGGCCCCATTGATTTACCTCTCTTCCAATGTGCGTGGGGCAGTCTTGGAGAGCCCCTGGGATGAGGGTTATTACCTTCCTATCGAATAATGATGGTAGTTGAGCTAGATAAAAATTTCAAGCTCAGCTCGAGTTCGATAAAATTTTTAATAACCAAGTTTGAACAACTTTGTTTGCACCCTACCTTTCTTTTTTGGTTGCTTTTTTTCTTCTTGTTTGGATTCTAGTTTGGTTGCTCATAATCATTTTCTCGACAGTTGAATTTTACATCTTAATATCATTATAAGGTGAATTTCTTTGTAATAATGCAATATGGACAAAATTGTGATGGAAACTCTCAAACTTTAAGGCATATGACACCAGAAATAAGAGGAAAATGTGATCTCTTTGAGGGAAATTGACTGTAGATTAGCTTAGAACAGAGTATGCTTTCTTCATCATTTAGTCATAGGCTTACACAGATTTATCACTTCTCAAATAAGGAAAAAAAAGGAGCTAAATGGAGATTAGCACACTACTCTTAAACTAGAGGCTCACAATAACAAACAAATAAGCTGAAGTAGGAGAAAATTAGATGGATAGTTACTTTACTTATTAAGATTCCTTCTATTCTTCTTCCCTAATCGAACTTGCTAAAATGTTGGCCAGCAAAATCAGTTTGCGATATATCTTGAATGTATCATCCTCCTATGATAAGCTAGTTCACTGCTTTAGAATTTCAACTTGAGTTTGTTTTCCACTCATAGCAGAACACTTTGCTAGATAGCTTACAGTTTCTCTTTAGCTCTCCAGTTGGTATCTGGAAGCTCAGTTTAAATAACTTTATTTTCGCCAATTTTTCTTTAGTTGTGAGGCATGAAACACGGGATGTAATTTTACTCCTTATAGAATGTCTAGTCAAAACAACTGTTTCTGTCTGCTTGGCACCTTCTATGCCCACAAAAGAAAAATAATTCTAATGGAAGCTTATAATATGATTGCGCATACACCTCCATTTCATGTGTTGCAATAGCTTGGGCTGTAATTAGTTGGGATTTGGCAGGTCAGAAAATATGAAGGAAAGGACAAGAGGGAAAGGAAAATGAGGCGTAGGAAAAGAGAGAATTTTCTAACTATGCTTACTTGGAGGATGGAAAATGAGATGAATAACTGTAAATAATTATTTGCTACTCAGGGAAAATGGGATGAGTAAATTAAATCAGGAAGGAAAGAAGCCAAATTTGGTAAACTTCTTCTATGTGGATAAAATCATATCTGATTCTATGGCTATTAAACCTAACCATATCCTAAGGTTCTTGAATGTTCTAATTTTTTTACATCGATTAAGTTGCTATTTTTATTTAATTTCTAAAAGATGATCCCTTTCATATATGAGATGTATATTAGTTTTTCAACATTCACTTTATGCTAATTCCACATTTGCAATGCAGAAAATTTTAGTTCTGTGGCTTCTTCAAAAGTCTCTACAATTTTTGGAGTGGTTGGAATTATAAGGTTGCTTGCAGGTACATTTAGTTTTTGTTAAGTTAACTATGCAATATCCAAGCTAATATTGCTTCACGGTTTTGGTTTACCACGTTGAATGTGTAGTTTCACTCACAGATATTCAAGGTTTAATATATGTGTTTTTATTAGTTAAATTATAGATTCTGAATAAGTTATGAAAATGTTTTGACATGATTCTGATGATTATGATTTTCATGCTTATGTCCTTGATCCCATCTTGTTTCATGTTCAAAAGAGATGCTGGGAGGGAGGAACTGGACTAGCTATCGTGGCTATTTTGATAAAAGTTAGCAGCAAAACTTCCAGTAATTGGATTGTTGATTTGGGGTTCTTTTCCATTGGCAGATCAAGAATTAAATAGATTCCCTGTTTTTTTTTTTTGGAAGGGTCACGTGATTCTTTGCATATGTCTCTGCCATAGTTTTCTACTTGCTATCTCCTACAGCACTACTTATTTCTGTGGTTCCAAGAGATTACAACCTAATGTTGGCTGAAGGATATCTTCTCCCACTTTCCACTTCCTTAGGGTCTTCTACTTGAGAACTCCAGTCAGGGAAGAGGGATGGGTAGGTAGACAAGATCGACAACTTCAAAGGCATGAAGGTGAGGGCTGCATCTTGGTGGATGGAGGCAATACTGGGATCAGCTGCTCTGTGACTTTTTCTAGAGGTGATGGGCCTGCGGCAACTCTGTGTACAAGAGAGAGGAGGGGAGGTTGCTGCAAAGGAAGAGGGAAGGAGGAGCTTTGTCATGTCTGGACACACAGGCTCCCGTAGCAAAGGAGGAGATGTCAATGTAGATGTTCAGCACATACAAAAATCTGTTACCTCAACAACAAGGTAGCATGTGAGGGAGAGGTTTGAATGTTATGTGGATCATAAGAAAAAACAGGAGCAGGGTAATTGAGAACAGAAGGTAGATGGGTGAGAGAACAGAAGGTAGATGGGTGAGAGATATTCACAAGGGGGAGAGGGATGAAAGGAGTGTAAAGTAAGGTGAGGTTCTCTGCTACCAACTTGCGAGGGATAGAGTTGTATTGTGTTGATGCAAACTATTACATGTGCATATAAGGCACTTAAATAACATCTAATAACACAATACCCTATGAGAGACCAAAATCATATATTCTAACACACTTAACTCTAGTGTTGTAAATGGCGATAGACGGTGGCGAGCGGCTAGTGATTGACTACCGCCTCGGTCACCTAGGCGATGCCTAGGTAGTTGAATTTATTTTACTATTTTTTATACATAATATTATAAATAATCATTATTCTTTATAATATTTACCTTTAATAAAATATATTAATTAAAATTTTAAATTTTAATCTAAATATTTAAAAATAAAAAATATGTTTTTTAATATATATATATATATATATATATATATATATATATATATATATTAAAATTAATGAGGTAATGTTATTAAACTTTAATTAAGTTTATTTAAGTTATCTCAATTATAGATAGGAGTTGATTAAAATTATTAACCTACCGTTGTTTAATTAAACCCTAACTTACAATCTACCTCCAAACTATGTTTCAGCTAGGTGACGAGTCTGACGCGTCGCCGGGCCCGCCGTCTGTCTCGGGCGACACTTCCAAGCTCACACGATGCGTCCGGACTCATAGTGAGGCCCACGTGACGTGTTCGGACATGTCGTGGTGGCAAAACGACAGCGGTTCTAGGCGTGACAGAGGCGGAAGGAGGTGAGTTACCGCCTAAAGCACCGCCTTAGGCAAAGGCGGTGCGGTTGATGCCTGTCTTCCGCCTAGGTGGCCACCTCAACCGCATTTAGAACGCTGCTTAACTCTAAATTTCATTAACAGAATCAATGAAGCTTTTCTTCAAACTTCCTATACTTTTTAGGTCTGTGCATTAAGAGGATACTTGAATACTTGGATAGGAATCCCACAAACAGTCACCAGTAGGAATTTAGATTTAAGTGCTGGAGATATATGATTGTCTCATATTCCTTCTTTTTCTAACTTCTTTTCCTTATCCTTCCTTTTCTCTTGAGCTGTATGATTTTGATCCAGGAACATATGTGCTTCTTATTACTTCCCGGAAAGAAGTTGGAAGTTATCTCGGTTTCCCTGTGTTCAATGTGACATCAATGAGAGTTTTACTCTGCAACAAGGCTTTAAAGCATTCAACTTCTCAAGAAGTATGATCTATACGCTCCATTCTAAACATTATTATATCTCTGTTAATCTTCTTTTATCTAATTCGTAGACAAAGGATCGCAGATTTACTATTCATTTATCCTTTGAGTAACTTTTTGCACTTCTTAATATGTTCTTGCTTTCGTCCAGAGAAAAGACGAGGCTTACTTTATGTCTCTTCTCAAAATCATAGAATCAACTCCTGGCTTATATTATTCATATGAAGCAGATTTGACACTGAAGTAAGTACTGACCATGTTGCTTGCTTGAAGTTTGTTCTGAGCCTTAATAACATTACATCAGTTAAGAATTTTCATATAATGGATCTTCTTAGTTGGTAATCGAACTGTGACGATATAGTGAATCACACTTAGATTTTACTGTGGTTAGCATGACTAATGACTGGTATTCTAGCTTGCAGAGGGCTTCCAAGTTGACTCAAGAAAGGATACACAAATCTCTATGGAAACAGGTCTAATATCATCCTTATTTGTATTTTTTCTACATTTCTGAATTTTATTCCATCTTTGTATCCTGTCTAAATTGTATTTCCAAAACAGTTACACTTGTATGCTATCTTTGTCTAAATTGTTCTTTGATAAAAATACATAATGTTTTCCTTTTTGCTTATATGACATTGTTAATTGCTGATATATAAGCCAACAGAAGTGTAGCCCTTTGATCAAAGAAAAAAGTCAGTTATATAAAACCTGTCTTCAGATGGGATAAATAAATTTCCCATTGAATCACAATCACAATTGAGGTTCTGAACAGAAATTGCTTATCACCAGATATTTTCCTGTAAAAGTATATATATTTCTTCACATTCTCTTGGAAGTCTGCTCCGAATAACTTTTAATCATGTAATTGTAATGAGAATAGATATAAAGTCTTAATGTTCTATTTCTTCTCCAGCAATTTTAGTCTTGGTTCTTTTGATAGTGAAACCATTTTTGTGTTTCTTTTTCAGGCTGATCCACGCTTTTTATGGAATCGTAATTTGATGGAGGAGCTTATTGAGAATAAGGTTGCAAATGTTTTATTTGAAGTTCTTTGGATTAACCATGTATGCTATCTATAGTACTTATGTACATCTGTTTTTTTGCAGCTTGATGTTTTTACCATTCCTGTGATACAAGGAAGTATCCTTAAATTTGTAGCGCATTTTGTTAATGAAAGTGTTCATAGTCATTTTGTCAACATGATACTATCTTGCCGTTTTTACTCCATTCTTCTACTTCAATGCTAAATGTCATTAAGCTTTTTATTTTATTATTATTATTATTTTTTTGCAATTATATAAACTTCTTTTAGTTATGTATAAGTCAAGAAAGCTATTTTTTGTCAGTATTTCAAGATAGTTGAGGAGTTCTCTTAACATTGAGTCAGGCTTTAAGTCAGTACAGTTGACCTTTAAAGGTTCACCTGCCAGAGTTTTATTGATCTCAAGAAGGTGCAACCGCCGTCTAGGTAAGATGAAAACACGCCACTGGCGTGTATATTGGTATTCTCATTTGTCTGGTTTTCTCGAAAGGATTTTTTTTTTGAAGATTTGGTTGACATAAACATGTAATTTATCTCCTCAGACCTCAGGCAATGTTTTATGTAATATTGTATGTATTCTCATTATGGAAGCAGGAACTAGGATGTGGAGGAGAGGAGCAAATTTGGAAGGTGCAGCTGCTAATTTTATTGAGACTGAACAAATTCTAGAGTTCGAAGGGTTTAGGGCTTCATTTTTACAGGTGATCTATTCATGCATTGGCTCCTATCTGTCATGTAAGAAAGATCAATACTTTAGATGATGAGTTTAACTGAAATGATTTCATCCAATGAAGAAACATTTTCTTTTAATCAAATTCCACATGAGAGAGAAGCAACTCCTTAGATTAGTGTGGCTTATTTAATAGCTTTATTGTTTGGTAAACAAGGACTCTATGTGGTCTTTCATGCATTTTTTTTTTTTTGTGGTAAATTTCATTTGCATCTAGAGTTTACTTTTTTTATCTTAATGACTCAATTATGCTCTAAGTTCAGATACCCATGTAAGTGTTCTAAAGTCTTTACTTCAAATGTTGCATTGGGCTTTCCTAACTTTTTTTTTTTCATTCACGTATTATTATCTGGCTATTAGATTCGGGGTTCCATTCCACTTCTATGGGAGCAAATAGTAGACTTAAGCTACAAACCACAACTCAATATAATTAACCATGATGAAACGGTATGAAGGTTGCGCTGATGCTTTCCTGGTTATGCATATATGGTTATTGATTTTTCTCCTTCTCAAAGAATGGCCTTCTTTGAAACTAAAATCAGTTTCTTGTAGCCGAAGGTTGTAGAGCGTCATTTTCATGATCTTGTACAAAGATATGGGGAGACAATAGCTGTTGACTTAACTGATAAAGTGAGTTCTGGTTTGCATTTTTTATCTAATACATCACCCATTTTTTGTTGTATGGATTTTTAATTAAACAAACATTTTACTGGGACACTATGATTTTTATCAAAACACATTCCAATAGCAAACCAAACTGATTCAAACAGGCCAATTTTGAGTTAAAATCATGTCGCAAGTTGAAATAAGCTTGTGAACCATTCTATTCCAATTAGAAAATCAACTTGCATGGGTGTTCATCTATATTTATATACCAGTGGATGTGAGAGACTTCAAATGAACGTTTTTGGTGCAAAGACACTCAAATACACTGCTTTTGAGTGATTTCATGCTGCAAGTTAATTTCCAAGTCAGCTAGCAGACCATTATGTGCCAATCAGTAGCACGCATGCTGATTTTAATTAAATCATGCTATAAACAAATCAGCTTGTGGGTGGTGAGAATAAGTCTTGGAGGGATTTAAAAAATTGAAAGGTAAAACAAGAAGAAAAAAACATGAGATGTGCTTTGGTAAAAAAAAATCCTTATTTTGATGTGTTTTGGTAAAATTAATTACAAGGGGGTTGTTTGGATAAACTTCCCTAATTAAATTATAATTTATTCTTATTTCTATGAATTATATATGTTCAAACTGTCCACTTGTGATCCTCTGTTAGTCTTGCGCTGGTGATTGAGGGTGGGCTGACGGTTATGATGTGGATGACTTGATATATTTGGCTCTGGTACTTTGATGATGTGGTTTTATATGATTGTGAAGAACTCAATGGCAAACAGTTCTGTGCTTTCAAGATATGGCAGTTCAATCTTTTTGCTGTGAATAAACACCACTTAATTCAGTTAGATAACTGTAAGCACCATCTAAGGGACAAGTCTGCTTGCTAATTCAATTTATCAAGAATAGGATACTATATTAGAGATTTAGAGTGTTCAATCATAGATTCATAACAAATACTAATTAATCACAAATAGATATTGGTAGGAATAAAATAAAATAATATCAAAAGGACATGTTTATGACCCTAAACTTCAGGTTTATAACCTAGTTTAACTTTGCTTGTCTTATGTGACCAGGCTATTATAAGGCCTATAGAAGCGAGCCTTTCTCATTATTTTATTCTTATTAATCAAGAATACAATATTTCCCATTTTGACATTTATTTTGTTCTATTGTATGTGGTAACCGATTGAGACACATACTCTGTGAGATCAATGACTGAGGCGCTCAGTCTTAGTGATACATGAAGCAGAGTTAGAGGTCAACTTCATTTGGATCACTTTCCTCTCATTCTGCTGCATCTTCATCACTTCTTTCTTCCCTTGCATCTGCCCTCCACTATTCTGATCCACCAGCACAAAGGGTTGCCACTGTTCGTCTTCTGCCACCCTTCTTCTCCACTCACTTTTCAAATCTCCCTATCACAGATGAAAGCCACTGAAAGAAATTAGGAGGGCTTCATCACTTAATAATATACAATTTTTGATATGGTGCAACTTAAGTTTTGGTCTAATGTAGTCTTAATTGTAAAAAATTGCAAGAGATATTTGTGAACAGGTCAAGAGGAAATTCAAGACGCAACACAACACAAATAGTAAAATAGCAATGGTGAATAAGGTGGAAACTTTCATTGACCTGAGTTAGATCTGGGTTCATGAAAAACATTTCATAGATGAATATGTTGATATTTTTCACAATGCCATCAGATTGGTTAAAATTCTTGATCTCTCAGCTTATGTTTGAATTTGCATGTTGCTGTTAATCTCCATTATATCTTCATCCAATTTGAAGATGTCAGATGCTCTTGCTATTGTTTATTAAGAGTTTCTGGAAATGTGAATCTCTTGCAGAGACATTTTCATGTTCTAACTTTGTAGTTAATGAACATGTTGAACTAGCATGGTTAATCAGGGTTTGTTAATCAACATATAACCTTATGTTGAATTCGAAAGGAGTTCACTTTTGCAGGGTAGAATGGCCCTCAAAATTCCTAAGTTATTTTTTTTCCTTCTTTATATTGTATACTTTATCTTTACTCTTCTTGGCTATATGCACTTGATGTTAGAGAAAACTGGACTCTCCTATCTGAATAAGGTTGCAAAATAAATTCAGTTAAGCAATTGATTTGTTTACTTGGGGAAAATTTTCCAATTAAAATTGTAAATGGTGTTTTCTTATTGTTTGGTTTATCCCTCTAATTTTACTTGATTTTGAAGGAAGGTGAAGAAGGTCAGCTTAGTGAAGCATTTTCGGCTGCAATACAAAATCTTCCATATGTTAGGTATTTGGCTAAAATTTTGGTTAATAGTGTCAATGACTAATGATTTAATCAATAAAACTTATTGTTAATCTTCCATTAATATTAGGTATTGACTACATTTCTTTTGGTTAATAATGTCAATGTATAATGAGTTTTAAGCGACATCCTCGTTGACAGTTGACACTGATCAAACAATGGTTTATGTCATTATTGGGGATGGTTGCCAATGTACTGTGTATTCACAGAAAAATGACGTTTTGTAAGAATCACTGATGGGAGTTGATAAATGTTGCAAATTTGATTGAAAAGCCATGAGCTGAAGGGTAACCAAACAAAAAAAAACTATAAAATGGATGGATAGCAGAATGAACTTTCTCAATTTGTTAGACTGATCCATTTTCACATTTATGCAGTTGAAAGGATTATACTGATAGTATAAAGAACCATAGTTATGAAAAGAAACCAATGAGCAAATTTGACACTGTTTCTTGTTTGTCATGTGAAAAACATAATCTATTAGGTTACTTTCTAGGAGTTAAATAGGGGATCTGCGCACCCAATTGGAGGCAAATGTCCAATATTTTCAAAGGATAGATATGATCCATTTGAATTCAGAAGCATCAAATAAGATGAAGTCTGAAAGTTCATGTTGTATTGACTTTTTTAGTCTATATCTAAATTCAATTTTTATCACATTTCTTGGCTAAAGTGTGGTAGTCTATGACTTAATAGTTATGAAAGTTACTATTAGATGTTTAATGGGCCTCCTGTCTCAGAGTTTCTCATCCATTTCTTTTTCCTCTTTTTGCAGATATGTACCTTTTGATTTCCATCATGCATGTGCCAAAGGAAATTTTGATAACTTACAACTTCTTTACAATCAAATCAAAGATCAAGTAGAAAGCCAAGGGTAATTGAACAAATAATCATTTTTTTAATGTAATTTCATTGCCAATATAGTTTTTTATTCATCTTCCTGAATGTCAACTGCTATTATTGCAAATAATTCTTCTTACTGCATCATTGTGCCAGCTGAGCAGATATTTTCTGATGAAAATTGATGGACAAATACTTCTGGAGCAGAAGGGAGTCATCAGGTCTAATTGCATAGATTGCCTGGATCGCACAAATGTTACTCAGGTTTGCAAGTGAAATTCTACTTTCAAGTTTCTTATTTTGTTCCAAAATCCGAGTTAATTTTGAGTTGTGACCACCACCATGGTCTTTGATACATTAGCATCTTTGCAGTAGGTCATGCCTTTGATCCTGCTATTCTTGTCCAATGCATTGATTTCCCTTCCTAATGGTTTTGATATTTTTTTAACTTAGGCTCACTTGTGGTTAAAACATAAAAAAGTATTGTAATTTACACCATAATACAAGTAACTAACGAGTGTGGGTGCTATTGTCTCTTAGCTAATTTCATTTGGCATCTCCCTATGGTTGATGCAAAACCATGGATGTTGGTTTGAATTCTGGATGAAGAAGGTTGAGAGTTGGTTGCAGCAGTCCTAGATACTCAACATCAAAATGTGCTTAAACCCTTGAATTTGAATCTTAACCTTAATTGTAACTCAATAGAGGGGGAAAATCATGTAGCTGATGATAAGACAGACACGGTTAGATAATGACGATGATCAGTTGTGGCCGATCTGTTCATAGTGAAGTTTCTTTCTTTGTCATAGCCTTCAAGTCTAAGATGGTGGGAACTGGGAAAGTTCTTTTCCATCATCCTTTTAATTTATTTTTTTAAAGAAAATCCTTATAATCCCATTCCTCATTGCAGAGTTATCTGGCACAAAAATCATTGAACTTACAGCTGCAGCAACTGGGAGCATTTTCAGCAAGTGAATGTATATCTACACACACTGACATCTATGAAATGTTTAGGATCTGTAAGGAATCATTCTAAAATACACTCTGCATATCTACTTTTCTGTTGTACTTCCAAGAAAGTGATTTTCTTATATCATCACTTTTGCTAGTATGGGCTGAACATGGTGATGAGATAAGCTTGGGATACACTGGTACACATGCCCTAAAAGGTGATCTAGTACGGTAAGTTCATGAGTTTACAATTTCCATTTATCATATTTTCCATCTATCTGATGCATTGCAAATCCCTATATCTCATCTTCTGGTTTCATACATACAGATACGGGAGGCAGACTTTAGGTGGAATGATAAAGGATGGAATAAGTGCGCTCACTAGATATTATTTGAATAATTTTCATGACGGGATTCGACAAGTACGTGATCACTTGACCTAAAGAGTAATTATTGCACTTGTTTCAAGTACTTGTGCATTTTTTGCATTAAATATGCATCTTTAACATTTTAATCTTTTCATTCTAAGCCTAAAAAAAAAGGAAAATCATGAGGAAATTCTCTACAATTTATCTCCTTCAGTAATCATTTTTCATTTCCCTTCTAAAGTTTAGTTTCTTTCAAAATGCCTTCCAGATTTTCAAAATACCCCTGTTGACAGAAAGTGATGTGGCGCACGTGCCATACCCGCTACATCAGTAGTCTGTCAGAGGAATTAATAGTGTGAACGGTTAGGGGGTGAATCTGAAAAGTTTACAACTTAAGTTCAGATTTTTGACTATTTTAAAACTTCAAGAAGTCCTTGAAAATAGGAGTAAACTTTGGGTTGGTCCTTATTAATATCTAATAAGATTCTTTGATATGACTTTTATGATGGTTCTTCACAGGATGCATTGGATCTCATTAGTGGTCATTATACTCTTAGCAGAAGTGGTTCCGGCCGATTTCAGGTCAATGGGATTGACTCTCTACCAGTAAGCCATTATATTAGTTTTAATTGTTTCATTCTTGATGAAATTTTATTTTACCTTCGTTTTTTTAATTTCCCTTTACTTAAGATCATCAAGACATTCCCCACATTTTACAAACTTTTGTCATTTTATCCCTTTACTACTAATATCATTGTTTTACAACGGAATGATTACTTGGTGGATTGTTAACGCTGTTGAAACGATGTCATGTTGTGTTTGCCATGTCATTGTTTCGTCAAAGTGAAGTAACAATGTTAGTGATTAGAAGTAAAATGACAAGAGTTCGAGAACTTCAAGTAACATTTGTTTTTTAAAAAAAACAAACTATTTAGTTTCTTTGCTTTAATGCCTTTCTGTTTATAGCTCAAGCTTGCTTTATGATTTATCGATATGCAGTATCTTCCTGTAGCCTCAGCTCTCATCATGGGTGGTCTGACGATGACAAGCTTCACACTACATCAAGGTCTCATACTTTTTCATTTGGAGCAAATATTCAGATTTGGTCCTTGTTAATTAAAAATTCTTTGGGCCCCTATCTATCCCCTCCCACTTGCTATACGGAACTATCCTTTTTAGTCATCAAATAATTAGATAATTAGAGCAAAAGGTGATATCGCTCACCCTAAGCAATCCAATATTGTCGGCCCAGGGCAAGATACAGATAGGTAAATCATTGGGGGAGGATATTTTGTCCTAGTACAGTGACCTTTTGTATGAAAGGTTAGACACTCAACGAGGCATTTTGTACCTGTTAAAAATAACTAGATAATTGATATATTCTTTTGTATGGAAGGTTAGACACTCAACGAGGCATTTTGTACCTGTTAAAAATAACTAGATAATTGATATATTCTTGTATGGAAGGTTCGACACTCAACGAGGCATTTTGTACCTGTTAAAAATAACTATATATATATATATATATATATATATTTTGAAATCAAAGATGATATTACTTTCTATGGATTTCAGTATCGTCAGTTATTTGATGAAATAACTAGTTGGTAAAATGAGGAATATTAATGAGACTTCAAATAAGTGGTCCAAACTTGGATTTTTCTTGAATCATTTTTCTTCTCAGATCCTGCCTTATTTTAACTTGTGTGTATTCAGCTGTAGGACGCAGCACAAACCCTTTGGCTTCATCGGTGTTCTGGGCCAGCTTGACTGCCGGTGTCATGGCGCTTGTTAAGGCTAATGGCAAGCAGTTCTGCTCCAGGCCACGCTTGTGTGGCCTCATGTAATATTTATTTTTTCTTTTGATATTTATCCAATGCTATTTATTTGTAACACATGAATTTCGAGTTCAGTTAGCCATTTTTAATCGCAATCAAGGATGATTCCATCATGTAATGTTGATCAACACTCAGTGTTTGTTCTTTTGAGTATGTTACTATAATCAACATGCTCAATCTGATGACAAAAGGTGAATACATTCGTTCCCAGTACTTCAGTCAATCCGTCCTAGAGTCAATACGGAGAATGTAAATCACGGACGGTTATTAGTATTTGGAATATTGACTAGCATAAAAGGGAGGTATTTACCTCGATTTTATTAAGATTTATCAACATGCTCAATTTGATTTACATGGGAGGAGAGGAGAAGACGAGGGAGAAAAAAAAAATATAATTTCTTGCTTATTTGTTTGTCAATGCAGAGGATGCCACTTAAGGTTGGCTTGCAAGATGCCGCAAGGCTGCCTTGCCTGATCATCTACTACATTTTCCTATCTAGCCCAACACTGTGCATCCGAGGGTATCTTTCTTGTTGCAAATTTATTGTTAGACATGTTGCAATAGAATGGATAGATAAATGTAGGGATGTAAATGAGCTAAGTCGTTCGCAAACCGCTCGTGAGTGACTCGGTCAAAACTTGACTTGAGCTCGAAGTTGATCGAGTTTAAGCTGGTTTGATTAGAAATAGAGTTGAACTTGAGCCTAATTATTATAGGCTCAGTAGCTCGGCGAGTTAAATGAGTCAGTAATAATATATATTTTTTATAATATATAATATATTAATTTATTTATTTAAAAAAAATTGAGCTCAAACCCATAATTAAATATCAAGCTTGGGCTCAACTCTACATGCTTGAACGAGCTCGTTCTTGAGCCTAGGCTGATTTGATCTCAGTTCGGCTCGTTTACAATCCTAGGTAAATGGCATTATGCTACACATAATACCATCCTTTTCTAAGCCTAATTATATTTGGAGAGTGCTCTAATTTTTTTTTAAGTTGGCACTAGTAGGGATGTAAACAAGCCAAGCCAAATCAAGGTTTGTGGTGTTCAAGCTTATTTAATAAGGTAATCGAGCCAAATTAGAACCTAAAATGAACTAAGTTATTGAAATGATTATTCAAGCTTAGGTTGATTTTTTTTTTATGAGTTTAAGTTTGGCATGAGCTTAATTCGTTTAGACGTTATCGAGTTTTCAATTTAATTTTTTTTTTATTGTTTGAAATTTTTATATTTTAAACTTATTTGATTAATTATTATATTTTTGATTGTTTGAAAATTTTATATTTTAAGCTTGTTTGATTAATTATTATATTCTATAATATAAATTTATTTATTCATTTTAGAAGTTTCTTTATTTATTTAGTAAGTTAATAAAAGTTTTATTAATGAACATTATTCTTGAATGTTGACAAGTTGAATGTTAGAGATTGTGGTCTGGCCAGAAGGGGTTTCCTATAATTTGTTAGTACGTAGTGGAATAATGAAAATAAAAATAAGATAAGACAACAAACTCTAACAAGGTTGTTTAACGTGATTCGGAGATAAAGATAGACTCCACGACTTATTTTTAAAGTGAATGATCCCTCAATCTGTCGGTGAATTAGTCCCCGGCAATCTCCGACTAATGCGTACTCCTTTTTAGTGAAGATTGAGAATGAGGTTTAGGAAGAAGAGTATCAGACTTAGAAGTTTGAGGGTAAATACTTAGGAGTATACAACAACAATCAGTGATCTTCTTCATATCCCAAGCTTCCTTTAAATAAAGTGGAAAGAGTTGTTCTCGAGTCAACTCATTTTCTGACACAGTCGATTGGAAACACCATCAATCAACTGATGCTACCGCTGAACATATCCAACGGTACTTTACATAATCTGGGATTCTGTCAACAGCTCTCTACAAGTCGATTGACCTTCATAGCTGTCAGGCACAAAACCTTCTGTGCTCTTCCGATTTTGCCTTCGTCAACTGGTCTCTCATCCTTTCCAGAGTTATTCTCGAAGCCCTCTTCCTCAGTCTTTGTTCCACAAATACACTTGAGCCCACGACTCTTCTTCGTGTCATCCTTCACGTTACTTTGAAGTTTGCTTCCCTCGGCTCCACTCTATTGCTCCAAGCCTGGCGGTCCCTCGGATGTCTGGCTACACCAAGTTTCTCATATGTGGTTCATCAAGTCTTGTACGACTCAAACACATATCAAACATATATGAGACATAACTTAAACTTTTTGACACACACATCAAAATCATGATTTGTACCCAATCAAACCTGAGTTGATTGCACTCACACCGAATACATATATGTTCAAGATTGTTCATTTATTTAAACGAGCTATTCAAACTTGTACATTTAATTAATCTTATATATATTGAATGAACATAAACAAACTAAACACATATATTTAAGCTTGTTTGTTTATTTAAACGAATTGTTCAAACTTGTTTATTTAATTGATCGTGTATATTGAACGAACATAAATAAACTTTTACTAAGTCGAACACCAAGTTTATTCATAAACATTCGGTTTATTTACAGCCTTAGGCACTAGGTTTTCAGCCGACTAATTATGGGGGTGACTGATTCGATCTTACAGGTAAATCAAAAAGTACTTATAATAGATGATCCATCAATCTATTATTTTTAGGTCAATCGCCCCTTAACAAAATTTATTCGTTAATTTCTCAAAGTTAAAATTTGATTTTTAGATATCTAAAAAAAATAAAAAGAACTCCGCCCATGATGACCGGTCATGGCCGGTCCCAAGCCCGGATAAAGGAGGAGGATTGCGTTAGGTTGCCAGCCAGCGTCAAACTATGATAAATATTTCATGAATGAATCCATTAAACTATTGTGCTAATGCTAGGTTGTTCCCCGGAAGGAACGCGTTGCAGGGTCCGACTGTAACGTCTCGGCAAGGACCGCTACATCTCCAGAACTCGGGTGTAGTGATAAATATGCAAGAGTTCGCGTTACAGGGTCCGACTGTAACGTCTCAGCAAGGACCGCTACATCTCCATGAGAACTTGGGTGTAGTGTTAAATAGGCAAGAGTTCTCACACCATAGGTTAGATAAGAACAAATATGATAGGAAAACTAATAATCTAAGATTTGGAACATGGAACATAGGAACTCTCACTGGTAAATCAATGGAGGTAGTAGATATGATGATTAGGAGAAAAATTAATATTTTATGTGTACAAGAGACAAAATGGACAGGTGAGAAGGCAAAGATGATAGAGAACTCGGATTTTAAGTTATGGTACACTGGAAAGAGTAAAGCAAGAAATGGAGTAGGTATTATTGTAGATAGTTTGTTAAAGGATGAAGTTGTAGGAGTAGTTAGAAAAGGGGATAGAATTATAACCCTTAAAATAATAGTGGCGAAAGAAACTATGAACATAATTAGTGTATATGCACCACAAGTAGGATTAGATAAAGCTACCAAATTAAGGTTTTGGGAGGACTTAGATGAAATATTACAAAATATTCCACCAAATGAAAGGATTTTAATAGGAGGTGATCTAAATGGGCATGTCGGAGTGAAAAATGAGGAATATGAGAGAGTACATGGGAGTTATGGGTTTGGAACGAGGAATGAGGAAGGGAAAACTATATTAGATTTTGCGATAGCATATGACCTTATATTAGCTAATACGTTTTTTAAGAAAAGAGAAGAACACTTAGTCACATTCAAAAGTGGGAATAATAAATCGCAAATTGACTTTCTTATGGTTAGGAAGAAGGATAGAAAGATTTGTAAAGATTGCAAAGTCATCCCTGGAGAAAGCTTAACTACCCAACATAGGGTAGTAGTGTTGGATATACGCCTCAAATATAGTATCAATAGAAAGAAAATATATACAATTCCTAGAATTAAGTGGTGGAAGTTAAAGGATGGGAAGCAACATATATTTAAAGAGAAGGTAGAAGTACAAGCATTAGGTGAAATATACGATGACTCTAATACAGCATGGGATAAGATGGTATCAAAGTTAAAAATAGTAGCTAAGAGTGTCCTCGGTGAGTCAAAGGGGCATGCACCGCTAAGTAAAGAATCTTGGTGGTGGAATGAGAAAGTACAAGAGAAAGTGAAGGAAAAACGAATAGCTTATAAGGAATTATATATTTGTAAGAACGAGGAAAATTTAAAAAAATATACAATAGCCAAGAAAGAAGCTAAGAAAGTAGTGAGTGAAGCAAAAAATGAAACTTTTGAACGGTTATATCAAAAATTGGATACAAAAGAAGGGGAAAAAGACCTCTATAGAATAGCTAAAGTGAGAGAAAGAAAAACAAGAGATCTTAGCCAAATAAAATGTATTAAAGATGAATGTAATAGGGTATTAGTAAGCGATGGAGAAATAAAAGAGCGGTGGAAGAGGTATTTTCATCAACTTTTTAATGAAGGTTTAGGAGACCAACTTAACTTAGGTAATTTAATTAGGTCAAATGAGGATCGAAATTTTAATTTTTATCGTAGAATTCAAACTTAAGAAGTAAAACAAGTTTTAAATGAGATGCACAATGGAAAAGCCGTTGGACCAGATGATATTCCGATAGAGGTATGGAAGTGCTTAGGGAAACAAGGTATTGAATGACTTACAAAATTATTTAACATGATATTGAAAACGAAAAAAATGCCTGATCAATGGAGGATAAGTACTCTAGTTCCCTTATATAAGAATAAAGGAGACGTACAAAATTGTGCAAACTATAGGGGTATTAAACTAATGAGTCATACTAAGAAACTTTGGGAAAAAGTAATAGAAAAAAGATTAAGGAAGGAGACCATAGTGACAGAAAATCAATTTGGGTTTATGCCTGGAAGGTCGACAATAGAAGCTATACATCTTCTTAGACAATTAATTGAAAAATATCGGGAGCAAAAACAAGATCTACACATGGTATTCATTGACTTAGAAAAGACATATGATAGAGTCCCAAGAGAAATTATATGGAGAATTTTAGAAAAGAGAGGTGTTAGCGTAACATATATTGAACTAATTAAGGATGTGTATGAGGATGTAACGACCAGAGTAAAGACTTCAGGCGGAGTAACTGAAGCATTTCCAATAAAGATAGGGTTACATCAAGGATCAGCTCTAAGTCCCTATCTTTTTACATTAATTATGGACGAACTCACTGCACACATTCAAGACACAGTACCGTGGTGCATGTTGTTTGCAGATGATATTATTTTGATAGATGAGACACGTGAAGGAGTAAATGCTAAGCTAGAATCTTGGAGGGAAACACTAGAAGGGAAAGGTTTTAAGCTTAGTAGATTAAAGACGGAATATATGGAATTTAAGTTTAGCAATATTAGAAGTAATGAAACAATTGTTAAGATAGGAGAGGACGAGTTGCCTGGAACCGAGAGATTTAAATATTTAGGATCATTTTTACAAAATGATGGAGGGATTGAGAGAGATGTCTTACATAGAATACAAGGTGAAATGGAGGGGAGCGTCGAGTGTTTTATGTGACCGTAAAGTACCTCTAAACTTAAAGGTAAGTTCTATAAAACCGCAGTTAGACCTGCTATGTTATATGGAGCTGAATGTTGGGCTATGACTCGAGCACATGAGCAGAAGATGAGAGTTGCAGAGATGAGGATGTTAAGGTGGATGTGTGGACATACGAGGATGGACAAAATAAGAAATGAAAGCATTAGAGAGAAAGTAGGAGTTGCATCTATTGAGGAAAAACTCAGAGAGACACGTTTAAAATGGTACAGACATGTACTTAGACGACCAATAAATGCTCCAGTTAGGCGATGTGAAACTATGATAAACATGCATATAAAACGAGGAAGAGGAAGACCAAAAAAGACTTGGTTAGCAACAATAAAACAAGATAAAATTTATTTAAGTATAGATGATGATATAATAGGAGATAGAGCTCAATGGCGTAAAAAGACCCCACCTAGTGGGAAAAGTCTTGTTGTTGTAAAAAAAATAAAAAGACATCTTATTGCCACACCATTACCTGCTGGGCAAAAACACAAGTAGCTTTCTTTGTTTGTTTTTTTTTTCCTTTGCTCGTAGAGTTTTATGCTTTTATGGATCAATTATTTGGATGGAAGATAATACTTGATTACCTGTTTGTGAAATTTTTTTTTTTAACTTTTTCTTCGTTATATATTTTATTCAAATAATCAGACCTTTCATTTGAAATTTCAAAGCGAGTGAACGCATTCTCTAGGTAAACTAGTCCTTAAGCTTAGTTAAGCTCGATAAACTTTATAATATACTGGAACATAAATTTTTTTAAACATGTACATGGAATTACTTTAAAATAATAAATTGAATCGATTGAAGAGATTGATCTGAAAGTCAATATTTAACTGAATAGATTAAAGCGTTGTTTGTGAAAAATATTTTTTTTACTTTTTCTTTGTTATATATTTTATTCAAATAATCAGGCATTTCCTTTGAAATTACAATCCGAGTAAACGTACTCTCTAGGTAAACTAGGCCTTAAGTTTTGGTTAAAGCTCGATAAATTTCATAATATATCGGAACATAGATTTTTTAAACATGCAGAATTATTTTAAAATAATAAATTCGATCGAAGATATGGATCTAGAATCAAATGTTTAAAGTAGATTAAAGCGTTGTTTGTGAAGAAGAGTTTTTTTTACTTTTTCTTCATTATATATTTTATTCAAATAATCAGACCTTTTTGTTGAAATTTCAAACCGAGTAAACGCACTTTCTAGATAAACTAGGCCTTAAACTATGGTTAAAGCTCGATAAACTTTATAATATACTGGAACATATATTTTTTAAATATGTACATGGAATTACTTTAAAACAATAAATTGAATCGATTAAAGGGATTGACCTGGAATCCAATGTTTAACTGAATAGATTAAAGCATTGTTTGTGAAAAAGAGTTTTTTTTTCTTTTTTTTCGTTATATATTTTATTCAAATAATCAGACCTTTCATTTGAAATTTCAAACTGAGTAAACGTACTGTCTAGGTAAATTAGGCCTTAAACTTTGGTTAAAGTTTGATAAACTTTATAATATACTGGAACATAGATTTTTTAAACATGTACATAGATTTACTTTAAAACAATAAATTGAATCCATCGGAGAGAGCAATCCAATATTTAAACGAATAGATTAAAGCTAAGCATTGTCCAATATTGAAATGAATAGATTTAGCGTTGTTTGTGAAAAAGAGTTTTTTTATTTTTTATTCGTTATATATTTTATTCAAATTATCAGTCCTTTCCTTTGAAATTTCAAACTGAGTCAATGCATTTCTAAGCTAGGGCGGCAAACGAATCCAGTCGACGGCAAATGAATTGAATCGGCTCATGAATTTTTTAAGTCGACTCAAAAAATATTCTATTCGTATTTAAATTTATTGAATTCGAGTCGAACTCGAACATATTTAAACTTTTTTCGATCCGAACTTGAACCCTAATTATATTATTTGAGTCGCTCGTGAGCCACTTATGAGCCTTAATATTTATTAATATAAATTAAATATATATTAAATAAATAAATTTCGAATAGTTCGTGAATATGTTCAAATATTTCGAGCCGAACTCGAATCCGAGTCCTAATTCGAATTGAATTAGAACCAAACATTTTAAATTTTTTGAATTTCGAATTCGAACTCGAATATGCCTATTTCAAGGCAAATATGAATATTAAAATTTTCTACATATTCGACTTGTTTACATCTTTACTGTAGATAACTAGGCCTTAAGCTTTGGTTAAAGCTCGATAAACTTTATAATATACTGGAACATATATTTTTTAAACATGTACGTGGAATTACTTTAAAACAATAAATTTAATCGATTAAAAAGTAAATCCCCCTAACTGTTTTCCGGGAAGAATTTGGGGTAGGCAGGAATGAGGGCTTTCTCATAATCCCAGTGATTAGGAGAGGCCAGGCCGCATAGTAAAAAACACTTTCGGACGGACTCCGACACACATTGAAAGTCACGAGTTGATTGTCCTTCCTTTTCTATTTATAAAGGGGATATCCCACGCGGGTTGCTTTTCCGTCGGTTGGGTTGATTATTTTTGGAATGATCCACTCAGTTTCATGAAAATTTTTCATTAATCATCAGGGTAAATCAAGAAGCATATGTGATGACTAATTCAAAAGTTCAGTATTCTTTGGTTACACCCCTTATTTGGAGGAAAAATTCTTTGTAAATATGTCGTAACTGGGGTTCAAATCGTGAGTGTTAGATGACAGCTTGGATATCCTACCGTGACACCATAATCCTGGGGACGCCTTATTCGCCTTTACATGGTGGCAAAAGACGAATACGCTCGCTCCCAGCACCCCCGTCAATCCGTCTCAAGACCAACACAAAGGAGCTAAATCACGAGCGACTACTAATCTTTAGAATAGTGACTAGCGCATAAGGGAGGTATTTACCTCGACTTTGTGGAGATTCGAACCTCAGACCTTATGATGACAACAGCTCATGCGCTAGCCACTAGACCCATTCGAGGGGACCCTTATTCGCCTTTACACGATGGCAAAAGGCGAATGCGCTCACCTCCAGTACCTTCGCCAATCCGTCCCAGGGCCAACACGGAGGAGGTAAATCACGGACGGCTACTAGCCTTTGGAATAATGACTAGAACATAAGGGAGTCATTTACCTCGACTTTACCGAGATTCAAACCCCAGATCTCATGATGATAAGACATCAATAGCTAACCACTAGACTCATCCGAGAAGACCTTATTCACCTTTACATGTACCCACAGAGAGTCACGATTAATCGTGCCTCATCTAAACTTTCTAACTCGGGCCTGAAATTTCATCCGTAGGAACCTTGCTTGAAAGGGTACTGGCATGCACAAATGGATCTGGGTACTTCATTTGTTGCAATCAAGACAACAGGAACATTCTTTGTTTGTTTAACTAAATAGATTAGAATATCCTACCCAGTTTGATTGATTAGAGGATGGTAATTTTATTATAATAAAATAAAAGATGAATTTTTAATAGATATATATTTTTGAAAATTTTTTTTCTTAATTATTTGATAATCGATTATAAATTAATTATGTAAGAGACATTTGAAATGAATATAATTATTTTTTTACTACACCTGAATAAATTAAAACCCCAAATAATAGTACAGAAGTACAACAATTTCTCAATTTCTTAGGTATTTAAGCATCCAATTATAATTTTAATAAATTAATAAATAAATTTTTTTAACGGTCGATTAACATAATAATACTAAATTTATTAGTCGATTAACATAATAATACTAAACTGATTAATTTCTTAGGTATTTTAGCATCCAATTATAATTTTAATAAATTAATAAATAAATTTTTTTAATGAACGATTAACATAATAATACTAAGTTTATTAATTGATTAACATAATAATACTAAACTGATTAGTTACTGCAAGTATTTTTAATTTAGTTTATTTTAATGATCGATAAATCTTTTTTATAAAATCAAATTAATTATTAATAAGTAAACTGAATATCCTGTGCTATTTAAAAAATAATTGAATGGATTAAAAGCACCCCTAAACTTCCAAGTTACGCCTTAATAATCTATAAAAATTTGCCTATAATCTGATAAAAGAAATGATAATATTTCGTAAATTCCCAAGAATAAATACCACAAATCGCAATCATTATTTTGTAAATTCCAAAAAAAGGACATGCAACTTACTTTATCAAAATGTTACAAAACTTGATTTTAAAAATATTTAATATTGTTATAAATCTGGTAATTTCCTTATTTTATAAATTCCAAAATCATTTAATATTGCATTACAAAGTTATAGAAACACACCCATAACACTAGTCCGAATAAACAAAAATGGCAAACAAACTCCGAATTATCCAACTGAGGATGACAAATTAAGTGAAGACGATCAAATACAACTCAATACTTCAATGGAGCAAGGATGTTAAGCTGAGAACCAAGCTCCTCGTCGTCGTCGGTTGCCTTCTCTGCCTTGGCACGAAGCTTCTGAAGCTGCTTTCGCCTCTCATAAGACACCTTGGCCCTTTCTTTCCTCTTCTCCTCTAATTCCTGTTTAAAACATTACCAGGTTAATCAGTCACGCTGACGTTTCAAATTTTAGAAAAAAGATAAAAGGCAAACGGCACTTTCATAAAGACTTGGAACAAAATAAGTTCTACCCAACATAAAACTCCTTCCAAGCTACAATCATAATCAAGCAAGTTAGATTGAGATTACCTGGGAATCATAATCAGGCAACTTGTTATACAGGCACCTTCATAACGACTTGGAACACCATTTCTATCGCACAAAACTCCTTCCAAGTGACAATCATAATCAAGAAAGATTGGGATTGCCTGTGGAAAAATGTCTCTTTCTGTGACATCCCAATTTACTCTCACAAGGTGGATTTTAAATTAATTAAATTTCTTTACAAATTTAGATGGGTGAGCTACTGTTGACTTAGACTTGAGCATTTATTATTAATGGTTGTGTCTAACTAGTTAATGAGATGGTTCTCTCTATATAGCAGAGCAGACCTAATCCTAAGGATGGCGAAGTGTTAGAGAGACCTGTCTGCACAGCTGTATTGTCAACATTCTGCAGATGTCACACTGATTAAGGTTGATTCTAAGTTATAAAACAAATATTAAGCAGGGCAGATTGTTATAACCCTGGTTCAATCCCACATGGTGAGTTGTGGACTACCCAAGAATCTTTTATAAACCTTATGTGAATGAGCTGCTATTAACTTAACTAACTTGGGCTGAATAATTTTGAATCAAAGATTGGGCCTGACAAGTTGATGGATCAATTTCTATCAAGTAGTTTGTGATAGTTTAGGTCCCTCTCATACCTTTCAACTCTTGTAAGCCTAGGCTGCTCAAGGACGAGAAAGAATCGACTTAATGGCATGCCCTTCTCTAAAATATTAAATCCCGAACCAAACTATCTCATTAACCTTAAGATTTATCGAAGTATATGCAATTGTTGCATGAATTCTTTATGGCTCAGAAAATTCAGACACAAGAGAATCCTCAAAAAAAAAAAAAACACCTAAGTACAGAATATTCTGGCTTGAATATCTACACTGACCATACAAGTTACAAGCAAAAATAAAAAATATAATTAACTATCGTCAACATACATCCAAAGAGGAAAAAAAATCATACGACCAGTGAAAAGGGAGCTTGCAACTTTTTAACATTTTCAAAATATGATAGACAAATTAAACCAAAGCTTGGCTCAAGATATAAAGTAAAATTTCTTGCCTTATTTCATAAAACACTTTCAATTGCATTATTTAACCATATAAAGGCTTTCGGTGTAGAATTTAGGATGCCTGGTTGTTTAGGAAAAAAAAAGCAATATATGCATACAATCTTGGACAATCACAGATATAAATTCTTAAATAAAGCTCTTCAGATAATGTTTTTGAAACACATACCCATAGACTCTAGGTAAAGCTCTTCAGAAGACAAAATGAGAAAACAATGATTGTACTGATGTACAGACATAAAAAAAGCATCTTTGGTTTCCAATTTTTACTAGCATCAAATTATTAACACATGCAAAGAACGAAAAAAAAATCCAAACTACTGAGATAGTAAATGAAATATTTCAAATACTTGAACCTTCTTAACACGCACTATACAAGGAGAATTAAATCAATAAATAACCACAATAAAATATGCAAAACAAAGTTCCAATTGTAGTCCAAGGTGTAAGGAATAGACTGACAGGGTAAGACTAAGGCAATCACTAGTTAATGTAGTAAAAAAAATTAGTAGATTTGATTATTATTTGCAATATAATCTAGGATAAAGTGCAGTGGAAAGATAATCCACATAGCCGATTCCAAGTAGTTGGAGAGAATATAGTTTGAGGATGATGATGAGCAAAGTACTGATCACAAAGGAGCTACCAGACGTTATTCATAGCAACTCTATAAAAATTATATAATCGTCAGAGTAATGGATGAAACACTAATGTTGAAGACAGTGGGAAATTCCCAACCTTAATAGTGTCGTAGTGATTCCATCCAACCTCTGATGAGAGATGACCAAGCAAGCAATACCTATGTCCAGGTCGAAGCCTCAACACCCTGACAACAAAATCTATCATTTAATCCGCATATTGAGACATTTTATATATATTGCAGAAAATTAGTCGACAAAGAACTGCTTACTTGAGGGCGTCCGGAACAACCTTTCTCTTCTTCTTGTCGTATGGCGGCGGCACCCCTTCATAGGCCTTGAGCCTTGCCAGTGCAGCAGCACCGCGCTTGGTTTTATGGGGAATCATCCTAAGACAAGAAAAGAGTGTTGATCTCGTAAATCTCTGACCCGACAAACAAAAGGAAAAGGTAAAACCAATCTGCGAAGTAAAGGTGATTAATTACCCGCGTATGGTACGCCAGAGGATCTTGGAAGGGGCGCGGAAGTGGATAGGGCCGTGAGACGGCTTGGTATTCATGCGCTTGCGGAGGAAACGGAGATACTTCATCTTCTGGCGGACTAGACCACCGGAGAGGCAGATCTCCTCGCAGCGAACGACGACGACACGCTGCCCATTGAGCAGCTCCTTCGCCAGGATCGACGCCAACCGACCCAGCATGTGGTGTCGGGCATCGACCACCACCCGCCCCGTGCACAGGCCCGACCCAGACACCATATTCGCCTTCCTCGACGCTCACTTCGCCGGCGGCTGGACTTGCAAACCCTGAGTCGTGCGCGCTCGCTCTCCTTTTATATGGATCGGGGGCTAGGGTTTTTTTCACTCCTCTTAACGGGGACGGAACCGATCGGGTTTGGTTCGGACTTTTGTTCCTACCCGTCTAGCGGAGACTGAGCTAGGTAGTTCAAATTTTCGATGTGAATTTTATTTTATTTTTTTTATTTTTTTTTACTACAACAAAAAGGTAGTAGAGAGTCATATGTGTAACTAAATAAAAGTGAGGGTGTTTTCGAGCAAATAGTCGTTTTATATAGAATAAAAAACCACGGCGAGAAAGAGCGGACAGGCGACTCGCGAGGGCAGGACACAGACGGAAGCCGGGGAAATGGCCGATGATGACGTCCCCCAACCATCTTCCCAGTACCGTCGAGAAGCGTTCAAGGCCTCAGGTACGATTACTTCCCTACTTTCTTTAGCTTCGCCGTTCGAAATACGCAATCGACTTCGCATGTTCTGGAGGGTTTGAAACCCTTGAAATATACCAAAAAAAAAAAAAAAATCAATTCTGTAGGATGCCGGTAAGTGAGCGATTGGTTTCTAGGCCTATAGTTAGTGGCCGTCTGTTTGCAACAAGGACGCTGCTTTGTCGTTAGATTATGCATCGTTTACTACTTATCCGAGCTAGTGCTCTGAGAAGTTCATCTTGTGCTAAGATAACGTTGATTTTCACTACTTAATATATCTTTTCTTGATTAAAAGGTGAAATATGAACTTAGATTTGTTTCAGGTTTTTGAGCCTCAACTCGATTTGGTGGGGTGATAGAAAGGTCTGACTAGGTTAATGGAGCCAACTGTTTGCACCAACTAGTTGATGACCGTCAAAACCAGTACATGGATCTATTGAAGGACTTCTATAATCGTGTATGTTGTTCCTGTAGAATGTGAATCTGCTAGTGCATCAAATACTGAGAAACAGAGCACTGAGAAACAGAGCCATCATCAACTAACATCACAAGAGAGTTTTGATGCGTCCTCATTTTCTCTTGTGTTGGATATCTAAGTATCTTTTCGATATCCTTAAGCTTTTGTTATGAGGTAGCTACATATGTTTGTCGATATTGGGTAATGGAAATTTTAATTCCATGGTTCCTAGGTTCTGAAGTCTCAACATTGGTCCTTTTTCAACTGAGTAATTTTAAGTCAGATGGTATTTCATTATTTTGTGACATGTTGCAATGGGATCTGTTACTGACAGAAGATTAAACAAATGAAAACTAAAATAGATAGCTAGAACTTTCTACATTGATAACCAAGTCAGGAATTAACTGGCTCAGTGTTGTGTTTGTTAGAATTTCTTGTGAACAACTTCATCTGGGTAAGAGATATCTGATGGAATTATTTTCAATATTAGTTCTTTGTTGCGTCTATTTGTTAATTATGCTTATATTAGTGTATTAGTGATGCTAACATTTATCTTGGCCAGCAGTACATAATACTTCTGCACAACGGAGGCGGCAACTTGCAGTTGCAGTAGGAAAAGAGAAACGAGAGGCCTTGATACGGGCAAAACGCTTGTGCCGAGAAGCATTTTTTGAAGATAATGAAGTTTCATTGGAAAGGGACATGGACACTGATGAGGAAAAAACAATTTTGGATGCTCAAACTTCTCAAACTGTGGATGATCTAAAATCTGCACTGACATACCAGTATGTACTTTCTATTTTGACTAGATTTACATGATCACATTTACTTTCAAAAAGCTTAAAAATCTTGTATTTTGCTCTCATGCATGTGTATTGTGCTTTTTTTTTTTTTTTTTTTGCATTTATATGTTGTTGTAAAGTTATTGTATGACCTGTTACTTTCAAGATCTTGTAAATTTTATGTCGTTTTCTAATTTCATGCAGTTTCCACCTAAAAAAAATTCTGTTTTCATTTGTACAGTTACTAAGTTTGATTGTTTTGTCATATTCAAATGATAATTATTTGCATAAATAGTTTTTTTGGTTATTTAATGTAAAATCAAACTCTATCTTTCTTACTACTAGTCCATGAATGGCAGACAATAGTATGTGTTCTAGGAGTCCATGTGTTGTTGACAAGTTGAAAGAAATAAAGGTTAAGGGCAAGGATAAGAGGAAGATAAAAAAGAAAACATAAACAAACTTCTAGATAATGCAAATCTTCTTAATAATATGCTCTTGCATAGAGGTTAATGGAGGGATAAGAACAATGTAGTCGAAGCCTAATACTTGGGAAATATAGCTTCTTGTTAGCCTTCTATATCTTACTGCCTTTGTCGTCTTGTTGAGAGTTAAAATTAAAGCTGCTTCCTGAACAAGAAAATCAATAGAATAATTGTGCATGAAGCCATGAAGTAATTATCATGTTTGAATGAACCTTTGAAGTATTTTGTTGTCAGTTGAGTGAAGTTTTATATTATTAAATGTCATCGCAGTACAACTCTTGCTGATACAATCCTCAACCCCAATAATATATTGAAAAAATAACAATGTGGGAGTAATCCATTATTTCTAACACACTCTCAAGCTAGCTGGAGTATTGAAAATTTTCATTTTGTTGTGCAAAAAAGACATTGATTCACATAAAGTGGCTGGGTAAAATATAGCAATCTCTTCTTTAAAAGAACTGCATGGCGCATTGATTTTCTGACATAACCTAATCACTAGTGAAGTGGTAATCAACATCAAATTTGTTAGTGTGTTCGTTAAACATTAGATTTCTTTTTATATTGATGAAACTGGATTTCCACAATGCCTATTTATCAGTTTGATGGTTGTAGATGTGAGTCCATCAGTTGAGGACTCAAAATCCACAACATCTCACAAGATGTTTGTTGTTATCCTATATTTCCTTTGACATTAGAATGAGGTACTTCATTTTTTCTTTCTCTTCCTTATTAGATTGTCTCTAATACAAATGCAGAGTTCCCAATATTTAGAAAACTAATTATCTTTGTTTGTTCACTAAGTAGTTTACATGAACCTAGCTGTTGTTGAAATTTGAAGCATATGAGATTTTATGCTTTTAAGCAACAAATTTCAGATTTACCCATGTGATTGCTTCTGGAGATGGAAGTGCTGAAACCAATAATCTGAGATTCTAGTCATACTTATTCAATGTTATTTGTGAGAGATTATCAGATATTTTGTCATGGGATTATAAGTTCAAGTGATTATTTCTAAATAATGAAATTATATTGAACTCTAACTTCTAATTATGGTTGAAGTGCAAAAAGAATTTGTTGATCAAAAGTTGAGACATTAACACAGGAATATAAGCAGGGTTGGTTAAAAGCTGTAAATAAATTTGAAAATAGGTTTATTAGTTAACAGAAGACAGAGAGAATGGAGAATCAAGATCAAGGGAGCCAGTTTTACAATCTATCCTATTTTCTCACCTTGTCGCTTCTGTACTTTCTTGGAAATTCCAAATTCTCTCCCTATAATGTTCTGATAGACACTTTGAAAGCTAAAAATTATGTTCCTCATGTTAGCTTTCTTTTAGCCTTCATAAACCTCATTGGCCTGGTGTATTTTAATCAAAACATCAGTGGAAAGGGAGCTACACAAAAAAAGGTGGAAACGTTACGTGAGCTGAGGCGGCTGTTATCGAAATCTGAAGTCCCTCCTGTCAAAGCAGCTCTCCAAGCTGGAGTCATTCCTCTCCTGGTGCAGTGCTTAGCTTTTGGCTCACCAGATGAACAGGTTTGCATCTTCTACCAATTCCTAATAATTTTTTGCAACTGGAAAACAGTTGTTCTGAAATAATTCAGAGGCATTCATGTTATCTGATCAACTTTCTTGCTATCTACATTTTATAAAGACTGATGTGGTCTTCTGAGTTCTGGTAATTCAGGAAATCATATCCATCCGACTATCTGAATTGATTCCTTCTGAATGTTTGTCATGCTATTATAACTGTCTTTTTAATCTATATACAGTTGCTTGAGGCAGCTTGGTGTCTTACTAATATAGCTGCTGGGGACCCAGAAGAAACAAAGTCGTTAATGCCCGCACTTCCTTTGCTTGTTGCTCACATCGGAGGTTTGTTGGACACCTATAGTTTTCTAAGCATAGTGTTTTTTTCAGTTGCTTTTTTATTTGTTTTTAGATGCTCCAAAGTGGTTTGTACTGAACAATTCTAGACATGTAAAGTTATAAAATCCATATGGTATGTCATTTTTTTCTGTCCTTGGCTCCTTGGTTCATTGTTTGGTTATTTCTACTATTTTGTCAGTTGCAATCATTAAGTTCATAAATTCTCTCCCTGCCTACAGACATATGTGTATCATCCATAGAATACCATACTAGTCATATAATACCTCATAATTGTATGTATAAGTATAATATAATGAAGGAGGAATATATAGGGAAGACGATAGGGTTGGGTTATTTATAGAAAAGAAAAAGTGGACCTAACCCATCGAATTTAAATATCAGAATAGCTGATATAGTCGTCATTCAATGGGTTAGGTCCACTTACTTTTCTTTATTTAAAATTTTATGCTGGGTTTGATAAGAACAACGGAGAAGTAAGAATACTTTGGTTTGGTAATTCATAATAGTGATTGGACATTTCATAAAAATAATTAGACATCTAATTCTAGAATATTCCTGTCAACAAACAACAATTTTAATAATTAAACATGAAAAAAACTACTCTCTCATTACAGGATAGGGTAGACTAGTTCTAATAACTACAATTATTAATTACTATTTATACTTATAGTAACTAATAATAATGAATTAATATTGTCATTTTTTTCTGTCCTTGTCTCCTTGGTTCATTGTTTGGTTATTTCTACTATTTTGTCAGTTGCAATCATTAAGTTCATAAATTCTCTCCCTGCCTACAGACGATGTCTGGTTCTTATTTAATTTTGTCCAAGTCTGCATAATTCTCTAGTAGCCTTGTGGTTGTTTCTTTTGTCTCACCGGCCAGATTGCAAAATAATCCCAATTTTGTGATCTCTGTTTATTTTCTCTATTGTCTTTGCTTGTATGAGAACCTTAGCTTGAAATGCAAACCTTTTTGAAGCCATCTTGATATCTGAATTTATTAGGTGAACTGTGTCTTGGTCAGAGGATTAAAATGCTCATCTTTCATGGAGAAATCCTTTTATACATGAATGGGTTTTTGATGAAAGCTAGGTGTAAACAGACCAACCAAGACCGTTTTAATGGTGCTTCAGACACAGAAAATCTCATGTTGTGCCTGTTGGCATAGCTGAGATTTTTCGTTTTGCTCTCTTGCTGAGACGCTGAACGAGTTGATACCATCACCTAACAAAAGGAGAAGGAGCAGAATGGCATATTAGCATCGACATTGAAGGAGAAGTGAGGGAGAGAGTGAGAGAGAAGATCATCTATCGGAGGAGGGAGGAAGGATTGAGAGAGAGAGACAATGAGATCCACTCCAACTTCGTGAGAGAAATGATGAGATCCGCTATGTTGTCATGAGAGAGAGAGAGAGAGAGAGCAAGTAGTGGCTTCACATGAGAGAGAGTTGGCGTCAAGAGAGACGGCGAGAGAGACAGATTGGAGAGAGTAATCGCGCAAGAGGTTGAAGGGAGAAAAAGAAGAAGAAAAGAAAGAAATTAGGATTTTATTTCAAAACTCCTTTAATTGAATAAGAAAATATGGTTAAAATTGATCTGAACAAATAATTTTCATTCAATCTTAAATTGATTAAATCAAGTTTGAATTAAACCCAATTTGAAGCTACTCAACCAAGATTATAAACCCTAGTCTACTCAAATGATAAACCCTACCCTACTCAAATGATCTGTTTTAATTGCCATACTCTTATACTTGTAAGTACCGAAATTGTATTGACACAGCATGATGCTGTACAAAAATATTATTGTTCCAATCAAAGATACTGTGATACAGCTCAGGATTTTACACCTTAGTTACCTTGGTTACGACAATTTGGTTGCTATTGTTTATGTTTTTGTTTTGTTTTTTGCAACCAGTTTTTTTCTAAAATAATAATAAAAAAAAGCTAAGGTAGGAGAGATTCCTACAAAGTAGTAGTATATGTAGATAGAAAGTTAGAAGCACTCTCATATATGAGGAGTTCTGGACTCTGAATTAACTAGTAGGAGAAAGGATCCCTGTCGAGGTTAAACAAAATGCCAAAGCATCAGCTGTTAATATTTGCAATCAGAGTTACAAGGTTCACTCGCAAAAATTATACTACAATGAAGTTCCATAGGACAGTAGTTTTAGCCATGCATGTAGCTAATATGCATCATGTATCTGCATTGACATGTTTCATATTAAAGTATTCATCCACATTAGATATATTAACAAGAAGTATGGGATGATAATATGCTTTTATTAGTTATCATTTTTATTACTCAAAAATAACTCTACTGACATGTAGTATATGTAATGAATAATGGCTAGGATTTAGTGAACCAGGTTGATTTTGATAATATTCTTTGGTGGCAAAAAAGTTTATGTTTTTGTTCTGGAATCTTTCTTTCTTGCATGTCTAAAATCTTATCAGTATTACCTAAACTGTTTATCTGGTAGAGAAGAGTTTGGTGGCCATTGCTGAGCAGTGTGCTTGGGCTTTGGGAAATGTTGCCGGTGAAGGAGAAGAGCTGAGAAATATTTTACTTGCACAAGGAGCTCTATTACCTCTTGCACGCTTAATGATGTCTGATAAAGGTTCCACTGCAAGGACAGCTGCATGGGCATTATCGAATCTCCTTAAGGTATGCATTCTTTAGTTTTATTAAGTTGAAATGTTTCATTATGAAATGTTTCATTAACAGTTATAGATAATATAATATATATTTATATAAATATATTTGTCCTGAGTGAATTTTAGCAAATTTAGTGTCCTGTAGTCCTGTAGAAGAGATGATTCTTGCTTTTCATAAAATCTGGCAGTCTCTTGTGACTATCTATTAAAAATTTACTCTCAAATTCCCTTATAGGATTTAGCAAGAACTAAAAATTTGTGTGTTCCTGGTGAGTGTCATAGTTTCATTTACAGGTGTTATTTACATGTTCATCCACATTTCAGTATCATCTCAAGGTTGCTGTTTACTATGAATTTTTGTTCATTCATTAGCCTTTGTACTTTATATTGTTCAATATTTACATGCAGGGACCCCATCCTAAAGCTGCATCAGAACTGATAAAAATCAAGGGGGTAATTGATGCAATTGTGCAACACCTAAGGAAAGAGTAAGTTGTTGCTTGGCTTTTCATGATTTCCTTATTTTTAGGTTTGAACGAAATTTGATCATCTTCTCTAGAAGTTCTATTGATTGATGCTTGGAATAAAACTAACCAGCATTGTTGTTGACTGTTTCTTTGTTTTTGTTAACTATAAATCTATAGATTAGATCCTTTCCAATAGCTTAAACTGTTGAAGCAGGCAGTCACTATTAAAACTTTTTCATGGTATGGCAATATGAAAGCACATCTTGTATACTCAAATCCTGGCCCATCCTTGTATGTGGTCTTATCTGTCACATGGTTTGTGTGTGATTGGGTTGCACTCTCTTGTGACTTAGTCCTTGCTCTGACTTGCCACAAGGAAATGTTAAATCATAATCAATAGATTGGTTCATTTCCTAATAGCTCAAGCTTTTGGAAGTGATTTCAGTATTAACTTAAGAACCAATCATACTGAAATTGTTCCTGAATACTTGCACATCTGCTTGTTAATACTCCTTGCCAGCATTTTCAAATCTGTGATCTTGTAGATTCTAGAGGAATGAAATGCTTAGTGAAGGGCATTTCAAGTTTTTGATGTAGGTCCTGTCGCTGTCTTTCTTTTAGGGATTTGACCATCAAATCTCTTTACACATTATCTCTTGGTTTTTTTGTTAGTTTGGTCTCTCCTTAAATGTTATCCTTTTTTGTTCTTTGTGTTAAGAGTAGTTTATTTTATAACTTATGATTTAACAAGAAGAGTATTGGTTTTGGTAAAAGCCCTTCAAATTTGTTAAGATTTCTCTAACCTGCTTCTGCAACATGCTCAATGCAATATTTTCAAATACTATTGTTAAGATCTTCACTTGTCATGATGCTTGTTGGATAATTTACCTACTTATGTGCTATATTTGTCGCTGAATTGGCAGGGATGATGAGTTGGTGACTGAAGTAGCATGGGTGGTTGTTTATCTGTCAGCCCTTTCAGAAGTGGCTGTTGGTTTACTATTAAAGAATGATGTTGCTCAACTCCTAGTCGGAAAGTTAGCTGCATCTGAGAGTTTGCAGTTGCTAATTCCGGTAATATGTTTTTCCATGAGATTTAATCTTCTTGCATTAAAGTTAAATTCTTTTCTTATGGTTAATAAGTATGAACTATTATCACCTTGCTAGGCATCATCTTAAGGTACATCTTTATCCTGCTAGCTTGAGAAATGAGTAAAACCCCAAGAACTCAAGTGTGACATACACAAACTTGAGTTACTTGATAGTTGATACTCATTGTTATTTAGTGTCCTAGTTTGTTCTTGCTCTCTTCCCCTCATGATACAAACTCTACATTGCTGGGGGTTGGGAATATTTCTTATATTTTCTTTTAGATGTTGGATGCCGGCGACGTTATTTCCCAATATCCGAAGTTGCAGATAATCTAGATTTTCACCTGCTGATATTTCATTCATTTAGGTGCTTCGCAGTTTGGGTAATCTTGTAGCTGCTGATGGCTATATGACAGACAAGATCCTAATTGTTGGATATAACATCACAGGTTTTCTCCTGTTTCTCTCGAGTAACATACATATGAGAATTTTTTTTGATGCTCAGCATAACTTATCTTCATTTTTTTTCCAGAACAATTATTATCTGGGTTGATAAAATGTTTGAAAAACGAGCATCGGGTCTTGAAAAAGGTACGTAATAATGAAATGGGTTAATTGATAAATTCATCACAAGCTTCTTTTGGATTTTAATATCTATCATAACATTTCAATGTTTTTCATATCCATGGCATTATTTTTGTTTAAGTGTAAAATCTAGCTCCTGTCTGTTTTTCATTAACTCGATGACATGCAGCAACAGATCACCCTATCAACACCATGTCAACATTGATGTCTCCTTTTTTCACATCGTTTTTTTTTTCAAAGGATGAGAGAAGGAGACAATTTCTTGCCCTACCAACCTCTGGAAAGAAAAAAGAAGAGGAAATATGTCATGGGCCAGATCAATGCTCAGTGTTGACATGGTGCTGATGTAGGTTGAATGAGTGATCTGTCTTTTGCCCGTATCATCGAATTAACATCAGCTTGACTCAAAACAAGGCGGATTATGGATTTTAACTTAACATATAAACATTGCTATGGAGATAAAAAAAATTGAAATGCTGTGATAAAAAATCCATTCAAAGGTTGTAGTAGATTTATCAATTAAACCCTAATAAAGTTTTAATGTGTATGGAAAGCATTCTCTTTTTCTTCCCGATAAAATTCTTTATCAACAATTTAGGAAGCTGCATGGGTTCTATCTAACATAGCAGCAGGATCTATCAAGCACAAGGAGTTGATCTATTCTAGTGAGGCAATGCCTTTATTGATTCATCTTCTATTAAATGCAACATTTGATATCAGAAAAGAAGTAGCATATACTCTTGGAAACCTATGTGTTGCCCCCTCAAAGGATTTAGAACAGCCAAGCATAATTGTGCACCACCTGGTTTCACTCATAGAACATGGATGCCTTCCTGGCTTTGTGCATTTGGTTCGATCTGTGGATATTCAAAGTGCAAGATTGGGACTTCAGTTTTTGGAACTGGTGAGGAAATCATTATTCTTTAATTTTTACGCTTTCAATTTCACTTTTTTATTAATCATTTTCCTTGAACATTAATTCTAAAGTTATTCTACTGTAGGTTTCATGAGAGGATAACAGATTTTTTAAATATTATCATTGATATGAAAGTTGAGGAATGAGGATATACTTTCTATGGATACCTACATTAGATAACCTAGAAAACGGAAGGAGCATCTGGAAATCAAACATAGTGAGTGGCCAATTTTAAGGAACCTTTAAGCCCTAAAAGCAATTAATTGTTTCATTCACAAACTTCTCTTGATAGTTACTACCCTTCATATTTAATATCCATCAGGGTTTCAATTCGTTAAAGAGAATTTATTTTTGTTTCAGAAAAATAAACGAACTATGACTAGGCAAAACCGAATATATTGCTATCTCCTATAAATCCAACTTCTCAGTCCCAGAAGCAAAGAAAAAGAGAAAGAATGATACCATGGAAAGGTATCTAGTATTTTGCTGATTGGGTTTATTGAAGCAGTGGCATGGATATGCGACATCGAGTTGAATTTCATTAAGTTCATAGCTTGTGGATAGCTTAGTATTTTTCATGATGCTTTTAGTTCATAAGAATAGTTATTCTGTTCCTATAAATACTCATGGAATAAGCTTTGTAATGTTTAGGTGCAAAAGTGAACTTGGAATACTAATTCTCCTAGACTTGTGATTCCCTATTCATATGAAATTTATATTTCTTATATGTTTATTTTTTGAATAATAAAATTCCTACTCCATTCAACCCTCTAAAAATTATTATATGAACATGGACCAAGCAGGTTGGGTAGACCAATCTAGCCTAGTGGGATAGGCATATTGATTAGGTTAGTTGATTTGGATGAACTGGTTAGGTTGGTTTTGCCAGCTGAACTGAGTTTGAGTCAAGTGAACTGGACGAGCCAAGTGGGAAAGGATCGCCTGTCATGTCATCGGGTAAGCTGGGCTAATCAAGTAGGTCATGTTGAATGATCTATAAAACCAAGATAACTAGATGGTTTGGTTTGGTTTTCCCCAAGCAAACTGGAAGGCCTTGTCGGATTGTATGGGTTGAACAAGCTAGTCAAGCCAACTGAGCTTGGTTGATCAATAGGTCATGTTGGATTGGTTGGACCAAGTAGGTGGATTGGTTAGGCCTGGTGAGTTTGTAGTGTCAAGCGAGCAGATTGGTCAAGTCGGTCAAATCAAGCTGACAAACTGGTCAGGCAATTCAGTAGGGTGGGCTTAGTGAGTCAAATAGGTTGATAAGGCTAAATAAGTCCATGCAGTCCGGGGAGCTAGACCAATGTACCCGTATGGGGCCAGGCAGGCATGGTAGATCGCATCATGCTATGCAAATTGAGACAAAATAGTTTAAAATGAGATACATGACTTTTGAAATTATTTGCTATACACTCGTAATAATTTCATCCAGATATAAGAATAACTATTGCATGTTCATTCCATTCACCGTGAACTAAACGAACACTTATTTTTATTATGCCTTGTCTATTTCATTCCTTGGGAATACCTGATTCGCTGCCTATTCTATTCGTCAAACTAATGTGCCATCATGCTTCAATACTCATGTTTATTCGCAGGATCATTCCTCTTTCATATTCACTACCTACACACTTTTGCAGGTTATGAGGGGAATGCCAAATGGTGAAGGCCTAAAACTCGTGGAGGAGGATGGAATCGACGCAATGGAACGATTCCAGTTTCACGAGAATGAAGAGATCAGGAACATGGCTAATGGTCTAATCGACAAGTATTTTGGTGAGGACTATGGCCTCGATGAGTAAGAAGGCACTCACGTCACCTTCACTGACTTTTTTCTCGGGTTCTTTGGTGTTCTTGATGTACAAATTTAAGAGTTGCCAACTCTAAATAATGTTTTTAGAATTCTTTTGTTGGCTCAAAAATAGCGTACAATTGACAGAATACCAGGGGATGTCTGTTTGTGGTGGTTTGATTAATTTAGATTGTACTCTGGGGAAATTGTGATAATATTCTCTAAAGATTTAATAGCATCTTTAAAGTAGCCTCGAACTTTTACTTGTAAAATCAATGGCGATGACTGATGAGAGGTGCGTGAAATCATCCATCTCCCTCAGCAAGCGATCCTTTTCTGCACGTAATATATCCACATAATTTAAGCTGTATTTTGGAGGTGAACTTGCTGCTCGATTTTAGAGCAGTGGCACCGCAGCGAGTTGATTAGAACATAATGACCGACACGCCTCTCGGTCCATCAATTTCTTTTCGCCAACAATTTGACAAAACAATTGAATTGACAATATATGTTTTGAATACAAAAAATAGTTCCATTAAAAAAAACAAAGTGTAGCAAATCAAGCCGTGAAACAGTGTTCGAGACGGAGGACATTTTGGTACAATGAACTGGAAGAGATGCAAATCAGGCATTTCTGAATATGAGGGCCTGAACTCAAAATTCTTGGCTAGGTATTTGTGGGAAGAATATCATTGCATGAACACCAATCACAATAATTAACAGGATTTCTGTAGATCTAAAGTTAACATCAATGTCGGCCAGTGGATAAATACCCTCTTCGACTGCCACCAATATCGGGTATTAGGGCTATTGACAACATACATTAACTAATGAAACAATTATTATACACCAGCAATAACTCTCTCCTATTGAATCTAATTGTATTTTCTGCAGCCCAACATTAGCAGCAAAAAAACTTGAGGTTTACCTCATCATATGGCTTGTGACAGTATAAGTGATATCTTTCACAGTTGGAATTTCCAGCAATCCTTGCAGATTGGCTGGCCTCTCCCACACACGATCATAGGAGCTTCCCAGCGGTGAGACACGAAACCGCCTTTTAATTCCCAATCCAAACCGAGTTGCCACTTGATAGTTAATCAGAATCTGTGTCTATTGACAGATACAACCGACGCCTAACCGCTCGTTGCTGGCCAGGAGAAGAATCAGGTCTTTGAGTTCTTGGTGATGGTTTATTGCTTTCGCTGCGGTTTATGCTTAGTAGCAATGAGGCTGTATGTACAGAATAAGCAGCAAAGAGAGAATGAGAAGCAAAAACATCGAAGATAATCAGGAATGAATTAGAATTGTTGTCCTGTTAGTAAGCATAAAACAAAGAAAGTAGGTATTGTCTACGTAATGAAGGCATGCAAGGCAAAGCTAAAGACCAAGTGACTTCATAGAACACAAATCAGAGTGCATATAACATTATAGATGCCAATGATATTTCACAAAACATGATAATCAATCTGACCTCGTAGTTATTTGAAAATAGGAAACTGCAAAATCGTAAAAATAAGAACCAGATGCAATAAGCATTTTGCATGAAGTAATAAAACATTATGTTACTTAAAACCACAATGCTCAATGCAATATACATATGGTTAAGATAACCTGCTAATAGCATCAGCTCGTGATGAGTGACGTGTGTATGCTAAAGTATGTAGAAATGTGCTTATTGTTTGATCCATATGCAGTAGCTTGAACCGAACGGAGCTTGAAGCATGTCTTATTAGCCTGTAGAAATTGTCATGAGGAAAGAGCAGTTCACACAGCTTTCTAGCAGGTGGTAACCACCCATTGGCCAGGTACTCACTTTGAGGCTTAGAAATGGGAAGCCAAGGAAATGTGGAAAGGAACTCTCAGAAGAGAGAGCTTGACGAGTGTAGCAACAACCAAGAGATCAGACCTCACCTTTTGAGGCTTAGAAATGGGAAGCCAAGGAAATGTGGAAAGGAACTCTCAGAAGAGAGAGCTTGACGAGTGTAGCAACAACCAAGAGATCAGACCTCACCTTGGCCAACCAAAATCTCAGCTTGGCGCTGAAATGACACTAAAATACCACCTTAACCCAACTATAACGCATGCCTGACCAATTCCATTTCAGGCAAGTTGTATTTAACTGAACTGAATCACCCAAGCTTCAGCTAAACTCCCATCAGTTTGGACGAATTGGATTCCAACTTCATTGATCAAACTCCAATCACCACGAGGCTTTTATAGTTAATTCTTTGGATTCAAAATCTCTGCTAAGGTCTGAAATTCTAGCAGATCCCTTACCAGTTGTGATTTTTCCGATAACTTGTATGTACATATATCATCATCAAAAGAAATTAAAACTTTTCCTTGCTTTCACAGTATGCTGCAAAAAGTAGTGAAATCAAAATACTAAACTAACCATCCTTTAAAGCTTTTGATGTTTAAGTTCGCATGCATAATAGGACAACTAATTGCTATATCTATATAGCAAAGTAGTGCACTTGTATTGGTGATGCTAAGCTACTGATGATCGTGAATCATAATTAAGAGATGAGCACTAGTATTTCTGCTGACAAGGTACTTACCAGCATCACTTAGTACATCCATCTGAGTCTCCGTGGGTGGCTCCAGCTGCCTTGAAATGGATCCGTTCAAAGGGGCAGACTCACCATGACCACTGCCAGCAGCAAGTCTAAGAGATATCCAATCATCAGAGTTCATCCCATTTGGTAAGTCAGTTTGGTTGATCATGCCATCTTGAAGGGCTACACCAACTGGCTGGTTAGGAAGAAAAATTTGTAGAGAAGGGTCATCATCTGTAAATGCAAGGGGATCATCAACAAAGCTTTCTTGCATTGTAGCGCTGGCCTGACAATTTGAAAACTCTTGGACTTCGGAAGTTTCCTCGCCATCATGTGGTGTCAAACCAAAGCCATTGAGGGGTGGACAGTCAACAGTAGCTTGTGGATCAGCCAGGACATCTAGGACCTCTGTTCCGAAAAGTTGGAAATTTGAGGCCGGCGGAGGGCAAGTTTGCATTGGCCACATGGGCATGGGCATCACAAAATCATCAGTGTTATTAAACAACTCAAGGAATGACGTTCCACTTGTCTCTGGACAAGGGTTCTCAGAGTATCTTTCTGAAGCCTTGGGATGAGTTGGAAAAGCAACCATATCAATTTCAGATGGATGAACTCCATTTGTAGGTTCAGGAGAAATTAATGTGATGTTATCTTCATCCGAATCACTCAAGCAAATCACATCTGGTTCTTCTAATGGCGCTGGAGGTCTATCATCCATACTGTATGTTCCATCAAAAATAAAAGATTCAAAGTCGTGGCAATTGTTCAGTGACAAATTAAAAGGCCCTTCAAATTCTTGATTTACGCTTTGGTCCTCCCCTTCTCTATAGCTTCCAGTTGCACTGCTACTCATATTTATTATGTTCTGACTATTATTGTCAAGCCTAAGAATAGGACTCCGAGATGACGAAGCCCTAGTATCTTCAGGTCCTCCATTTGCATCTAATTTCATCCCTAAATTCAGAGTAAATCGGCTCGATGATGGACTTTTCTGCTTCACATGCCTTAGATCGCCAAAATCAGACTTTGCTTGTACATCCACATTATCTGAGAGGGTACCATCAGGCAAATGCCATCTGGAAAGATCTCGATATTCTACTTCACCCTTAACACGCCAAGAACCATCAGGCTTTACATCGATCTCAGTTACATCTTCTCCGCAATTTTGAAGCTGTTAGCACCACAAGAAAAGTGATACTGAATATTGAAATGACAAAATCAACATGAAAGTCAAATGGAATGGTAGCAAACCGAAGTTCCACATAAACCTACCATAGAAGTGATACGATTAAAATATGGATCAATAATAATGTTCTCGAGTGCATAGTTCTTTAGACATATTGGGCATTGCCACTACAAAAGAGAAATTCTTGATGAGTAAACAAGGAAAATAAAACAAATATTGAGGAAAGAAAAATTCCAAGAACAGCATAACCTTCCGAGATCTGCGGTTAAGCTCTACAAAAGCTTCTAGATCAAAACCTTTCATATGAGCACAAGGCTTGAACCTTCCTGCTACTCTAATCCGAGAACCAGTCATCTGAAGGTATATTAGGGAAAGATTTTGGTTAGCATCCACAGTGTGATCGATCATGAAGGAATAGAGGTCAACAACCAGGATAGCTAAATTCATTGACCCAAGGTTGATTTAATTCTTTAGCATAGAATTTTACACTATCACTTACTGGGCAACGGAGATTCACAGTTACAGAATCAGCTACAAGTTCTATATCACTATCACTGTCTGCATTTTCAGCCTCAGCTCCACCACCAACACAGCGCCGAACACGAGCAAGTGCTTCCTGAAATTGCTCACCATTTGCTTCCTTTGGAACCAGATTAAGAACCTGAAGATCAATGAGTTAGTTAAAATAAGTGTCACGCCGATTTCAACATTAATATCTACTAAAGGTTGAAACAGAAGATAATAGGAATGCAAGAATAAGTCTCAATGAAATATGTTTGATGGTTAGCTAGTATGACATGTAACACTTGGACAAGCTTTGCTGTATGGAAAATTATACAGACACCATATTTTCGCCTTATAAAAACATCTGGATGTAGACAATTTGTTAGGAGATATAACAAATCTGAAATAGAAATGAAAAAAAGAAAGAGAAATACAAGATGCTCCCACAATTTGGATGATGCTCAATATCAGTGTTATTAGCTACTGAACCAAAAAGCAAAGCCAATCTTTGGGGGTTATGTTTCTTCCAATGGATCATCTAGCTACTTAGTGCCAAGAACAATGAGGTAACACAAGGGCCATTATTACCAATGAACAATTTGAATCCAGTGAAGATGTAAGTTGCCAATTCAAGAAAATATAGTTACATTACTTGTTGAACTGTCCGCCTCTTGACAAGTCTGATTCCAAAGCAGAAAACACGAGCATCATTCCTTGATAAAACAATTTTGTTAACTCCTTCCATACTACATGTGCTAATCTGAAAAATAAAATCAGATACTAGTCACTAAAAAAAGGAGAAAATGGGATAGCTAAATGAATAAAAGTATCCTCAGAACTTGGAGATTTCTAGAAAAAATTAATTATACTTATTCTTTGTATAAATAGTTGTGTCAGTGTGAGGGAAGCAAGGAACTAACCACTGGACCATCATCACGGCCATTTATTCCCAATAACTGTGAGCCTGGTCTAGCAACCACTCTGACCGAAACACCTATTTCAAAGCAAGATAAGCATATATAAGTAATTGACAAAATATCCCGACAGTAAATGTCAATCTCGCTGAAATGATGCAATTTTGCCATGAACTGCAGAATACTATTTCTAATCCACTGTATATCTTCAAAGAATACTGAAGTACATCAGCCGATTCAATCTTTTGGGATGTGGTATGCATGAGACCAATCAGGTTAGTTGCTACTCGTGAGATATGTAAGTCCCGCATTCATGCAAGTCATTTGTAGGATTTATTAAGACAACTACAACAAACTGTGTCCTCCGACAGACTAGGATCACTAGAAAGATGTTACAGGGTCAGAGTTTTATGTATATTGAAATATCATTTTTAGGATATATTTGGTTTGACATTCTCTATGTATATAAACAACTGAGATGAGATAACAACAATACATGGGTGTGACATTACTAAAAAGAAAAATAAAAAATAATAGTATATGAGATCAATTAGGTAAAGTTCTAATATATAATCAAATAAGAAAAATAGATTGAGATGGTATGAACATACTTTAATTATACTAGTTAAAAATCAGAATAATACATATAAAATTATACAAATATATTATATTTTGAGTTCATGTCATATCAATTATACTGTTATTAGGATAATAATTATATAATATTAATGCTAAACGAAATTTATAATAATTACATTATTACAAAGCATTGTGCATAAATATCTTATACAATTTATGATACCATTTTCGTCATCTCCTATACAATATTTTTTTTTATTGGATATTGTAAGAGTTAATACTATGTAGGTGCTAATCTAAAGGTATGTTAATGTCCTATATGATGGTAAATTTTTGGCAAAAAAAAAAAGTTTTCAGGACGGGGAAATATAGTGAAGATCTTCACTAGAGTTAGGTGTTTTTCTTTTTCAATCCCTGTATCACCCTTTATATATGCCTTCTGTCCCTTCCCTCTCCTCAAGTCCTGTTTTAGCCTGACAGTGATTGAAATGCTTGATAAGTATTCCCTCACCATTGCTACCATTGCCAATAACAATAGCATCATACTCACCACCTTCCAACCCATGCTAACACATGACTATCTCCATGTTAATGACACACATCATCATTTGCAGCAGCCCCTGCTTCCTCTTTCCTTGCTCTTGTCATTCCATCCCTTAGATCCAGAGAAGTAACCCCACATTCCAGTACTGATGTCACCCATCACTCTAGTCTCTATGAGCCCCTGACCACCCTCTCCCTTCGCATTCCTGCCATCTTCTCTTATAACCCTAGCCCGCATCCCTGTAAATCTTTAAAACTAGTCTACCACAAGATCTACTTTGCATCCCTATCTTTTAAATCATAGTATAATGCAGTGCCCTGACCAAGAAGATTACCAAACCAATTTCTTCTTCCATATACAAATCACAATTTATGCATCTAGTTCATCTCAAGAGCTTCCTGATGAATGGAACATCCAATTTGGACCCGATCCAAAGAGCCCCATGCCAAGTCCAGGGCCCTCAGGTAGATGAGAAAACCTAGTTTTTCAAATGATAGATTGAAACAAAAATAATAAAAAATAATGAAATAATACAGTGCAGCGAGAAAAAAGAGGGAAAAGTGGCAGACTTAAAAAGTGTCTCTGCATTGAAAACAAAAATTCTTCAAAAGTATCAGAGAATGGGTATGTGGTGATTAAAAAATTCAGGTTTTTTGAAGCAGCATTGATGCCTTCCACTCCTCTTCTTTGACTCTCGTGGTCATACAACTAAACTCTTTAACTGTTAGTTTTCATCTTGCACTTGTCCTTTCATGTATTTTCTACATAATGTGAAATTAATTATTGATTGTCCATTCAGCATCTCTTTTCTCTTGAATTGGTGGTAGACCTTTACTTTGTCTCTCCTAATATCTCCCTCGTTCAGAGTAAATGACCAAAAACCAGTCTCCTATCATTTCTCCTCTCAGACTAAATGTGAAACCTAATCTCAGAGTAGATGTAAGTCAATCATCTCTTCTCTTTTCTTTTGTGCCTGGTTAAGCATAAAAATGTCCTCGGAGAAAATATTCTAAAATTTTTTATACTATGTAAAAAAAATCTATAGGAAAAGAAAGGCCTTTGAAAAAGATGGGCATTTTAATAATAGAACATTCTATTATTATTATTATTACTTCAATAAAGTACCCATATCAGGAGTAACTGGATAATGTGGAAGCGCAAAATAATGAAATGCTATAGTCCACTATAATACAAACGTTGAATATAAGGCTCCAACACATAAAACTTGTTAAATTATAAAGAAATACCCTACTAGTCTACTGAATCTAACCAGCCAGTGGCCAAGTAAACCCACATTTTTGCAATTTTGATGTAGGAAGCCACTTGGACTGCTCAAAATTCTGATTACAATGTTCAGATCAAATCCAATCGGTTCGGATAGGCTTTTAAATTTATGCCTACACTAACGCAATCACTGTGTCCGTTATTCAAACAATAGAGTTCAAGAGAATTCCCATTTACGAGCTTAGAAACCAAGGAACTAATAAATGAAAGAACATGAAGACCATGAAAAGGTCTAGGATAACATGATGAAGTTATCTCCTTCGACTTTGCTCAAGAATGTCATAGTGAATCCTTCCATCAACTTCAAAGTATGATTTACAAATATTAAGGCTCTATGGATAACGAAAAAAAGAGAAGTCATTTCAAAGTTTGAACAATGAGCAGGAAGCCAATTTAAACAAAGAGGAAAATTATTTTTTTGTTGCAAGATAACAAGAACCTGTGATGGAAAGCAATTGCAACTTTTACCACCAATTTTTTATTTTAATCACATGCAACTATAAATCTGAAATAGTATGCCCCATATTTCACTAATCATAGCCTTACGAATTTAAGACTTCAGAGAGAAAGTGAATCTTGCACCAAAAGCCATAACATTCCAACAATTTACTGGAAAAGTTTCAATTTTACAAAATTAGAAGTGTGGTTCCATACCATTGACATGCAACTCGGTAAGCTGGGGCCAATGCATTCTAAATGGAACCTTATCATTGAGTAGTAGAGACCAAACCTGCATAGAGGCTGTGCTGTTATAATAGAATAGAATCCAGTAATTAACTTCTCACAAAATAAAACAGTAAAACACGGCTAAAGTGAAAACTTGCGCTATGTATCATATGCAATAGCAGATGGCACCACGGTCAAGGGCTCATGAGCAAGATGAACAATAAAGGCAAAGTCAAGCACAAAGACGAATGATCAAGGTCCCAATCAGAAGCTGAAGAGTATAACAAGCATTGAAACCTTTCTCCTGCAGTACTCCTATTATTTCTTTTTCAAATAAACAGCATAGCAGATCTCTCTCCTCTCCTATTCCTTCTTCATTCTCCCAAGCAAACATAGCCTAGGTTTTCCCTTCTCCCATTCCTCCCCCTTCTTTCAAGCAAACATAGCCTAGGGTCTTCCTTTCCCCCATTCCTCCCCCTTCTTACTATCATCTCATTTTCTGGTCCAAGTAAATTACGACCTAAGAGATGAACAAATAAAATTTCACAGTTGTACAAAAGGAGAATAAATAAATAACAGTTGCAACTATGAGAAAGTCAATTGTATGCAAAGCAGAGTTACAGTTTAATTCATATTTATTTGCCGGCCATGCATGGTATGAGGAAAAGATCAAAAGTGTCCGGGATACAGTGTTTAAAATAATGTTTTACTCTGGTAAGGTCATGAATTACCCACCAGAGCACTGGTAGATGGACCATCATTTTTCACTAATTTGACTGTGAACTGCCTATACAAAGCAGTATATAGTCAATATACCACCATGCTCTAAATGGATAACTTGTATTGAGCAATAAACCACCTACTGCAATCAATATGCCTTATGCTTTGACAAAGACAACAACAGGAGGAAGTAGATGCAATACAAGGACCAATGGTGCAGCACCCAATCCATCAGAAAAACCAAGCTATCTAGGTCTCAAGTTGTTCCCTCAAAAGCAGCTGATGGAATGACCAGCAGTGAACAGTGAGAACAACAATAAAGAGTAACCTTGATAATGGTTTTTAAGGCGTAATTAGTTTAGATAATGTGTTAATGTAAATGAGTCATCAATGAAGTTTTAAGTAAAAACTGCATTATACTGGAGACTGTCTTGTCCCTGTCCCTCACAAGAGGCTTATGTATCCGACGACAAGAGAATTTTCTCTCTCTTCTATATGTTCAGCCTCTTCTTACATCCTGTACATACCACGTTGATGAGCAGCAAGTGACTGTACCAAGTACTTGTAACTACTCCGTGGTAGTTTTGATTTGATCAACCAAGTCAAGTTAGGTTCTATTACGTTTTGATGCCCTGTGTCTAAGTGTGCAGAAACTTAGGAGCATAGAAAGTCCAGGAAAAGACGCATCTAGCGAGAAAGACAACATGAGAAAGAGTCGATGGGTTCGGTGCGTCCGAGGGACGAGGCGCTGGGAAAGAGTACGTCGGCAAACGAGAAGGAAGTGCGCGGCGGTTCTGAGAGACGAGAAGCCGGAGCGGAAGGTTGCTCGAGAAGGTCGGAAGATGGGTTTGGATGAGCTCTCTTCCGGCCGAAATCACCCAAGCAAGCAAAATCGGAGCAAGAGCTCGGACCGAAAAGTCAACAGGGTGTTGACTCATGGTCCGAGCGCCCGAATCACCTAGGCGCCTCGCCTAGCAGGGGTTGTGTCGAACCGGTCTGGGTGCCTCGAACCCTGCCGAGCGTTCAGACAAGAAAGTTTATCTAAACGCGCGCTGTCGCGATCCGGTGCAATGGAGATAAAATTTTATCCCCTTCCAGGTGCCCCGATCAAGACTATATATAGTCTTGATCCCAGTAGTTGAAAAACAACACTTGTAAATAATTCCTTTGTCTGTTGTACTACTGTTTGAGCTGTCAACGCTGTAAGAGGCTAATCCGCCTGGAGGAGACTTTGATAGTGAATTCTAATTACCTTGGATTAGCAATCCTGATTGCAAACCAAGTAATTCCTTTTGTGCCTCTGTTTTTAGTTACTTCTTATTTCTTTTTATACAAGTGTCTATTTTAATAAAGTTGTAAAGTTCGAGAAAGGTTAGTTTTTATTTGCAAGGCTATTCAACCCCCCCCCCCGGCGCCCTCTCCAACCGACCAAGAGATCAACAATTGGTATCCGAGCAAGGACGCTTTAAGAGGACTAAACTCCGATCGAAGCACAAGAGATGGTCGGACCGAGCATCTACCCACCGAAGTTCGAGGGGGAATTCGCGAACTAGAAGAAAAAGATAGAGATATTCTTTAAGACAGATTTTGATTTATTACTAATTATGAAATTTGGTCTTGTAGCACCAGAGGGCAAAGAAGAATACCAATGGACGAAAAAGGAGCAAGCCGACTTTGTGGCAAATGGTAAAGTAGAGTTTCATTTGCTTAGCGTTTTACCACCTCAAGAAGTCAACCGGATCGAAGCCTATGAGTCAGCCAAGGAGCTTTGGGAGAAATTCCTAAAACTACACAAATGTACCTCGGAGGCAAAACTAGCGAGACGGGATATGCTTCGGAACGAGATCAACAACCTCAGATTAGAAAAAGGCGAAATCGATGCACACCTTTACTCAAGGATCAAGGAACTCATCACCGGACTCACGAATCTCTGAGAAAAGGTAACCAACCGAGATTCGCTAAGGTATGCGCTTAACGCTTTTCCTAGGACTTCTGAATGGGTATCCTTAGTAGATGCATATTACATCTCTAAGGATCTAGAGGTAAATACTTTAAAAGAGTTATTTTCTATATTTGAAGTTCATGAAACTAGATATGCAGATCTGAAGAAGGAACCCAAGCACAACATTAGCTTAAAGGCAAAAATAGATGAGAACCGGAATCCGAAACTTCTCTCGATGATGACGAAACGACGTTCATGGTAAGGCAATTTAAAAAGTTATTTAAAACTAATAAATTTAAAGTGCAAGATAAAAGAAGAAGAAGCAAGGTAAATGCTACCACTGTAATGGAAAAGGGCGCATGAAAGATAAATGCCCTAAATTAAAGAGCAAGGACAAGGGCAAGGACAAGAGCAAGGACAAAAGACCAGTCCAGACAAAGCATCGAAATCTAAAGGCAACGTGGGACGAAACGTCGTCCGAGTCAGAGATCGAAGCCATCGCCGGACTTGCGCTAGTGGCAAGCCACCAAGAAGACGACGGAGCAAGTTCATCGAAGATGAACATCGAGAGCATCGATGAAGGGGGAGGAACATCGAAAGAAAGCAGCTCTACAAGGGGGAGCATCAAATTCTGAGATCAACAAGGTAAGTTTGGTATAATCTCTACCTCCGAATAAATTGTTTGAATTTATAAAAATGTTGTCGAAAAGTTCTTACAAATTAGAAATTAAAAATATAAAATATAAAAAGGAAAATGATGAATTAAAACTAACCTTAGAGGATGCTGTCGATTAGAAGATTTCGACAAGATAAAAGTTGAAAATGAAAAGTTGAAAATAGAAATAGAAAATTTAAAAAGTTTTGCATGCTCACATGTTCAACTAGCTCGATATTACTCAGGATTTGATTGGTATTATAGATACTATAAGAACCAAATCAGAAAACTATCACCAAAACATATTCCGAAAAAAAATTCTTATTTATCCGATAGGAAGGAATCTATTTTGTATTCCAAAATCATGCTTGGATTGAATTTGTATGCATGTATTACATTTGATTTGATATTTTTATTGCTTAGAAATAATTATTTGATTTAATAATTTCTATTTGAAACAATTTTGATCCTAATTTTTCCGAGAAAGAGGAATTCAATACTCATATGTAAAAATAATTCTAAATAAAACATATGATTTTAAAAAAATCATTGAAAAATAAAACGGACAAAAATTTCAAAAAAAAAATTCTTGAACAGAAAACATAATAATCTTTCACAGAAAAATAAAGTTTGAAACAATAACTCTGCAAAATAATTTTAAATGGAAAAATATGATTTTTGTCAAACAATTCATAAAAAATATTTTAATGGTCAGAAAAATTTGAAATTTTTCGCAGAACTAATTGTTGCAAAATTTATTTTTCTGTAGTGAGGTAATATTTAAATATGTTTTAAAATATTAAAATTATTATTATTATTATTATTATTATTATTATTAATCTTACATTTAAAAAAATAATTTTTACCTCTTTTATTCAATTTTTAATTTTAAAATTTATAATTTTTTTTAATAAATAAAATTAAAAAATTAAAAATTAAAAAAACATAAACTAGTCGGGTGGGCCAGGGCTAGCCCACCCCACCCCACTTGAACACGTTCAATGAAGGGGTGTTATAACATCCCTTCACAACCCTTTTAACATCAAAGGGGTGTTATAACACTCCTTTAATAGAGCATTGTGGATGCTCTAAGCATTTTTTTGGAAAAATATGGCTTTATATAAAAAAGAATTTATTTATGCTTAAAATGATATAAATTTATAAATTGGAAAATCCAGATTATCGAAACTCAAACTTCCTTATCTTTATTTAGTTAGTTTTTTTTTAACCCTTACTCTATTTTAGGTTGATTTCAAAGTTATATTCTTACTCTACTCCCATTTTTAATGTGATCAAAGGGGGAGAACTAGATGTTAAGTCTAGGGGGAGGGTATATTTTTTTGATTTTTGCACTATATTTCTTATATGCAAAATATTTACTTGCCATTTTTATTATTATTTGTTTTTTTGTTTACCCTAACTTAACTTTGGGTTGCTCGCATCAAAAAGAGGGAGATTGTAAGTACTTCGTGATAGTTTTGATGTGTTCAATCAAGTCAAGTTAGGTCCTGTTATGTTTTGATGCCCTGTGTCTAAGTGTGTAGGAACTTAGGAGCACAGGAAGTCGAGCAAAAGACGCAGCTAGCAAGAAGGACGACATGGAAGAGAGTCAACGGGCTCAATGTGTCCGAGGGGCGAGGCGCTGCGGAAGAGTACGCTGACGGACAAGAAGGAAGCGTGCAGCAATTCCAAGGGACGAGAAGCCGGAGCAAAAGGTTACTCGAGAAGGCCGGAAGATGAGTTCGGGTGAACCCTATTCCGGATGACCGAAATCACCCAGCGAGTGGAACTGGAGCAAGAGCACGAACCAAAAAGTCAATAGGATGTTGATTCGTTGTCCGGGCGCCTAGATCACCTAGGCACCTCGCCCAACGAGGGTTGTCATCCCGGTCCGGGCGCCCAAAACCCTTCCAAGCGCCCGACCAGAAAGTTTATCCAAACGTGCACTGTCACGATCTGGTGCGATGGGGATAAAATTTTATCCCCTTTCAGGTGCTTGGAACCCTTCCAGGTGCCTGAAACCCTTCCAGGCGCCTATAAATACAGTCCTGATCCCGGTAGTTGAAAAATAACACTTATAAGCAATTTCTTTGTTTGTTCTACTACTGTTTGAGTTGTTAACGTTGTAAGAGACTTCTCCGCCTGACGGAGACTTTGATAGTGAGCTCTAATTGTCTTGGATTAGCAATCCTCTGATTGCAAACCAAGTAATTCCTTTTGCGCCTCTGTCTTTAGTTACTTATTTCTTTTTATGCAAGTGTCTGTTTTAATAAAACTGTAAAATTCGAGAAATGTTAGTTTTTATTTGCAGGGCTATTCACCCTCCACCCCCCCCTTTCCCCCAGATGGCCTCCAAGGGACTAACAGTACTATTGGAGTAAAAGGTGATATCGCTCACCCCAAAAGGCCCACTATCATCGGCCCCACGACAAGAAGTAAATCACGAGGATATTTTATCCTAGCATAACCCTTTGTATGAGGGAGGTCAAACGCCCAATGAGGTATTTTGCACCTGCTAAGAATTGATCTCGAGATTTATTGAAATGAACACCTATGCAGGTACTAACTGCGCCAACCAACTCGTGGGGACAATTGTACCAAGTATTAGAACAGTATGGTAATGGACCAGAATTTAGATGTCAATAGAAGTCTAATTCAGCATTAGTGTTATTTGATAGTCTAAATTGCATTTGAAAATTAAATTCTTACTATGAGTTATAGACCAAAAAAGAGAATTAAAGCAATAATATACATACTTGCATACCAAGAACAATAAGATGGCCACATGACAATTATAATATTTTGTCAGTAGTTTTAGAAAATTAGCCGACCCCACCTAATCGGATAAGGCTTGGTTGTGGTTGTTGTTGTTACTGTTATTAGTAGCTTTAGAAAATACGAATGAACCACATGGCAACATCTACCATATAATTTGTAGCAAAAGAAAACAAGAGAATCATAATAAACCTGAAGACTGTAATCATGTCTTTGTAAAAAATCCTTATCTGATCTTGACAACTGAAATGTCTTCTCTGCATTCTGCACTGTATTGGTGCTGGAAAGACAAGCATAGACGGCACAACTTAAGGATGCAGGAAAAAAAATATATTCGAGCACAAAACAAATAACCAATATATCAAAGAATTTTAAAAAACTTCACAATTCACTTTAAAAGAACTTATGCAATGCTCCACTGGATTGAATATACAGCTGCATATTGCTTAATCTTCAATTGGTTCTCATACCTAGTTGAATGTCACATAGGGTCATTAGGTTAAGTAGACAAGCTATCTTGTTTATCTTTAATTTAATCATTATTATATGTATATGTTAATTACCACATTGGTATATATTAGTTAACATATTATCGGTATATATTAATTACTATATATCTGTCAATTAGATTAGTTGTCAATTAATTTAATTATAGTTTCCTAAATAGATCCTTAGTTCTATATAAATATGTCTCATTCTTCAAAAAAATTTATGAATTCTTTTTATCTTAAGTTACATGGTATCAGAACCTTAGTGATGATAAATTAGGGCTAATCTCCAACGGTTCTCTCCCTCAACCTCTAGGATCCCTCCAAGGCTTCCCCTTTGACGCCTTCCGCTCACTAGCCAAGACACAGCCCAACTTCGACACTTCTTCCTTCGCCAACACAAGGATCGACTTGTGGTGACATCTTCGATCCCTCCTCCCACGAGCCCTAGCCGCCGACGCTCCCCGTGTTCAGAGACAATTCCGTTGCTTCCTCCTCATCGACATTTTCGCCATGTACCTATGCGGCCGAGCCCTAGCTGCCAACGAGCACTAAACCCCTATAACTAGCAATGTACCGCGATTGTGCTGCCTATTCCACGATCGTGCTCATCTCTTATTGTGACAACCTCGACATTGCTTCTCGCCACAATAGTACGCGATCGCGTTGCCTATTCCACGATTGTGCTTGTCTCTTGGAACGACAACCTTAGCGTTGCTTCTTGCTGCAGCAATCGCACGCACTTCTGACCCCAGCAAAGTCATCACCTCTGCCACGGGGCATCTTCTTCTTCTTCTTCTTCTTATTATTATTATTGTCCACAACAAGTTTGTCCTGTTTGGCCACCATCGGCGTCAGACCTCAGATCTTCCCGACACACGCTAGAGATCCGTGCACCGTAGCTACAGAGGCTCCATCTCCTGTTGCTACTTTTTCTTCCCACCGCCATTGCATTTTGGTCGATCGTCCTTCTCCCGTGGGATAAAATCTTACAATTGAGAATAAATCTTCTATTGTGACGGATGTAGCGCCCGTGATCTCTAAGATCAATGACCATAAGTTAAATGGTTCGAATTATTTGGATTAGAGTAAGACTGTTCGTCTTTATCTACAAAGTATTGATAAAATTGGTCATTTGATTGATGATCCTCTAAAGATAATTTCAAATAGACATGGCTTAGAGAGGATGCTCGCTTGTTCCTTCAAATTCGGAATTGTATTGATAGTGAGGTAATTGGTTTGATCAATTGTTGTGAATTTATTAAAGAACTGATGGGCTATTTGGAATTTTTGTACTTTAGAAACGGGAATCTTTCCCCCATGTATGAGTTTTGCAAAGCCCTTTACCATGTAGAAAAACAAGATCAGCCTCTGATCAATTACTTTATAGCGTTTAAAGAGACATGAGGTACCTAATAGGTTGTTACCTTTTAGCCCTAATGGGAAGGTTCAACAAATCCAACGAGAACAAATGGTTGTCATGAGCTTCCTTGTTGGTCTATCTAAGACTTTGAGTCTCCTAAGTCATAAGTTCTCTCTGGTTTTGAAGTCTCCTCTCTACAAAATGTATCTAGTCGTATTCTCTATACAGAAAGTATTATACATGTTCCTCTTAGTGGTGTTTTGGTAAGTCACAATACTAATTATGTGGCTGGAGGATCAACTAGTCACAATGAAAACAAAGGAGGAGGTTCCCACGATTTTCAAACTCGAACACTAAATTCTGGTGGTATTGTGTGCAATTACTAGCATAAGTCAGGTCATACTGAGTGTAGAAAGTTTTAGCAAAAACACTTCGCCCATATTACATCCACTAATGATGTATCTGATAAATCGGTCATTATTTCTGCAGATGAATTTGTCAAGTTCTCAAAAATATTAGAAATCATTCAAGTCATCATCTCCCTCTGTCATTGCTATTGCTGATTCAGGTAAACAAAACGCATGTCTTCTTTTCTCATCCTCCAAATGGGCCATTGATTCTAGTGTCACATATCATATGACATGTAATTCTAATATCTTTTCTACTTTTCAATCCAAAGCTAACACTCATACTATTCGTGCTGGTTTTGATGTTGGTAATGATTGTAAATGTTAAAGACTTATTTGTGATCTAACGAGGTTGACTAAGTATGCAGGAAAATCCTAGTTGAGACTAGGCAAAGAAGTCCCGGTCAAGTAGACTAGACAAAGAAATCCTGATCGAGTAGACTTGGCAAAAGTCTTGGCAGATCAATAACATCAAGGAGAAATCCTAGGGTTCAAGGACACTAGGTGGGAAGCCTCGGGGTCGCGCACACATGGCGAAAATCTAGACGGGTCGAAGACGAACGTCTAGTGAGAAGTCCCGGAGGCCAAGATTGGATGCTGAGCAAAAGTCCAAACAGGTCTGGAGGATCAAATATTTGATAAAAAGATAAACTCTCCTGAGAGGAATGGGTGAGGACGCGTTCTCCGAGAGGGAACAGTAGGTGTTGATCTAATCTAGGGTTTCACGGGAAACCTAAAAAATCAAGAGTAGACAATCCAACGTGGATTGATTTCATTTGCACTATAATATTATATACATGTTATGCTAACTTTGTGATGCAAGATAATTCAGGCGCCTGGAAGGGATCTAGGCGCCTAGAACCGAGGCGCCTGGAAGGGATCCAAGCTCTTGGGATAGGATAAAGCCTCGAGTGATGAAATCTCATCCGATCAACGCTACGTCAGCCATTGAGGCACCAGGATGCAGATAAATTACGTCGAGATCGGATCGGATCAACGCTGAATATAGGTGCCTCAAAGGGGATCGAGGTGCCTGGATCAGGCTATATAGGCAGCGTCGATCAACAGCCTTCAATCATCACTTTCTACGTCCAAACGACTTCCGTGTTGCTCTAAAATTTTGCTACGACACCGAAATGTTGCCCTAACAACTATGCTCAAGCTTCCACTCTAAGAATGGTATAATTGTTTATTTACTTGTATTTTAAATTCAGTATCCTTTTGTAAACCTTCGTGCTATTAGTAAATTATCCAACAAAAATACTCAGCGAGTGCGGACCTTAGACTAACAGTCACCGGGCTCCGGGCTGTGAACCAAGTAAAAAGAAATCTCTCATGTTTCCAAAAAAGTGAAAAAGCGATGCGCGTTATTATTCACCCTCCCCCTCCCCTCTACCGATTCTTTCGATCCTACACATACTGTTACTTTAGTTGATGGGTCTCCATGTTATATTCGTGGGTTTGGCAATATCAATCCTATCTCTTTGCTTCCTCTATCCTCTGTCTTACATTTACTTAAGTTGCATCTCATTTTTTTTCCTAATCATTGCTTATTTCAAGATATTTTGACGAAGAAAATTGTTGGCAAAGGACATGAGTCTAGAAACCTCTACATTCTTGACACAAAGCTCCCAAATTCTTTTGCTTGCTCGAGTGTTACTTCTCCTTTCAAGACTCATTGTAGGTTGGGACATCCATCTTTATCTTTGCTCAAAAAGCTTTGTCCACAATATGGTAAGGTGTCTTTATTCGATTGCGAATCATGTCAATTTGCAAAACATCACCGTCTTAGTTCAAGTCCTAGAGTAAATAAACGTGCACTATTCCTTTTAAATTAGTTCATTCTGATATTTGGAGTCCTTGTCCTGTTTTATCTAAACATGGTTTTAGGCATTGTTACTTTTGTTGATGATAATTCTTATGTTTATCTGGTTATATTTAATGAAAAATCGTTATAAGTTATTTCCTCTGTTCTGTGTCTTTTGTGTTAAGATTAAAACTCAATACAAAATGTTCACCCATACTTTGCGAAGTGATAATGCTAAGGAGTATATGTCTAGTTTATTCCAATCGGATATGGGTCAGAATGACATGTTTCATGAAATCTCTTATGTTGACACTCCATCCCAAAATGTAGCTGAACATAAAAATAAGCATCTTCTTGAAACTACATGACTCTTTTATTTCAAATGAATGTTCCTAAAGCTTTTGAGGCTAATGCAGTTTCTACAACATATTTTCTCATTAATCATATGTCATCCTTTGTCCTTCGTGATGAGATCCCTTACAAAATTCTTTTTCCCAATAAGTCATTTCCTATTAACCTTAGGATATTTGGTAGCACTTGTTTTGTTTGGGATGTTCATTCACATGTCACTAAATTAAGTCCCAAGTATTTGAAGTGTATCTTCCTTGGTTATTCTTGTCTCCAGAAAGGTTACAGGTGTTATTGTTCAAATATCTTATCCCAATTGATGTTAACTTCATGGAATGCACACCTTATTTCTCGTTCTCACTTATTCCAACTCATTAAAGGGAGGATGACAATTTGTTGGTGTATTATATCACACCCTCCGCACCTATTCTAGAACCGACTCCAGCGAAACCTCCTATTATTTAAGTCTACTCCAGGCATCACCCTCTAGATTCATATCCTGCACCTACTACTTTGTCATCATATCCAGTCCTAAGCGATGATCTTCCTATTGCGTTACGCAAAGGTAAACACTAATGTACTTATCCTACTTCTTCTTTTATTTCTTATAACGGCTTGTCGTCTTCCTCTTGTTATTTTATTGCTTCACTTGACTCTATCTCTATTCCTAAGACTGTAAGTGAAGTCATATCTCATCCTAGTTAGAAAGATGCAATGATAGAGGAGATGAATGCTTTAGAAGATAATGACACTTGGGACTTGATCGATCTACCTTCAAGGAGACCGAGCTATTGGATGCAAATTATTATTCACAATTAAAGTCAATTCAGATGGGTCAGTTGCTAGATTAAAAGTTCGTCTTGTCATTAAAGGTTATGCTCAAATCTATAGGATGAATTATTCGGACACTTTTTCTCCTGTTGCAAAGTTGACATCTGTTTTTTTCAATGGTCGCTACTCATCATTGGTCTTTACATCAACTTGATATTAAGAATGTTTTTCTTCATCGTGATCTTCAAGAGGTGTATATGAAGTACACTCCTAGTTTTGTTGCTCAAGGAGTCAGGGCAAGTTTATCGTCTTTGAAAATCTTTGTATGATTTGAAACAGCGTCCTCGTGCTTGGTTGATTGTTGAAAAATTTTGTATGATAAAAAACAAATCTGATCATTCTATGTTCTATAAGCAGTCAGGAGTTGGTATCATTATATTAGCTGTATATGTGAATGATATTACTTAAGTGATACCATGTTTATCGGATGCAAATTGGGCAGGTTCTAAAATGGATAGACGATCTACTTCCGGTTATTGTATCTTTGTTGGAGGAAATTTAGTCTCATGGAAGACTAAGAAGCAAAACGTTGTGTCATAATCAGAATCAGAATATAGGGCTATGACACAGTTTGTGTATGAAATAATGTAGATATATTAACTCTTAATTGAAATAGAACTTAAAATTTTAGTACCAGCTAAACTGTGGTGTGATAACCAAGTTGCTCTTCATATTGCATCAAATCATGTGTTTCATGAGCGAACTAAGTACATTGAAATTAATTATCATTTTGTTCATGAGAAAATTCAACAAAACTTGATTTCTACCGGATATGTGAAGATCGGAGAACTCATGGGCATCTTCACAAAAGCTTTAAATGAGGTTTGGGTTGATTATCTTTGTAACAAGTATGGTATGATTAATATCCATATTCCAACTTGAGAGGGTGTATTATCTATATATATATTAATTACCATATATGTATATATTAGTTACCATATTATCAGTATATATTAGTTAATATATATCTGTCAATTAAGTTAATTATCAATTAGCCTAATTATAATTTCCTAAAAATAAATCCCTAGTTTGTACATAAATATGTCTCACTCTAAGTTTATGGATTCTTTTTATGTCAAGTTACAATCATAATAAAAAGAACCAATAAATGAAATGGGAAGATATCCCTTGGTGAAAAAGATGTGATGATAAAAAGATATTACAATTTGGAAAGTGACATATACTTCAATACGGCTTGATGTGAAGACTTCAGATCTATATCAATAGAGAAGATCTAGATTCCCTTTCAATAAATTGTATGGAAATTAATATATCACAATCCAGCCACATACAAAGAGCAAATAATAATATTACTCTAATGAGGCAATTATTGATACTTGTGCTTCCTAAAGAAGATTATCCAATTTCAAGGCCAATTTTAGAAGTTTTTGCATAAGCACTACATATTTTGTGGCTTATGTTGGTGTAAGTGCTAAAAATTCTGATATTATTTATTATTCATTATGAAATGAGAGAAATCTATTATTTAATGGATTATCTCTCAATTAGTTAAATTATATTTTTAAAATAATGATAAAATTATCTAATAGAAAGGAGTGGTTACACAAATGTCCGTATATAACCCCCCAGAAAGATATGCACTATGGAGTTTTATTACTATTGCCTGCATACGGATTTTAAAACCTCACTCTACATAAAATTCTATCAAGAATTTAGTATAGTAGCGGTAGAATGATTGATTTAAAATATAAAAAATATATTCAGGAATGAAGTGCCCAGTCCATCATGCACTGACGCACGTGCGTTTATGTGACTAAGATTGGAGTCTAGATCACACTGAGCCACAGTGATGCTGTATTCATTGTACATGACAAATTGTGCAGTACCAATCAAGACAAACTCCACCGATAAGAAAGAACAAGATCAACAGAGAGGCATGGCTCACTTACTTTCAACTTTCAACTTGGGCTGAAATTAACCATCAACCCCACTTACATATACATATATTTTATGCCTTCTCATCGATTCACGCAATTATCAACTCTCAAATACTATTACTCTCTTATATCATCTTGAAAAATTGAACTATGGATACTATGGTACCCTAAGTCCCAAGCCAACAAAAAAACACAGCTTCGACATGTGACAGAATAAAAGAACCAATTTTTGCTAAAATTCTTGGAGATGGATGAGACCATTACATTAAGCTACAAAATGCACGCCTTGCGCAGGAAGTTTAACTGGGACCTAGCAAGATGAATGCAAGAGGAAAAACCTAAGAGTTAATCAGTCAAATTCAAGAGGAATGCAGAGGAGTTTGGAAATGCTAAAACAATCTTTCAATAAAGGAGCATGTCTGACTGACATAAATACTATGCATAACTGCAGAACGGTGTCAGTCTGTTACAACTGCAACTACACAAAGTGTTCATGCCAGACATTACATTGTTTAGAATTTAAGATCAACTTTCTTCCTCCAAATTATAACCAAATCACAACATTCAAACTTAGGTAATGCAAGTAGACACAGTCAATTTAGGCTAATACAACCTTCCAGATGCTGAATAAGAACAGATATAAGATGTCTTAAGTTAAAAGCAAACAATTTTGCATATCACAACATCAGAATCCGGCACGACAATTCAACAAATCATGCATGAATATTGAAATCCAAGACAAGATGGTCGCTTACCAGTCATCTGCTAGGCCACTAGAAGACAACTTCACTGGAAACAAAACATGTTTCATTGTCATCCAGAATCTGCATTTCAGAAGACCTGCTATGTTGATCAACTTATCCTAGAAATAAAAGGTTGAGGTGGAAATATTGCAAGAGATTCAACTATAACAGATACCTTTCAGAACAAAGTAACTTTGTGCAAGCAGAAAAAAGGAGTTTCAAACTATAGCTAGGATGATGATGTCTCTATGCCTCAAAACAAACTTCAATTCAGATGTGCAAATAATAAAATAAAATTGAGCATGACAAGAATTATTTAATTACCTAACGTATCTACAATCTGTGAAAACATTAAGCAAACAAACATTCCAATGACGGGTGACTACTGATAATCCAACAATTACAAGTTAAAATGTTAGAGAATGAACATGGAATCTTGTTAGAGCATCCCATATATAAATTGTAGTAAGCTTTCCTCATTACTGGAAACGTGTTTATGAGCACTAGAAGGATCAGGAGGACATACGGGTCTGCTCGATTTATTCTGCATAGTTCACAATAGAAGTGAGATGGAACTTCAGGAGTACCATCCCCAGGTTTTTCAGGAATAATAACACAATCAATATGCTGCCAGGCTCGACATCGATTATCTTCGCACTGCAAAAAAAGGGGAAAAAATCAAAATCTGTAATAAGAAAGTGTGGCTAATATTAACAATAACTCAAGCAATTAACAAAAAAATCTTTGTGGATCAACATAGCTAGAAAGAAACTTTAACAGACAAAAGGAGAACCAGAATCATCTAACAAAGATGACTGTGCATCAGTCAAAAAACTGATTTGAAACTCAATGGTGTATGAATGGATAAGTACAAATTGAAATTCTTATAGTTGCAGAGTGTGCTATCACAAGCCCTAGTAATAATTATTTTGTTTTTTCTTTAAATGATTTTTTTCATCATTATCAATTTTATCGTCAAATTGTGCTTATGGCAACCATTTGAGATAGGTTACATGGATCTTATTGCTCTAATGAGCTCCAGCAAAGTTATAAAATTGTCATCATCACAATCATCAACATCATCATCAAATTGTTCTTGTCCCAACTATGAAAAAAATATAGACCAACTAAGTTACCATTTATTACACGATTGTTTTGGTCTTATGCCCCTGGCATCTTCACTTTAATAACTAAATTTCTCAAATTTTAAATTTATTAATCATCTTTAAACAAATTCATACCATCTCACAACCTATTCTTATCTCATTTATCATATATTTAACCAACACTTACTGCTCTCAAACACTTTTTTTTGTATATTTTATCCTTTTTAGTACCCCCACATCCATGCATTATCATATTTTCAACATTAATTTTTCTTGAACACACCTCATCCCACCATCCATAAAGTAAGTAGGATCATATTATGGTCGTATGATTTCCCCTTTTAGCATAAAGGGACACAATCATTTTCCATTCTTCAGCCTATTAATGATATCTTCATAGTCTCTCTTTCTTGTTAAAGAAAAAACGAAAGATATCTAAAAACCTTATAATAGTTTAACTTATCTTAAAATCATTAGATTCTAAATTCTTTTTCTGCAGTTCAAGCTTCAAATTATTTATACACACTCATCAATTAACACAATCTTGTCAATCAATAACCATCACCAAGAAGGTTTAGTTCAATATGTTTAGTGAACTCATGGTAAAAAGGTAAAATGAGAGACTTAAAATTGACCTTTGGAGTAAACCTAGGGTTATATGAAAATCTTTTATCATATGCCTAGTAAGACTAGCATAGTTACTACATTATCATACAAATCAGTTAGCACTAATATATGATTACTTGATAGTCTTTTCTTTTCTAAAACGTATTACAATAATTGTTTAGGGATTCTATCATAAGTTTTTATTAGTTAATAAAGCACTTATACAAATCTTTATTTTCTTCTCTATGTTTTTCATATGTTATTAAATAAATAGCATCTGTAATCAATATTTCGGACATGTAATCAAATTGATTCTCTGAAATTTTTATCTTATTTCTTATTATCCTCTCAATCACTCCTCAGAATTTCATGGTATGATTTATAAACTTGATACCTCTACAATTTGATTCTTTTGTCACCATCTTAGTTCTCGAAACATTAAGTTTCTTATACAAAGAGTAATTAGAGCATTAAAGTCTCGTGAGAAAAAAAATCCCTATAATTCTATATTATGGTTTAGAGACTAGGTAGATTAGAAAATTCTAGGAAAGATTCACCTCCTCTGGAGTTTTAATTTCTTGAATACTTTTCTGTTGTCTCAAAATTTTAATTTTCTTATACAAAGATAAATAAGAGGATTAATTTCTATACTATGGTTTAGAAATTTGGTTGATTAAAAAATTCTAGGAAAGATTCACCTCCCCTAAAGTTTTACATTTTAGAAAAAGTAGCAAACAAGAGTTTTAAAGCACGCTCCTCAAACCAGTTGGTCAAATTTCTACATATTTCATTCTTATGAGTTTAAAATAAAAGGTAATTTATCGAGTACCTAAGTTTTCCAAATACCTCAATCACACACCCTACATTTAAATTACCAACTCATTTACCTCTTTTCCAAAATACCCATTGCCTCTGTCATTTGCCTTTACCTTTTTGCTGTTGTCTATTCACCAACTCGACCACGATTTCACGACCAAGTTGCAGCCGATGTGAAATCATGGTCAGGCTGCTTGACCAAGTTGGCCGCCATTTCATGGCCGCCTCTGCTGCTTGTTTGAGCGGCCACCAGTTAGACAAAAGGCGGAGGGAGGTAGACGGTGGAGGAGGGAAAGAGTATTTTTGCGATACGAGAACACGAGTTAGTGATTTTAAAACTAGGGTAAGTGATTTGGGTATTTGAAAAACTTAGGTGCATAGTTTAGTAAATTGTCGCAAAATAGAATACCAAACTTGGAAATAGAGACAACAAAATCCAAACATAATACTAATAAACATCTTGTGTTTATTATTATGTTCAACTTATTTGAAGTATCTTCTAAGATATAGTGTTCAAGAAGATTTTTTTACAGCATTTAAAAGTTAGGGAAGCAGCAGTACCTGAATCATTGATTCAGTAATTAATGATTTCCCACAGGGACAGCGGACTTTAATTTCTGGCTTGTATGAATCAAATTCTTCCTTAGGTTTTGCATGACTGAATTCAGAGCCACTGAGTTTTCTAGATGCTAAGTCTGTGGTCCCAGGAATTTGCATTTTTCTGTGTGAGGCATGCCAGAATACATTTCACTATAATGTAAAGGTGAAAGGTAAGAAACAACTGAAGCTATAATCACCTATATGTATCTTCAATTATTTTAACTACAACATCTGTACTCATATTTCTCCTCCCCCAAACTGGTTTCGGAACTGCACAGAAAGATTCAAATCCACTCTTGGTCAGTATGTATATCAAAGAAATAGTAAATGAATGGAGGCAAGTGCGTGCATATTAGTGCATAGGTAAATGGACATATTAGTGCATAGGTAAATGGACGACACACGGTTCAGCTTCAAGGTACCTTGAAATAAGATAGAGGAAAATCACAAGTGTCATCACTCAACATTGTATAAAGTGCAATTTTTATTTTTATAAAAAAAAATTTGAAGTATTTAAATTGACAAGTTGAAAGAAACAAATACATAAGATCTTGTTAGTCATCTTAACTCACTGAAGCACTTGAAGTTCCCAACACTACACAACAGTCAGGAAGCTGGCATTGAGCTTGGCTTCAATTAATGACTGGAAGCAAAAAATATTTATAATGTTTTAAAAAAACAAAGATGCCATCAAAAGAATGGAATTACTATATTACTGATTCCAACTTATCAGATGATGGACACTCCATATTTTGATTTTAGAATCTAAATAATACCCAGCTTAGATATAGAGGGAAAAAAACAAAAAACGCTATGAAAATAACCAGATGCAAATTGACATGATATAACCTAATTTAAAATTCATGTTGAGAAGATAAACTATCCTCTGGTTGCAAAATATGGTTTATCAATAAGGAAAATGAGGCAAACAAATGTAAAACTGAATATCAATTTATCAATGCCAACTAACTCAAAAAATTAAACAGAAATGAATTCAGTGAGACAAAAAGTTTAGCCAAACTGAGAGAGAGTGACAAACTACATTTCTTTTTCAACGAGGTCTACATACTAAAGTGCAGGCATGGGAAGTGATTCTAATGGTGCTTCCAAATGAAGTGATGAAAATAGCAAACAAAGTTAACCAAATTTAATACCCTGATTATCTCCAAGGAGAGCCAAAATTCTGTCCATTAGTTCCTGCATGATATAAGTAGATCAAAGATCAGGCAAAGCCATCTAGAGAAGCCAATAAAAGTGAACGACAAAAAGATTGCAACTTAGATAACAACTTAAAATTCAAATGCAGAATGGCTGATCATAGAAGAAAAACTATTTTATGTGAACCATTTGAATATGAGATGTTCAAAAATAAGTATGTTGTACAATTTTAATGAGAAATTGATGAAGAATCACGACCAATTTATGTCCTCCAATACGGCTATGTTCCCCTTCGAGCTGTGACAAGAAGAAAACGAGGCTACTAGCCTCTCTTTTAGGTCTTGAAGAAGGACGATGGAGACTACCAATAAGGAAGATGACCCACCCATGGCCTCTTGACACCATTGCGCTCTATTCGGAGTCCAGACGAGGCGAGAATCATCTTTCTAGTGGTTGACACGACAGCCGTACCTGTGGCATAGGCATGTTACACTCTGTCTTTGACAGAGCAAAGAGGCCCTTCTAAAATACACACCTTCTTAGGCACAGTCATGCCCAAAGGCATGGTTGTGTTACGACATTATGGTTCACACAAACTAGGTCACCAAAACTCTAGATTTGGTATTTTAAGTTTTTCTTTTATTTGTTTTAAATTTTTAGGATTAGTTTTCTTTTTTAAAAGTTAGTTTAGATTTTATCTTTTTTTTAGGATTAGTTTTCTTTTATTTTTTCTTTTTTCTGTTGCAACTTTTTCTTATTTCTTAAGCTATTTAAACAAGGGTTAAAGCTCTTGCAAAAATATGTCGAGTTTGATTTTAATTTGAATAAAAATTATTTCCTTTTAAACCTAGTGGTGGTTCCTCTTCGTTGGCGAATCCCCCTCTTCCTACGTTTTCTCTACAACATCTATTCAAATGTTGCACCTGAAGATTTCTTCCCTATGTCAGTTGGTATCAGAGTCTTAGATCCCATCAATGGTTGTCGTGGTCATGATCAAGGTTGTAATAGGCAAGTTCCAACAGAAGAAGCATCACATCGTGATCATAGCACCAAAGACGAAATACTTGAAGATCTATAGAGACAAGTTACGGAGTTATCCTAGCGTCTAGCGATGCAAGATCTTGAAGATCGTGAGGTACGTCATTCAGGTCGTGACGGGCAAGTTCCGACTAGGAAGTCTCACAATGTGATCATAGTGTTCAAGATCTTAAAGGTCATAAGTTTTTTAATTTTAATTTGGATAAAACTTTTCTTGAGAAAGATCTGGACGACAAGATCAAAATAATCGGTGATCCAATTTTCAATAAAGACGAGACCAAGTCAACTAGCAAGTCAGTATATAACGAGGTACTTCATGGTGATGATTGTGAGATTTTAGTCATTCATGAGATTCCAGTTGGCAGATTATCTAAGGATGCAATGCATGTTCCATCATAAGTATAGCAACCGCCCATAAATTTGGCCAAGTTAATGTCATAGGATCTTCTTCCCATTCTACCATTTGAGATGACTTTTGATTTACCAGCACTCGAGGACTTTTGATCTTGCAGATACTACGCTTGAACTAGAGGGCCAGAGCTATTTTAACACAGGCATCTAATGTAGGAGCATCCACAACACGACTAATTTATGTCCTCC